>NC_086251.1:13993097-14635938 GCF_021018805.1 Prinia subflava
GAAAGAGAGAAAGAGAGAGAGAAAGAGAGAGAGAGAGAGAGAAAGAGAGAGAGAAAGAAAGAGAAAGAAAGAAAGATCCCACTACAAAGAAAGAGGTACATTATTTATGTAATTTTTCTCATGCCTGAAAGTATTAAATATATAGGAAAAATTACACTAGTGTCTTGTGTCTTGTCTTATGACTAAACAGTATTGTTCTACTTCTTAGCTGTGGTAATTTCGGGGGGGTTTTTTTCCACTGGGAAAGTACTACTCTATTGTACACATTTTCATTTTTAATGGATGATTCACTTGCTTGATACTAAATGGAAGAAATGCCTTAGTAACGTAATCAAAAATATGCAGGCATGTGTTTCCAAAATTAATTTTGATATTTCCTGTCATGAACTTGCCTCATCAGAGCATAATAGTAATTTTGTAGTTGCAGCAATGCTGATTTCACCACATAAGAATCTACAGGAATATTTGAAGTTGCGCATGTTCAAGATTTCTTTTTTTGTCCTGAACAGCTACACAGACAGTAAATTTCAAATTCCTATCATCTTCCCAGTAAGTCACACAGAAACTGGATTCAAAATTTCCAAAGGGCAATAGTTGATATTGCAATTTATGTGCAGTTACAGCTTCTCTCTTATAAAAAGATGGAAGTCTAAGTGATCACTATTAAGCATTTGCTCACCATTTAAATGCTTTCCTACTATTTAAAATGTGTATCTCAATCCTTTTAAGTAATTAAGCAATCTGTAAAAAAAAGAATTTGGGCTATTACAATTATTGTTCAATGGTTAATTTATATAAGCACTGCAGGGGCTATACTGAACATTTATTTTATAAAAAACCTTTTCCTCCTGTTTCACACAACATTTTTCAGAAAATAAGCAGTTGCACAAAAATGTTAACATATGGCAGTATTTTTGGAACTGCTGTAGAAATTAAAGGCAATAAAAATTGCCTTGGACAAGAAAGGACAAATAGGCCAAACCAAATAATTATTCTTGCAGCTTTCTTTAACCACTAACTCCATTTTATATGCAGTTTCCGATCTCTCATATTAAATCTGATCATATATATTTAATTCCATTCTTAAAAATTTCAGTAGACAACTTCAGTGCTAACCTACAACTGCCCTGTCAGAAAATCTTTGATGTCACAGCATAATAGCTCCTGAAAGAACAGCACTAATACTTAATGTAACATGAAACCAGGGCCCTGCAGTGGGGCTGTCTGCTGTCAGGAACAAACAGTTTCACTGCTGTTCCCCAGAAGTGACAAGATTGAGAACTAACAGGGCAGCACCTCCTCGGTGCTACAGGAGACCTGTGCACCACAGTCACTGCAAGTCGCACAGAGCGACATTACCACATAACAAACAAACAAACCACGCTAAATAAAAATGTCCAGCACTGCAGCCATAGATGTTCTCTACACCTCCTGCAGGTACAGTTGTTGTGAAGATGAATTATTTCTATGCCACAAATGATAAAAGAGGAATCTGCTTTATGTGGAATTTCTTTACATTCCTTGCTTGTAAATAAAGATTCTTGTGCTGCCGTACGCATCTTACATTCTTTTCCAAAATTTATTGTTTTCTCACTATGATCAACAGATCTCTTTAGGTTTTGAACTGAAATTTTAAGACTAAAGGTATTGCTAGTTGGCCTTCAGCAGAAAACATAAGATTCTTTCCTCTGTTGCTAACACAGGTGCTTACAGGTCCACCTATGAACTTATTATTAGATTTCTGACTAATGAAAACCATTGCACCCATTGTCAGAGAGCACTGGAAAGATCAGATTCCAAAACCTTGCATGTCCCCTGTTCTGAATGGCACCAAATATCTCTTGCTCAGTGCCCCTTTCCATGGAGCTAAACAGTCCCAGAGGAGGGATGAGATACTCACAGAATCAAGTCCCATATGTGTCTGCTTTGTGCTCCATATTTTTACCTCTTTCAAAACATTTTTAAGATTCGCATGTAACATTGCTTTAGGTCAAAATGTATTACTATACATGAGAGTACCAGGCTTCCATGGAAATCAGTTCCATTGTTGGATTTATTTTCTCTCTTGGAAAGCTGACTAGTCTGTTTTATAAACTGGTAATAGCTGTATTTTTAAAGTTTATAAAACCTGGCCTCTGGCTAACTTGTAAACATAGGATATATTATCTTTTGTTTGTAAAGCTTAATCCTACAACTGTCAAGCTGAATAAACCTTTAGAATAATAGCAAAAATATTTTTAAAAGTCATCACTAACAGAAAATTGAACTCAGGTTGAGATTAAAATGCCAGTGGCACAAGTTTTTGACACAATTGGCACTACTCATAGAACTGGGTGCACTTTTACCATTTAAATTTCTTAAAAGCATTCTTGAGCTATCTGATTTTAAAAGTCATAAGGTGATAAATGTTTTTAAAAGTATCTATACTTCACCCTCCTCTTTCAGTGAATCTCTGGTAGCTGGCAAAAAAAAAAAGTTGTAGTGGTTTAAGCATGTAGGACCTCACTGACACTGAATTGGAAATTACACTCTTCTGGTGGATTCAGAGCACATGTCCATACAGCAGCATTAAATTTATCTGCTCATACATTTGCAACTCTTAGTGTTTGCTCCCAGAACACACTTAAACACACTAACCACGGCACAAAGACTGAGCTAGAGACATTCTTTATACCTTGTAGTAGCAGCAGATTGCACAAGAGGAAAGAAAGAGACTGTGAGTAAGGCAACATGTCAGTAATCACGGTCTGTGGCAGCATCAAAACAATCGATAACGCCAAGTTCCCCTCCCTCGCCCTGAGTGCTGGCGCCCACTGCTCCCCGGACTGCAGCAGAGGCGGTGTTGTTCCTCCTCCTAGGAGTGCAACCAGAACTGCTCTCCCTGCTAGGACTGGCTGTCCCTCCTCTCAGAACCTCTATGGTCTGAGCTGTGGTTTCAGCTAGCTCCCTTCACCGCGCAGTGACATTGCGTCTGAAGCAATCACACAGTCATTTACTGCACCTCAGCTGAGAGGCAGGAAAGAGGAGCTAAACGTATGATTTCTTCTGTCCCTCCAGCTAGACATGCAACAACATGCCTGTCTACACTCTAATCTAGGCTATATAAATACTTTACCTCAGCTATTTTAAAGACAGAGCATAAAAAGAAAGACAAACAGTCATGATTTAAGCTAGCACTTAACTGTACCCCTATTCTATCCTGGTGGGAGCAAGCAAAGAGTCTTACAGAGACAATGAAAAGTCTCTTCCCTCAGAGATTTGTAAAGACCAAGATTTGTTCCTGCTGAGGAGAAATGGCATCCATCACCTTTGCTGGAGACATCTGGGATTTTTCCCCGGCGTCCTTTGTTTTTTTTAATTTGGTTTGTTCAATTGAGCCTTTGTGATGCTTGCTCAGGAATTTAGGGAATAATGGATAAATATTTATTTAAAATTCATTTATAATTGACAGCAATAGCAATCATACAATTACAGAAAAAGAATCTCTGGCTTTTTTAACACTACTGAGGTCATGCCAAGATTATGCTTCTTAACAGAACAGGTGAGAGGTGGAGGAAAACAATTAAAGCCATTACCTTACATGGCCAAGACATTTTGAGTCAAGACCAAATATCTGACAGTATTGCCTAGAGATCTCAGCTCAGATAAAGTTCATTGCTAATAATTGTCTGAAGAATGCTCATTTGGAACAAGTTTAAAACATGGTAGCAAGAAGCAGAGAGACCTTGGAAACAGAAGAGAAGTCAATATAAACAAATACAATTTATTTTCAGAATTTTATATACTAACAGGAGACAGGCATTATTTATTTCTGCAGATAAACAACATAGTTCAAACAAAGAAGAAGTAAAATCTGGGTCAAATGTTGGTCTCCTGATCAAAAATCTTAGCAATTTCACATTAAACATAAGTTGATTATAAAGAACATATTTATCAGTAATTATGTAAAATGAGCCATTCCCTCTGGAGATTATCCATAGCCTTCTAGACAAAACAAGCCCCAGAAGTTTTTAATCCTGACCATGTTGCAGGCTGACCATTAAACAAAGGAGCAGGTCAGTAAGGAAATTCATAAGCCAAAAAAATATATAAACCACCACTAGTGAATAAGGATTCAGCCCTCCAAAGTGCTAAGCACATTGGCCCCAATCCAATACAGTACTTAACTACATGCTGAATTTTAAGCACATACATAGTCTCATTCCCACTGAGATTATTCCTGGGCTTTAAAGCTCACTATGTACTTGTATAGTTTTTTGAACTAGGACCAAAGTGCTTGGTATCTTCAAGGACTTGGACCCCTGAGTTTTAGGAGCTGGACCTGTAAGAGCTCAAGCATTCGAGTTTTCTACCTGTCTCAGTCAATAACTCTGAATTTCATTCTAAAGATGTGAACCACACAGAAATTGCAAGTTCAGATTCTGACACCTCAAAATATATAAATACATACATACAGACATACAGACATACATACGTAAATACTCTCCCCTGGGTCTAGACAAAGAACCAGAACCCATCAACTTCTCTGTCTGAGAAAATACACGTACTGCTGAGTTCAGTTTTAAGAATCAATACTGGGAATAAACACCAGCTCTCTAATTCGTCGTTGTTATTTATGTTAATACAAAAATGGTGAGAAGAGGCAAACTGCTCTTCACACTTTTGATCATAGTCATTATGGCTCCAACACCAGAGAATAGGCAGCCCGTGGCTGTCAATGCCTTCTGGCAAATGAGAATCTCTTTACCCAGCAATTGCCTTCACCACAACTCTGGAATTCACCACGACGAGAGGGAGGCCCAAGTGTGACACAGTATGCTTTTTGGACAAGAAAAATACCATACCAGAAGAGTAAAATGCAAATAAATTAATTTTGCACATCAAACAAATCACGGATAGTATTAAACAGCCTTTTATCTGCATGCAAAAGGAGTTCTTTGCTTAATGCTCTGCCTTTTTTTTATTTCAGAGCCCATTCATTAAAAAAAAAAAAAAACAGCAGCCCTGAAATATAAAATATTTTTGAACACAAGTAAAGTAATTTTATTAGAATTTGAACTTTAAAAATGCTTTGTAAGATCCTGACACATTAATCAAGTGAGTACTTGCACAGAGAAACTTACAGGGAATAGAATGAATCACGTGCACCTTTATGTCAGAAACAAAATTTGAAACAAATTGTGGAAGGCTATTTTGTGCAGTGGCTGCTGTGCCTCATTTGGACAACTGTATTACACTGTGGCATAGAAATGAAATAGTGAACATGCATAACCAGTCATAGAGTGATCCTAAAATAATCAGACAGTCGGCTGCCACGATCTAGCAGCTTTCACTAGATGGAACATTGCTGTGGGGATCCATTTGCTGGCCCACGGCTTCACCAAGAAAAAGCATTAATATGCTCCACGGCATTTTTTTAATGTGCTTAAGAATTCCAGTGAAGCCACAGTAATGAATGATACTGCTAACCCTGGGCACTCTTAGAAGAAACACTGAGGATATACAGATCCTTCTCTGGAAGTTCCAGTGGCTCAATGTCTTTTGTGATAAAGCTTCACATTTCTTGTGGTTTTGGAATGGCTCTCTGTTTGTTACCTCTGCATCTCAGTTATTGAAACATGGCCCAGCCCAGCCTACCACACACAGCTGGAAGGCTGCAGGCCATGGTCCAGTTCTTCTAAAAGAACTGTCTGCCACAGGAAGTCCAAAAAAACTTCTTGCTAAAAGTACAAGAACTGTGCTATTTTCCAGAAAGCTGAGAATATAGAAAAACTTTCCCTTTTACATAACACAATATTCACAGTTCTGGAGGTTGTACATCCCAGTTATCAACAGCTGCTCAATCATTACACCCCCTCTAACCTCAATTAATATCCCATTTGATTGTGAGTGACAAAAGTGCTGATTTTGATATTGCATCCTCAGTTCTTGGAAAGTGGAAGAGCCTAAGCAAAGAAGGAGAATAAAGTAATTAGGTATCCCTTGAAAGGCTGCAACCATGAATGCTTATTTGCCCCCACACATCTTAGGGTTTTTTCCTGTCTGTCTGCTTTTCATCCTATCCCCTTTCTTCCTTTTGCTTCCTCTCATTCAAGTATTTTCCTTCCCTTCCCATCCCCAGAAACTACTTCAGATTCTAAAGTCTCTATTTAATTTCTGCTTTCCTTTTAGCTAGTCCCAAAAGTTCATCACTGACAAGATCAAAAGGACATGAAATAAAATCTCATTTCACAACATTTAGACCACAAACTGGTGTGCAGGTGTATTGGGATTACTAATTTACGCTGATCATCTAGAATCTGTTAATCCTTTCAAAAGTATTTGCTATCAACCATCTGTGAGAATGATCAGTAAAACACAAAAATGTTTACAATTCATGCTAACCATTCCCAGTCGATCATATATGTAATATTTATGTACACTTCTAAAAAAGACTGATCTGACCAAACTGATCCACTCAAGCCTTTCCCAGAAATCTACATTTTCTCAGACAGCAAGGAAAGATAACTAGTGTCCCAAAGAATTTGCTGTGAATAACTCGATGAGCAACAGAAAAGGAATAGAGAGTTCAGTCTTGAACACCATAAGCACTAAAGGGACTTCTTCAACCACCGCACATTATCTTCTTTAGAAGACTGCATTACACCACCTATATAGAGAAGTTTTAAAAAATTACATATATCAAGCTATACACAAATACTATGCACCTACAGAAAATCTCTAAGCATGTTCAACAGGAATATAAGCAGTAGAGTTGTTATTCAGTTCAATTATATGTGCATTCACTCATTCTTCCCTGCCATCTTTGTCCTTTCAGGGCCCTTCCCCTCCTCTTCCTCTCTCTTTGTTTTTCCATGCCCTCTTTTCTCCCACACACTTTCAAGAAGGCCCAATTCAGCACAGTGTGGCATCGGCAGAGACCAGCAACAGCTGCCCAGCTACAACAGTGAGTGGATTTAAAAAAAAAAATCAAGGGACAGCTTTAAAGTTTGGGAGGACTGTTTAAACTGAATATGTAATAACTCTGCTGAGGATTTGGACTTCAGCTCCACTCAATAGGGGTGCTTCATTACCTACTTGTGGGAATGTCACTTGTCTGTGGTGAGGTCACAGCCTCCTGGCGGTAAATTCCGTATGTGCTGTTTAGCCCGGTCAGCTGAAAACAAACTAGCAGATGCCACCCTGATTTGCATCCAGTTACTATTGATACTAAAGGGACAATATGTGAAAGGCAGGAAGTATCATGTGGGAGCCACGCTTCACCAGTGTGAAGGGAAACGAGCCTTCACCTTCTTTATCTAATCATCCCAAGCGGAATTACTGAAATAGAAAAGCCTTCCACAGCAGGAGCACGGCAATCAAAACAAGTTTGGGGATGAAATTGATTCTTACTGGCTTATTGGTTATCCTAGGCATTTCTGTGCCACTTGGATGGGGGTGGAGGCTGGATTCATCAGAAGTAAAAACAGCAACATCTTAAACCTTGATGTTTGCACTTCTAATGGAAATCACCCATACAAGTGATTCAGCAAAAGAGTTTCCTCCTGCTCTGTTGGCGTTTGGTTATGTTTCACTCATACTGTGAAAAAGTGAATTTAACCTGTCCAAGGGAAGACAGAAATTAGAAACTCCAGCTAATGCTCAGTAATAACTCTTCTGGTACGTTTTAATTCTCTCACCCACATTTTCTCTATTGTGGAAAAGACTACAAAACACTCACAGCATGCAAAGTCTTTCAATTCTACAGCACTGTGATGAGTCTGTGTTTGTAATTTGATGCCATTCCATCACAGAGTGTTGTGCAATGGTGTTTTCAAATCAACCTTTAGTGGGCACACCCATGCAGCCCGTAAAACACATGGCAGCGTGGCTGCAGTAAAATACACACCGGTGGAGCTGCATTGCCACTGCTAGTCAGAGCTTTTGTTACATTCTTAAACATCACAGATTGAACTCTATTGTCTAGAGGGGGTAGAGAAGTTTAAAATAACAAGAATTTTCATTGACTGAAGAAAAACACAAACTGGAAAGAAAGACTGTGTAGACCAGAAAGGAAAGAAAAGCCTTTTGGCTTCCACCAAAGGTTGAGGGAAGATCTTTGAAGCAGGGAACAAGGGCCCACTGGATTGCTTGAACACACAGCAGATTTTGCTCCTTAAAGTCCAGGCTGAGTGTTGAGGGTAAGCACAGAGACACTGAGAATGAGAATATGCTTTGTCTTGCTTATTTTTCTAGAACATTATGTGGCAATACCGTTTTTGCTTGGTCTCTTCTGTTTCACATTTTTCCATCTCACTGCTCTTCTCTAAACTGACTCCTCACAGTCCCATCCTCAAGGTAGCTGTCCCATCCCAACACCAGTCTTCCACCTTCTAGCTCATGAAATCAAGGTGAAAAGCAATTATCTCATCATAGAACTGCTAGATCACATTTAACGTGCTTTGAAATAAATGAAGATTCCATTGTTACTCCTAAAGAAAAACACTATAATACTTTCCTTGTGCAAAGAATGGGTAGCATAATTGGAACTAGGGCCTATAGAAGGCGAACAGAAAGCATGAAAGAATTTTCTTGGAATTCATCTTTGACCTTTTGGTTAAGCAATGAGAATAGATACAGACAGAAAAATGTATGCATGTAAACCAGAGATGAATACTCAATTTCACTCATAGGGACTACTATAACAAAATCACTAATATGTTGAAACACAACTACTTAGGGACATAAAAAATTGCCATGTGCATATCTACATATATTTGCACTAAAGGCTGAATAAAGCATATTCCCACTGCAGTGGCCTACATGAATCCCTTAGCAGAATAAAAATAGGAAAGGACCTGCAAGAAGATAATCTGTTCTCAGCAGATCAGGTATGAATGAAAGAAAAATTAAAAAAAAAAAAAAAAAAAAAAAAAACACCACAGCCACAGTCCCTACAATTACAGGAAGCTGGAAAGCCAGCAGTCAGAATGCCCACATGTTCCATAATATACTGCACCAGGAGACCTTCTGGAAGATAGATATGGAGAGACAGTTGGTCTAACATGTAGTTTCTGTGAGGTGAATTCCTGTTAATATCATCCTAAAGCCATAAAAAACATCATGTAAGCCAACCTGATTCCACCATGATTGATACAAAATTATTCTCTGCAGTTAATCCAGTGCAAACAGGGCCTTGACACGCAAGCCCCATCCCCACACAGTCACAAAAAGTTCTTTCCATTGAACCCGAAGGAACTGTATCCTGGCCTAAGGAATGTGATTGTGGCTAGAATAAAAAGGCACCCTCCTGCTTAAGTAAACAGAGTTACATGGGCTTACACCAGCTGAGAATCTGTCAAATACCAAATTATATCAAAATATTCCTCTGAAATAGCTCAACATTCAAATTCCATATGTGTCAAGTCCTTCAAAATGCTCATTCTAATAACAGTAAGCCAGTCAGACTGGCTTACATGACACCGCTCTTCCCCAGAAAGCTCCCAAAATCTGAGTCCTCATCTAGTTCCACCTATTACTTCCACAGGTGGATTTGGTCCTCCTGAGTTAAATGCTGTGAGTGTCCTTAGCACTACTGCACTGAGGAAAGGAAGTGAGGATTCACTGAGCCAGTTAAAGCTATAAGAATGTAGATGGGCAGCTCCATCCCATCTTAGCTGGAATTAAGCCATGACACTGAGGTTAACCCCCCACTTGTGCAAAAATACCACGGGTTTTCACTAACCGCAAATGGTCAGGAGCTTGAGGGGACAAGCCCATCCACAGCAATCTCACAGATGTCAGAAGCAACAGAACAGTCTCTGAAAGGGTGGGATTCTGGCTCAAAGTACCCACGGATACTTCCATAAATCGTCACCTAAAACTGGACAAAACTAAGCAAGACTGCAAGATTGCTGCAATACAATCTCAGTCCAAACTTCTGTTTAAGCACAAAGACTTCCTAAAAGCTTCACCTCAGTAGTTCTGGAGCATTAATGGACAGAGGCCCTGTGGAACACCTCCGAGTAATGAGGAAACTCGCAGAACTCTCTGCCTCCTCCGCACTGGGACCCTGACCAGCACAGTTTATGAAGTAAACAATTCAACAGCAGCCCTTCCGGAACAGCTCAGGGTGATCCACTCAGGAATTAAAGTCACATTTATTGCAGAAAAGAGTTTCCAGATAGGGAGCACCCTGCAGTATTTTATGTCAATTTTCCCACAACGGCAGGTCCTTGGAGTAATATATAAATTCTCCTTATGCTGTGTAACAGTTAGTTGGAATTAGTAAACACATATTGTTTCATTAAAAATATTATGTTCCAGCACATGCATTTAATTTGCCATAAACTATGGTATGTAAGAAATCACACCATTTGCAATAAATCTGAAAAGATATTAGCATTTTTGTTTCTAATACAAGATATTTTATGCAAGTCGTAAAATTTCAGTGGTATATGGAAGGGGTCTTAGCGAAATACACAAAAAAATATGACTATAAACAAGCCATCATTCTGGTAAGAGGAAATACAAACAACCAGAATAAAAATAGTTGATGCACAAAAGCCATAATGAGGGGGTTGCTCAAAAAATAACTTCTACTTTGAATGGTTTGGATGAAATACAAATTATCCACAGAAAAGTGTGGACTGGCATAAATGTTTGTACAAAATTATAAGTATATTTCTAGAAGTATGCAAGAGACAACCGCCTGCATGCTGCACAAGGTCCCAACAACGCTCTGCGTAAGTGCTAGTGCACAGAGTCCAAACCACTGCATTTTAATTACTATGCAGCCTCAGATATATTGCCTTTGATATGGAAATGTTCTTGTTCTCTCATCTTCACATACGGTCTCATGCACAGAAATCTTTATCTGATTCATAAAAAATAAACTAGAATCCAATCTCAACACCTGACCTCAGTGCTTAGAAGTTTTTTACTAAGCATGGTGTCACTATAAAAAGAATGGGTAATATTGGTGTAAAGTTAGATATTTGGAGCAATGATATGAAGGATTTGCAGTAAGGAATCAAATCAATACTGCATCTCTAAGGTTTCAGAGTTTCCTATTGCCTTTTGTCAGTATACCAGTGACTGGAGACACAATTGACTACACCTTTCTGTCTAGCTCAAGAAGAAAGAAAAAATATTTAAATGACATCCTGTCTTGCCACCGATGGAAGAGATGCAACTCAGCCACTCGGTATATGGAATAGGTTCTGAAATCTAATAAATCACTAACATCAAACTTTTCACCTTTTTTTTCCTAAATTTGGATGCTACATTCTTGAACATATTTAAAGGTATGCACTATAAAGTTTGCACAAGAAGAAGAAAAACATTTCCCAAGCTTTACTTCAACAAACAAGTAAAATAAACATTAAAATACTTGAAATACAAACCCAGAATGTTTCTGTATCTTATATTATTATGCTGCCCATAAGAAGGCTGAAAATTTTTGCTTGACAAATTCTACTAGTCACTCAGAAAAAAAACATTAAATAATCAGACCTATTTAGGTAATTTTCCTAGCTCTATAGTATTACATTCTCTTTTTCTAAAGAATATGATCTGTGTAAACTCTCTACGGATGATAATGACCCATCTGTAAATCATTTTGTTGCAGGTTATCTGTTTTTTATCACTGCTACTACCTGTTTGTCCCTGATATGATACCCTTAAATACATTAACTAGATGGAATGTTTCGCCTGACTTCAAAAAAAAAAAAAAATCCATTGATCCATTCTGAACTATAAATTAATTACTCTGATTAACCTAGTTTATCAATATACCTAATTTTATCTTACTTTTTCCAACTCACAAGATTCAAGAAATATTTGATTGAACTAATTTCTAAGCAATGATATTCAGACTTGGGATGCTGGGTATTTTTCTTCTTAATTTAAGAAGACAAAACAGTAAACGTAAAACTGATATGAGTATTTTAACATATACAAGAGGAGAGAAATGTCTGTGTACTGATTCTTGTTTCTTTAAGAGAAAATCCATTTTTCAGGTTCCTGTTGTACTAATTGAAAGAGAATTATTTAAAACTTCACTGAATACTTGAATATACGATGGGTATCTGTAGCAGTTTCACAAGTTCCAAAGAACTCTAGACTTTCTGAAAGACAGTAAACTAAAAATTGGCAGGAAATCTCTTACAATGATGTCACAAATATTTGTTGTTGCCACAGAACACTGTTTTAAAAGAACACCTACTTCTGTGCTGAAAAGGCTTTGGGAACATGTAATTATCCAGTTTTATCACTGCAGAAATCGGCTGCTTTCCAGCAAATACGTCTATCAGATCTCTCTTCTGTGAAGAACTACATCTAAATAAATAGGCGTGTATCTCAAACAGACATCACGCTAGTTCAGTACGTGACCTTACTAATGACAGGACTTTATGGCGTTTTGTTATTTTCATAATACAATGTAAAGGCCTGCAATGACACATGTACAAATACATACTGTGGGAGAATCATGTGTCTAAAAAACTCCAAATGTCTCATACAAAAGAAAAGAAAATTCAGTTTCTGTGGTTTGGTAATAAGTCCCCTAAAAGTTCCCATTCTTGCTGTTCTACCTGAGGAAAAATAGAAAGTTGTGTAAATAAAAATTAGACAAAAAGCCACTGAAAGAGATGAACAGAAACCAGCTTGCTACAGTACAAACCTGAAACCTCAGTGTTTTGCTTCAACTTGATGAGTGAGTTCTATATGAACTACCGAACACATCACACAGCAGCACTTCTCTCCTGGGTTCTGACACCATGCAGAAATGTCTCTGCCTCTGTGATTTGCTGTACAAACTGAAATGTTTTAAAAATATGTCACTGTATCACTGCAGTTGACATAGTTCACATACACACAAACACCTCTATTTACACAGCTTTTGAAAACTTTAGCCATTACACGAAAGGTCTGCCAAACCAGCCCACTGATCTCTAAAGTGACACTGTGGAAGAAAGGAAATATACAACATCCCAGTGTACGGGGTGGAAAGCAAAGTGCATCCTGGCTTCTCTTTCCAAAGTAATTTTTGTTCTGGTAAGTAAATAAATAAATAAATAGACTGAAGTTTTTGGAGTGTAATCTATACACTTCCGAGGGGGAAATCAACCCAAATGTAAAAGACTGATGGATATGCTTCCTGAAGTGGTGTCTCCCAAGGTGATTACAGTGTTTAGCAGATAAAAGAAGACTAAAGAAACTTTCTAATGCCAACTGAGAAAAAAAAGTATTTGTTATTGCTGTCATCATGCAAAGCTCTGGCCTTATTGCCACAAGATATTTCAAGGCCTCCAAGAACTGCAGGGATACGTGGGTACTTTGGACTAAAAATATGATCAAAGATGCAAAAAACATGTCCAAAGGGATATTTTTTTTTTCTTGTTGAGCAGAAGAAGTTCGTCAGGAAATGACCACGAACAGTTGTTGGCCACATATTAAAAACCACTGGCGAGGGAACAAGCACTGGCAGTTCCCACTTGTGAACAGAATCAAGCTGACAAGTGAAGGCAATCAACTTTGGACATCGACTACTATTTTCTACAAGTATTTTCTACTGGTAAGGCACTTGTGACCTTACCAGTGAAACTGATGGGCTCCACTTTGTTTCTCTTGTCGCTTTCCCCGGTGTGCAAACGCAAAAAAAGGAAAACCGCAGCAGTTACATAAGTTGAGTGGAGAGTCGGGAACGTGCAGGGAGAGACAGCCATCTGTCTCGCTCCCTTTATGCTGTGTTATACACATGGCACTGGCTTGCACCCTGCGATCTAGCAGAGAAGGAAACCGAGGGAGCGCTGAGGCAGCCCAGTTCAGCCTCCCAGCAGAACCGAGACGGAGCACTGAGCTGCAGGGAGGAGGGAGAAAATAATGCGTTTAGCAGAGGATGCGAGACGGCCGACCCAAGGGCCTCTTACGCGCTCATCGCTGAATGAATTAAAGTTCGCGGGGAGGAGGCCGGGGGAAGCGGGGCGAGCGACACGAGAGTGTGACAGCAGGGAAGGGCCGGCAGCCGCCAGCCGGGGACCAGGCGGGCACACGCCGGCGGCCGGAGCCCGGAGCGGGCAGCCCTGAGGGGGCCGGGGGCTCCGGGGGCTCCGGGCCCGGCCCGCCCCGGGGTGGCTGCGGGCCCGGGCGCTGCCCCCGGGGTTCCGGGCCGGGCCGGACCGGGCCGAGCTGGGCCGCCCCGCCGGGCCCGGCCCGCGCCCCCTCCGCCGGCTGCGGGCGCCCGGCGCGGCCCGGGAAGCGGCCTGGAGAGCGGCGCTGGGAGAGATGCCCAGGGCTCACCTTCCCCTCCCCCCGAGAAGCGCGCTTCAAAATGGTTTTGCAGGCGAGGCTGGCCAGGCTGCGCTCGGTGCAGGGCTTCCAAGAGCAGTGCCTGGGTTGGTTTCCGTATATTCTTTGGCTTTTAATAGCTAGCTGAGGGGAAAAAAGAAAGCATTATTGTTTTCTTTCTTTCCTTCTCTCATTGCCTATTCTAAATTTGACTCCAAAGTTTAAGCAGTTGAATTGGCTAATTCTGAATACAGTCTATTGAGAGACCAGACACAGCAGTATATCCCTGTATAGCAATAGATACAATGTGCTGAATTGGCAGTCTAATTATAAATGTGGCATTTGGACCTCCTTTCAGACCCAGTGCCACCTTACCTTATGAGGGAACTTCAACTACAGCAACTGTTCAAAACAAAATGCCATTACAGGATCAGCTTCACCCAACACTGGAACCAGCCAGGGGATTGTTTTACAAACAGCCTTTCTCACTTAACACAAGAATGTATTATAAGGAAAAGTTATGGATAGTGCAGAGTCTGAAGAAAACGCGTATGTAGTTTCTGCCAGGTGTCGAGCTACTTCAAACTGCAGCATACTCCAAATGACCTCATTATTTTCTTTTAAATGTACTCACTATAAATAATTATTCCTTAGTTTTACTAGAATGAGCTGCTAGGTACGCTTGCTGTTTATATTCCAAGCGTAGTGTGCATGTAACGTCATGAGCACAAAACCCCACAAAATATCCTGGCTCAGAACAAAAACCTGCAATAAGATCTTGCCAAAGAATCATGGGGTGCTGAGAAAAAGTTTTTTAAAGGGTCTTTTCCAGGGAAATATTTGTATATAATGGCAGGCTACATGCACATATCTCACATTCATTCTTATTATTTACTTTATGGTATTATAATGGCTTAATTAAATGAGTGGGCACAAGCACGTCAATAAAACAAGTCAAGTCAAGTCGAAGTCTCAAAACAGGTTTCAAAATTGCTCCATTACACGAATACAGAAAGGGAAATTCGTTAATTTTAGGACTTCGAACTGTTTGAGGACTGGATGGAACTGTTCTCCTGTCCTCACGATCAGCACTGAAGATGAGAATGACAAAAAATGTTAAAGTGAGGGTACAAGAAAGCAGTAGGAACAAAGTGCCGGCTCGTGTGCCGAAGGCTATTTAAATTTGCTTAATAAACATATACCTTATCTACAAACAGCAGGCGAAGATATATTACTTTATCACAGAAAGTTTCACCTCTCTGTTTTTGGGAAACACCCCTAGGACAGCACTAATCTGCCGTCCCCAGGCTCCCACCGGGCTGCCTTTCCCCGCGGCCCCCCTTCCCCCCACCCCGGCCACTCAGACACAACACCAATTGTCCTTTCACGGTGCCACTTTCACTCCTTCCCGTCCTTTCACAGCTAACAAAACCGCAGCAAACCCCACGGTGAGACGGCCCGCAGGAAGCGGGGACAGCGCTGGGCTGGGCAGGAGGGTGCCTGCAGCGACCTGCGGGCCCTGGGCGCACGGCGCGGGCCGCGGCCGGGGAGCCGGGCCGGGGCCGCGCTCGGGCGGCTGTGCCGGCCCCGCACGCTGCCGGTACCTGCTGGCACCGCGCCTGTCCGCTCGCCCGCTCCCCGGGCTACAGCCGGCCGCGACCCGCCGCCCCAACACGCGTGCATGCAGTACACGAGCGGGCAGCGCCGTGCCCGCTCCTCCCCGGAGCGGGGCAAGCCGCAGAGGCACACTCATTAGCTCCCACTGATGATTCCTTTCAGGATCATGAATGGAACAATTGTCAAAAACTGCGGGAAAAAAAACAAGCCCCGAGACTATTATATACAGACACAGCTTGTGTGCGCGCATGTGACAGTTGCAGGCAACCCAGATTTGGCCATAAACTCTTCAGCGTTATCCGAGATAAAACATCAAATTGCTTGTACGGTAAAAGAGGCTTCTTATCCCCAATCCAAAAGAAAAACAAAAATCAATAAACAGCTTCGAAGGTAGTGAAACTCAGGAAAAGAACAAGCTTTCCACAAGACACACCTTGCCTCACTCCTGCAGCACCGCCTGTAAACAGCTGCGCTAGCTTGTTGCAACTGCCACTATTTTATTTTAAAAGAAGAATAACAGTAATAATAGTAAGTGAAATACTTCCTGAAAACTTACTTTGCATTTGGTTTAGGCACTATTCTTTTTTTTCAGCTCGCAAAGGAAGCCGTTTTGTCCAGGTTAGGTATTGTCTACTTATGGATCAGCCTCTGGCTAAGGGTTTATTTTAATTTATGGCTTATGCATTCTTTTAAGGTCGATTTGCATGACCTCCGGCAAAGAGCTAAGGCAGCAAGAAATCCCAAGTCGACTGTTGCCACAAAGCGGCACGCATCTCCCCTTCCCCGGGTGTAAACAGAGCTCCCTGGTGATGGACTGCCTTCTTCCCCCCTCCTTGTGTATCAGGAATTAGGGCGCGATATCGATTTTAAAGTTTTCGGTATAACTTTATCCAAAGGCTCTGCTGGGAGAGATAAGGCGGCGGCAGCTCCTGGGGACAGCGCCGCGCCGTGGCCGAGCGCGGCACGGCCGTCGCCGCTCCCGCAGCTTTGTGTGCTCCCCGCAGCCGTCCCTAGCCAACTTCAAAGCACTCACCCACCTCAAACTTAGCGCAGAACCCACAAGCACCACTAAACTCCCTTCGCCTTCCTCCATCCCGCGTCTCTCGGGGTTATCCGCCGGGAGAAACCCGCGCGAGCGCTCCGGAGCAATGACAGCAGCGCTCCTCTCTCAAAGATTTATTTCGGATTTTATTTTTCCTCTCTTTCTCTCTTTCTCCCTCTCGTGTTAGTTCCTTACGTACAATATCTTCCCGCACCATGTGTTCGCCTGCCGTGGGTGATCTTAAAATACAACGCTGATCTGTCACTACATTTTAAAATAAACTCTACTCGGGAAGGATGAGAAAGTGTTATGATTTCAAGGTACTGGGGTCCCTTAACGTCTCGGAAACCTCAGGATTCAAACAACCCCGGAAACTCGCACGGGGTCGAGACTATAACTACTTTTCCCTAAAGAGAAGGGAAAAAAAAAAAAAAAAAAAAAAAAAAAAAAAAAAAAAAAAAAAAAAAAACACCACAACCCTCATGATATAAAAGTAAATAATCGTGCAGAGGGAGGCGGGGGAAGGGGTGAATTCAGCAATGTTAAAAGCTAAACAACAGATCTATCTCCGGACTCTGCTGCTTCACTCAATTGCAACTAATAACCCATTAAAGACAGCGCAGGGGAAACCGAATTCTCTCCTGCAAAGCGACATAAATCCAGCGAAAACCCATTAAACCACCGCCACCGCCACCAAGCCACGCAGCACTACACACCACAGCAAACAACAGGTATACAACACAATAGGGCTGGTTTTCCTGGTTACCTCCTCGGGATCCAGTGTGGCACAAAGCACTGGGAGAGCCTCCTTTTTTTTTTTTTGCAACGCGCTTCGGTAATTTTCATTAAAAAAAAATGAAAAAAAAAAAAGAAAAAGAAAGGGAAGGAGGTGAAGGGGGGGAGGGAGGGGAGAGGAATAAATGGGTAGTAATTCGGTAAAATAAAATAAAATAAATGAACTAGAGTCTGCTGGTGTTTCTCCGGGCCATGGATGTGCAGGATCCCGATCGTTAGAAGTTTGCGGATGGGTTGCCTGGAGATTTGGTTACAATCAGGTTCATTTTTTTTTTTTCCCCTCCTGAAACAAGTGAAGGCGATGGTTACTGCTGTCAATCTTGGCAATCAATGTGAGCGGCCATGTCGTAAGTATTCAAAGCATTTCCCGTCGTGCAACATCAGAAAGTGAGTGGCCAGGGCATTGATCTGAGGAAGGCAAAAGGAGGCAGGGCTCCCCCGCCCAGACAGCACAGGCAAGATGAGACAACACAGGGAGAGAGAGGAGGGAGAGGGGAAGGGAGGGAGAGACACAGAGAGAGAGAGAGGCTGGGAGCGAGCGGGGAGAGCAACAACTGCGGAGAAAGTGAGCACAAAACAGAAAGTGAAATCGGCGCGGGCTGCCAGCCGCATCCCCGCGCAGCTATCACCACTCACAGGGCCATTAGACACATGAAACCCTACACCGCTCCGCTCCCGCTAATGACCACTGATTGCCCGCAGTGGTGAGGAAAGGTACTAGAAAGTTACCGGGGAGGGGGTGCGAGGGCGGGGCGGGGGCCGGAAAGGGAGGAGGGGAGCGGGGGGGTCCCGGGGGAGCCGGTTCGCGGGGCCGGGCGGCGCGGGGGGGCCGTGTCACACGGGGCCGGCCCGCCCTCCGCCCGCCCTCCGCCCGCCGCGCCGCTGCGCGGGGACACCGCGGCCGAGAGTCCCGCCGGCTCACGGGCACACCACACAAATAAAAGTACAAGGGGAAAAGGAAGAAGAAAAAAGCTGCAGAAAGATGATGTGCAGGAGGAGGGAAGGGCTGGCGGCGTGGGCAGCGAGCGGGGACGACGAGAGGGAAGCACTTAGCAAGTGCTTAGTGACAGCTGATAAATGGGTCTCTGAAGAGCCCGATCCCACAGCACGGCAGGGAGGGGGAAAAATAAAGAAAAAAAAAAAAAAGTTTAAAAAAAAAGGGGGGGGGGGTGCGGGTGGGGAGATTAAATGGAAAGTATAAATTACACTAGAGATGGGAGTCCGGCTACAGGGACCCGGGGGAGAGGAAGGGAAGAGAAGGCACTCAGAGTCCAGAAACTATTTAGTGATGGATTCTGCAGAAAGGTGAAAAGTGAGTGCAGTGAAAAGGGAAAGACAGGTATGGCCGGAGAGGAAAAAGTGATTTAGGACGGACTCAAGCTGAAGTTGGGATTCTCGTGGCGACGACGAGAAATTTTAGCAACGGCAATATATAAATATCCCTCTCTCTGCCTACCAAAAGGCAACAGATAAGGACTGGAATATCAGCTTGAATACCAATTTAGGAACTCACGCTCTCTTGGAAGTGCTAATTGGGGATGGGGAGGGTGAGGGGGGGATCTGGGAGAAAGAAGGGAAAACTATAAGGAGCTGAGGAGAAAATCAACCAGTGGCAGAGTAGTGCAAACCCAAGAAAGTCTCCCTGCTGTATTTTTGCATTCCAAAGGTAAACATAAAAGAGTCTTTCAAACTGTCAGGGGCCCGCAGATCAGGTGGGCAAACAGCGCTGCAGAGCGAACGTCTCCCTCTTTTGATATTATTCACACCTAGGCTAAACTGTTGTTAAGATGGGAGTGCGGAAAGCAACCTCAAGCCCACAAAATGAGAGAGAGAGAGAGAAGTTGTTGATTCATCTCTGTATTTTTGGCACTTTCTCCCCATTTTCCAGAAGGCGCCTGGAACAGTTAGTAACAGACAAACTTTTTAATTTTAAAATAGCTTCATAACTTATAGAGGCCAAAAAGACGAGGAGAGAGCCTGATTTCGCTTTCTTTCTCTCTCAAGTAGAAATTTGCAGACTAGGTTAGACCCAGAAGCACACTCAGCCCCTCTGCGAATGAACCTGGCTTCAGCAGGACGTGATGAAAATTGAGCATTAACGCGATGGCACGGGACAGATATGACCTGGCTCTGATTCATTTTGTTAACAAGCTGTAAAACTCGACACACTGCTGGAGTCATGCACGTTGCATCCTCTGCCTTTGCTATCCGAGGTGCTATCGCCCCTCTCGAGCCGAGTTCAGGGAAAAGGAGTTGTAAGTCAGAACCTCTTGGAATAGTGGACCTGTTTTTTACAATATTTTCGGCAATTCCACTACAATAAAAGGAGTAACCAAGTCCTATTCAGCAAGTAGCAAGCACCTTGAAATAGAACTTTATAATTATCTAGTAAAGCTTTACCATCAATTACCTGCATGAGGGCACAGTAGCTAATTTCCATACATTCTTTCAATTTTAATAAAAGACACTTAAAAAGTGAAATTCAGAGATGAGGGGAAATTGTATGATTGTAAATACTGAATTTGTATTCACCTGTATTCATCTAATTCAAGGTATTCACCTTGCTGCAGTTACCCGGTGTATGGAATTAACAGCAGTAAATAGCTGCTTTCGAGATACTGCTCTGTCCTTTTTAATCTTTAATTATAAGAATTCCCGTGGTTTGTCACTAAGGCTTTCCTTGTAACACGTTTAAACCTGCTGCAAGTAAAGGAAATACCTTGACTTTTTGCACAACTAGTGTAGCTCTGGCGCGCAAAATGATTTTTTAAAAAATTAAAATGAGTTGTGTAAGAAAAGAGATGTAAATCAGAATACAAGGACGAATAGTCTGCCTCAGTCTGCAACTCTAGTAATTTGTTTCTGGAAGTTTTTTGGTGGTTTGTTTTTTTTTGTTGTGGTTTTTTTTTTTTTTTTTTTTCTTCCAAGAAACAGAAAGGTAAAAAACAACCCAAGCACTGCTCAAATGTAGCGCCTTATTAAATCCGAAGCGGGAATGGGACAAGAGATAATTAAGGCATCAGATAAATCTAACCGCCCACCTAGCTCCAAATCGGGCGAGCATCCCGCTGCACTCCCGAAATTCCAGTGCAGAGAATGACACTGTGTTGGGCAGGACACGGCAGGGATGCGGCCACGCTCCCGTGCGGAGCGCAGGGAACACTCTCCAGCTTGTTGCTTCCCCTGTGTGATCAATTAAGTTACAGATGTAACTCACAGTGCCCGAGAGCGGCAACTTCTCGGCGGCAGGAGAAGAGGATTCCTTGGGCATTGTATGCAAATGTGCGTGTGCGCGCTGCACGGGGATAATTGTGATTCCCTCTTTGTTTGCATAAGTGAACACCCGCCGTGCGGATCCGTACACACGTGCCGAGAAACACGAAAAAGCTTTCACTTGGAGTGGTACCCCACGTTTAGAAACCGCGTTCGGAATCACTGCCCTGGCTTTGGCTGCATGAAGGCTAAAGGCAGGCAGATGTTGAGGAGGGATGCTGACCTGCTGGGGCTCCCTGCACAGGGAAGGGACCGCAGGCGCTCACATCACGTCAGGGCACTTACCTGTGCACAGCTGTCATGGCATTTGGCGCCGTGTGTCACACTAAATGCCTTAAAGTAAAGCAATATTCAACAAGCGAGGCAACCTGTCTGCGTGCTAAGTTGTACGTACGGCATCTCTAACCTGAGCAGCAAACCTGCAACTCCTGGAGAGTTGGCGGAACACTCAGAAGTTTTGGATTCAAAGGGCAAAAAATTTCACTTTAAAAGTCGTTCACCACTTCTAAACTGCCCTCTCGCCCCAGTTAATGCCGGACAATTAAGAAGCATGTTTATAAATTCCCTCTGCCGACACTGTCCGACAATAAAGGCTTCTTATAGGCTTGCTAAAGATGTTCAGAGAAACTTTTGCGAAATAATCAACAGCATCTGAGAGAAAGCTAAGGAAAAAGAAGTTAAAGCCTGATAATCAGATTGGGAAAAGTTTTGTTAGACTAGATAGAAGTAAATTACTGCACGTTTCTTCAAAAGCAAACCCATCAGCTGATACAAGTACCCCTAGAACAAGAACCTCTGGCGAACTCCTCCAAAACTAGGGGACGTTTGCATTTTGTAACACTCAAAGCTAAAGATCTGCCTGAAAACAAAAACTCTGAATTCCTTACAGCGTCATCTGCCAACAAAATGTATTGTCTTGGCAGAAAGAGGATCAAGGAGATTTTAATTTCATTTTAAACTGTGCATCATCTTGATAGTGAAGGAAAAAGCCGCAGCAACAATCTCCCCGCTCCACGCCCCCGCCGTTAAAAAAAAAAAAAAAAAAAAAAAAAAAAAAAAAAAAAAAAAAAGGGGGGGGGGGAAGAGAGAACTGGAAAAACCACATAAACTTTTACAAAGAAAATAAAAGCAAGTTCGACATGAAAACCCCTTCCTGTCTCGGAAAGTTCATTTTAAAGGTCCCCTCTGTAAATCTAAAGTGCAAACACCAGGCTAAGGTAGTGAGTGGCTGGAATTTGCATGCTGATAAGAGAAGGCTGTTGTACTTACAGTGACAGAGGGCAGGCTGCGGAAGAAAAGCTGTTTGTGTTAGCCTGAGAGTCACCCAGGGCTGCAATGAGAGGAGAAGAGAGGAGTGGGAGTGCCAAGCTGGATACACCTTCACCGCATCTCATCACATCTGCCAGCCTCTCTCTCCCTCTCTCTTTCATTTCCACATTCCCTTTGTTCCTGAAAAAAAATCTACACGTCACATCAGTCCCCAGATGCAGTCTACACCAAAGAAAAAAAAAATGAATAATTCAATCAAACTGTGCATAGTCTCTAAGGCAATAAATCTATTGCACTTAAAGAAACGAAGGGTAATTACCGCTATAGAATTAGAATAAGGCCAGAGCGCGCAGGGATCCCAGGGTCTGTAAACTCCACGGTCAAATAAAGTTTCATTTATTTAATCCTTTGACAACCCCAATGTAAACTAAAGGGGAGGATCAGAACTTATTCCAGTTGGGTTTGAGAATGCTTGAAGTGAATGTTATAAAAGGAGAGCGCCCGTGGTCTGTGACAAACACAATGCAGGGGAGTAGAAGTGTTTCACTGCATCACCTCCAGGGTCCGTTCCCCCCTCCCTAATGAAGAGCAGACCACACTCCCACTTCCACCGGCTCCTGCTGCTCGCTGCAAGTGCAGCGGGGATCGCTGGCAGCCAGCAGCCGCCTTACCTGCTCCCGAGCGCCAGCACAGCCTGACAAAAACTCAGGGGAGCCGGCAATTTTGTTCCACGCTCTGGCGGAGGGAAGCCTCGGGGGATTTGCACCGGCAAGGATTGCCCCGGAACGGTGCCCCTGACGCGCGGCTGTGCGCGGGGCTGAGGCGGGGGACTGCCCGCCGGGGGCGGGGGGAGCCCGGCGGGAGCGGAGCCCGGCGGGGCGGGCGCGGCGGCGCTGCCGGAGCGCGGTGACGGACCGGCCGGGGCGGGAGGCGGCAGCCGCGCTGCTCCCGCTCCTGCCTGGCAGGCTGCTCCCTCGGCTCGGAGGTAAGAGACTCTACACGGTATTTGTCTCCCCACGGGTACCCCGGGTGCCAGGGGCGCGCTGCTGTGCTGACGAGGGCGGCGGCTCGGGGCCGTGGCTCAGCTCCCCGTGCCCGAACCGAGCCGGAACTTAACACCGGCATCTGCTGCTTTACACTCTATATCACGCTCTTTACAAACTTCTCCTGGGGGGCTGGGGGAGGAGTGAGACGGGGAGGAGGAGGGGGAAACTAACCCCAGGTGAGACCGCGCTCTTCTGATGCCGCAGACCCTCGCTCCGATGCCGCCGGGCTCTGCGCCGACCGGGGAGGCAGAAACACCTTCGGCCGGCGCGGAGCATCGCGCACCTCCCGTCCCTGCGCCGCTGCAGCAGCGGTTTGATTTCCCCGAGACATTACCGGGACTGCTATTCCAGCGGCGGCGGAGCGGAGCGCGCTCCCGGCCGCCCGGCCGGGGCTGTCCGTGTGCTTACCGCGCCACCGTGAGGCGGCCGCGGGGCCCGCACCGAGCGCGCCGCGCTCCCGGGGACCCCGGCAGGGCGGGCCGGGCTCGGGGCTCCGCCGCGGGCAGCGCGCAGGGGTCCGGGACAGTGCACGCCGCTGCCTCCCGCCCGCTCTCACGGGCCGGAGAAAGACGGGGAGAATTTATAGAGAATTGAGGGAGATGGGAATACACAAAGCGAAAGCACCACACCGCTGTTTCCCTTAACCCCCTGCCCCGAGACTTTCTCCCTCCTTCGCCCGTCTCGCCGTCGCCGGGCGCTCCCCAGAGGATTGGGGTGAGTAGGGCAGAGCGCATCCCGGCCCGCTCCTCCCGCCGGCACCGCTCCTTGTAGATCCCGTGCGAACCCCCTGCTGGAAGGCAGTGTCCGCTCGTAGCGTGTGCCAGGGAGCGCTGCTGGCTCCTCTGCCCATCCTCTTTCCGCCTCCTTCCCCGGCCAAAATCAGGCCAGTTGCACTGCCCAGGCTTTCCTAGAAGATTTTCCTTCTCAAGTCTTTTAGCTGATTTCAAGTTTGAGGCTGGGGTTTTGGTTATATTTTGGTGTTTGGTTATATTTATATTAATGGAAAGGGAATTAAAAAAAAAAAAGGAAGACTAGGCTGTCACCACCAATGGACAGCACCTGGGGTGACACTGCTAAAAGTTGTGGACAAGGCTCAGCACGGTGACTTTCTTAGGCATGCTCCAGGCACACAAAAGCTATGGAAATGGATTTACTGTAGCAGACAGATTTTTTTTTTTATATAGGGCCACAGCACATCACTCACCTCTCACAAAAACCTTTAACCCAGAAGGGAGTTCCTCTCAGGAGGCTTTTAGCAGCTGGTGGAAAGCATCCCAGCTACTGGAAAGCATCCATCATGTCAGGGAATCCTGGCACCCAGAAAAACACTGACTGCCCTGGCAAGGTTGAAGTCTCTTAACTCCTACCTACTAGTTGCACTGGCAGAGTAAGCTCCACACATGAACCATGAGAACTCTAATAAAAAACTCCAAAAAATGGCAGTTAGATTCAGCTGTGATTGGGAATCACCTTAAGACTGAATACCTGATGCTTTTCATGCATACAGTAAAAGTAGAAAAACATTAGAGTGACTGGAAGGTGCAAATATTTCCATTGAAATGCATCTGCTGCTCCTAATCTGGGAATTTCACCTAACAACTGGATTTGCCTGTCATCTGAATAAATTTTCAACTCCCATCTCTGTACAACAGGATGACCATAAAACACCGCTGACATACAAAAAACGCAGCTCAAGATTAACAGTGATTTAAAATGTGCTTTCCCTGAAGCAGCCCAAAGCCATGCCAGAGATGTTTAAAGCAATCATCACACTCATCCTAAGGCATCTCTTCCTTGAGCGTGCTCCTGTGTAGCCTCACATATTATACCAATTTTCCCAGCTTCAGCTGGGAGTAGCAGAGCTTGTTGTGGGAATGAGGGGGGACAGGAGGATCTGTGTCAGATAGAGCTATACTCACAAGCACATTTGAGGGGCTGGGAGGGGACTCGTGCTACAGGATGCCCCTACAGCCCACAGCAGCTCTATTTTATATTCCAGCCCAGAGTAAGCTCCAGGTCAGTGGTGTAAACATGAAAGCTGCTGAGGATCTTCCCCTAGAATCTCAGTGACAGAAAAGGCTTTGCTAAAACGTGATGACTGCAAAGCCCTATCAGCACACCACGGTGCTTTTATTTTCTCACTGGCAATGTCCCATTCTGACAGCACATGCCGGAATTCAACAGAGCATGTATAGGCTTTCTATTGTACCACCGTAATTATTTCATCAGGTTATTTTTGTTTCATGCACCCCCCTCAAATAAAAAATAACCCCACCAGCAAAGTACAATTTTCAAAGACCCCGACTGAACTACTATGCTACAAACATATACTGAGTAAAAAAAATCCAAACAAACAAACAAAAATACCCAAATAAAACAAAACAAAAAAAAAAAAAAATCAAAAAACAACCCTGAAGGTTAGAATAAATAAACAAAGTTGTCTTTGACCTGGAGAGTGGCCCACACTGCAAATAAATGCATTACCACTTAACCACACGCACATGCCACATTTACAGAAATAAAAGGAATCCCCATGATAGGGCAATGATTTCATATTTTATATTACTACCACTGTGCACTTATAAATTGCATTGGTTTCAAGATGTTCTTTTGGATTTGTGACAGTATGGCCTAATCTTGTAGGCTCGTGTCACTGCCAGCTTTTCCATCCAGAAGCTCAAGTCCTGTGCATGTGAAGTACATGCTTCTTACAAAGAGACTCAAAATGATGATGTTGAAAAGGATTAGCAGTTTAGAAAATACCAAGACAAGAGGTTAAAATGTCTACAAAGATATTTTGGGGTACGGAGTCGTTTCAAGCTGTCCAATTTTATTTGGAGCTTCTAAATATCATGGCATATCCCACGCCATGTCCTCCCTCCATGTCGGGCGCTTCACATTTTCTTACCCAAATACGCAGTAGTAACTTCTGGTAACTAAGTTGACTAAGAAGCAAATCACTGTATAAATCTTCCAAAACATGTTTAAATATAGCTTAGTAAACCGGGAATGTTGGGCAGAAACTGCTGAAAGCATTCATACTGGTAAAACTGAAATGTGACATGATCTCAACGTATTCGAACATTCAATTATATGAAACGTTTTTCCAGTGTAATATCAGATTTAAGACTGAAGTGAAGTAAATGTGATTTGACTGGTTTGGAATCTTCCTAAGACAAATGACTGAATGTTCAAGGTGTTTTATTTCCTATTTGGATCAGTGATCAATAAGCCTTATACATGAGAATCAAGCATTTTGAATCGAAAACACACTTTTTTAATAAGTGCAAGTTAGACTGAATAAAATTACTATGTTTGGAGAGCAAATCTCACTATTTTTTTAAATCATTGCAATCTATATAATTATGAAGTAACTTGAATAAGGCATCTTACATTGGTCCTAAATTTTTTACTCAAGTAAAACCGTCATTGATTCCAACGTGAGTGTTGCCTGAGTAATAGAGTTCCCTGTCAAACTGTTAAAATCAGCTAACTTCTAAAAGCCTGTAGATTGATGAAATAACATGATTATACTAAAGGTATGTATTTAATATGGAAAAAAAAAAAACAAGTTACCAGGCAAAGCCTTTTCACTTTTCACATTTACAATAAAATAAGGCAGTAATATAAGTAAATATTTTGGGGGGGTTTATAACTCTGTGCCTGGTCATGAAGACACTTAAGCTTGTGTTTTTATTTATGTAAGTCATGCCAGTGAAGCAGTGCTCTCATGTCACAAGCATTTGAGGTTTAGCATCTAGGACAATAGAAACAGCAATAAACTGGCTTTAAACATTCCACTAGCAAAACAAGATTGTTTTTTGCCGTGGATTGCACTGTAAGAGTTACTTTGGAATGTCGTGTTTAAAAGTTTCTGAGTGATGGTATACATTCTCTTTGTTTTGAGTGAACAAGCCTTTCATCAACATAATGTAGCAGAGTTAGATTTTAAAAAGGTTCTCATAGGAAGCCAGAATTCCTTCACAAAAAACCAACATCAGACAAATGAAAAATACAGACATACACCTTTTTCTGTTTTTTTTTTTTAATGAAGTATTAAAAGCTTAATTCTAATAAGAATATTAGGTAAATAAATGTTAGCTCTACTGAGTGCTATTAGCATAGTTGAAATAGTAGTTTATAAATTTTTGAGAGCATCAGCATCATGATATGGTTGTCATAGAAACTGCAACAATATGTCATTTCAATTAATTTTACATGCAGTGATGCTGAGGTCTGTGTTACAATTCTTTTAGGAAGTTC
Source organism: Prinia subflava (assembly GCF_021018805.1). NCBI lineage: Eukaryota > Metazoa > Chordata > Aves > Passeriformes > Cisticolidae > Prinia > Prinia subflava. The sequence goes on from NC_086251.1 coordinate 14,020,671, forward strand.
TAGAAGTAAATATTGAATAGCAGGAATAAAAGCATTAATAGATAATGGTACCCTTAAATTATTATTTAATTAACAAAACAGGGAGAAATTTAAATTATTCTAAAATAATGACCATGCTGGAGGAATCAGTTACACTGACTTAGACTTCAAAACATCAAAATTAAAAGACGAAAGCTACGGAAACATTCAAACTCTAACTGAAAAAAAGTATCTTTTCCCAAATGAAGCAGATTTGAAAAAAAAGTTAAAAAAATTATTCCTGTCCATGAAATATAAAACATGAAATGGTTTTAAATCATCAATGTTCCTTTTGTGTGTGCAAGAAGCAAAAAGTCAAACGTTACAAATCCAGGACCATAATACAAGATTTTAAAAAAAGCTTGAAAGGTAGAAAACATAACATGAATAGATTTATTTTTCCTGTATAATGCAGCTACTGTGTGTTATGAATGCTACCTTAAGTAAATCATTGCCAGACATACTCAACTGACATTAATGACTTGATTATTAGAACAGAAAAGCTAACCGAAATAAAGGCAGTGTTTCTAAAAAATAATTATATTGTAGCAGTGTGAATGTTTTATTTATTATTTTTTAGGTTATGTATGAACATATACCTCTGTTTTCTTATTGCACATGTATGATACAATACCTGATCTGATAGCTTATATATGAAAGAAAATACTGAGCAGATTGTAATGAGAAAAAAAATTAGATTTTCAACACATTTTATACTGCAATCAATAATTCCACAGTATATTTTGCTTAAATTTACTGAGTTACCACACAGACTAGAATGTGCAAGACCTTTCAAACTGAGATGTAAAATGACCTGTTTGTAAGTAAATAAAAGCTATCGCTATTACAAAAAAAAATTTAAAAAGGGAAAAAAAAAAGAAAATAAACCCCCCAACCTATGGAAGCTATCTGCAGTGAGAAAGGAGAAGCATCTAGAGCTCTCCTTTCTGATAGGATTAAGGAATGCTACAAAAGAAGCATTTAAATCTCCAGTTTTCCCTGACAATTAACAATGAAAAGCAGATGTTTACAAAGCTATTTTACATGCTCGTTTATAAGATGCTAAAAGATGGTTTGTGGATGGTAAGAAGCAAGAGCTGGATAACTGCTTGTCTGGTGTATATTTAAAAGCATTTTCATTGGCTCAGTTATTGTTAATAATGAAAGAAACACTTTGTGCTGTATAGCTGTGACTATAGAAAACTGCCGTCGTAAAGTCCTCAACAAACTCTTAAGATGCAATTTACAAAGATAATAATAACACAGAATTATTTCACTTCTCTGAATGCTACACATTTGCATACCAGGACTGTGTACAATATACTCATAATGCACATTCATAACAACAAGGACTTCTTAACATTGCAACAGCACAAGATCTGTGCATTAAAAATCTACAGATCCAAGTTTTCCTTTTTGGTGGGAAACCATTTGTATAAACCAGATGCTCTGCATCTACTCACAGAAAGCTCACGTTCAGCTCTACACCTTTATTGAATGGGATCATACCAAGAAAATTACAAAACATTGTAAGGTAGCAGCAATAATAACTGGCCATGTTTCTCCCTCATGGAGAAACATGGCCAATTAAGTTTTCACACAAATTTGAGCAGAAGTCTGGTCTATAACTGTGAGTCAGGAGATGTGGGTTCTATTCCTGGCTGTGCTACAAACCTACAGAGTGTTTCTGAACAAGTCACTTACACCAAGTCACTCGAGTAGAAAAAATGCTAAGAATGCCTGCCTCGAGCTCAATTTAGACAGATCCATATCTGCTTCTATGGATGCGTGCGAATGTGGGCATAAGTCTCCAAAAACCTGGGGCCTACCCTTTTCGGGCTTTGCATCTTATCCTATTTCTCTTCCTGGAGGGAACCTGTTGGGGGACTTAATTCACGAAAGACTCCTCTCACACAGCAATTACATTTATGCATAACAATATTCCCATTAAAAGCCCCAGCCCTGCTTGTTTCACACTCGCATTTCACTTCACACATTTGTAGGAGTCTCATTTACTCTAATAGAATTATTCACTCTGTATAATTCTGGGTGTCTAAACTTCTGCAGTATCAGGAGCCAAGTTAATAGAATAGATAATGTGTAGAAATACTCATAGTTAGTAATGAGCTTCAGTCTTCACACTTAAAATCCTGCATCAAATTTGATAGGAGGATTTTTAGGTATTGTTATTACAGTGTCCTGGTACAAGTAAGATGACTTGACATTAAAATTTATTGAAATCTTAGCATATGTACATTTTCAAAAAAACAAAGCATTTTCACTCTCTTTGCTAAGTGAAAATAATTCCAAAATCTGCAGTCCTAATCATAAAAGCCACCCATAAATCCCCTGTGTGTTGCCACCATCCAATTTGCTTTTTAGTTTCTGCCTCAGCCACTGAATAAATTCTAATTTTTTTCATGCTTATGTTATTCGTACTACTTTTCTAGTTGTGAATGAATATATTACACTAAAGTACAAAATTATTTAATTCATGTTAGCTGGCTAGATTTCATTTCCTCGATGGACTCTTCCACAACTCAGATTTGCCATCTCCAGGACACTCTCTTGGACTGAAATTGTGCTACATGCATAATGATATGCAAAGTAGGTCAAGTTTTCAATGTGCAGCTACAGCCATCCTTAGCTTCACCCAAATGGATACTGCTCACATGGTGAAAACTAAACATGCATAGAAATGTTTACAGAATTGGGCTGAAAGTAGCAAACAGTCTTCCTGCCTTAGATGGATTTTTACCATAACACAAATTATTTACACAGAAATCTAACAGCAAGGGATAATTGAAAATATTTTGTCTACCTTTCAACAAAACACCATGAGGAAAATACCTTCTCAGCAGCTGTTATTGGTAGGACAGAAGGGGACTAAACAAGGAAACAGCTTCTCCCTGAGTTGGTATCAGCCTGCACTGGTGCTGCACAATTGCCAAGTACCAAACCGGCTAATAAAGTACAGCTCACAACTGCTCACTTTTTCTACATTCCCCAGCCCAGAAACACAAAAGGTATCCTCCCTTCTCCCTCCCCTCCTTCCCACAGAAATGATACTCCTGGCTGAGTCCTTGACTGCTGGCCTGCCACAACTACAGAGGAGGGGACACAATTTGCCTCTGTCTCAGTATTTTGCCATTATTTTAATTTGATGGTATTTTAATTATACAGAGTGGTTAGACTCCTCAGACTGCCATCTGAAATGCTGGTGACTAAGGGTTCTGTTCTGAGAAGGTTCTTTCCTTCTTTTTTTTTTCTTTTTTTTTCTTTTTTTTTCTTTTTTTTTTCTTTTTTTTTCTTTTAAAAAAATTTTCTTCTTCTCTGGTTTGAACATTTCTTTCAATTAGCTTTCTCATTTAAGCCATAGAAAGGTTAGCATTATAGGGTTGGGGTTTCTTTTAAATTAACTTAGGAAATGTTTATGGTGTTCTTCAAAGGAGCCCATGTTCCTGGAAGTTAGAATTAAAAGGAAAAACATGTTAAGCAAAAAAAGAGCACTTTAGAATCAATATGGTCACACACCCCCCAGATCTCCAATTCAAATAGTCAGCAAGCGATCATTCCTTTAGTATGGCAATTTTCCACTTAAGCACTGAAACCTCAACCTCGATTGTAAAGCAGTATTCAGGGGGCCATAGCTTCTGTCTGCTTTTCTTGTTCTTTCTACAACCTAGAGTTGCAAAGGAAATTTGTCATGTTATGTTTTTTCAATGTACAAAAGCAGGGAGAGCTGAGTGAGAAATCAGCAATGTGTTGGATTTGAATGCACACTTTTATCACAGCCACATGATGAACCTTTTCTAGAACATTCTCCACAGTCATGTTCAGCACAGGAGCAATTCCTGAAAAACAACACTAAATTCTCTGACACACTTCCTAAGGTTCTGGGTCAAAGGAAGAGAAACAGGGATTTGTCAAGGTCTATTTAATGAGTCTGAGAAAGGAAAACATTCAAATCTGTGGTTTAAATGTAGTACACTATACCAAATCCTTTTTTTTTTTTAATTTGAAAAAACTCATCCCTCTCCTATACAGTATTTGGCACACTTGTTTTCCAAGAGTGAGATTCAAACTTTTCAAAGCCCTTACATAACGAACTTGCTTCTTTTTGCTCAAAAAATTAATGAATGATACAAATCCTTTGATTTAGAGAGAAGCTTTATTTTGTGGAGGATATTAAGAGATTTTACTGTTGATATTTCCACATTAATATACATTATTTATCTCCACAGGGTGGCGAAAAAGAGAAAATTGCAAAGACTTACTGGGTGGCAGGAAGTGGGATTCACTATAATCAACAGCAGCAGGGGACTCTTTGAGGTTGCGTTGCAAGATATATTCAAGATTTTAGCAGAAAGAAAATAATTGCATTTAATATTGTGCTGGTGGGAAATAACATATGTTCAATCTTTTCCAGCTTTTACACTTACATTTAGATTTAGACTCTTGCCCTTTCGATGCAGAGATACTACTCCTTAAAATCTGGATTTATTTTTTTTAATTCTTATTTTTAACAACACTTATGCAGAGAATGTCCTGTTATTAGCCAGCTAGATTTCTATGCCACTTGCAAATTTTACTTCAAAAATTTACTAAGGTTTCATGAACATACTCAATGGACTAAATAACTAGTTCTATGTTCAATAAGCAAGTTATTGCCAAAACACAGTAAAGTTTCCAGCATTATTTTATTTTAGATTTTTTTTAATGTAAAACCCAAAGATTATATATTTTCCCTGATGTTCACTTAAAATTTCTTTCTGGTTCAAATCACTACATTTCTTAGAAATTCAGAATTTCTTAAAAATGGATGTAGCTCTTTTTGTGTAAAGAGTAACTAGTAAGTTGATGAAATATTTTCAGTTAGCTAATACAAAAAAGCTGACAGTCATATAAAGGTTTTCCACACTTAAAGGGATTAAAAATTTGTGTATATGATAATTGAGCTTCAATCTTAGTTTATAGCTCATAAAAGTTCAGGAAATTAAAAAAGTAGCTGTCTAGTATAAGCTAATTGTGCAGAATTCCTTTATAATCAAATACATACATACATACAGAGAGGTATCACCATAGCACATTTCAATATTGCCTGGTTTGCCCATGAAGTAGAAGAGAAACTGGCACTGCAGAAGTCTGTCCCTTTCTCCCACCTTAAAAAAGGCCTAGAAACAATTAATTTAGGCTAGATACTGGTATTTTAGAGACTAAGGCAAGTGAGACGAATTCCAACTTGCATAAAAGTTGCAGCTCTTGTCTAGTCTTACTGTTTACCTTTAGTCATTCCCCACTTTGTGCTACTCCAGAATGCGTATTTGGGGCAGATCATCATCTGTGCAAAAGGCTAAAGGAACAGTCATCATTTAGGCCAATAGGATCAGCCCATTCCTTCCTTGTGAATTTAGTTGCACACTTCAGGGAATCATATTAAATTATTTTTCAATGAAAATCTGTTAAGGTTGTTAATTTTTTTTTTCATAACACTATTGCCTTATTGATTGTCTCTGTAAATACATGTATACATGTGTAAGAACACATAATGGATTTCTGGAATATGAAAGATGCCAGACCTGGACTTTATATTGACAGGGGCTTACAGGTGGCTACCAAAAGACTTAAACTGGGCATTGTGAGTGGGAAGAGGAGGTGGGGAAGAACAATCCTCGATTCAAGAACAGTCTTCTTAAAAAGTCATGTCAAGGCTAAACAGGCTGGTTCATTGGTAAAATATAATAAATATATACACATATACTTTGCAAGCTGCAATTCCATGGTTACTTTACATGGCCTAATGACTGACATGTACTTTTTCTACTTTTTTACTTAAAAAAAAAATATTTATTTTTCTTGCTCCCTCACTGCCAGCAGTAACATGATGTGGCTCCATGCTCTGTCAGCTGAAGCAACTGCTGTGGTTTTGGGGGGCAGGGAGAAGGGTTCCGTTGTCATTTGGAAAAGTGCAGCCACACAAAAAGTAGTGCTGGCCCCATAGGGAACAGCAGCAGGGAATGGCCAGAGAAAAGGTGGAACTGCAGCCTGCAGGTGGGATCCGATGGCACCTTAAACCTACAAAGAATTAGGGTGGTCAGAGCCTCATCTACCAACCAAGGCTTTCTATTCTTTCCCTTGCCTCAGCACTAACACCCACGTACGTGTGCAGGAGCCAGCCCAGGGAAGCTGCTCGTCTGTAAGCTAACCCCACAAATGTGAATAGGAAAAAAAAAAAGACAACGAAACAAAAAAACTTTTCAGCCAGATCTGCTCCAAGGAGCAATTCACAGAAGGATCAGACAAGAACCAGTGCCAGCTCAGCGCAGAAGGTGGAAACACAGCGCCAGAGCCAGCAGAGGAGAGGACAAGGCAGCCCAAACTTAGATCAACTCCAGCTGTGATGGACCCAGAGCCGGAGCCAGCCTGACCGCTTAGAAGCTTCCTAAAACCTCTGCACTTTCTCTAAAAACACTGAGACAGAATGAGTAAGTATACGTAAGTAATAGTAAGGAGTTTAAATTACCATAATACCAGAGAAATAAAATCAGGATTGTTACTTAAACACTGAATGGGTCAAGAAGCAAGAAAAAGCCCTCATGGTCCTAAAGATATCTAGCAGAGTTTCTATAGAATGTAACAGGCCAGGAAAATCCATCCCGAGTTACACAGATCACACTTATGAGTAAATTTCTCCTTTCTAAGCCTTCATTGTGTAGATGAGCAGATCAGGTAGAGGCCGTTTTTGAAGGATTGAAAAAGGCTGAAACCAACAAGAGTAGGAGCTAACATTTGGAAATTAATCATGTGGAAGACAGCACATTTTTTCTCTGCAAATATCTAAATTCTGCCATTCCACACCCTTAAAATATGAATGTTTTCTTACTTTCTAAAAACTTACTTATATGTAAGTTTTTAGAACAAACAGATTTATCTGGCTAACATTTGTATTAAGGCAATTACACACACATGAAGAAGTGTTGGAAAACTGAATTTAAAGGAAAGGAGAAAAATACTTTGGAGATATGAAGTCCAGAACAAGAAGATTTCTAATATTACATTCAGACTGTAAATCAAACAGACAAAGTCTAATATGTTGACTACATAATGTAACAGCAGCAAGAAAAAAAAGTCTCTGTAAAAGATCAGTTTGGAAATTGCAGACAAAAGCTGCAGGGAATATACAAAGGATTGGTGTGCTAATTCCTGAAAGAGAATAGGCTATCTGGAAGTGCACAAAAAAGCAGATATTAGTTAGTAGGTTTAGCTTTCCCTTTGAAGACTGTACTAATTGGAGGGAAGATAAAATTTGTCACTGATTTTAGGGAAAACACTAAAAAAATTCAGAAAGTTTATATTGACCATATACTTGCCAAAAAGGCCAAGAAATAAGAATTTTAGCAGAGAACAAGGTGACACATGGACTGTTCCCAGATGTATATGGACTAGCAGGCAAGTCTTTGAATGTAACTAGGATAAATCAGTATTTACAGATATTTTTGTATTCCCACTTCCTGTCTTCTGCTGATAATTTAGGAAATTAGTGTAAATTATTTTCAGACACAAAAAGAGATGTCCGAAAGTAAAGTAGTTTGGTCAAGGTATGTTAAAGGTTAACATAAACACATTCTGGAGGACAGCAGTGCAGAGCAGTATGGAAAGAGTGTAAAGGAGATCTAAAGGGGAAAATGCAGCAAATCAGAGGAATTCAAAGAAGAGAAAAGCAGTCAAAAGTAATTCACATGCAATCACACACTTTCAGATTTGGAGAATTATTGGATGACAGATTTCTAGAAATAAATGCTTCTCAGAAATACAAGTTTCATGTGTGATGTCCTCTGGTCCAATGTACAGTCATTGAGGAGAGGGAAGGTAAGGAACTTGATTTTTAACGTTTTGTTTACTGGCCTGCCATGGCTGAGATAGTAAAAGCAAAGTTTGATTAATCCAGTTTGGATGTGTACTGATTTGTTGTTGTTGTTAGCAGCATGGATCTGCTGTTCTTTCTGTGTCCTTGAGCAAGCAGGAAGAAACCTGGGAAGGGAGAAATGCATGGCATGCGGAAGAATAGGATGGCATCCCTAAGGCTGGGAAGACGTAACATGGGCTTTTATGATACAGCTACAAAAATACCTGTAAATGCCATGTCTTCCTGCTCAGCTTTGTTTGTACACATTTGGTATATCCAGTCCTCGAAACTGGATTTTTGTTTGTCAAGCAGATCAAGTTGGTTGAACTCAAACTGCCTGTAGGATCACAGCTCAAGGATTCAACCACCCTTAGTTAGATTCAACGTCAGATTCATCAGATTCAACATTTTTCCTTAGGGAATTTGTCAGAAACAAGACATTTTTAATTGTCATCAAAACAAACAAACAAAACCCCAAAACAACAAAACAAAAATAATTAAGCAGAAGTGTCTTCTTAACAGTAGACATATGAATAAAAATATAAGGACAACAGAATGTCTTTCCCATGAGTTTAACCTAGAAACCACAACTCTTGTCTAAGCCAGTCTCCACAGAGTGGAGTGCCCAGATTTTGACCAATATTCTGTTTAATCAGTATGTGTAGATATACAACTGTGTACCTTTAGGGCAGCCTGGAACTGCTGTCGTCAGAGCAGACGATGCAGGCAATGCTTGGCAATTATCCCACACTGTGTGCCACAGGGTTGCTCAATCCAGCACTCTTCCTCACAGTCCTGTGAGGAACAAACAAATTATGATATAAACATAGGAAACTTTACAATAATACAATGATGAACTAAGCACCTTAATTTACTAGAGCACATAATAGTATTCCAAATGAGTTACACATTTCTTATCTTGAAAGGTTATTACAAGTGGGCAGAAATCACTGGTCTCCTTTTGTAGTGAGTTCATGATATCAAATGTCCTCTTTATTGAATGTTGGTCACCAGGAAAATTCATGGGTAATCAGTGATCTTTTAAAATCTGCTGGATTGTCACTCATCACCTGTAATACCTTAAGAAATATGTCCTTGCCTGATTAGATGTTTTGGTACCATAAAAAGGAAGTAATTAACCCCCTCCAAAACACAGGGAATTTCAGATCTGCAAATGCATATCAGTACAGCAAATATAAATTGCCTTATTTTATTAACTGCCTTATTTTATTATTATAAAAGCTTTAAAGTGGTTAAGCAACATACCAGGACCCTAGAAACTGAAGCTGTCTCTTTTTTTTAACAGACTGAAGCCATCTCAACTCACCCAAAATCTTAGCTCTCCTGTGGAAAGAGAGACAAAAGGTTAAATCCTTAGAGAACAAACAGAAATCCAAAGAAATTCCTCCATTCTAAATTGTCAGCAGGGTTACAAACCAACTAATTACAATGCAAGAATATGAACTGAGCTGTTTATAGGACAGTGTGCAAATTTAAAATTGCTCTACACTGAATCACTGTTCTGGACTAGAACCCCTTTTCCTGCACAACTATTAAAAGTACCTGTAAGTTTACTTGCACTCTGCATGTTTATCAGGAATTACAGATGTGAACATTTGAAATTAAGAATTCTTAATTAAATTATAAATAGTTACATAGTGTATTTCTTACAATTTTAAGTTATTTTAAATATACAGTACTTACTTGTTTACCCATTGAAAAGTTGTACTTTAAAATGGAAACAGTTATGGTTCCAATCTGCTACTCATAACATACGAAAATAACAGATATATATAATTCTAGTAGGCACTGTAATTTATTATTTTAGCCTTTACCAAGAAAAACATTTTCAAGCTTTTTTTTGACCAGAAGTTTATGAACTAAAGTTGAAAAGGTGGTTCTATAAGCCAAGTAAACAATTTCACTATCAATGACCTTCTCCCTTGCTTCCAAGTATCTGTAGCATACAGAGACTTCATTAAAGCAGATTGCAAAAAAGAAAAAAAAATTGTGTAACGATATTTGCCTTTCATGTTGCAGCTTTAATTTACTTCAGTATGTTATCACACACTTCCAAATAAGTAACTTTTGATTTAGAATTCCCTACTTTTTTTTCACCACCACCAAAACTTTAAAAATAATTGTTCTTTTAATATGGTAAATATTAATTTTATTGATAAAAAAATAATTATATTGTTATCCAAGAACAATAAAGCCACCATCAAAGATAAAAATAGTTATAGTCTGCATGTTAATTTCTTTGCATACGTAAATAACTGTTATTTCTGTTCAATTGCTCAACAGTCAGAATTCATTTTTATCAGCCCAATAAAATAAATTCAGTCACTTTTAGCTGTGATACAAAATGACCAAAAGGCAAGAGAAACAGAAGATGTGAGGAAAGAATGTAATGTCTAAATAAAGGTGTAGAATGTGGGGAAAAGAGAAGCCATTACATCACACACACATACATTTGCACTCCTACAGATATATACATTTATAGATATAGATGTATATTTTTATGCATGAAGACATGGGAAGACAAATACATACATAGAAGATACACATTGATTATTTTATTTCCTGAAGAAATCCAAACAATTGGAAAAAACAGAAAACCACCTTGCTTGATGGTACTCTACCTGTTAATGAGCTGCTAATTAAGACTTAGCAAAATACATGGTCATAAATTTTACTATAGACTTTTTTCCCAAGGAAAACCTTTGTCCAGCAGATTTACAATCATACAAATGAAATACTTTTTGTTATATCTGAACAATAGATGAATCTTTTTGTGTAAGTGTCTTAACATTTACAATCAGAAAGCTAAAACAATTCACAGCTTTCTAACAGAAGTGAAATTAGTGCCTATTATAAGAGAAGCTAAAAGGAACCAGCACAACAACAACAGCAGCAACAACAAGAACAAATTGGGTTTCTTCATGGTCTTTCTACACATCTCTTCCTATACCAGCCTGTGCAATGCTCTCTTTCATTGGCTGTTTCTCTAATCCTAATCCTTGCCTCCATGACAGGAGACATGAGTTTTGTGGCAGTCAAAGCCATCAGTAGTACAAGATGTATGCTCAGACAAGTCAAAACACCCATGGAAATAGGGAAATCAAAGCCCACTCCAAGATCCAGCACCACCTTTCAACAGGACTTCAAAGCTCCCCTGCTCACCTCAGTGTTGTAATCTTTGACCAGCACTTCTGTTCCACTTCAAACACACACAGGTATCACCATTACAGTCACCAAGCTGCTGCTGAGGCCACAAAGTGATAGTTTGAAATAAAGGCAATACTGTTTAGCAGAGATGCTAAACCAGAAAAATGATGTATTCTGCTGAGCTCCACAGAGATGTACTAGCACCATGAAAACCCTGAAAGAATTTTGCACCTACTAAAATTCAGAGCAATCTTCCAACAAAAGGTAAGATTTATTTTAGGTGTAACCCATCCTTTTTCTTCTGCTCTATTTCTGCAAGAATACTTGCCCATTATTTTACGTTAACTATCATCAAATTATACGTTTTGTTGTTTTGTCCAGCAAGATTTTGCCATTCTTATTGCTTCCTGAGGACACCAGCCAGAACCATAAAGAGCTCCAAATAAGTTCCCCTTACACAGCCTTGGACATGGTAAAAACTTACCTGCTAAAGTCTGATCACACATGAATTGTGTTCAAACTGTGTCAGTCCTTAAAACAGAAAGCTTTCATTTACCCTGACAGAAACATGAGGAAATATAGATTTAAAACTTTATTAAAAAAGAAAAGATTCATCACTTAAACAGAGACTTAAATGTTGTATTTCACAGTGGCAGTCAAGGAAAACACTCTGAATGCTCATTTAAAGCAGAAAGTAAATATGAAATATGTACATAAAATATAATGCATAGACTTGTCAAACAGAAGGAATATTATAACAGCAGATCCAGGGCTGTTCCTTTTTTTGCTTTCACTAGTCCACAGTTCTCCTGATTTGCATTAACAAGACTGCTGCCACTGGTAAGTCTTTTTGCATTTGACATGAAAATTAACAGAAGACTAATTTTAGGAATATTATAAATGTCTTTCTAGAAGTACATCACTTTTTTTTTTCAATATGCAAAACATTTTCCTCCTGAATACCAAGGAGAAAATAGACATTTATTATCTAAGTTCCTCTTCAAAAGTATAGCTCCTCCACATTTCTGTTTTAGGACAGCTGACCATCAATAGAGAACAGAGGGCTGAAATTGTTAAAGTAATTGACAAGACATTGTGCAGACTGCCAAAGGTTTTCTGGAATGGGTGTCTCCTAAATCAAATGTTACAGCATTTCCCTGAGTTTATAATATGTGTGATATAGTCCAATGATTTGATCATTAGAGTAATTTTCCTTCTCTTCTGATTTCAAGTTCCTTTTTTTTTTTTTTTTGGTACACATTGATGTCTATTCCCTTTCTTTTAATGCAGAATATATATTAAGAGCTGTCCACGAAACATTTTATGGTAAGAGATTATACAATCAACACTGTTTTAAATGTCCCAGAAGTTACACAGCTCACAAAGCACCCAAATAAATGCATAATTGTAGTGAAGCATTTTGCACTTTTAACACTGTCCACAGCAAACCAAAGTGGTTTGAACAATTGAAAATGCAGAGAGCAACCTATATTGGTCCATTTCAAAGACAATCACTTAAGCAGCCTGTCTTCCCTGTGGTTTCCAGGCTCACTAAGCAGAGATTCCTGAAAGACATCATTTTTTTGGATGAGCAGCATTGCCCATTATGAAATGTTTTTCAAATCCCAACACTTAGTGGAGCCATATTGTACCTTTAAATGTAACTACAGGCACCTTTCAAAAATACTAAAGCACATCTTGTATTAGCCCACTGAGTGCTGCCAATAAATCATTGCTGTGTCTACACGTGCTATACCTACAGAGAAACAGAAATACAGAACAAAGACTTGATTTACTCCACACACAAAAACCACAACTGCAAGAAAAACTCTGACTTCTCAAGTTCCTATGCCTTAACCACTTGACCAACATAGACACCCACACACACTCCTTAGTAACTATTTCCTAAGAAATAAACGTAGCATAGTTGCAAAACTGTAGCATAGATAGATGGAAATAATTCTTCAGTTGCTTGTACTTGCAGATATAAACAGTACACAGCTCATAATCCACCTGCAGTTTTCAGAAGGTTTTGATGTCAGTGCTGTTCAAACACATCCTCTAAAATGTTGAGTCTATAATCCCACAATATGTGTCAGATAAAGGATTTCTTATTGATTTGAGGTCGGGGTTTCAGTATAATGAAACTCATGCAAACTTAAGGCTTTTTATGTTGTTTCTTTTCTTTTGTCTGGCTACTCCCTTTCCACTTTTAAACATGCAATCTGTGATCCACGAGACTTAGGAAAAAATCCAAAGCTGTTTTCCTTGTAATTCAGTACATCCAGATAAAACCATGCTAGAAGGTTATTATTGATACCTTGTTTGCTCACACTATACTCACAATCTATTATATGTAATCCCTGGATATTCTGAAGAATCATTGCTAGAATTAAAGAACCTTTGTTTGAACTTAAAGTTTTGGTGAGTGAAAGGCATCTGCTAATAGAAGACAAGCTTGGAAAAAAAAACTGCAGAAAACTGTATTTCCTTACTACTTTTGCGAACCAGACACAAAAACAGCATCCAATCTCAACAAATTGGTTCAGGTGCCTAAGGTTAATATTCACAGTGTTTTCCTGGGACATATCTTGCCCTCCTTAACACATCCAGTGTTGCATCATTAACTCATTAAGTTTATTTAAAAACCCATCTCCCTGTTTGCGTGATAGGCTGCAGCTAACAGCCTGTTTTGTAAACTGAGCAAGTTTATTCTTGGTCTGTGTTCATGCAATGCTGAAGATTTGTCTACATACAAAAGTTATGCCTAATTACACTGATTTAATTTAATCAGCTCAAGCCCTGTACTGTGATGAGATCACAAGGTTGCTTTCTACATGTGAAGTTCCTCATTGGGGACGATGGACACGACCCTTCTACACTACTAAAGTTGCATCCACATGCTGGCTACACCTGCACAATTACTTAAATAAAACATAACATGCAAAGCAAAAGCCTTTACACGGCTCTAGAACCTGTGTTTCAAACCTGAGACACATCTGGGAGTACACGGCCCTCAGAAATTTTGGTAAGAGATTTTACCAGGAATAAAAATACTCCTTTTTTTTGGTATGTGTTATTTGAGAGCTGATGCAAAGTTTCACATGTAATAGCCAGTTTCTGGTCTGAGTTCTGGCAGAATCAACTTCCTGAGCTTCTGTGGCATCCCAATAGTTGAGAAGGTGCTGCAGTTTTCACTGTGAATAATCCCTAACTATGGATGCTTTTAAATAGCATTCAGGATGCATTTTCATTTGTTGCTTAGTAAACTGAAAAACTGAAGTTGCAAAGTCACCTGAGCCAACATAACCTAGTAAATATTTGAAATTTTAAAAAGTGATGAAAGTATTTCAGAATCTTTTTCAACTTAGGATGAGATTCTTTTCAGTAGATTGCAAAATGAAATGGCTCTTTGTTCCATGGTAGCACAGAACTATAAAATAATGTGAAACATTCATAATCTTAAATTTTATTAGTGGAAATACTTAATAAGAAACTTAATCATTGATGACATTGCTATTTTTATAATTGAGCACTAGGAACTGAGGAAAAATAACATTTAAATATTACAAAGCCCTAGAATATGTAACTTTAATAACGGAATTTCAACAGATATGTTTTAATAAACAGATTGTTCTGTAAGCAGTGGAAATGTTCATAGTGTGGCTACCATGTGACTTGTGCTGCAAAGCAATCCTCTACTTCAATAGTATAAAAACACTATTAACTCCATGGATATGATAACAGAAACATTTTAAATGCTAGCAGACTGTAAAAGCAGTATGTTATAAGCTCTTGGATTACTGGGGACAAGGTTATGGAGCACCCTATACGAATTTTCAGTGCTCAATAAATAACATCATTTGCATGTGGAAATTTTTAGGTATAATATTCTTCCCTCACAACATTCCTGTAGATTCATAGAGACAAAGCCACAACAAAAAGTAAGAGTTTTATATACATATACATATATATGCAAATCACAGACTGCTTGAAAAAGACTATGTGCTGTTACTCATGTATTATATAAAGATTATAGATGCATATTCCCTTATGAATTGAATATCTTATGAAATTCAGTGTAAGATAATGAAAAAACAGATGGAGTGTTTAGGCTTCTCACTCAAATTACTGTTATTGACCATAAAGCAAAAATAGTCTGAAATGGCCAAGCCAGTCTACAACAGGCACAGCTTTTTTAGCTGGATAGATGAAAGATACACACGGCCCAAAAACTTCCATGTTATAAATCACTCCAGAAATAGTGATGGATTTATAGCTCCCTCTCAATAGTGCAGACAAGCACTACTCTGATCCAAACCCCTGGGATCAGGCAGGTGGCCGGATACACCCTCACTCTAGACCGCTTGGATCCACCCAAGCATCAGCACTAGATGTTATTAGCAAGGCATAAAGCATTTGGAACTGCAGCATATTTTCATTGTTCATATTTGAAATGTTGGTTTAAATATTTGGTGACTATCTGAAGTTTTATTGAGGAACATTTGTTGGTTATTAAATCACTCCCTCACTCTGTTGCTCTGTAGAACAACACTGAACTCTCTTGAAGGCTTGGGTGGCCCAACAGTCTGTGGCTGCTCTCGGACTTCCCTTCCTAGATATATTTACCTTACTCCTACCATTTCATATGGAATTATTTGTTGGTTTCAGTGCCATTCCTTCCTCTGAGGCTGCACTTTTATCTCACTGAATTTTTATCTTTTAGATTCTTTTCGCCTCTTCATATATTCTCTCAATACAGAAATTGAAGAAATTATTCTAAATGTACCTTCCTATGCTTCCATCTCTTTGTGATTAGCAGGCACATTCTGAAAAGCACAGCGATAGATTCCTTTGTATAGTGATTTCTCTGCAGATCTCACAAATAAGCAACAAAAAAAATCTCAGCTAATATGGAATTTCAGCTTAGATGGTCACAAATTAACCAGAGAAGGGTGTATGTTCATTTAAACAAATTAGTCACATTTTCCATTTTTGGTCTATAGCACAAGAAATTAGATAGTTAATTTTAAATGCAAAACTTTGTACAGCGTGCAAATCATGTCTGTATGTCAAAGTAAAATAACAAACCTAATGAGGAATGTTAAAAAAGCAAGACCCATTAGTTTAAAGATACATGGAAGCAGCCAAAGATGACAAACATGCATAAAATTCAAAACATGATGGAAAAAGGAACAGGCACTGAACCACATAAATCAGTGTTTTGAATTCTATTTCTCTGTGGGTATAATTGTACCTTAGTTTCTTATAATGATTTATTGAGGTAAATAGTCTGTATGGTTTAACAGCTACAGCTTCAAAGTGTCAGGCACAGACTCTCCTTTATTCATGAGGCAGCTGAGTATTGGGATGTGAATCAGCTTCTGTATTCTGGGACTTGGCAAAGTTTGTTTTTAAGGTCCTTATAAAGGATTCATGTTGATGCAGCTATTCAAATGTGAAAAACACTGTGCTGTAATGGATGAAATAGAAAAGCTTTACAGTAATTCTGGGGGAAAAAAAGTAAAAAAACTGAAATAAACCATTCAGAATTACCTTCAGGAAAAGAAAGGAACATCCCAGAGTTAATTTTAATACATTATATTATTAGTGGGAACACAGAAAAAAGCTAATTTCTTGATGAAGCGCAAAAGCATGATGGGATTCCAGAATTTACTTTTAAGTTAAAACAAAATAAAGTGCAAGAAATTGTAGAAGTTTAAGCTGTGACATTCGCATTTTGGGTTGATTGCCAAACCACACGTTCTATTGCTCTCAGACCAGGATAAACCAACCATTAACTAATCAAAAGAATCATTAGCCATGAAAGCTGTGATGGCATTTTAACAGTTCTTAATCTATTAATAAGAAAGAATAATTTGCAAAATATATTCCCTCTTCTGTTTACATTCACAGGGCCATTCTTAGCAGAAATTATATGTAGGCTCCCATGGTGCAGAAACCCTATGAAAGCCATGAAAATTCACTAAGCTTCCTTACGTCCCGTGCCAAGATATTCAGCAGGAACTTTGGTCGTTGCCAAGAAACACGTGTGCCTCAGATACAGAAGCTGTGCGTGTACCGGTATTTCAACATTCCTGGAGAGAAATGTGACCCCTTGATGCATACACTGGTTTGCTGGCATGCTCACATTCCTCCCCATCTGTCAGAGTGGCATGCTGCCTTCTCACAAGGTGGGATGCCAGTTCTGGAGCACAGGTGCCAACCAAATATAGGTTCGGACTAATACTCTGCAAAATGTGGCAAATGACATTTCACCTGCAAGAGGACCGTCCTACCTGTGGCCCATGCCAAATTGGGATTGCATGCTTCATTAGCAAAGGGGGTCATCAGCTGAAAATCACAGGCAGAACCAGAAATGCTGGCTTTCTGGATAACATCTCCTAGCTGAGAGCCTGCAGCACCGAGGTTTAATTTACAATACGCCAAATTTTCCTAACATTGCAGCCATACAGCCCTTTGGAGCAAGATGCAGCAGACCATGGACAGAGATCTGTTGAATTCATCCTCCCAGACCCATTTCTGACAAATTTCAAGATTCTTCAAAAAGGCAAATGAATTAACAGTGGGGGAAAAGCATAAATAAAGATTTGTGTTTCCTTTAAGGGGGTTTCTAGCACCACAAAGAAAACCATCTTCACTGTGACTGTCAAAAAACCCCATATTAAAAATAAAACTATTTTCAACCAAAATAGTTATATAGAGCTCATATACTTCTAAAATTCTTAAAGTCTATAAAATATTTTTATAAAGATTGACATGCAATATAAAAAGTCTTTAGTTTCTAGTCTGAGAATTTATGTACATGTGAAAGTCATGAAGCCATTACATGAAAATTATTCAACATGCAATGACAACACTGGATAACATTAAAGTTGTATTTCAATATCCTCAGAATGAAGTATAGTTTGAACACTTTCATTAATAAAAATATTCCCTACTATATTAATATTCAGTTGATCAATAAACAAAATAGCCACAAAGTAGTGTTGGTTTTGCCTCCAAATTAGCACAGCTGACTTCATTTATAAATGTACAAAAGAAAAATGTAGCATTGCTACTCTGAAAAAATTACCATCTTTCAGGAAAAAAATTTGCTATCCTTTCTTTGGTAATTTACTATGATTTCTGTAATTTATTTATCCCAGGATGTACCTGATACATCATCAGCTTTAGGTGGTTTTTTTAAACTGGCTATCCAAAAATGAGTCATATTATGCATAATTCTGCATTATTTAGGCTATTCAGAAGGCACACCACTGCTATTCCCAAATGACAAACTCAGAGCTATTAATTCTTACAAGCACAAAATTATAACTCAATACATTGAATGCTATAATTACAATTCAATACACTAAGATGCAAAGTCCTGCCTCTGAGATGGAATAACCCCATGCAACAGTACAGGCTGGGGGCCAACTGGCTAGAAAGCTTATTTGCAGGGAGAAAAACTAGAGATCCCTGTGGACAAACTGATCATGAGCCAGCAATGTGCCCTGGCAGCAAAGGCAGCCAACAGCATCCCAGGCTGTTTTAAGAGAAGCGCTGGTGGCAGATTGGAGACCCGGTAATTTCCCTCTTCCTGGCATTTGAGAGTCTGCATCAGGAGCAATGGTCCAGCTCTGGTCTTCCCAGGACAAGACAGATATTGAAACAGTGAAGCAAGACAACTGGGAGGCTGCAGTGTCATATACAAGATAGACAAGAAGCTGAGAGAGCTGGATTTGCACAGCCTGGGGAAGGGCAGCTGGAGGTGAGAGCTTATTGCTGCCTGCAGCAGCCTAATAAGACGGTGTAGGAAAGATGGAACAAGGCTCCTTGCAGAGATGCACAGGGACATGACAAGAGGCAATGGACACAAGCTGAACCATTCCAATTTGATATAAGAGAAAAAAAAAATACCTTGAGGGTGGTCAAACACTGGGCTAGGTTGCCAAGAAACACCGTGACATCAGTATCCTTGGACACAGTCCAGCTTGACTGGAGATGGCCCTGTGCAACCTGCTCTAATTGGACCTGCACCGAGCAAGAGGCAGGACTGGATGGCCCCCAGGTGGTGCTCTCCCTTCCTATGAAATGTGTGCTAGCATTTTGTATGATACACATCCCAGTTTTAACAATGTACAGGAACACTTCGGAGTATCACACTCCAGGCAATCGCTAAACTATTCAGGGACAGCAGGCAGCCTTACATTTGCTTCTCTTGTCTTTTCTTTCAAACAAAGTCTTCAGTCTTTTGTACAGAACTTATTTCTAGTAAATGAACAGCATTAGACATGGCATTTATGCTGTGCCTTCCCACTTTGGATCCCAAATGCTTCATAGAAACAGGCTCCTGTTATGCCCCCAGGAAAACATGGAAGGTGGCATAAAGTCAGTAGAACAGCATATTTTTCTTCCTGCCACACTGTGTCTGTACATCACAACCACCATCCTAATGGGACATTGTCCTGCCCACAATTCCATGACAGTCTTGGGCCTGTAATAAATACCACCATATTAAGTGGACATGCTCTTTCATGCCTAGGTTAATTTATTTAAAATTTATTATTTCAGATGAATAAAAATATCCTGATGCTTGGGGTGCAAGTTTCCATGCTCAGAGTAAAAATGTACATAAATTGCTGCAGTATTGCACCTGCAATACTGTCGTTTATTATTAGAGTATGAATATCAAAATGGTAAAGTCTACTTTAGTACAGGCAAAGTGTACAGTAGGTTCTTGGCAATGCTGCCATATAGGTTGTAGTTTATTAATAGAGTGTAGATCTTGAAAAGATCACTACATTCATTTTAAAGGCTTGATGTAAGAAATAAGAAGTTGGTGTTAAACAGGTAAAAGAGAGTAACGAATTTCCCTTTTATTTTTGTGCTTCTTGCAGTCACTCAAAGCCAATGGGCTGTGACCTAAACACAATTAATAACCCATGAGCCCAGTACAGGGACAAAGCAAAAATGTATTTGTATGTCATTTGTAGAGCAGAGACCTTCCAGTAGTAAGAGGAGCAAAAATCAGCATTGCCAAGGAGACACTCTGCCTGCCTTTTAAGGAACACAAGTCGCAGGACACATCCAAACTGGCTAAATAAGAGGGGTAATGAGTGATGCACAGTTTAAGCAGAAACTATCAGAACACAAATTAATGAAACCATTTTTGCAGTGGGAAAAATCTTTCTGATGCAGTGGCAGCAGACAGTATTGTGATATAGCTCTATCAGGGAGGTGCAGATATTGACAGGAAAAATGTCTTTTGCAGTCTTCAAAGGTTATTTGGACACTGGGTACATATGAAAAGTCTTTGTGCTCTACTGATGATGAAAGTTGAGGAGAAACCTTTCTCTTCAAAAAGGACCCTGACTTGGGAGCTGTGCAGATATATCAGAGCTTTAGCACACCTGTTTTTTTCACACTTTTAAAACATTTCTCTAAGGATCAAGTGAAACCAGCAGGATAAAGACACCTGGTGCTATTTCTTATTCCTTTCCACTGGCCATTTCCACAAATGTTACAGAAGTCTCTAGGGAGAAGAAACTACTACAGTGACACAGGATTATGAAGGAGAACACATAGTCACAGTTTTCCCAGACTACTTACATTTCCTTCTAATTTCTCTTTGTTCATCCAATAAAAGATTCAAAGGTGTTAGGAACAGAAACAGTTATATGAAGAGACAAATTCTGTTTGCAGACAATTTTCAGCAGACTTCAAAGACTTTGGCTTACACAGCACTGTGAGACTCGAAAAAGGATAATGTTAATTTCGTTCAACCTTTTCCAGGATAGTGTTACTCACTAAAGTATGTTAAGCAGTGGTTTGTCCACATCATCTTCAAACTACTCATCAGTTAAATTCACCAAGACAAACAGATAAAAATGTAAAGATTCTCTTTTCCCTAAAGTGTTCTGATTTACTACAGATGGATGAAACAGTATACCAAAGAAAACAGAAGATACACCCAAGGAAGTATCTACAGAGTTTTCACTCTAAATAAACACAATTCATTTTGATAATACTGAAGACTTTCTCCTCATTCAAACTCACAGTAGAATAATTGAACTTGGCAGATACTTTCTGTGAAATGTCTTTACTGGGGCTTTTATGTGCTAGCAAGCACAAAAGAAGGAAAGAAGTGAGACATATAAAGCTGTATCTTCATTGCAATAAAAATGATTTTTACTCAGATATGGTTATTCTAGCGCTGTACCCTGTACAGTGGTAAGTGAAGAGGCCTAGTCAGTTTAATACAATGTAAAATCTGAAGAAAGCAAACCACGATATTTCCTTATTTTGAGGTAGCTGGTACACAGCTCCAGGTAGGAGATACATTGTTGGCCTTGCCTGGCTACACTGATACAAAAACTACCTGGGAACTGTCTGCACTAGGACTGTACCAAAACAAAGCTTCTTAACATACCTTTTATGATGTTCAAAAATGGGAATTTAAAAAAATTCTTTGTAGAAGCCTAATGTATGCAGGGTTACTAGAAGCCTGCACAGACCTAGGTTCAAGGACATAATCTCTGCATTTT
The DNA here is from genome assembly GCF_021018805.1 of Prinia subflava. Taxonomy (NCBI): domain Eukaryota; kingdom Metazoa; phylum Chordata; class Aves; order Passeriformes; family Cisticolidae; genus Prinia; species Prinia subflava. The sequence continues at coordinate 14,042,313 of NC_086251.1, forward strand.
TTGTTTTCTTCTTTTGTTAAACTGGGGCAACAATTCTTTTTTCTCTGGTAATGAATAATGGCCTTTTCTGCTAGTCCAGAAATAAAAGTAAGTGAAGATAGGCTTTGTATTGATGTGCTGTCTGCCTTGTTTATGGCAGAAACTATTTTGGTTTTAGATGGGAAGTGTTCTAAAAAAGCTTTTACAACAGATTCAGAAATATAAAGGCCATTTCAGGATGAGGACCTCTGAATCCTTTATTTTGTTAGTCCTTGAAAGAGCTTTTTAAATGTTAACAGCTACTACTGCCTTCACTCAACTGATGCTCCCTTCTCAGCAATCCTTCTGTTGACACCTCTTTGCTTTTAGTTTGTCTCTCCTTCCCAACAACCCCTTAAAAGAAAACAAGAGGTTGGAATTGAACTTTTGGCAGACAAAGGGCCATTAAACACAAAGACTAAGTTTGTTGGGCAAGTCAGATTTCAGTAAAAGCATTTGTTTCCTCACTTTCAGTGATATACAGAATATTTCCCACTCTTCCTGTGGCACCCTTCACATATTGCAGTGACAACTACTAAGCAAAGCTGCTCACAAACAGGAAGCGTTTTCAGCTTAAATAAGTTGAAAGAGATGAAAAGGTAAGGTAATGTTGTGTTTCTATTTGATATGAAATAAAGCTTTTTGACTAAAAAAACGTAATTTAAACTATGCATTTAAAGTAGGTGTATGTGTAGATGTTTGGGGTTTTTCAAGCTAAAAAAAAAGGCATTAGTTTCCTTGTTAAGCTTTCTCACAGACAGCTACTGGCAGCATTCCCTGCCTCATGGTGATAGCTACTTTGAGCATCAGAAGTTCATTAGTAACAATTAAACATTCTAGAGCACTTGAGAAAGAGATTGATCCTGTTTTCTAAGCCAATGTCAGTGAGCGTATTATAAACTACAGTAGTCCAATTATTCTGCAGCTAATATTTAGCACTTATACTTTGCTTAGAACACACACTCTTGCAACTGATAATTAATTCTTAATGCTGGCAGGCAGATATATTATCCTAATTTCACAGATAAAGCAGAAAAGTGAGATAATTTGTCAAAAGCCAGTTAGTCTTGAATGGAGCCAGGACTAACCAGGGGAAAATTCAACCCTGTATCCATGGCTTCCAAGCCAGGGCTGACCACTATCTTGGTCACTATGTGACAGTTTTATTATTGCAGCTTAGTCAATCACTGCATGGCAAAGACATTCCATCCTTATCACACTATACTATGAGAAATTATTTGGGCTGTCAGATCTAGTTCTACTTTAATCTACCCTACCTCTACAAAAACAAAACCAAAACCAAACAAACAACAAAAAAAAGGCGCTAAAAACCAATCAAATACAAAATAATTGGTAAGAATTCATAACAATATCTTCTCTCATGAAACTGCTTCCACAAGATCTAGTTAGGCCTCAACTTTCCCATCCCTTTCCCTGAAAGGAAATGAAATCTCATGATTTCAACAAGGATCACTTCAGCAAGTTTCACCTTCATGTCGTGCCATTCCACCTAATTGTTTTCACTTAATTTCAGAATTTCCTTTTTTTCTTTAACCTGGTTTTGTCTGCCTGAAAGTTTTTATAATGCAGACTGCCAAGCTTCAAAACTTGGAAGCTCCTCATTCAAATGATTCTTCTGGCATGGCCTGTAACAGAGCCGGTGTGCACCTACCCCATGCCTGCAGAGATGGATCCCATCCACAGACTGCAGCTCACCACAGCAGCAGCAATATATCCAAAAGTCTAAGGGGATAATTGTACCTGACAGCAAATAATTCTCTTGCCTTACTTGTCGTTTCAGCTGATCTCATTCTTGCCTCTTTTAATGTCCAACAATTGTTCCTCCCTCCTGTTCCTCCCTCTACAAAGGCAGCCATTTGCTTGAAGTTCTGTTTCTGCCAGTTTGTGCTTCACAACAAAACCTCACCTCCTGAGAACTGAATGTTAACTTCAGGACAGTGTCTTCAGAGAGACTATGTCAAAACAGTGGAAAACTCTCACAAATATTGCTCAGAATCCTTACCTATTGTTTTGTTAGTATTCCAGAACAGCCTCAGAGATTGGAGAACATGTTTCTTCTTAGAAACTCAGTGTTCCTTGTTCTGAGAATAACAACATTTCTCTGTTGCACAAAAGAATACAGCAAATATAACACTGAATCCCAGTATGACAGGATTTTCAGAACTCCTTCCTTATAATTTATTATTGTTACTGGAATTATATGAAGCTCATGAGTCACACATCCTCAGACTTGTCTGTAATACCTGCAGGAAGATAAGCAAAATCTTTACATAACTATTCTGCTACTGAGAGAACCCACCCATTTTTGTTAGCATTCAGATCATTCCATTTTAAGTGGTCCCATAGGTAGATGGCTGCCAATTAATGTTTAGGATGTCTTTCTTTAGTAAGGTACCTCTTTGCAAAACCAGAGCATTTTAAACAAGAGAGCTAGGGGAGAAAAAAAAATTGTAAAAGCCTCTCACTAAATAAGAGCACCACATCCTTATTCAAAATGTAAATAAAAACAAAATTAACAAACCATTAGTCAGACACATAAATATTAGTTCATTTCAGTTGTTCTGAAAAAGATTTGAACTTAACAATGAGCTGCAATTAAGGCACAATTATAATAGCTGATTTGAGCAGTCTTATTTTTCACACCTTTTTTTCCCAAAGACAAACTTCTCTGTTTGTCCCACTAGGGAAATATAGCCATGAAGTTAAAATTTCACACTTCTTTTTAATTGAGATAGAGGTCTTTAAGCATAATAGTACAGAAACACTAATAATAACATAACTTTTTTTAAAAATTGGAAAAATATGGTTTCACTGGTATTAGATGATCACAATTCTTATTAAGTGAAACAGACTAAAAATGCTGCTATGTACTACCTTGAAAATGGAGCTTTTAATTTATAAAGTAATGTAATTTTGTAAAGGATTTTTTGTAGTTATACTCCTCTTGTTAGAAATAATTTTTAAATGCTAACATTTAAATTAGTACAGTCTCTATATAATAGTCTGTACATTTAAATACATTAAATAAGGTTAAAGATGCAAATATACAATTCTCTCAGATTAATTAACATTTCTACTCTTTTATCATTATTAAACAAGAACCACAGAACCTGTAGAAAGCAAATGTAACAGCTGTGCCTTTCTGATTGGTCTTGCACACTCAAGCAAAGCAGTAATGCAAACATGAAATAAAACATCAATATCCCAGTGCTATTCTGTATAAGTAGCTGTTGAAAATAATTATATTCTATATACCACATCACATTTCCTACCATATATCATATCATAATCATAGTTTGGACTGGAATGAACCTAATCCGTTCAAAAAAAGATCTAATCAAGACACTAACTTTTTGACAAAGAAAAAAAAATGCAATCGCTTGTTTTAAAAGTCTCCAGAGAAGGAGATTCCCTGGGCAGCCTGTTCCAGTGCTCTGCTGCCCGCAGTGCAAGGAAATTTTTGCTCATGTTGAAGGGGGAACTTCTTGTTTATGGCCATTGCTCCTCGCCCTGCACCACTGTGAAGTCTGGCACCACCTTCTTGGCACACACCTTTGAGGTATTTGTACGCATCAATACATTTGGGGGCAGTGCGCGAATTGTGCTTTGGACATGTGTGGGGGCGACGGAACCACAGCGGCGGGGATCAGCCGGGGGCACTGAGGGGGAATGGGAACACCTGGAGCCCCGCACATACGGCTCCAGGCGGGGCACACCAACAGCGGCACCGGCGGGCACTGAAGCGAGCCGAGCAGCGAGCAGGGTCCCGGCCGCGCCATCCCGCTCCCGAGCGCCGAGAGAAGCGGAAAGCGCCGGGAAGCACCGGGCACTGCTGCCACTCCTCTCCCGGCGGAGGCAGCGCCCGCCCCGAGGCGGAGCCCGGCCCGGCCCGCCCGTCACGGCCGCCGCGCCGCGGGGGCCTCTGGGACACGTAGTCCCGGCCCGCCCGCGCGGCGCCGCCGCCGCCCGCCCGGAACTACCGGTCCCGGCGCGCCCCGCGCCCGCCCCCGAGGGAGCGGCTCCGGCAGGAAGGCGGCAGCGCGGCCCGGTCACCCAGCCGCGGCCATGAGCTCAGCCAGGGAGTCCCAGAGCCAGCACGGCATGAAGCGAGCGGCCTCCCCCGATGTAACCGGGCGCGGGGCGGCGGCGCGGCGGGAGGGGGATGGCTGCGCGGCGGCAGGGCCGCGGCTGGGCGGGGGGCGCGGCGGCAGGGCCGCGGCTGGGCGGCGGAGCCCCCGGCGGGACGCGGGCAGGCCGCGGCCGCCCGGGCGGGCTGCGGCGGGGCGGAGGGGCCGCGCGGGGCGGGCGGGCGCAGTGAGCGTGTGCTCCCGCAGGGCTCCAGCAGCTGGGAGGCGGCGGACCTCGGCAACGAGGAGCGGAAGCAGAAGTTCCTGCGGCTGATGGGCGCCGCGAAGGTGAGGCCGCCCCGCTGCCATCGCCCCCCGCCGGGGCGGCGGGCACAGGGCCGGGTGCTCTCGGCGGGGTTCTGGGGCGATCCGGGCGGAGCGACAGCAGCGCAGAGCTGCCGAGCTTTGGGGCTCTCCTTCCAGGGGGATTTGGGTTGCACCGCTGTTGTGGCAGCAGCCGTGTTACACAAAACGTCGCTCGGAAGTTACCGAGTCCCTGCGCCGCAGCTTCGGCCCCACGCCTTAAATGCTTTTAGACCAGCTCCTAAACTTATTTGTTGACGCTTCCGAGAGAGAGGCCTTGTTACAAACTAACAAACCTGGTACTAGCTCTGTAAATTTCTCTGTCACTGGAAAACAACTTTGAAAGAGTGGTAGCTGATAGACTAAACGACTAAAGTAGTAAACCTAGGGAATATTCTTACAGAGAAAATATGCGACAACTAAATTTCTAGTATGCTTGCTGCAAAAAATGCTGCAAAACTGGTTAAATGTAATAATGCTTTTTTCATGTATAAGATGTTGGTTTAGTTATGCACTTTTACTTACTTTCAGAAAAACATTTTTACTTGTAGTAACTTATTTTGCTTGACTACAGCAAATTTTAAAGCTAAAATAGCTAACTGTATTGAAGAGGTGAAAGTTAGGACTTTGTGGTGGATAGGGATACAGTGCCCCATTAAAGCAGCCCCCTACCACTAATCTTAATGTTCGCTTGGGTACTTAATGCTGCTTGCTGTGTAATGCCAGTTCTTGCCTATTGGGACATATTTGCTAATGAGCAACTACTGAGCCAATAAATTAATCATCACTGTGAAGGTCTTACCTGCCGCTGTGACCAGTTTAAAAGTGCGACCATCGTAAGATACATGGCCTGAACAGTTACAGAGTGTCAGAGAATGGGTTAATGATCCGAACCTGGATACACATCTTTCTAGCATCGTGTAGTGTAATTTTCATATCAGTGGCAAGAAACAGTGAAATAGAACCATCTCTGGGTCTGGAAAGAGCAAAGAGTGTGTAGTTGTTGGGGTTTCAGAAAATTCAGCAAAAAAAAGCAAAAGAAAACAAGTTCACCTAGAGGCAGCAGCTGTTAGCTAGTAAAACTTCCAGTCCTGCAGTTGGGTGGCAGGGTTTGACAGCAAACCTTTTCCATTCAAGCTGTCCAGGATGTTGGCAGAGCTGTCAGTGCACCCTAAAGTTCCAAAACAAACTGCCTTTTCTTTTAGAAAGAACATACTGGCCGCCTTGTTATCGGAGACCACAGATCAACCTCTCACTTCAGGACAGGTCAGTTTATCCAACAGCTGATACAGAGGTGGAAATCTAACCCTTATCTAGGAACATCCCAGTGTTCTGAGCTTGGTAGATGCGGCAGGGAGGGATTTCAGGTTTCATGGCTGCAGGTGTAGATGGGTCAGGCTGTGGAGTTTTAGAAGTTCCTGATTTTTTAGGTTACTGACAAATGGTTTCTCTGACTGTACTCACTTGCCTTTTAGTCCAGTGTATGCCAGGATATCCAAACTAAAATGTACATAGAAAAGAACAGGTGTTGATTTGTCCCTGACCTGGTTACCTATTGAATAGAAAGATCTGTGCCCTTAAGCAGTGAGGTAAAAGCTGAAAAGGTCTGCCAGGTCATCTTGGCAATCAGCAATAATTGGATGTCATGTAGGACCCTGTTAACTCCTTATCAGGCTTTCTTAGGAAGTCAAAGTACATGGCACCAAGCTGGGCTGGGCTGCACTGCCTGAGAGAAGCCTTTACAAACCCTTGTGGAATAGCAGCTGTCACCATTCCAGAAAACTTCCCCTCATATTCCAGAAAGCTTTCCCTGATGCGCTCCACTGATCATTTTTCACGGGATGGAAAATTATCTATGGACCAAAATAAGCCTGAGGATTGGTTCCAGGTGCTGCTGCTCTTAGCATACAGAGACTGAGAATCACTCCTTCATACCTGAATTTCTAGAAAGGAAGTGATGCTTCTCCTAGAAGTCATGAAGAATCAGTACTCATTTGTTAATAGCAAAAAGTTAAAATGCTGGGGGTTTAACACTTCTTTGTCCAACATGCAGTTCTTGTCCTTTTACAATAACATACAACTCTAACTTTCAAATGAGGAAATGTGGATTTGCAATACAACAAAGACAAGAGATACAAATTAAAAGCTCTTGTTGTAGGCCTCCTGGGCAGAATTAGAGATTCCTACCTTTTCCAAGTACATAGCTATTAGTTATGTACAATAGCTTAGCTATTTTAGACCACTTACTCAAGTAAATAAAGGGGCTGTAGAAGTAGCTCATGAATTTTAGTTTTTCTGCTAATTCCTAAAGATGGAAAAGTGCAGAGCTGTATTAACTGCTCCTTGTAATTTGGGATGCATGAAACAGTTTCAGATACAGCTCCATAAACAAGAGTGGTGCTATTGTCCCAAGGCGTGATGCTATATCTGGGAGATGATTTAATCACGGTAATCCCGTGTTATGTGGTGAAGGTCACAAAGTTTCTCCTTGCTGGGGCATGTTGCAGTGTTGGCTGGAAGCACAGAGAACTCACCCTGATTACATTTACCTTGTTCTGTGGAATATAACACTGCATAGTGCAACTCTGGAATGCATCAGCTCTCAGGAACTTCCCTCTCTGTATCAAAGCTGTCCTGCTTGCACACTTGCTACTGTTGCTTTAAAGTCTGATGATTTGTATGCAGTAATACTGGATTCTAGTTTAGAATGGCTATATTTAAACTTCTTGCCTTTGGAAATGTGACTTCCTGTAATTTGGTGTCTCTGTTAATTTAAACGAACCATAACCAAAGTACCCTGGACAATGCAGGGGAAGAAGACAAGAAAATGAACGAGGAGTTGGAGTCCCAGTACCAGCAGAGCATGGACAGCACCATGTCGGGGCGGAACCGGCGCCACTGCGGGCTCGGGTTCAGTGAGGTACTGAGTTCATTCCTGGAATGACTGGGCTTTGCTTCACTAAGACAAGGTGGTGCTGGGTTTAAAAGTCCATGCAGGCTTCCGTGGTTTGGGTTAAAGGACAGACTTATTGCAGGCACTTGACTGCTGTTTGTGTACACTGTGGTGGCAGTTAAGTGCTCGTGAATGACTGATGCTTCTCATTGTTCTGAGAAGTAAGACATGCCTTCATGCTCCAGAGCAGTCAGGACTGATTAGGGCACAAAGTGACAAATATATTAAATCAGGGTGTTGCTGAGGAATACATAAGTAGGCAGGATAACCATCTGCATTGTTTTTAGCAGTATCCTAGGATTACTTCAGCATTCCTCATGCTGCAGTTTGCTAGGTGTCCTTTCAGAGATCAGTCACAAATGTGAATTCTTGATAATCTAGCCTTTAGTTCCACTGTGTTGCACTCTGTGACAAGTACTCCAGTGTCACTACTGGAATTACCGAACTGATGTGATCTGGAACTTCAGACTCATTGAATGATGTCTGTAGGATTTCTGCTGTAACTAAATAAACCAGTGGCTGATGAATCCATGCATGTCACAGCTGGCATGATTAACCATTTCAGGGAGTTGCTTTCTGTCTAATAATTCATGTCTTACAGGCCTCTGTTAAGCAACATGGCCCATTTTAGTGCCAAAATGAAAAGAGCCATCAAGTGAAACAATCTCTCTGGGAAATTTTAAAGGCTGCAATGGAGTTCCAGGAAATAATATTTTATCTCTCTCATAATCTGAACTTACAGTTTCAGGAAGATGAACAAGAAGAGGAGGCAGCTGGACACTCCTCTGATGAGAGTTCAGAGGATTCTGAAAGTGGCTCTGATTCAGAGCAAGAGGAGTCTGCAGAGGAGCTACAAGCTACTGAAAAACATGATGAAGCTGAGGTTCCAGAAAACAAAAAAGAAGCAAAAAGCAACTATAAAATGATGTTTGTGAAAGCCAGTGGTTCATAACTGCAGATGTAAAAGCTTTGTATTTAAAGCCTTATTGTTACAGTGCAAAGTGGAGGACTGCTACAGCACAAATCTTTGTATTTTGATTTTAAAAAGACCCTGTTAGATGACAAAAAGTAGTATTTGCTTTCTGTTGCCATGGATAACATTTTTATGGGCGCAGTGATATTACTGGTTTTTGTAAAGTGTATAAAATCCTGGATGGAGAAATAAATTCGTTTTGTTCCTGCCCAATCTTTACAATGTTATCTGAACTATCCCTTCCCTTATTCCATTCCAGATAAGGAAGCTTCATGTTAGTGGTTTATTCAGTTAGTACCCCAGTCTTGGATTTTTAACTATTAAGATAACATGTGAATTACGTGATGTTGCATTAGTTGTAAAATACCAATATCAGCATTATTCTGTGATGTACTAGAGCTTTACAAAATGATTTTGTCTATAGATGCTAGTGTTGGCAGGGCTGAGGAGAAATTCTTCAGTTTTTTGACAGCATTGATCACTGTATCCAGCTGAAGTCCTACAGCATTTGCATAGAGAATATGTTTTGGAAAAGCGTAATACAACAGAAGGCTCTAATTGCTTCTTTGGCTTTCTAACGAGGGGAAGGAGCTGTAGTTGTTTCTACCTTTCAGTAGAAAAGTGATTTTTTTGAATTACTGGTTCCTGGCTAGAGCACTGAGTTGTTATTAAAAATAACACCTCCCAAAGAAACCAGTTTACTTTGGAAGAGAAAGTATACTTTGATAATGAAAAGGATATACAAATCATTTTAGCTTTTTTTAAAATATAGAATAAAGAGTTAAGTATGGCTGCCCTTCTTCCTTTTCTCCCTGTACACGCATCACTTGGAGGTCTGAGTCAATTAGCACAAGGCTGTACCTGTCAAGTCAAGCTGATATGCCTTGAAAGCCAGGAGTTCAGCAACTCCTTCCAGCAAGAACTAAACACATCCATTCCTTTGCAAAGTCGTTGCATTCATGTAATGAATAAAATAGCAGAGCTTTTTAGACTTTTTTTTCCTCTTAGTTTGTCAGACAGATCTCCTGGCTGGGAGAACAGGACATCTGGCCTGTACCTCTACTACGGCCACAGCAGTGTTCCAGGGGACACTGGGGATGCTCCTGGAGACTCCATTTCTGTGGGCAGTTCCTGATGTGCAGACATTTCCAAGCCAGTCAGCTGAAGGAAAGGGCAGTTTGTACTATCATTGCCTAGTTGAATGTAAACACTGCAGCATCAGCTATTGGGGGAGGACTTGGAATAAGTATGGAAAAAATAAAAGTAATATTGTAAATAGAAACTTGAGTGTAGATTTTGATTACTGTGTTTTATTACATCTACATTTAATATAAGCTCTTCCACTCATTCCCTTTTAAAAACAATGTTACAGCAGACACTAACAGTCAATCACCTGTTCTTGATTTGTGTAGATTTTTTTGTTTTCCCAACACTGCAATCTTCTAATACATAGGGGAAAAGTTTAACTTGCTTGTGCATTGTGAAGAGAAAACTACTATGACTTAGGAAAGCTGTTCTATCTCTAGAAAGGAGAGTGAGATGCCTCCCTAAGACAACAACTGATTACTTTCCTCAGAGACCCATTCCAAGTTTTTGTGGTTAGATACTCAAGCTAAACCAACATTTCCCTGTTAAAATCCTTTAGCTGTGCCTGCCACTCATCTCTGCCTTCTCTGTCCCAGCAGCACTGCTCTGAGCTCTCCCACCAGCATGCAGCCATGCAGGGATTCACACTGGGATCTGGAAAGACCGAGAAAAAGCAGATCCAGCTGGCCAGCCCTGCACAGACACAATGAGGGGCTCTGCCACTCAGCCCTGACTTGGCTGTCAGTTTCAGTTATAAATAAATAGAACATACAAAGATAAAAAAGTTAAACTATTCTAGATACAGCTCTGACCAGGAAAAAAAGAAAAAAAATCAACAGAACTTCCATTCCCCAAAAGTAGAACACCAAATATGAATATCTGATGAGGTTTGGGGTAACATCTGTGATGCTGACCTAAGACTCACCTGCTCAAAATAGGAAGAGTTCTACACAGTCTTGTCCGTTTCTGTCTAACATTTACAAACATTCTAAGAACTTGCAGACTGATCTGTGAAGCAGCATAAGCTTCTCCCTATGTACCATGAAAGGCTGATTTAGCTCAGTTTGTGCAGTGAAGGTTTCAATTCAGGACTCCGTTTTAGCAACATTTGACACAACACTACCAGCAGTAGTGGCATGGATAGGAGCAGGATGGTTTCAGCTCATTGGAGACAGGGAACACAGGAAAAATCTGTCTCGGTTGACTGCAGTCAGCTCTTTGCTTTTTCAAGTGGGTATGGAAGGAGCTCCCAGAGATGACAGCAGAACACATCATATTCAGACTAATTCTGACTAATAAGAAGGCCAGCTGAGTTTGTCTATGGAAACCAGACTTGTCCACTGAAATTTGTCAACTCAAAGACCAGTTAATTTACATCTCAACAGAAGGAAGTCTGCCTGTTCTCCTACACCTCAGGGAAGGACAGAAGTTAGGCCACAGAGGGTTGTTACAGAACAACCATCTCATCTTGGTAGTTTTCACTGTTTCTAAACTACACTGAAAATTTGCTTACACGAAGAGCAATACAGGTGCATTCTCAGCACTTGGCTTTGGAAGACTGAAAACACCTGAACAAGGTCAAATGCACTGGTGAGCCTGTTCCCCTTCCATTTGCTTGGAACCAGGAACCCCTCCAGGTGAGCTCCACCACAGCCCCAAGTGCCCACAGGTCTGGCAGTCACCACAGAGGGTGCTTCTAAGCCAGGTAAAAAGGGATTCTCAACATCCTACAGGAATTCTCCAAGGCCAAGGAAACCAGATCTATAAGTTGCCCTGTAGTTTCTTGCAAGTGCTTTGCAGTTTATTCTCCCTTTCTTCCTGAAGAGAAGGCTGACAACTTGATTCCTGAAAGCACAGTTTATAGGCCAGCTTCAAAGCAATAGGTCCCTCTAAGGCTCTGGTTGGGGAATTCACATGAAAGACGACGTGCACATGTTGTTCTGATGCCAGAGAGGACGGTTGGTAGAAATCTCCATGGATTTGCTACAGTCCCCAGTACAGGGATTAAATTATGCACTGAAGCTGCCTCTGTAAACTGCAGGAGACAAAGAGAATAAGTGGCAGTGCAATATCTCATAATCAAAGCCTGGCACGGCTCTTTGCATCAGTCTCCTGGAAGCTGTCAGGGGATTAAGAGAAGGGACATGTGTCAAAGTACCCACAACTGAAGGGACAGAGCAAAAATCGGTTTTGTTTGCTTTTAAGCCTGTCTGTCACCTCTGCACTTTTCCTGAGAAAAATATCTTAGCACAAGAGGTGTACAGCATCGTGATGGGAGGTGAGTTTCCTTAGTTTTTGCACAGCATTAAAGAAACCTGGTGATTTAACCCAAGCTGAGTTAATTTTGATGTGCAGGTGCAGAACAGGCTCACACTTAATTACTAGCACAATAGTTTGTGCTATTATCTATCCAAATCCAGTTCCATTTATGGTGGCCATAGGAGGATTCAGTGGAGAAAAATAAAAAGGGAAGACTGAAAAGAACTTTAGGAACAGAACACAGTAACTGGCAATAGGAAAGACCATTGTCCTGCTACCAAAACACTACCCTGAAGTCATCATCGATTCTCCTTCATCCACTACTACCATCAACATCCCACTCTCATTTAACTCTTTCACAAGGCTTTTTTGTACTAGGACATGAAACATTCTCATTTGTCAGCTATTCCTTCTTACGTTCCCCTCTACAATTTAGGCCAAGTCCTTTCACTGAAGTATTTGGCTGCTGCTCAAGTCTACATACTTCAGCCCTTTGCATCTTTTTATTACCTCTCACTTCCTACCACCAAGCTGTTCTCCACCCTCACCTTCAGCCTCTTACACACCTTGCTTGCAGATACATCTCTGCCATTATTTTCTACAATCTCACTACCTGAATTCTTATATCTTCCTTTTTTTAGTGCTTTTAATGCTACAGCTCCCGGTAAGAGGATTCTAGAAAACATCACTGTCCTTCAAGTTTACATCTGGTAACACAATTTCACCAACAGCTGCTGTAAAAATGCTAATTGTTACTGTTTTCTAAGGCCGTTTTCCACTCTCTGTAAGGCAACCAGGAGCACTGACAAGTAAATAACAACTCAACAGTGTTCAAATATGCATATACTTTCTATCTGCACTTTTTACACACATTCAATACTTTCTGGTTTTATTTACTTTATAATTAGCACTTGAAGTTATTCCACCATCTCCCAGCAATTTCATGGCAGCCTTTATAATTTTACCTCCCTCCTATATTTACCTGTACTTTAACATTCCAAGTGTGGTTGTTGCACAGGATACCTCAACAGACTTGTATTAAAAATGCTCTTTAAAATTCCAGGGCTTTGAACTAAAGAAATATCTCAAGAAGTTTTCATGGAAAGTTCATTGCGGTTGGTTCAATTCAGCTGCAGTTAGATGCACCTTTTCAAATAATGGAAAAAAAATGTAAAGGGGTCAGACCCAATCAATACAGTTGTTCAAACAGAATTTCAGGCACTGTGATGTGGGGATTTTTTGTGCTCTTTCTTTGTACTGCTCCACTATGAAGAAAGGTTGCTTTTGCTAGTAGAGCAATAAAAATCTTAGCCTTTTGAATACAGCCAAATAACCAATGGGAATCTTTACCAGGTGTGGAAAATATAGCAATTTTTTCATGTTTTTCTTGCGCGTGGCTTTGTTCTTTTTATAACCACACAGTACACGGGCACACAGATACACACATAGCACAAGCAAACACTTTAAAATACCCACAGACAGACATAAATCAAGGGGTAACATCACATCCTGCCTTCTGCATCTTCTAAGTTTTGACACCAAGTAATTCTGGTCTTTCCTTCATAGAACATTCAGAAGTTAATTGCTAAGACATCTGGGAAATAGGTGGTTTCCTAGAGGGGAACAGATGCTGATATAAAACACAAACACGCATATTTAAAGATCTGGAAGTCAGAGGAGTAAATGGTGCGGGTGGAAAAATAATGGTGTAAAATCCCAGAACAGGTCAAGAGCCCTCTGCCTTCTCAAAACACCAACCCTCCCTCAAAAGGCTGTGGGGTACCCAAGACCCAAACAATGTCTCAGCAAGATTCCTTGCAGCCCAGCAATGCACAGGAACTCAAAATAACAGTCAAAAACAGGGGTGCGGGGCTGCTGTTCAAGTACAAAAAGATGAAGGAAGTGCTACTTACAACTATCAGGCTGTACTTTTATAAATGCAGCTGGGCAGTAGAAGTTTAGTAACTTCAGCTGAAGAAATTGGAAACAGCTGTATACAGGAAGAGAATTCAGCCTGCAACATTTTTGCTTGGTATAACACTACAAAACACTAATTAAAAACCAGTACAATCAAAAGAACTGACACTCCTTTGTAATAAGTGAGTTCCATTAGTCCCAAACACTTCACTGTTGAATAGGCAGAGGGGAAAAAAGGCCACTTTCTGACCAAAATTATATTGATCTGCAAGTTAACAATATTTTTTCTAGTTTTAATATTAGAAAGTAGCTTGTAACACCCTGAAAAGAGGATGTCAATTAAAAGAAACAGAACTGAAAAAGGAAATTGACCCAAACCAAACACTCTATGCATAGGAAAATTAGCCATTACTATTTAAAAACTACACTCATCCTTACAGAAGATGGTCACTAATAACAGCATTTCACATATTCAACAAAAAGTTTTGCAAGAAAAACTCTTATAATTTTTTCCTAAATATGGGATTAACTATGGAATAACCAAAACCTTTCAATCAAGACTGGTTTTATTGAAAATATTAATGGTGTAGCTGTTTAGGGCAAAATCCTTTTTTTCCAAGCAACCTTGAATGAGCAGATTTTGTGTGTGCAGTCAAAGAAAGAAGAATGAACATCTCCCCAAACTGCAGAGCAGCACTGCCTGTGCTCCTTTCCCTATACTGTTTAGTTGTGCCCCACAAAAACAGGATAAGAACATGCTAAACAGCTCAACTCTCAATTTCTGCCACTCACAGTCAAAAGCCAAGGACTCACAGACTCAAACATTCACCCTTGAGTTCATGCAGTCAACACTGAGGCACAGAAACACTTTTAATTGTTTTTTCAGAAGAATTGAACACTTCCAGTGCCCTGCATCAACCTGGTGTCTTTTGAGGGAACTGCTGGAAAGTCAAACACTGCCAGTGAGCTGCAGCTTTGCCAGTGCCCACCACCTCCCCCTCAGCCAGCACCCCACTCTTGCTATTCAAGAATAAAGACAGATTTCATCAAATGCTTAGAAAATATTTCTGAAAACAAAACAAAAAGTCAACTAAGAATAATAATCATCATCAAAATGTAGAATTGGTGTAGAGAGAGCCTGATTCAAAATCTCAGTAAAATAAGTGCAAAACCGGGGGACTTCAATGGGATTTGAATCAAAGAAGAGCAAAATGTGATACAAGTGCAAATGACTCTGGATTTCCAACTAGCTAGACACTGATAAGCGAGCAGACAAGACAGAGGCAATAGGAGGCAGTTATGTTAATATTTTAATCTGTACATATACCATTTTCCAAACTGTTACACTTTATTTAAATTAATGTTTTCTTGCAAAATATTTATTTATGCTTTCAAAACTTTTTTATAAAGGCAAAAATAAATCATTATTTTGGCAAAAGGTTTTGAAGTTGATACTGGCAGTATTGAGGTAAAATAGATTGCATTAGCTAAATATATACTTTTAAGAATATTTCTGCGTATAGTGTTAATATAATATGATTTGTCTTAAAGTCTGAAACACAAAGGACAATTCCAAGGAGTTTTTAGCTTCTACTTGTATACAGGGAATAAACGAGTTAGTGGTTTCACAAAATACTGCAGAAGTATTTCTCAGTTATTTCTCATCCAGACCTGAACTCAGCTACTTATTACATAACATTGGGAAGTTTTTGTATGTCTTGCATTTGATGCATACACAAGTTTTTTTAAAGTATAGTTGCAGCAATTCATTTAACCTTATTTTCTCCTTATTTTAGCCACCTCACCCTTTGCCCTGTGCATAAGTACAGCACAGAATTTCAAAGTTTGGCAAAGATAAGCACCAGGTGAACATACATACAAAATTAGCAGGTGCCACATTCCGATAGTTTTGCTGTTTCCAGGACACATACTAGTCAGTACGTCATATTGTAATGTCTATTGAAAACAAAAAATCAGGAGAAAAATATGTATTTACTAGCCAAATTACACATTATAATATTTATTGCTTACTTCACATATTTTAATTAAAAATCATCTTCTTCCAAATCTCAACTTTAAAAAAAAATTAAAAATTGTTAGCTGTTTATTACAGAGGGGCAGCACTACTGCCAAGGGCAACCTAACAAACTGTGTATTGATACCAGCAAGTTAATCCTCTGGGATCTCAAAAAAATGGGAGTTAAAACTGGCTTTTGTTGTGGCTTTCTTGGGAAATTTCAGCTATACAGTGGTTACTAATATTTAGAAATTCAAGCTAACAGTTCTTGCAATGGCTTATTTAATGGGCAAAAAGGTGGGTGATTAACTCTACAAAAATATTCAATCTGACACATCCTTTCACCAAACCTGTCACCCATGTTAGCTCTATCCATACCCTATCAATGTGCTTCTAGGTTTGCTCAAATTTGCAGGGTTTTTTTTCACAGAACTTTACAATGTGCATCTGAGCCCAAGGGGGAAGTAACAGCATCTTTTAGTATCTATGCAAGAAGTGTATTTTAAATTTAATTCAGCCCTTGATTTAAAAAAAAAATCTAAAGTACATAGTTCTAAAAATACATTGTCAGTATTTTACAGGGTTTATTAAAAGTGCCGTTTATTTGTATAAAAAGTGTGAACTAAACTGAAGTAAATAAAAAATGATCTGCAGTTCTCTTCATTTTCATAGAAAATCCCCCTATCATTCTCTGAATGTCTTTCCAGAAGAAGATGTCATCAGCCAATGAGTATCTCCACAGAAACCTGGAAAAGAATCTCCTCTGTCTTCCATACGGTGTCGCAAAGCAGGACTTGACTGGAGTCTCATGTCAGTGTTCACTTACTGCTTTGGCTGGTGTGAAGGAAAAGAAAACATGGTTAAATATTGAAGGGAGTCAACCAGTGCCAAGCAGTAAGAAATTGCTGGAAACATTTTTTGTAAGCCCTTTGCAGTTTGACAGAAGGAACAATTCATACAGGCACGTTAAGAGAACAATTATCTCCTGATGCCACTGATGCTCAAGTTCCTGTGTCCTCAGCACATCCCAATTACTTTCTTTTTCTAAAGAAAAGGTAACTTTATATAAATATATCTCTATAACTGTGTATCTATGTGTATATATTTGTACAAACATGTGCTAGACATGTTTTTAAGTCAGTCTGGAATCACAGAATGGTTGGGGTAGGGGGAGTACTGAAGGTCATCCCCAGCCCCCTGCTCGAGTCTCTGGCACTGTACAATTATTTGAGTTACTCAAGCAACCCTCTTTACTACTTCACCTCTGCTTTATCTTCTTGTTCAATTTCAGGCAATAAAATTAAGCCAAAGGAAATCAGAAAGGTAATAATAATATAAAAGGAAAATATAGATGCACAGCAAATGTCTTAACTAGGGGCATACTTAGCAGTTGCATACAATCCTTTTCCTATTTCCAATTTCAAACAGGGAAAACTCTGCAAATGCTACTGAGAAGAGATACAAATACAGATGTTTCTTTGTAAGGACAACAAAATTATCATAATTTTAATACTTGAAGTGGCAAAATAACCGAACTAGAGATAAAACCAATCCTCTGTTAACATGATCCAATGAGAGGCATGATCAAACACAACACTGCAGAATTAGTTACAAAGGGCCAAATTTTCAGCTCACCTCAGCTAAGACTCTGATGCCAGCTCATGTGTAGGATACCAGCCCACAAAGGAAGCCCCTGCTTGTACCAGGGTGCTCTTTGGATTCTCCCTGAGCAGCCACCAGAGCACAGAAGGCTGCTGAAAACCTGGCCCCTGTTACCCAGAGCACAGATGTCTCCTCCCTTCACCACAGTAGGACTGAGGAAACACCTCACCTGCACAGCGACAGCACTTAACTGAAGACTTCATAAGCCCACGTGTTAGCTCATTAGAAGCAATATTTACAAGAATAAAAGCTTTCTGAAAAAGTAGCTGCATGCTTTCATTCGGATGTGATTTCGGTTTAGTAAAGAAGTTAAAATTTAGCAAGCCACAGCACAGGCACGACGGCAAATGAGACATGCAGAGAGCAGTTAGCTCTTACTTGGAAGGTGTTTAAACAAATGTGTAGTGAAATCCATTGCTTAAGGGGGAGTGAGGTGGCTGTGGTACAGAAGGTGAGGGTGCTTTGGGTGGATAGGTCAGCTGCTGAGCTAGAAGGGATCACACACAGGAATTAGGCGGCACAATCAAACATTCACATCATAAACGGAGTCACCTTAATTTTCTACCACGTGAATAGGAAACCCTGTTAGCAATGAATGAGGTGCTACACTATTTTAGTCACATGGAACACAAGGTAAACAACATTTCCACCTGCTGCTTTTTTCTACTCCTTGCATAAATTAAATGAATAAAGATTCCTCTTTGGATGAGAATATGGACAACCTATCTTAAGATGAAATTTCACTGGAATCTTATGAAGGTACACAACACTGACAGACTCTCACCAGCCCTGCTTTTAAAGCTTTTTGAAGCTCTGGACCGGCACTTATATTTTCTAATTTGATTTCCAGACTTCACTGAGGCTGTACAGGTTTTCAACATTTCCTTTGCTACATACCAGAGAGCAGAAACCAAAATAATATATAGAAAAATAATTCTTACAAAATTACATATACCATTTTGCTTAGTGCAGTACATGATACAGTAAATACATTTTCATATCTCAGTTTGAAAATACAAGATAAAGAATACAATGATTAAAAGTATCCTTATTTATAAACCAGAGTAATGGTATAGTATTAGAAGACAATAATCATAAAATTGAAGAAATTGAAACTCAATCTAAAATTCTGCTTTTATGTTTTGGAAGGCCAAAGCACACAACATAGGAAACTACTTCTTAATACTCTTGTATTTGACTTAAATCTTCCAGATTTTTGGCATGATTTCCACTCAAAGGCTTGATCTCTTATTAGGAACAGAGACAACTCTAAAATGCTAAGATTAGATAAACACACAGTTTACCTTTCAAGATTTATATTAGCATAGTATCCTAACATAACTGATTGCCCCCGAAAAATGGGCTAAGTTAACTTGACAGACTTTTTCATAAACAAATGTTTGTAAAACAATCTGCATAATTAGTTTGGGATTTTCATATGTGGTCTGCTTCATCATCAAGAAGCAAACGATAACCCATACCTCAAAAATCAAACTACAAAAATAAGAATGTGAAGGAATCTGTAATATGAGACTAAATGAGAATGTAAAATCAGCTGTGCAAAGTGTCAAATGTTTTTCTTTTTAATCATCTTAGATGATCAGAAAATAGGCTGTAACTAAAAGACCTGAAACTCCTTTCTGGTTTGTTGATTTTCTATTAAACCAAACCACTCTGGCTTTTTTTTTTTTTTTTTTTTTTTTTTTTTTTTTTTTTTTTTTTTTTTTTTAGAATACCATGAAAGGTGTTTGCTTTTAAAAGAGTAAGAAATAATTGAAATCAAAGCAAGACACGTTTCAAGAGGTGAGTTTCTGAGGTACAAGTGTGGCAACAAAAGCTCTGCACAAACATGAACATTTGGAATTCCTTAAAAACCTTAGTCTTTGGCCACTATGTCAGGGTTTCTTTAAGTGTCAAAGACAAAAGAGGCAGATGCTATGCTTCACAAAGAAAATTTAACTAAAACCTATCTCACAACTGACTGCAAATTTTCTGAAGCAGCATTTAACCATTTCAGTGCCAATACACACTTTAATTCCCTCTTTGAGGAAAATTAAAGAATTAAGAAGATTTTTGTGGTTACATACACTTCTAAAAAAAAGATGGATCATACTTTTGAGACAATTAAATGTAAAAAAATTAAAATATATAAATAAAAAACTTATAGTAATGAAATGTATACTGGATTCACTACACAACATTTCAAAAAGTTAAACCTATTTCAGTAGTGTACAGTTGCTACAAGTTCAGGCACACCCAGAAATAACTTCACTGGCCCCAAGAAGATCTTTGAGTAGGGCAGGCCCTCTGCTCTTGTTGTACTGACACAGAAGAATAATTTCAAGTACTAGCTGTGTTCATCTGGGCTGATCTTAGCCCAGATGTATGATCTTTTCCCAGCAGAAGCTAGAACTCAAGTGGCAAAATGCTCCACTGGCTCATACATCATGAAAAAGGTTCCCATTCCACAACCAAAGGATTGGAGTACCTGTTACAAGGTTCTGGTCACTAGAACTGGGACCAAAGCACCTGTGGAAAGCCCTGTTGATACACTAATGGCCTGAAGGGCCACAAGGTTATTCCTGCAATGCTCACATGATTTTACAATTCTGTTTTTCTGTTTGTTTGGTTTGGCTGTGTAACATCTGGCCTCCTCAGCGAACCATTTTATCCCTGCCCGTTGGTTAAATTACCCACAGAAACTCTCTGAAGCCTCAAGGTTCCTATCCTGGAAATGTATTCCATCCCCTCCAAGTGCCATTCCCCTCAGGTTCAGCTGGCACTGCATCCCTGAGTGTACAGCCACACTCAATCAGCGCTGCTCCTGCAGATGCACGCGACGCGTTCCGATATTGGAATAATCCGTCTTTAAGGGGAAGGTCTTAAGGGCTGCTGCGGCAAGAGCCGTAACTCTAAACTGACAACTTTGGATGAGAAATGTGCGTATTTTTTCTCCATCACAGCTGAAGTTTCCATTATTTCCATTCTCCACTGGAACAGTGAATGGTGCCAGTTATAAATGGCCAGTCAGACACTTGGGGAAATCGCTGCTGCAGGGATTATTGTGTGATACAAATCTCTTGACATTTCTTACTTATTTCAACTATAAAGCAATCAAGAGTGAAATTATCTCTTTTAGCAACATAGTGCAAAGGATCTATTAATTTCCAGGCATCGAGCAGAATTCCTGCACAGCTGTCTTGTTCTGACCTCTCATGCTGGTCACCAAACAGAAACATGCCAATCCCCATTTAACAAGGTCTGTGGCAGCCTGTTGTCACATAGCTCAAGCTGCAAATGATTGTAGCCTCATCTCAATCACTGGATCAGGGAATTTTTCTCTTAAAAAATATTTTAAATCCTCTTTCCTTGATTTTTTTTTGAAGTCACAGATCAATTTACTTTTTAAAAATGAATATAGAAATATTTGATTTAATGTGATTATAGAGATTAAAATGTTATACTTTTTAGCATTATTAGTTAGAGCAAGTTTCCAAGCTCTAAACTTATCGATCATAGTATTTTGGCCTCTATGCTGTCTGCTGGATGCCAAATACTCAGTGTAAATCATTAACCCTTCTCCATTTGTTACCTAGATACACTTTTCACTATTTTGAATACGAATGAATAAAACTTTCTCTTACACCAGGAGTTCAGCAATAACCCCATACAACTTGAGAAGCTGGTAAGGAATAGCTGTTATTTTGTAAATAACTAAGCATTACCTGCTACCTCCTTGCTCCTCTGAGAGGCTTCAGAAGCCAGAGCATATGAAATGGTAATGATGCGCTCCTGCTCCTGCAGCTGTGAATCTAAATCAATCGAGTTGTGTTTGTCCTGGGCAACAGTAGGCTGCAGGTTGTGCATACTGGGGGGAAAGCGAAAAACAACATTAACATTTGCAAAAGAATCCACCATACACATAAGAACAAGCTTGGATTCACACAGCAGTTTTCAGACCTCATTTATCAAGCTCCATATTTTATTGCAGTTCTTTAAAATAGGGTTGATGTTGTATGCAAATGCCTACAGCATGCAAGGAAAAATGATACAGCCATCATACATTCAGTCACAATTTCTGCACAGCCTTAAGAACATCTGAAAGTCCTTTTTTAAAAATATGCTTCATGTGCTTAAATGAAAGCACTACAAAAGTGCTATTTATTTGAAGTTGTTAGTAAAATTCTTTGCTAGTGCTCAGATGAAAAGGTAAAACCTCGTGATCCTCAGGCTGCACTCCTTCCAAAGGGAGAGCAGGTATCTGACATGACAAATTTAATGAAACTGAATGTTTCAGCTGACTCTATGTTAGCTGTAAGTAGCCAAAAGTGTTGTTTCACAACTCTAGCTCTCTGGCCACAACAGAAATTTGATCTCATGCTGACTTTTCTTCTGCTTTTGGCCAGATTTGTGTCTTTCCTTCCACCTCACTCACATCTGCAAGTTGTTTGGTAAGGCCTCACTACGGTTTTAGGACTCTCTAAACAAGAAAATGGACATAAACAAAATCCATCATGTCTTCTGCCTTGTTTTAGGAAGCAGCAGGTAGTATACCAAATAAATTCTGAGGGCATTTTCTCAAAGCTACAAGTTACCTTCAAGTAACAGAAATTGTAAAGTAAAGTAAAGATTGTTGTATGATATTAGTTCTCAATGTTTAACATGAGCCCCTGTGTAAGAATTGGAAAAAACCCTAAAACCTAACCTTGATTTAGTAAGAATATTCTTTATCTTTTCTGCTTTACGCTGCCTTGCCGCCAGTTCTTCTGTAGAAAGAGGCTCTTCTGGCTCCAGTTCAACATAACGTTCTGGAATTACAACCTTCTCAGGTTTTGACAACTGTAGAAAGAAAGCAAGCATCGAGTTTTCAATAACAAAGACTTAAAAGAAATTGAGATAAATCCTCCTCAATGGGAGAACACAGTGAAAAGAATAAAGCATGGATTTTCACAGTCAGTACATGTACCTGATGTTAAACACTTCTGGATATCTAGCTGATGCCCTTTCAACACTGTTCCCTCTGATTCTTTTTTCTTCAGAAGATAGATTGAACAAATATTTAAAGGGATTACAGAAGAAATCAGAATCAACAGAAAACCTTTCTTCAGCTCAGGCTTAGAGCCCAAAGTAGGACACTGCCTAAAGCTCCTATACCAGAAAGAAGCAACCTCTATGAGACTGACTGGGCAACCTGAGATATCAATGTCATGATATTTGTGTCATGCTAGCCAGAACTTCCTACATCTGAAAGGAAATATCACCAAACGTTTTAACCCAGGGTGTCATTCTTTTCAGACTGGATAATCTTCTGTGAGCTGCAGAGGGGAAAAAAGGCAAACAGAAACACACTACGCTCTGCGACTGTAACAGCACATTGCATAAATCGATTCTGTAGACTGAAAATTTTAATATGATTGCATGAAAGCTAGAAACAATTTTTTGCTAGGATAAACTACTTAGTGGGAAATTTTCATGCCACCCCATGAAAGTTTACAAACTTTGAAAATCAATTCTTATCATACAGAACAGACTGCTTTTGAAAACAAAAATAGAAGATGTGTCAATAAAGAGAAGTCAAGTAAAGGAGAACTATTTTTTTTCTTCCTCTTATCAGAATTTTGTTAAAAACACTCATGAGGAAATGAGTTTTCAAAATTTAAAGTTCTCAATGAAAATAATCTTAATTTTTTTTCCACTGACCTTGGTTCATGCTAATTCAATGGATTATGTAAAGTGGCCTGACCTAACCCCCAGTGCTTACAGGCTGAGTAATTCACAGGAAATCTCATGCCAAGAGCACAAACTGGCACACTCAACCATATTAAAATCACAGCCTCAAGTTTTTATACTTCCTTCTCAGGAAACCCAAAGCCAGTGCTTCCAGAAAAATCCTCATTTTTCCACTACACTTCCCTGCTTTTCAATCCAACTCCTCTCTGGAGGTCTAGATATAGACAGATATATACTTTTTTTTTTTAATTTATATCTCTATCTCCATACGGTATCTAACCTACATTAGCTCATCCCATCACTTTCAGAATATCAAACCCATTAATCATCACAACAGCAGATGGATTTCCTTAAAAATACGACTGAGTTTATTTCCTTCTGAGGCACAGAGGTATCTCAAACACAGAAGTGCCTGCCAGGTGAAGAGAATGGCAACATTGAAATGGAAAAGAACAGCAAGGCCAGGTTGGATGGAGCTCTGGTTCAGTGGAAGGTGAATGGGAATTAGATGATCTTTAAGGTCCCTTCCAACACAAATCTATGATTCTAACCTGGGTAAACTGACAAAGAAGCTTTACACTCAGAGCTTCAGAGCTACTTCAGTTACTCTGAAGCAGGGCAGAAATGCCTACGAGCAAAAAATGTCTCCTATCCAAGACATACAGGAAGTACAAAGTGATTCCTATAGCCCCAGGGGCCTTCTGCAAAAGAAAAATTAATAGCAGAGTGCAACAAGGAAAGGCATGAGAACAGAAGTCGTTCTCTGTTTCTGAAGTTTACAGAAGCACTGTATTTTCTGTAAAAATTATACAAAGATGAACTGAAAGAGACATTCATTCAGAGAGTTCAACAGGTAACGACTCACAGAGTAAATCATTTACAAGTATCTCTGTCTGTAAAATGATACTCTGCCAACAGCTTTCAAAAGAGTACAGGTGCTTACTAGTCTAATTATCATTAATAGTTTTACTGGTTTTTCCATGCCCCACGGCATTTAGCACAGCCCAAGGTACCCCCTGAAGCCTCTCCACTTGCTGTGTTCTCTCTTTCCCACCAGATGGCTCAATCGCATTTCAAACTGACATTTCCTCGGTTACTGGAACTGAGAAAAGACCTCATGCCCAGAACACCAACCAAGTCATTTCAAAAGCTGACAGAAACATGTTTTCTGTTCATGCCCAAATAAAGCAGTGCTTCCTCTTCTCTATCATCATTTGCCATTCAACATGAAAACCAGTAAGGTGGCTCTGGGGAACTAACTTTTCCTTCATTCCCATTTCTCACTTTTAAATACTCATCATGTTGTCTTCTTGTCTTTTTTTCCCCAATTTATAGAACTTCTCCTAACTTAATCACTCTTCCCTTTATAAAGCCTGAGATATGTATTTCAAAGAGTAGAGCCAACTATTCAATTTCTTCTTTCCACTACAACACAATAGGAACACAAACCTTACAAAGGTGTCAAGTCATAAATTTTCAGTACCCAAAAGACTCCTTTTAGTTCAAACTTCCAGTTAACTTTTGAAAGAAAAGATGAGAATTCACTGCCTAAAACTTAGAAAGGTTAATATTTTGGGACAGAGAATAGGAGGCAAAAGACTGTGAGTGTTACCTCTCTGCTGATATCTAAATCATAGTCTTGAGGCTCCAGGTCTGTCTCTGTCACTGCTACTGGCTGAACTTTTAACCATTCATTTTCATCCTTGTCTTCTCCACGAATTGCCCTCTCAAGTAACTGCAAATCAAATTCTTGCTCTCGTTTCCACTGGTAATAGACACAAAACAATTAACAGCATTCAAGCATACTGCCAAACTCACCATACAGCATTGTATATTATTACTGCGAACACGGTGCTGCTGAAAGAGACAGCGGGGCAAACCCCTGAGGTGGCAACAGCAAGGAAATAAAACTGCATTTCTCCGTACACACGGGTGGGAGTTTTGATTTCTAGCTGTGCTGTGAGGATCTCAGAGTACTGTATAATTTTACATGTTCAGCAGTATAAGATTCTAAGAAATTTATTCACCCAAATTTTACATTTGCTGATTAACATGGAACCAGCTACACGTGGAACATCACCTTTGGAAGCACAGCTGTCACTACCAGTGAGCCTACAGACTGACAGAGTAGTTCTTGGCATTGTAAAGAGGCAGTGCTGTATGGTTCTGAACCACTACACAGAAAGGCTGTTTACAGTGCTGGTTGAGAATCACAACTTGAAATTTTGATGTATCTTTTTAGCATAATACCTAGAGTTTAAAGTTGATACTATTTTGTGTATTAGCATTAACTTGCCTTGAATTAAAAAATAATCGACTTTTAAGCTCTTCAGACTTTACCAAAAGAAGAGTCTAGCTACCTGCAAAAGTCTTCCACACAGTCATTAAAAGGTAAATATTTAGAAATATAAATCAGAACTATTAAATACTTACTGATATTTAAATTTAGCATATTTAAACTAAGCTGCATAATGTAGAGTACCCAAAATCACTGCACAGTAGTCCCTTCACAACTTCACACAATACAGTTCCATATAAACTCACACTTAAGGACACCACCAACACCTTTTTGTTCAAAAAATTAGGTTCAATTGTAGCATCGTTCCATCCCGTAGATCTGAGCAACTTTACCATACATGATATTAAAAGCAGTGGGAAAAAGAAGGGACAAAAACAACAACAACAACAACATTATCTCCTCAAGGTTTTGAGGGAATCAACAGGAGAAAGTGCCACTTTTATGTTTCTTAAAAATATCTCCAGTATTTCTGCTACAAATCTTTGGCTTGTGTTGGATGAAGTTTGAACTCCAGGTGAAGTCCTTAGACTTCATTATGTCACTTGCATTAATAAATCTAATTGAAACCTATTCATGCACAAGCTCTCAGTATTCACTCAGAAGATAAGTATCTTCCACGTATATTAAAAAGTTAAGTAGGTAAAAGGCAATTATATCTCAAAAATTAATACGCTGCAGAATTCAACAGAGAAAAGAACATTTTCTCATTTGGGTACTCCAAACTCATCATCCTTCTACTCATATTCGAACCAGGCCTGATTGATATAGTATATTTTAAATACACAGTATCATTTTCAAGTTGTTGTTATATAATAGGTAAGAAAAACATCAAACCATTCTTACGAAGCAGTACTTTTATTGGCTTTGATGTTGCAACTTTTACATTAAAAAGGCATTGTATGTAACAAATGAATTCATGTACTGTGATCAATACTTAAAATGTCATCCTACACTTGAGAGCTGACCAATTAAAAATTAGAATTACACATACAATGTATGTTTAAAGCAAATGTTACACACTGAGCAGCACTTCAATTATACATTTAACTGTTTGCCATTGTGGCTGCTAAATAATTGTAATGCTGTAAGTAATTGTGCTATCAAACATGCTTTTGCATATCAAAGCCCTATAGGTACAAGAGATGACCTCTACAAAACATTACTAGGGCTGAAAAACTCTATTTTAATTCTTTACAGCAAGAAAAAGACCAAGATGGCACCCAAATTGATAAAGTGTTTGCCACAAATGTTAATAACAAGTGTTATGAAAATGTTTCAATTTGACTTGTGTATGTTACGTGAGTCAGAAAACAGAAGAAGCTCAGATTTATTTCTTCCAATTAAAGTATGAAAGTAACAGTGGTACTACAGTATTACAATTTCCAAACATTATGCACTGTCTTTAAAGAATTTGTGATTGCAAAACAGATGAATGTCTCCAAGCATTGCACTCGTATTTACTGGGAAAGTAAATACAAATAACTGGCTGCAAATTAGTGCTACAGAACAGTGGGAATGAAAAGCTGAATATTATGAAGTTTTTTAATGCCAGCAATTGACACACATGTACTAAATGCAATTAAGCCTGGTAAAAATTGAGTAGTCCAGTTAGAAATTTTAAAGTAACTACAAAATTCTGCAAATTAAAAACAAGCAAAAAAAAAAAAAAAAAAAAGGCATTAGGTATGATGAGTGACAAATTCAAAAGCAAGAGATCTTGTGCAATGAATTAGGTAAAACAATGTGCTCATTCTAAAGCTCTAGTGGACCAAATAAAAAATAAATTAAAAGACCACAGCATAAGTGCAATTACAGTACAATCCTGGTTTAGCACCAAGTGAGCAACTGGGTAACTTCACCAATTAGAATTGCTTTGGTTAGTATCCAAAATGTATCATTATAAACTTATCATCTGCACAGCATTTACTCTCAGAAAGCAACAAAAATACTTCTCTTCAGCAGCATAAATTTGAGCCTTATTAGAATATTCTACATTTTTATACATTCTACAATTTGTATCAATTAAAATACATTAGCTTTCACATAAATTCCTAATCAGCATGATTAGATTTTAGAGCTGATTATTCATTTATCATCTTTTTTAAAAAGTACAAACAAGCACCACCTTGGTCTGATATTACCACCGACTATCTTGCACGCTAATTTATGAATTAAAAGGAAAAATACCCATGGTGAGAAAGAACATTCTAAAAGGCCCATTCCATTATGAAGCAGTTTTAAAACTGTACAAGCTTCTGACACTTCCTAAATACAATTCCAAAGAAAAAAAAAATCATGGCTCTGAAATCACCCCAATATACTGGCATCTCCACTCATCACTAACCTCTGACCAACTTACCTGCTGAACCTTCTACATTTACCTTAACTATGAGTAAAAAATATCATCTGTTCCTCACACTCTCTGAACTCATTTGATACCACAGAACACTGATTTAATTGGACTAGAAGCATCACACACGCTCAAGTGAAAGTGCTTGCCAGGGGAAAAAAAGAAAAATAAATCCAAAGATATTTTTAGTTTAGTCCTTTTAAGGCATATCTAACATACTGAGCCTACGTCTGCAGACACGGGCCTGATGAAAGACCGAGATGAAACAGGCTGCCTTTCTCCTTGGCTAAGAGTTCTCTTGCGTTCCCGCACTAATGCCTTCTGATGTCTCTTCATTCTTTCTAGCTGCTCCTCTGCACTCATCTTGCCTCTTTGGTGGTCTCCAGAGTATAAACGTTCCAAGGCACTCTTTGGTCTCTCCTGGAGAAGTCACAAGGCACACAAAACACATGTTGTAATTAATACTTTGTACGAAGTATACCAAAAAAAATGAACTCCTTCTCCTATGTCATTATTAAATTTTATTCTATTAACTTTGCACTTCTTTGCATATTTCAACTCTCTATTTCCTATTAGTACTACTGATTTTTTGTTCTAAACCTTGATTTATAAATCTATTTGAAATACAGTAAGTTGTTTGTCTGTTTTCCAGTTCATTTAAGAAAGTGAAAAATTGGAGACTTTGTTAGATCACAGCTCTCGGTCCTCTCCCAGGTTACTGCAGTCCCACTTCCTGCCACACAAAATATACTCTGGGCTTAACTATTTCAAACAGTTCAGACATCTATTTTCCTTTACATGTTTATTTAAACTTACCTTGGACCTATCCCTTCGAAGTGTTGCAAACGATGAAATGGTGGATGAGTGGTGCAATCTGGAAGTTGATCCAGACAAACCTTTATAAGGAAAAAAAGAATGCCTTAAAATCAAATGACAGCAAAATAAGACAAGTATAAGGTTGCTATTATATTTTATTTTATTTTACTGTTTCTGTGGCATTCTGTGGTTACTATTTGAGCATACATTTTGCAATTCAGAAGATCATAAGAGGCATGAAATTTCATTTCAGCCAAACACAATGCACTTCAGGTCACTACTGACTGAAATCCAGAAAATCTATAATAATTGAGAAGCTTATATTAAATGAAGGATAGGTTGAACTCAACTGTACAAGCATAGATAGACTGTACAAATAATCACATCTATTAAGAAAATAAAACCTTATTCACAGTCAGAAATGAAGGAATAAGAAGCAAATGGCTAAGAAACTATTTGCTTTTGGCCCAAATATCAACTCCGTCCTCATCTCTGAAACAATTACAGGACCACAGCACTGTGGGGATGGATTGTCAAGTCAGATGTAATGTTTGGGGCACTATATTCATAGACTTTATCAGTTACAATTTAATAGCAATACAGGTGTTTTAAAAATAGTTAGAGTTTGCAAAAGATAGCACAGAAATTATGAGGAAAAATAACTCTGAATATGAGAGACATTCTAATAGCCAATTCCCTGTTTTGCCATGGGTTTTTTTAAGCTTAATATATTAAGTTGGTTTGCCAAAAGCTGATTGTCTGTAACAGCACCATTAAAAAGCACAAAATCTCTCAATGTCCACTGAACAGTTAATCTAAAAACAGTGATCTGGTGATGAAGGATCATCTCCAGGAAATCCTACAAGAGAAAAGCTCCTATACAGACAGTACTGTTAAAGATCAACTCTATAAATTCCTGGCTTACCACGGGTAGGTAATGTCTGGTATCCACTGTCAGGGCTTATTAAAGCACTGGAAGGGAGGTTGAGGTCACCTCCTATCATTGCTAGCTCTGGTTCACTCACGTATGAACGCAGTTCCACCTATACAGAAAAAATGCTCAAGTGAAATCACAGACAGCCAGTTTTAATAATCCTAAAACAAATCCTAAAGCTTTGTTTCTGGATTGCTACATCTCTCTACACCATTATTACAGGGCACAGATCATTATTACTATTATGTCATTATTATCTCTCTGCCATTCTATACCATGATTACTTTATTAAAGGTCCATACATTTTACAGACAATAATAATATATTTTATCCAAGGTTCCCCCATCTTTGCAGTGCAGGTGTACAGGTGTGTGAGTGCTCACCCTGTAATCTCCATTCACATACTGGCCAAGCTCCCTGTCTCTCTTTCTCTCGTCTGACTGACGCTTCAGGCCCCGCACCGAGGTGTGTCTGATGACAGTGGCTTCTCTCGGGAGGGGTGGGACAGCTGGTGGCTGATCCTCAGGACTGTACAGCTGAGGGAGAGGAGGTCTGGGCGGTGCTTCATCTTCCTGGGAACAGGAAAGCACAGGGATTTGGCAAAGAGCATGAAAACAGTCTGGCATAAACTACAAAATAAGGCCAATGCATTATACGGATTACTCGTGACCGCTTTAGTGTGATCTCCTTTGTCCCCACCAGAAGCTTGAGGCTTTAAAGCCCAAGGAAGACCCAACAAATCAACCACAAAGCATTTCCAAGGAAGGCTCTGAACATTAATATGTTCTAAACCAGTCTATGGCCACTGTACCATAGGCTCCACATATATTGTGCTGCAAGTGCTGCTGCTCAGTTCCAACACAAACACCCAAAGTGCCTCCCTGTTGTGCCTCCACACTCTGTGAGCTTCCCAACCATGCCACTTCCTCGGCTGCTGACAGAAGGGAAATGGAAAAACTGCTGCATTAACCTCACAAGAGCAGTGTTGCAGCCGTGAGGCCTGGTAGGTCTCTCTGGCGGGCAGTCGCCTAAGGGCACAGAAATGCCTGGTCATGGTGACTAGGCCAAAATAACCCTTCTCCCGTGCTCGGACCCTCTCTTATCTCCCTGTAAGACAATAGGTCACTTTCTACCCCGACTCATACTATTAGACCACTTCTCAAAACCTCGGTACCCTATAAAAACCCCACTTTTCCCCCAGCTCAGCAGAAGAGCTGTCCCTGAAACCCTTCACGGAGGATGCCAATAAAGGATCATCTGTGGAACTCCATACAGCGCTTCTCCTCTCTCTCCCTGCGTCTGCCAAGGCACCTTAGCAAGCTTATGAGCTGAGAATCACTGCACAAGAGCTGATCACTGCTAAGAGCTGAATATCACTATAACTAAGCTTGCTAAGTGTTTTCTGTGCCTGGGAGCTTTGCCGGAGTTGCTTGGGCAGGGGGTACGTAGGTGCACCCCTATCCAGGAACCACCAAGGCAGCCGAGACACCGACTGAAGCTACTGGGAGAAAAACAAAAGAGCAGTACTTACAACCTTTGGCTTGAGCTTTACTGGTGACTGAAGAGGTGGCTCGATTTTTTTCAGCTGCTGTGCTTGGTGCTGTGTCCTGGTCTGGAAATAAGGCTGTGGATACAGCCTGACCTCCAGAGGGGATTTAACCGGACTGCGTGGAGGGCTCTGCGGGACTGAAAGTTTGCTCTCCACAGCAGCAAGGGAAGCTGGTAAGGAAGGCACTGAAGACTGAGAAAATGAAGGCACTGTTTTTCTCTCTAGGGGAGAAATAGACAAAAAATATTTCTTGATGAGGGTCCAGCAAGTCTTTCAGGCCAAAATTCAAACACACAGTTCAGTATCATCTTGTAAAATTCCTGATGGAGCGCAGTGGGAGCAAAGGAAAGAAAAGCCTGGGAGTCCTATGAAATCAGTCCATAAGCTGCATCTGGCCCTGTGCCACAGATTCCTTAAGTTGCCTACAGATCTAGACCATCTCAGAACTATTTTATCTCTGTATGTAAAAGGTGAGGAAAGATACTTTAAATACAAAGTGAATTTTGCAGTAGGCGTTCACAGTCTCTTGCCATTCCAATGCATTAGGTCCTGTCTTTGAAAGCCACTGCAATGCAGACCACACACACTTTCCCTTCCTCTCTTCCAGAGCTGGTGTTGCTCTTCCCACCAAATACCTGCCTGAAGAAGGAGGGGAAAGGCAACTGCAGCAAGGGCAGCTGGGCTGCATTCAAAGGAAAAAAAAAAATAAACCCACAGAAAACACAGAGAAAAGCTCCTGAACAGGATGCAGAACAGATACTACACTGGTAAGGGCCTGGCATGTGACAGAAACCCCTTCTGCATCTTGAAGAATTCAGCCCATTATTGTTATTGTTGTTCCCTTTTTTTAATGGCTTGTTACATTTTAGAACATTGGTATGTGAAAACAAACAACAAAAACCTTTTTGTCACCTCAAGCAAAGAAACACCAAGTTAATGCGCTCAATCAGCAGAGATTTCTGACACATCCAAAAGCAGAATTAACTGGATTTTCTGCAGCAGAACAAACTTCCAGATTATTTGCACTCAAAGACTCAGCTGCATTGGTATTGTATTTATTTTTCATCATGTTCTCCTTACCTGGATTCTTTATAGAGTCTACTATGGTTTTGTAGTTTGTTTTATTTGCACTCAAGCCAGCTGTAACATCTTCAATTCTCCATAAGTCTTTTTGTATTTGTGTTTTCTCCTGTTGTTTGTAGTAGAACAAACAAAAAAATCAGTTATAGCTCAGTTTTAATTTATTATTAGGCTTTCCTTCTTTTGATACCACAAAACTGCAATTTCAGAACTTACATGGAAACTTATAGGTTTAGAAATTAGTTAAATAATTATTTTTAAATAAAAATTTAAAACGACAGAACACCAACAAACACATCTTGTCCATAAAATTTATTAGAGCATTTTATGACTCTTGGAAGACTTCCTATAGAAAACAGGGGAAATGAAACAAGTCTATATTTCTATAGAATATTGTTCAGATTACAAAAACAGTGTTTACTGTTCTACATAAAATGAGCTTCCAGAACCTTTAATTTGAACTTTGTTCTTAAATCCTATAGCTATCAAACTTAAGATTGCTAAAGCAGCATTACAAACCATCTTGTTACATTTAGAGGAAATACCCAGTATTAAAAAAAGCAAAAAACAAACTCAGAAGTGCTGACAATTTTAATTTCTGCTTATATTTGAGTTGTTAGGCCTACTTGCCAAGATGTATTACAGGTTAAAACAATGTATTCCTGCTGCTCCAGGATTTGGTCTCATCTTGCATCCTATTTGCTTTACCAAGGCTTTCCAGCAGGAAAGAAAGAAGGGGAAGCTTTCTAGACTGGACTTTGCCTTGAGCTGCATCTTGCACCCTGGCTCCTGAAGCCACCATTTCAGTCATTCCAATCATCTTAAATAGTTGCTGTCATCTTATTAATTAAAGTCTGCTAACAGTGATTTCAAAAATTTCAAGAATAAACTTAGTAAAACCAATACTATTAAAGGAAGCAAAGGCAGTGAAACACTTAAGTGAAGAATTGCTTACAAACTGCTCAAGAACTCCAGAATTCATCACTTGCTCTGAGCTGCAAAATAGCTACTAATTAATCCTATAAGGCTGAGGGTGGAAAAAAACCTTCAGTAAAAGCTGTTACACCTCATAGAGCTAAGGAAGGCATATAAATTGCTTTCCACTTTCTGTCTTAAATCAGGAAATATGTTCAGCCAGGTTACAGATCAGCAAACAGGGTGCCAAGAACACAAACATTTAAATGATGGAGAATGTTATTTGCCTGTAGTAAGCTCACTTGATACATAGGACATATTTTGAAAGATTGTCAGGACACAAACTATAAATTTGCACATTTCATTTCATTTTTCTGAGATTAATCATATTACAAGGAACCAAATGATGGATTTACAACAATCAAACCTCAGAACTGGTGAAAAAAACAGTACGTTGCACTGAAAATCCTGCTTCAGAAACCACTCAGAAAATGTTTGATAAGCAATGTAGAAAAGTCAGATCTTTTAATATTATTTCTTCCCATTACTTAAATATTGATGTGAAGAGAATATTTTAGATCTAAAATGGACCTGGGCCGAATGATAAGCACATGAATTAAATTTAAAATTATGAAAGCCAAGATTACTGTTTACAGAGGGGTATAAATACACTTTATTGGCAAGCATGAAAGGTAACTTGGAGAGAAAATTTTATTTCTCTAATTTCCTTGAACAGAAACATAATTAAGAATGACATAAAACCAGAAGAGAAACACTTACCAACCAAGAAGTTACCACTGATAAAATAACCCATCTCACTGAAATTCAGCATGCCCAGATCCTCCCCAACCCTTAGGCAAAAGACAATTGAAGCTACATTCTAAAACACAAGATTTACTCTGACCAAGCTGCTTAAACATTTAGGTTTTAACCTCTTAATTAAGTCTACATAGAAACAACATCAGTGGTCTCCTACAGCGACTTGAGCCTGCAAATTTACTGAATTTTTAATAATATTCCATGAAGACTGCATGTTTTAAAAATACAGTGTGTATTAATTTAGTGCTATTGGAAAATGCTAGATAAACAATCTTGAATCTACATGCCCTTGAGCAGAGATCAAAAAAATTCCAACTATTAGGGGTACTTCAACTGAGATTTCTTTGAAGGAATACAGTTCTTTAGAATATTCAGCACTTTCTGAAAAAATCAGTTCCCCTTAGAATCTCCAAAATAGGTATTCAGAAACATTTTTTTTAAAACTTAGCCAAACATATCTGTGCATACTTATATGTATGGATATATAAAAGTATACACAAATACAACTGATAACGTGCTCATGGCTGTGTGTGTATTTATAATTAATCACTCATGTGATATGAGATGATAATCAAACTGAATTAACATTTTTTCTGTGCAAACCACATTCCCTTCCATATGTATTGGTGAATCCCATGCCACACATGCAGTATTTTAGGCATGTTTAATGCCTAACTGGAAATTTTATCGCAAAGTAGTCTAAAAATGTATATTTTGTTTAAAGGTGTAATTTGCCTTTGTTAAACTAAGTAATTTCACACAAGGACCATTTCATTCTAATATTCCTCTGGGATTTTTTCTTTAAAATATTTTCTACAGCTGAGCTCAACTGCATATTCTGACTCCAGAAACTGAATCACTTCCCCATGCCCCAAAATGAAAAGTAAATGAAAATGTATTTTGAAGATTGATGCAATCAAAAAAGATTTTACAACTCTTGCTTTGATACAAAACATTTATTCATTAATAGTGAAAATAAGCAGGCTTCAAATTATATCTGATCAGACATCAACTGCAAATAAAAAGCTAAGAAATTTAACTAGTGAGCTCTTTTGGTCCAGAATATTTGGAAAAGAAGACTAAGATTGGAGAAAAATGTATGCATTAACTACATTCTTTGTGTTCTGTTCACACAAAGGAAAAATGATCCAGTATTCCCTGAGAATAAAGTCACCAGTTGTTAGCAGGTATGTAGAAATAATCTGGTATTTCATATACATTTCAGCAAAGAAAATAACTGAGCTTCAAATAAAGGTTCTGTTTCAAATCCGAAAGTGAATAATTGATTTAAAACTGAGATGCCTTTCAATTACTGATGGCTATTAAACACTTATTCCACTTCACAAAACAATCTGCAGAGATGAATCTCCCATAAATAGAAGAACATGACAAAGAACAAGTAATGACAATAACAACCAGTGACTGATGTTCTTAAAAGTGGATAAAGAAGCCAACAATGTCAGATCAAATAAATGGAAGACTAAGAAGTCCTACACAATCTTATAAATTAAATACGTTCTCAATGTCAAGATGTCAGCATGTAATAAAAACGTAATAAAATAATGACAAATTTGCATAGACAACTTATGAGAAACTATGGCACATGCTGCAATACAGTGTAGTGGGTTTTTCAGTGCACAGCCATGCTGCTACACTGCCTGAACTCTGCAAACCAAATTACATGACAGCTGAGTGCACTGCAATAACGACAGAGAAAATTTCTCTTACGAAATGGTAACCTGAAGTTCAGACTAAATCATCCTCTAAGTATTTATAGGGCCTGGAAATGGACTCACCTGAGATAACAATGAACTGTTCATCTGCTCCTGTAAGGCTTTTTTCAGTTGGCTCACATCCTTTTCTAATTTCAGATACTCATTCCAGGCATTTTCCATTTCCTGTTAACGGAAAGAATACTCTAATACAGTGCTAACTTCAAAACCACTTTCTCCATCCTCTAATTGAGCACCAAAGTGTTTTGAAGTTACTGCTGTTCTACTATAAAAAGAAGCAGAGCCCATTTTAGACTACATTGTTGCTCAGACTGGATTACCTGAAAACACTTTATAGCTTGCACGATCAAATCAAGAACCTATAGTTAAAAAACTCTGGCCAGCTTCCTGACACAAAACCAAATTGGCATGTAGCAGGCTCTCTGCACCAGAACAGCCCTTTTTACAGTGACTTCTTATTTACACCCACAAATAATTTTAAATGCTGACTGTGAAATTCATACATTTTCTCCAGACACAAACTGACTAGATACATTTAAATAATACTGTCATTTCAGTGATCAGACCTCACTATAGAGAAGGTGTTCATGCAATTCTACAAACAATCTTACAAAGAGCTAGTCTCATATTCATGAAGAGACAGTAATAATAGAGTGAAACAACATTAAATTACATCTTAATTTTACCAAGTTATAATATGAACATTTTTACTGAAATATCTACAGATTTTTCCAATTTCTTTTACCCTAGAAAAGCATCCTGGAATCACATTTATAATTATATATATGATTTATATATAGCTGAAAGACTTGCAATTTAAGCTCTCACTTAACATATAAAGACATTGAAAAGGTTAGGGGGTTTTGTTTGGTTGGGGGGGGTGGGAGGCAGGCATCAAAAAATAAAGCTGGAGAGATTGTTTGATTTTTTTGGTCTGGTTTAGTATCCTGTACCTGAACCAAAACTGTTCAGAACAGATCTTAACTCCCCTATCCAATGACCAATGTAATTTTAGTCTAACTGGGATTTTAATTATGGTTTTCTTGAAGCAACCAAAAGCACATACCGTTGAAACTTTGGATATTTCAGCCCGAATATGTATCAGGTCCTCTTGCAAAAGTCTCTGCTGATAAGATATTTTGTCTGCGTGTTGTGGTTGGTCTTTGTACTGATCCATCTGCCTGTGTAAAACTTCCAAAACAGACTCCAGCTGATCCTAACAAAGAAGATGGGAGTAAGTTTACAACATTAACATGGAAATTTATGCACCTACTTGCAGGGACATGAAAGGTGTTTTCCATGCCCCAAGTCTTCCCTAAACCAGCCAAGGTTAGGATTGGCCTCCTGTTTTGGAGACTCGCACATAAACAAAAACTGCAAGAGCCTTAATTACCTACTGTATCCAAAATTATCTGATGTTTTCTATTAAATCTTCCCATTAAGCAGCCAAAACTGTTGAAAACACAAAGCAGTAAGAGGGGAATTCTTCTGTTTACACACTCTACAAAAGTATAATTTACAGTTTATAATTTACAGAAAAATTCCCTTAAGCAGTATAGAACTATGACAGCCCTCCCACAGCCCAGCATGAGCTGTTTGTTTAAGGACAGGTTCTCAGTTACTGCTATGGGTGGGAACAGTCACGTGATGGTTTAAAATATTGTCTAAAACATGAAACAGGCCCAATTCATTTAGTTAGGAATAAGTAACATGGAATTAATTTTGCACAGTAGCTATTCCGAAATATCCACCTGAAAAGTACTTGCATTTTAGAATACTTTTTTTTCCTGAACCATCTTAATTTATTGACAGCTATAGCTCACAGGCAGTGAAGCAGATGGTTTAAAATGTTCACTTTCAAAAATATGTTTTCTTAGAATGCGTACTCCACCCTAAAATAAAACCCAATTCTTGTTATCACAGAAGTATATACACACTACAGTGCAATCAGCATCCATTAATTCAGTTTTTTGTTTACAATTTCCTATTTTATATTTTATGATTAGATAAAAGTCCCTACTTTATTTTACTAAGCTCTTTTTAATCTACTTACTTTATTTTCCTTAAGGGCTCTTATTTTGTCCTCCAAGTCCTGCAGAATTCTGTCCTGCTCACAGAAAACGCTTAGTTTCACCTGGAAATGATATCATATACACACATAAGGATAGATTTTAAAAACCAAGCAGAAAAGTATCCACTTGCAATATTTCAGCCCAAGGAGCATAATAATGATCATGTAATTGTACAACACAAATAGACAAATCAGTGCAAGAGATACTGGTGTTTGATACTTACATCAATATCGCTTTCTGCAATCTTGACAGGTTTTGTACTTCTTTCTTTCAACGTGTCACGTCCTGTCACCTAAGAGGAATAGATTTTCAAAATGTAAGAAATTCACTGCAAACTAATACCTAATTATGCTTCAGCAGTGAAAAGAGAACTTTTGTTAAATATTCACTTTTATTAAGAAAAAATTAATAACATTTTGGATACAAGTTCTTTCAAATCTGGCTTTAGTTTATGAGAAGTGTTAACAAAAAGTATTGCTAGTTATATTAGGCTATTTAGTAACTCTTCCAGCAGCTTGGAATTCTGTACAAAACAGCACAATCCTAACATGTCTATGGTTACAAAAGTCCTTTTCCTGCACAATCTAGTAGTTGTAACAGTCCTGCTCTAATAGCTTTCTTGAAGCCAAAGAAATGGAATTTAAACCGATGGTTGCAACAATAGCAGCATTCACTAATGACTAAAAATACAACTTTTGGCAAGTGTTTCATCCTACAAAGGACAGTATCTTCCTCAGCACAGGGTGGGTTTTACCAAGGACAGACTGCTATAAAAATGCTATAGTGGAATTAAATGCAATTAATCTATTTTGACGTGGCTGTCATGTACCAAATCTCTCATTCCATAAATCACTGGTTTCATACTCCATTTCTGGTGAGATTATCTTCTCACATAACACAGTTTTAGAATCAGTACCAAAACAATACTCCATTGTATTTCCAACCTTCACATCAACCTTAAAAATTAAGGCATGTCTGTGTCTGTAGAAATGTTTATTATTTCCACTGTCTACACAGGAACCTCTTTGTGAATAAATGAGATTAAGAAAAGAGCAATATAATAAAGGTCATAAATAATAGATTCTTAACAAGCCTTAAAATCTAACTATTTAATATCTTCTCTTTGGAACACTTTTTAAGATTCATTAGAGCAAATACTATCTTACCACAGGACCACCTGGTGATTAGTAGTATTCATAAACAGCATATTCTTATTCATATGGAGGCAAAAGTTTGAAGAAAATTTCACCTCAATATTGTCTTCAGTAATATAAGAGGAGAGATTTTGATTGAAGCTGAAGTTGTTGGCTTTTTTGGTGAGGTAGAAAAGGTATAAAGAGACAGTTGGCTTTTTTACCAACTGGCAATCTCCAGACTTGAAGCTACATATTTTACTTATTAACCTAAGAGTCACTTACAGGATCATGTTAGCTTTTTAAAAGTAATTAAATTTTACTCTAAGTGAGGTAAATATTGTCTTCTCTCCTCCAGTGACAGACTCCATTTAAAGACATCTTATGTACCTTTGTGTGGTGCAATATTACTCCTCCACCATCAAAATCAATCATATTTATTGCCTCTAGAAGCTTTCAAGTCTTTGATTTTTTTTAACAATTACATATTGTATAGAAGAAAAACCCTGTCTTCCAAAAGTATTAATGAATTTATTTAAATGCTAAATCCTATACATAATTGTAACAATTAATTACATATAAACATAAAATATCAGCATATCAAAAGTAATAATTCTGCGCATTTAATTACCTGCAAGCTAAGACAATGCAAAAGCCTTTTTCAAAGCAACAGAATTAACATAAAAACAAGGCTACAGAATTTGGGGATACCTCAAATTACATAATCAGAACTGTAAGGCATTTGTTAACTATCAAGCAGTCAACATGACAACATAATGAAGATCAAGCATGCTTTCACATTTTCAAAATTTCACACAGGAGTCACTACTTGAAACATTCATTTTCAAAACATGATAAAATGAAACCAAACACTGAGGTCAGCCATAATTTTGCATACAGACTCCAAAAGAGGGGGCAAAAAAAAGGGAAGTAAAAATAAAATCTTACAGAAAGCACTACTGTGTACCAAAAGACACCTGTAAAAGCCAAAACACTGACTGCTACTTGATAAAGCGATGAGATGAGCACATTTCAATGCAGGCAGTCTTACATGTATACTGGATAGTAACCCTTGTGCTGAGTTCTTTAGCACTTTGTATAGCATGTTGATCAGAGGTCCATTATTTTCTATCTGTTTCAAACAAAAATTTAGTCACAGCTCGTTACAGATGTCAAGATTTAAACCCCCAAACCTCACAACTCAAAGCTCCACGAGCAGCATCGATCACACACTCAGGTCACAACTAAGCATTTTGCAGTTAATTGCTCAATCGCAATTCCATGTCGAAAAGTTCTATTTTGAAACCTCTAAGAAAGATCTTCAGAAATAACGGATTTAGTGAAAAGGAAAAAGTTTAACTCCAGTTCCAAAATGTTTGGTCCTAATTGAAATTTTTTAATCAGGGTGGGTCTAATTCAAAGCCCAGTGAAGTCAAAAGAGAGACTTGAACTAACTGCTCCTCTATCCAAGGCTCCAGTATCTTAAACTGAAGATACTACAAACATTACCTGGGAATTTGCTGTTACTAAAATCTGTATCCTTTGCTTCGTTTCATGCAGTGCACTCTCCTTTCTTCCTGCTGGGGGTTAGATTTGCCTCTTTTTCACTTACAGAATTTTTTCCCATAAGTTTCTAAGAAACCTTAACAACAGTACTTAGCCAGGACAAAGGGAGTAGTTGAAGGACATGGCAGCACAAGGCTACACCTATTGTTTTTAGATCTCTGGGAGTGTCCCTCAGAGGGGAGAGATAACTGCGAGCTTTGGGAAAGGTAAAAAGAGCTGGAGGAGGGGGTCTCACTCTTGCTCTCAGCATTGAGGAGGACAATCAAGCTGCCCCTCCTGCAGGAAGAGTTCACAGCCATCACTCCATCTTATCCTGGGAAATCTACCATCATCTGCTCGTGTACCCGGGAATCCTGAGCTCGCTTTCTCCGGCCCTCCCCCCCCCACCGCCGCTGTTTCTTCGGAGCTCTGAGGTTTTCCTGCTACTCTGTAGCCCTGCCCTGCCCAGCCCTGCCGGGACACCCCTGCCGCTCCAGCTGCCAGCGCAGAGCTCCTCATCTCATCCACCAGCCCGGGACTTTCCTCCCTTCCAGCTCGGCCTCTCGCAGTCCTGCAGGGGCACCGAGATCAAACTGCCCCGGGCTTTTGTGAAAGAAAGCCCTCAAGGTTCCTGGTTCTGTTTATTATTGATGCTGTAGTTGTTGTTTGTTTGTTGTTTTGTCATATATACTAGTAAAGAACTGTTATTCCTATCCCCATACCTCTGCCTGAAAGCCCCTTTCATTTTCTAAATTAGAATAATTTGGAGGGAGGGGATTTGAATTCTCCATCTCCAGGGAGGTCCTGCCCCCTTCCTAGCAGATACCTGTCTTTCAAACCAAGACACTTCCTCATATCACAAATCAAAGCATTGCTCCATTTAGTGGCAAAACGCAAATGTAACCAATACAAGGACACCCCCAGATTTCACATGGTCTCTTTAATCTCTCAGCAACCTGACCTGAAATTTTACATTTCTGGACCACAACTGAAAGAAGGTTATTAAGAAATGCCCATTTTGAAAATTTACATCATTCCTTTGGAAACACACTTGACATTCTGAGCGTCAAGATTTTCAAACAGGAACCAATTGGCATTAAGTTTGTTTTCACAGAAGTATCAGGTGCCCCCATACATTTTTCTTTCTGTCTGCTTTTGTTAGGTGCTACAGTCAGCAGGAGGGCACAAGGGGAGCTCCTGAGAGACCAAATATCTCCTCGTGTTCCAGACTCTAACAAATTAATCTGGACAGAATCCACTACAAAGTTAAGAACGCCTCCTAATAATTTTGTTAAGCATATCATATTTTCAGAATCTTGACCTGTGGTCACTTCAACTGTGAAAATTATTGTGTTTTATAATGGACAAAACACTGTGATTATTAATAATCTCTCACCTTGTAGTACTTTTTAAATTGTAATTTGTCATAAAATTCATCTGATGGCTTGGGCTGCAGCTACACTTGGCAAAGCCATGAACAAACCAAGGACAAGGCTTAAAATGAAATCTGTCCAACCAATTTTAAATGTGTATGTTAATGATTCCAACAGTTTACATACTTGATCATTTAGACTACATATACTTCATCTGTATTATATGCTAAATACTATATATTATACATAGATATATTTATGTTATACATAGATATATTTTTATATATGGTACTATATGTATGCATAGTATGTATTACTAGTATTTTCCATTTATAAATTTGGTTATATATTCAGGAATTTAACCATCAGATAAGACTGAAATACATATCCTCATAGGTGCAGTCAGCTCACAGGCAACACCCCATGGCATCAGTGAGCTCTGTACATGCAAAGCAGACGGACAACAAGGTGTGAAATTTCCCTTTACCTTGATTTTCAGGAACACAACATGATTTATATTAGGCAAGACATCCTACATACTACAGAAAGTGGCAAACTACTTTGCTAAGCAGAACAATTATATCTTTTTGCTGTTTTTATTTTCCTTCAAAACCTGATATTAAGAATTCTAGATTTGCTTTCCAATTGCCAATCATCAAGTGTATGAGATACAGAAGTAATTTAGACAGATGATAGGACCCTCAGTATCATATTTTAATTATTTGTTAAAAAAAACCTCCTAACTTTACTTGATCAGATTCTATATATGGAAGGATAGATGAATGGGTGCATTTGAAATCTTTTAGCTGTAATAACATGAAAACAATGACAGTGCTAATTAATCACATTTTCACAAGAACATATGGCACATTATACAAATAAGGGAAAAGTCAGTTTAAGAAGATTTAAAGGGGAAAAGCTGGATTAAGAGAACACGAGTTTTAACTTAGAGGTGTTGACTTCATATTGGTATTAATGCTACAGCAGAGAAATATTTTCCATCTGTTTTTTTATCTGATTTCCCTAAACCCATCGCAGTATCAGTAACACAAGTTGCTCTTACAAACTAAAGTAACCACATATTCTGAGTTTGCACTTTAATTGTATAGTCACTACTAAAAAGACACTCAATATTCTAAGCACAACACAGTCAAGAGACAGCTTCCATCTCAGACTAGAAAGTTACTTTAAAATTTGCAGGTACAAAGATGATACAAGAAAGACAATTAGGTTGAAAAGAAAAATTAAGTAGACTCATCTCAAATCTTACCTTTAGATCCAAATACTCCAGATCCTTTTTCAACTGGATGTAAGTATCATCCGCCTTCAGGTAATTACATAGGGGGAAAAAAACAGTGCAACATATTTCAGTGTTTGAAACCATTTTAGAATAGTTGGATTTGCTATATACAAGAAAACAGATGGAATAGAGAACAAAATAACAGAGTAGGAGCACATAAATAAAGCACATTTGCTCC
Organism: Prinia subflava; assembly: GCF_021018805.1. Taxonomy (NCBI): domain Eukaryota; kingdom Metazoa; phylum Chordata; class Aves; order Passeriformes; family Cisticolidae; genus Prinia; species Prinia subflava. The sequence continues at coordinate 14,085,475 of NC_086251.1, forward strand.
ACCAGCATATTGCTATTTACAGCTAAAAAATGGGCAAAATATTTCCAAAGGGTACTACTACCTCATTACCACCCCTCCAAACATCTGGATTTTTGTTTCCACCTCTAATAGGACACAGAACTACTTGAAACAATACACTTTCAAAAGCTATTTTTTCAAGATCAATTTCCACTGACTAGCCCTTCACTGAAAAAGTTACACTGGTGTGACTGAATGTCAAATGTAACTAGAAGACATCATATCACTAGAACACTTTTGATCACAATTCACATGCATTTTAATTCCTTTATTCAGGGAAAGTATGAAATAAGTTTTGTGAATAAAATTCTGAAAAATATCTCACTTCTACAATTAGATAATCCATTTTGTCTTTTAACTAACAGCATTCAAGTTGATCATCATTTTTCATTGTCTCACCTGTAATTGCTATCAGCTTCATTTTATAGTTACACTCATCTAGCAACATCTTTATTACAGTCCCTTCAAGGAAAACATGCATGGAAGTCATAACGAAGTTATTCCTCCTCTCTTGAAAGGGGATATTTGCAATACAAAATAAAGTTTAAATGTTGCAAATGTGCTACTTGTAGTTAACCAAAATGCCCAAAATTTCCTAGAATTTTAACTGCTATTTTGTCAGCATCTCATATCCTGGTGCAATTAACTTCAGAATAGAAGAAAAACACAACTATACCTTTTCTCAAGTTTTGAGCCAATGAGAATGTGTAGTTAGAAAAAGAAAAGAAAAACCCTTTATGCCATAAAATCAATAGATCACACTTGCATTTCTTTAGAGCTGTTCACTTACAACTCTTGTCAGATCAGCTTGTAAGACCGGCTGAGGACTTGACTAGTAAGTCTGCCCATTTTTGAAGAAATCCCTGTTATTGCCACCCATTTGAGCGCAATCGTTCTGTAGGTGAGGTAATCGGGAAATGAAACTTCTTCAATTCAAAAAAATCGCTTTTGTTTTGGGCCAAAGCCTTCACCAATTCCAAGAAGAGTCACCAGATTTTATTCCCAGGTGGCTCAATTTTTGAGGCTTTAATAGGAACCGGAGAGCTCTGTGAGCACATTTCTGTTTGATTTCACATTTACAAGTTTCATAACACCAATGAAATCAAGAGCACAGTTGATGATCCAAGACGCTCCTGAGCTTTTATGAACCAATGTTCACCTGCAGAACTGACACAGTTACAAGCTCATATGAATGTACAGATTGGCTGATGCATTTCCATTTGCAGGTGATGCAGCATGTGGCACAGGGAGCCAACCCCATCATGAAAGCAGCACAAAGAAATGGTTTGGCTTTAGAATGAACTTATACAGGATTTTAACCCACATTTCTGAAGATGCAGCATTTTCAGAAATAGTATAAATACACAGTATAAAAAGGAAGTAGACACTTTGAAACAGATGCAGTGGCGTTCTGTAACTTAAAAACGCTCATCTTTTATAGCAAATACAGTAAGCAAAGAAAAACCGCAAACAACCTGGGCACTGTAGAATACCAAAGAATGGGCAAGGAAGCACAGACTCAAGCATGCCACCAATGAAGCATTTGCAGAGTCACAAAATGTCACAGATGAGCCACGCAGCAGCTGACCTGATAGGTGGAATTAGTTGGCAAGTGCTGCAGTAACTGAGCGATTGTGTAATTTCTTATACTAGCCAACTTAGCCTGATGTCTCCTTAATCGAATGAGAAGCAATGTTAGCTCTTCAGGCTGCAGGTATTTAGACACATTGTAAAGAGGAAATTAGCAGTCTTCAGGGAGAGGAACTATAATTACATTTTTCACCTCAGTGCCCAGAAACCAGTTACTTGACATGAATAAGTAATTATTTAATTAACTCTGCATTTGGTCAAATAAGCATAATAAAACTTGAATCCTGTAATAACAGACAGCTCACCCCTGTTCATGTTGCAGATAAAGTCAAAAGTCCTATAGGCTTTACTGGGTTAAGATTAAGTTCTCATTCGAGTTACTTATGCTTTATCTAATAAAGTTAAGATTAAAGACTGTGGATTTTGAAACTTAGCTGCACTAGTGCGAGGACACAAGAGGACCCGTGCTCTGCACTTACCGACTTGCCGTGCAAGCTGGGCGCGCTCACCGTGTGCGTCATGTAGCCCATGGCAGGCATGGAGCGGCGATCCAGGTGAGTGGAGCTCTGCAAGAAGCCACAGCATGTAAGGATTGTGTCAAGGGGCAGCTGTGTTGCACCTGAGGGCAAATTCAGTCTGCCACACATTTTCTATTAGGGTTCATGGCGTGCTTAGATCAGGGTAACACCCACAGGCCAGCCCGGTCCTTTGATGATTAAAAACATATGAACGAACAAATGCAAATTCAGCACCTGTGATGCTGGGCAGAGCAGCGGATTGTGGCAGCATGAGATGCTTCAGCAGAACATGCAATGTAGCTTCCAGCAAATGAAAAAAAGAGTTCATGAAGTTCCCCCACCCAATGTCTCCCAGAAAAAAGTTTGGTTGGATGATGCCCTCCGACAGCAGGCTTGTACTGCACATAGTAACAACTGTGAATGCTCTCTTTTAGCCAGGAAACACGAAGCTACTGACATGACTGACACCTTGTGGCAACGGCTTCCATCAGTGCCAAGGGGTTTTTTAATAATCGACCTTGATATATCCCTTTCTGCTTTCGATAAGAAAGCCTACTGCACACTCATTCTTTCATCTTTCTCTTAAAGCCAAACTTCTATGGTTTTCAAGGCAGACTAAAAGTCTCACAGATTATTTTTATTCCTGTCTCTGAATGCCATTTTGTTCTCCCGCCCCACCTTGATTTTTTTAAGTGCAACTGGACGGAATTTAATAAAGCCATACAGGGAGCATGGAGTATCACAAATTTATGCAGATACACACATTTAAATGTAGAATGATGCTGTGTGTTTACATAGAAAAACATGAGCATTTTTCTCTACAAACTTTCACAGAAGTTCTAGAGAGAAGTTTTAATGATGAGGAACTGTGTTTCCCAAAATTGGTCAAGCCAGGATGCCGTAAAAAGAGCTTAAAATTTCTGCAGTTACATTGCACAGGAAAGGAAAAGAGTGATGTACATGCCTTTGTAAGGATGTAATCCTCCCTCAACTTACATATGGAGAAACCAATGTGTGGTAGACTATAATAAGGAGTTAAAAAAATATCAATTTCCAGTGCTGCAAATCACTAGACTATTTCATGCTCTGACAGAATATTATAAACCTAGAAATGCTGAAAGATATCCAACAGCTATACCACACATACACCAGGAAAAAGATCTCAACTGTGCCTGAAGCTGCAGCCTAAAGTCATAGTCCTAGACCCACACTGGGTATCTGGATTTCCAAGTCTCTCTTCTTGCAAACACTTCCCCTATCAGAGTCCAAGGCTGATGTCAAAGAATTAATTGAATACTTCAACGTTCAATTTTGGTGGCTTTCAATACCAATTATTCCAGATTGACCAAGACAAGTCAATTCTTCATTGGTTCAACATGAATTTCCCTAAATTCCTTAGGCAAGGAGACCCATTTGGAGTACTGAATAGTGAAGCCTCTGTCACCTTTGGAAAAGAGGGTACAAGAGTCCCTCAAAAAAAATCCACACTGAAACTATGCAGAAGGTTGAAGTTTCAGAACAACACTACTTGGTTTTGTTTAGCCCAATGCTAAAGACTCTGCAATGGACCTGAGCTATTAAATGCATGAAAAACTATATATTTTACTATAACAATAATAACATGGTGTTTGCCGTAACTAAAAACAGAATCAGCTGTAAGACTAACTACAACAGCAAAACATGTAGAGAAAGCAGGCATGGCAAACACAAAGCTACAAGCAAAAATAAATCATCAGGGAAGGCTCCATCCTGCTGAGTTTTATATTTTTGCCTGCATACTCTCTATATTAAAATACTACTATCCATTTACTTTATACATGTAAACAAACGCCTTCCAGTTTTTCATTAAAAGCACTCCAAACCTATGTGATGTGCGCCAGTTTTCCTTTCCTAAACAACAAAAATTAATAAATCAGATCAGAATGGCAAAAGCCTGAGAAGAAAATTATTCCTTGCATTAGTTTTTACAACTTACATGACCTTTCACACATGAGGAAGGATGCAATGAACCACAACTAAATAAACTCCCATGTGTGACACCACGTGTAGAATGGTTTGTAATCAAACAGACACAAACCTTTACAGCACGATTCCGAATCTTCCTGGGGGATCCAGCAAAAGGAACATCCACAGTCTGTCTCTCATCAGATGGTTTAACTGTGAGCCTTTCTGCAGGAGTATGTGGTCTCCGTGGGAGAAAGTTCTTTGGAGGTCCAGGTGGAGGAATATCAGATGGAGAGGGTGGAACAGATATTGATCGTGGAACATCTAATGAACTTTTTGACTTAGCACGATCCATAAAGTCTGAAGAACCTACATAAAGCGGGGCCGTGGGGCTGCCATGTTTGAACTGCTGTCTCTGCTGCCACTCATAGAGCTGCCAAACAGTTCCATCCTTATTTGCTTTCCTCTCTTCCTGGGACATCTTCAAGTGGCTTACACGATCTTGTGCATATTTGTAGTCGCTCGGCAAATTGCGGTTTGGTGGTGGTGAGCTCCCTGAAGGCTGCCTGGTATTCTTTGGCAAAGTGTGATAGTTCTCAGGAAAAGGAGGATTGGGACCCTGACGTGTAAGAGTCTGATCAGAAGTGAGGCTGTAAAAAAAAGGGAAGAAAAGGGTAAATTTCAGCTCACACCGATGAGTGGGAGTGACTAATAAAAAACCACCTCTAATGACATAAGCATAGGAGCTACAAGACATAAAACAGACATTTTAAAAGAATTTAAAGAAATATTTACAAAGCAATATTAATGACATCTATCCTGCACACAAACACTACACTGTAGAAATACAGGATTTTAATTTACTGTTTAACCTAGGATGAACTACTAGAAACAAACTTGAGGAACGGCAGCATTATGCACTTAAACTAGAAAGACAGTCAAGAACATGAAGAAAGGGATAACTTGTTTATCGAGTGAGTCTGTAAATCAAAACACTCCTTTTCACAGAAAGTGTGCTCACCACTAGGTGGTGCAGTTTACGAAAACAAATGCAGGTTCAATATTTATATCTTTAAAAGCAAGAAGAAATCTCACCAATCCCAGACTATATCAGATAGTTTTTGTTCATGTGAATGAAGCAAAAAGAAAGAAAATTATAAGAAACTGCTCAAAGTCCCCAGGTCTGTATGATTTACTCTCACCTAATGCTACTGGTTCTACTGACTGGAGCAACATGAGACTTTCTACAACAAAGGTCATTGACAAATTAGAATATAAAAAGAGGTTTTACATACTGCACCCATAAAACACTTAAACTGGTTTAAGTTTAGATATTCCAGATATCTAATTTCTAGATATTTTAGTAGGTAGTGTTAAGACAGAATTGGCAAAAGTTTTTGACAAGGTCTAGCTAGCTCCCTCTCCTGCTTTGAAGTCAAAATCTTTCAGAAGCCTCATGCATAAGAGCCTGCCTGTCTAATTTCTGATTCTTCAATCAAACATCTGGGGGTTTTATACTTGTAGTCATTTGCCCATTGATTCAGAGTCTCTGAAGAGAAAAGCATTTTGCTAGGCTTGCTACAAAGCATCAACACAAAAAAACCCCAAATTTAAAAAAAAAAAAAAACCAGCATAAAACCACACAAACAAAGAAACTCTGAGCATCTTTTCATCACTTCACCCGATAAGTTCCACTCTCTGCATGAGAGGGAGACCTCATGGTTTAGAAAATGCAAGAATTCCACATGAAAGAAAGACCAGGATGGAAAAGAACAGCTTTGTTCAGCATCCAAGAATAACTGAAGCAAGGAGGAAAGAACTGCTACCAGTAACTGCTGCTCAGTTGCCACCATCCCTTTTTACTTGCAGAATTTGGCACTGCTGGACTGCCTTGAAATGCGGATACTCTCCAGAGGATACATAATTGCTCATGCCAGCAAGCAGAATAACTGCCCTGCACTGCCTGGAGGATTACAAATCTGTAAAGGCTCTGCTCTCTCATACCACAAAAACTTGATGTTACCTTGAATTTCAGAATGAAGGTTAAAGCAAGCAGGTAGTATGAACACAAGCAACTCAAAGAGCAGCATACAGTGGTTGTGCAATCTCTTTTAATTCTCTAATTCATTGCCTCATGTGCACTTTAAATGTCCTGTTCTTCGCTGCCAATTTTTTCCACATAGGGTAGAAATGTATTTTCTCTAGACAGCAATAAGAACTGAGAATGCTTGGAGTGGATAATGCTTCAAAAGGACATCTGAGGGAGGAATGAGCTAGGAGAGATTTCTGTGTGGAAAAACAGAGAAGAGATTTTGACCACTCCTATACTCCAATTTAATGGAGACCTCTCGAAGGTGGTCCCTTTGTGGATGTTGCAAACCATCTGTGTGTGATTATTTTCTAACTGGACATTAAAAGGCACAGTACTGAGACCAGCTGGAATTAGTGGCAGTCAATGAAGTCACCAGGGCTGGCAGCATTAGGAGCAAAACCAAAGACCACCTAAGTTTTGTTGGGGGCAAGGGGAATCATGCCTTCCTTCTAGAAAAGGATGAATTTTTCTGAGAAGAACTAAAAACTTATTTTGAAAGTAGTACATGGAGCAGCTGATATGAGCCTGCTTCATGCAATACTTCAGGCTGCTATAAAAAAAGAACAAAGTTGAACGTGTGTAACATTGCACAGGGAAAGTCATATTCAGAGCTGAACTTTGGAGGCAACTGCCTACATACAGGCACATTGTGTTTTCTCAGTATCTGAAGTAGGGAGAAACCTCAAGCTGAGATGACAGGCTTTAAGCTGGTGGCATCTCTACATATAGGGTTTGAGATGCTTAGAGATCATTTGCATCATATAAAAATAGACTCTGAGAAGATACACCAACTTTTAGGTAAAGACCAATGTCCCAAATGACTCAAATTAGTCTGTGACAGACCATGGACTATTGCTTTCTCAGAAATTAAAAGCAAAAGTGATCAAAAGCAGCTGTTCTTGAGAATCTCTCTCATTTGAATGATGAGGTACAGAGAATATAAAAAGGCAAGCAGACATTAAAGAGTGAATAAATGGCCTGATGTCCTATTATATGACTACCGGTCATAAAATCATTCAGAGTCTGTAATGGCAAGCAACCACACAGAAGATATTGTAAAAAGAGAAGATAGATGTTCAAAGACAACAAGTACTATTATTAGAAACACTGTGCCCATTCATGGGAACGCACAGAAGCTAACACAGACAAGTAATATTTCTTCCTTAAGCAAATCAGGAAGGAACAGAAAGTTCTGCATAACAAGAAAGGTTTTAACACTATTTGCAAGGAAGGAAGTATCTCAATGTGACTGCATCCAGTGGGGAAGTACTAAGCTTAATTTGATTTATATATTTTTAAAATGCAAGTAAACTGTTAGAAATAGCAAATTCTTCATAATTATGCATTGACTAAATTTATGCAGGTACTGGAAAAAACCTAACAATTTTTAAACAGCTGTCCTTTCATGGTCCTGACCTTGACCTTTAATTACTCAACACCCAAAACCTCCTGAAAGCCTCCTTTCAAACTTTCCAGTTCATGAGATCTCTCTGAAAGGCTGGCATGAATCTTACCAAAGCAGGTATTCCCATCTGCTGAGAACAGTTTGGGATTAGATGGCTACACTGGATGTCATTGGAGGGCATCTGAGAGGTCACTAAGAGAGGTGGATCTCCAAAGTGACAGCTAACATTTACAGCTCAGCAAGCTGAGTGCTTTATTAAAAGGGGAAGTAAAACATCTGTTTGAAAGGTCTAAAGATCTATATAAAAGGTGCTTTTCCTACAAATGGTCATATGCACAACTTCTGGATTTGCGTGAACCCTTAAGCTCTAAAAGAGTTCTTTCTTGTCATAATCAACTTGCTGGCAAGCACTGCATCTGTACACACCTGAAACAAAGGAACCAAATAAAACTGTACTCATGTTGTGTTCAAGAATTATCCAGCCTTCTGAATCCTCAGAGGTTCTCTATTTGTAACATTACAGTTGAAATAACAACCAACATGAAGCTTTAAAAAATTAAGTGGTCTACTACTACTTACTAAAATCAGAATGGAATGTCAATAAAATCATCATCTCTAGCTTAAATTTCTACACTGGGCAATGAGGAAGATATTTGACAATTAACATTCCACTTCTATCCATCATTTGACTACACTGCAGAAACCTCAGCAGGCTAGGAGAAGGTGCCATTTAAAAGATGAGTCTATTAATCTTTGGGAAGGTAACACGCAATTTATTGCAGAGAATGCAGAGAATATAATGGCATTTGTCAGGAAAAGGCAAAGAAAACAAGGTCAGTTGAGCCAAAACAAACATTTTTAGAGATATGTATATGCAGATATAAAGCTATATCCAGAAATAGATACACACACATACACGTATATATCTATCTTTATTTTCACTGAATACTTGGCAGCTTCAGCTGAGGTAGCTGGTTTCTTCTAGAACAAAGCCTGGTACCTGAAACAATACTATCTTAACACTGCACCTGATACACACCCCTGAAGTTAATTTACTGGAAAGAGTAATTAGGAAGAAAACCATACTTATTTAGCTATCAGTCAAGCCTGTCGCTGTCAGGACTCCTGATGTAAAAAACATCAACAGAAGCTTTTAAAGCATGAGCTCATTAGTTCAATCATTTTCTGTATTATTTCAGAATAATGTGTAATAATAACTAACTTACCAAGTACTTTTTTTCATTAAACTCATATTCTTTTGGGAAGTACTGATTGATATCCAAGCAAGAAAGATGGAAGTTAATTGACTCTAGCAGTCTAAAAGAATATTAAATAACATTAAAAGGTAAAAAAGCTTCTTCAAGGGTAATTTCAAAGATAAAAGAGTAAAATGGACTTCCACACACAATCAGCAAGCCTTAAACTTCTTACTGGCTCTGAATTGACAAATGTTAGCTTAATAAAACATTTTAAAAATTCCCAAAATGTTTTCTCCATCCTAAAAACCACATGCCAATGTCTCTTGTTTGTCTATACTACAATTAGATTTGAGCAGATTTATAAAACACTAGTTCAGTAGAATAAGCATATTTGAAAAATCCTCACAAGTAGCATCAAGCCCAACTGTTTTTCCTGCCACTTGACACAAGGTGACATTCTGAACAGATGTACATATTCGTCACTTAATTTTTCCAACTAGTACTTAATCTGACTATGAAAGCAAAAGAATTGTGAGATTTTTCAAATTACAAAAGCATCCCAGTGTGCATGGCACCTATTGGTACTATTTATGTAATTTACAGGGACAGAAAATGGAAAAGAGAATCCTGGAGACCATCCTAGGACATCTTCATTAACTAAATGAATATATGGAGACCTTTCAGTATGTGATACACACTGTGACTCAATGCAGTGATCTGATAAATAAGAGTGAATGGATGTTTGGAACAGGAACAGAAGAGGGAAGGAAAGCAATGAGCATTCTATACTTTTTAAAGTGAAACATAAACAATTACATGTAATTTATATTGTGAAATTGTTTATGAATAAGAGGTAACTGAAGGTTGCACTTCACTTTCTGGCTCTTTAAAATTTAAGCATATTTTAAGAAGTTTTAAGCGTCCATCGTGGTTAAAAGAAGAAAAATAAAATAGCACGCTATTCTCACTTATTCTTTTTGCAATACTGTAACAACATGAAAGAGATTTGATTAGCCAATCCCATATTGGCTTTCTCAGGAGCTAAATGCCTGAAAAATACCATTCTGCATTAAAGGAAAAAGTAAGTTTTCTTACATACTGTCTCTGTAAAATATTGTTCTGATTTGCACCAAAGGTATTACTAAAACACATTTTCCTTTAACTTAAGAAAATGCCACTTGGCCATCTAGTCAAAGATGGACCTATTACTAACCTTTTTGTATCTCCTTTCTGGACTTTTACCCAGTGCTCCACTTGAGCCATGTTACTTTTCCTTTGAAACTGCTTATCTGGATTTGTTCTGGGAACAAACCCTCTTTTATATGAGCCAGTACCATTCTGCTCCACTAGGCCAGCACTCATAGTTAATGAGTTAGGAAGCGTTCCATTCTTCTCAGCTGGTTGAGGCTGAGCTACTTGGGACCACGATGAATTCGTTAAGTCTGGAAATAATGAATCAGCTTCTGTTAACGCGTGCTTAGACTTTCCCTTTTTGGTTTCCAGAGTTTCTTTTCTGTGGATGTGACGCTCCTCCTCCTCCTTTTCTCTTCTTATCTCTTCACGCTTATCATATCCAAGCTTTTCAGCTGATTTCTGATAACTTTCTTTTGTGTCTGTAATCTCTGCCTTCACACACTCTTTGCAGGCATCCACATGATTGACTTGGGGAACAGCTTGCTGATCCACTTTTTCAGTTTCCCTGAAAAGAAAATGCATGTCAGTAATGAACACTGTTTAATTGTGAGGAGTTGGTATGGTCTTGTTGCTCTTTCACAAAACTCACTGTCTGCACACTGTGATAAATTTGACGTGTTACGGTAAATACGTTCAGCAAAACTCAGTTGCTATCCCAGTTAGACAAAAGTTATCTTTATTGCGCTGTCAAGGAAGCAGAAATTACTTATATACATCTGTAAAAATGACTGAAAATACTAGCTTTGTATGAAAGAAGTGTTCAACATAACATTATGTACAAAACAGCTGCAAATAAAAAAATCTTCCCATCCTAGAAGGATAGGTAAAGGGAAAAACCAAAAAACCAAAACTAAGCCACCAACTGCTTATGGCAAGATATAAAAAAAGTTTTCATATCTTTGTAGATGTCTCAGGGACTAGTCACTTCTGGCCAAGAGGACAGAGCAATATCTACATTTAAGCCAGCACTATTGCCCAAGGAATTTCTACTGGGGAGCTACTCCTGAAGAAAAATTGCTCCATGCTACAGTGCACTCTAGTTCACTTGTTTACCTTATTGCCTAAATAATATCAGAAGTCTTGACATTAAAATTTGAACACACTATAAAATGCCTGAGGATTCTAAAAGTTTCATGTTACTTTTGACACATAACATACCTCAAATTTTCTTCATCTCGTTATAACAATAAGTTTCTCAACAACCTTTTTTTCTCTCACAATGTAATGGGTTCTCACTGATCTCAGGGTAGCACCTCATCTCTGAAGCTAAGTTCAGCTTCTATAAAGCTTTATGGAAAATGAATTCGGAGTAAGTGCCATGACAAAATTGTTTTCACTTTAGTCTAATTAGAAAAGAATTGTCTACTTAGGAGCAAGGACACTGGATCAATACTTCTAATGTGCCAGACTTCCCTAATTTTTCTTTCAATTATTACTGTCCTTACAAAGAAGATAAAGAAACAGATACCAGGTTGCTTCTTGAAATTTACATTCAATCTAGGAATCTTAACACAATATTTTATAGGACGTAAAGCTCTGGAAGAGACGCTGATCCTTTGCATGGCAAGAAAAAAGCAGTGTGAGATGCTCAGAGGAACTGCACCATAACATTTCAATCCTCACAGTCCACAGTGGTTAAAGGGGGTTATCTCATTGAGGAGCCTTCACATGGAGGAGTAGGGAAAGAATTGCATTCCAAAGTCAAAATATCAAGAAGGCTACATCAATTTAAAGAAAAGGGAAAAACTGGAAGCCCATTTTGGCACAGCTGAATTTGTTCATTAGCAGTTCGTACCTGTATAAATTAGTTGATATCCATTAACTCTATGCAGTTATGATTTACGCATCTTTAGCATTCTTTTCCCGCTTATGAGCACTTCAATCTTAGTTCTAAACACTCATTAGAAACAATTCATCAGAATTCTGTTCTTTCTCTTTTACTTCTCTATCCCAAAGGCTGCCAATTGGCTGTTGCAGGTACATGAATTTGCTCACAGAAACTGGCACTTCTCACCTGAAATTCCCTAAAATATTATATCTAGAGAGAAACTAATCGAGGCCTACACGCGGGCACACAACTAGCATGCATACACCAATTTTAGGCACGTATCTACAAACAGCAGAGTCAGATAACACCATGTTTATGTAAGGTACATTAGATTTTTTTTTCAAAAAGCTTTAGAGTGGGACTTGCCTCTTCAGTGAGGAGCGTGTCTGCATGAGGGCAGCCTGGTTCATGGCCCGGATCCAGGCGTTCATATCCTCCTGGGTGTCAGCACTGAAGTAGTACGTCCGCATCCCCGTGTGCTCTGCCTGAGAGCCAATCACAGAATTCTTGTTGTAAATATATGCCCGCATACCTGTGTGAACAGCCTGCAACAAAAAAGAAGAAATAAAATTCAGACAGCTCTTTCACCTTTTCCCCCCAAAATTACCTTAAAAACAACTTTTCCAATTCTTTGACTGTTTCTTGAATTTGTGGTGAATTACCACACTGCCACAATGGCCTGTAAGTGCAGTAAACTCAAAAGGTATTCCAATTTTTACTAAAATTCTTCTGCCTCTTTCTAGAACTATTAAGCTGAAAGTCCAGTGCTTATGATTTCACAGTGGGAAATTTCAGCTTTTTCTTCTAATTGATACATTTCATTTGCCATAAACACTGTACTAAGCAAATTGAAGAAACCCCTATACTAAACAAATTTAAGAAATTCTCAATGAGATATGCATCAGCAAGACAATTTTCCCAGCTCATTCAATAAGGAAATTTATTCAGAGAAAACACAGACAAAAATCTTACATTTTAAGCAATTAAACTGCTAATTTAAGAATCGATTATAATGCTTGTTAAGACCTTTTGGTTAAAGCGTGCACTTGAACACATATTAGCTGCAAAGTCAAAGGACTTACTGATTAAAGTTAGTAATAGTGATGGAATTATCACGGTACATAAAATATTGACAATTATCTCTGCACACCAAAATACTCCATGAAATTCCATTGAAAACTAGAGGTACTGGGCAATTTCTCTATAAATATACTCAATATTCAAATGGATTCAATATGGAATATCTTTGTAACTCTAGTTAAATTTAATCAAATCTAATCCTTATTTGTATTAGCAATAGTATAAATATTACCAAATCATGTAAGTCTTGCAGCACTTCAGACTAGCAAGGAGAGATTCATCTCCTTACTTTCCAAAAAAACTAAAGACAGTATACTCTGCTTGAAAGCTCTTGTAATGATATTAAAATGAAATTAGTAATTTAAATTTATTTTTATAAAACTAAGCCTGCTATCACAGACAAAAACTAATAGCATTGAATACTGCTGACACGGGGTTTTTTCAGAAGAAAAAGAATTATATCAAATTTTTAATTTGGCTACATCTGTTTCTAAAGGGTAAATGTATTTTGCAAATCCTGCCTAAATAATTGGTCTTTTTATATTGATGAAATCTTCTTTCCCTCGTTATTCTAAATCAAATTTCAAAAAAATTATTGTAGAGACAACCATAGATGGCTTCAGAAATACAAGTTTTGACAAAACCCAGGCTATTTAATCCAATGCAGCCCTTCCTAAACATTATAACTTCAGTTGTTTACCTAGAATTTCCCAAATTACCATGACCTTAGAGACTTGTATCAACAACTCCAAAGAGCAAAATATGTGCTTGCTATTACAGTTCTTTTAAGTAAGTTCTGTGCAAAATTTCCTCCCTTCCAGGCTGTTCTCCTGAATGTGTGAAATGTAGCCTTTCCCTTCTGCGCCTCAAGCAAGGAAGCCTGAGTTTGTTTTGAAAACTGGAGACTGAAGTGGAACAGATAGCTAGAAAAAGGAGGAGGAGGAGGAAAAGGAAGAGAAGGAAAAGGTTACATAAAGAAGTCAAGACTCTCTCCTGCTCAAAAGAGTCTCCACTTCCCAACAACACTGTCCAAAAAGGGAATACAAGGTGGTTTCTTCTCAATTCCCACCATTAGCTGTCTACCTGAACAAAGGGAAAACAGGACTTACACTAAACAATAGCTCTGATCAGTCACATATTTAGGAATCAAAGGACTTTATTCATGTTTGCCTGCCAGAGTTATTTGGGTTTTCTTCATTTTTGGGGGTTGTCTTTTTTTCTCTATTTTCATAACATGGGAATGCTCAAAGCAAATATGATTTAGAAGCATTATTTCATTATAATTTACAGCTACCATCCAGTGTATGAAGAGACCAAAAACTGGCAGGTCCAGGTGTAAAGGTAAATGGTGACTTTAACGGGAGACCTTGTGACTACAGAGTTCCTTCACAGAGCAGGTTGATCCCACAGAAAGTGCTGAAATTCAGAAGTTAATGGATTCCTGCAGCAAAGCACACTATGCATGTCCCACTGCAGATGATGCAGTAGGATCCAAATATTCACTGGCTTTATACTTAAAAAACCCAGAATTTTGGGTAACTATCTGCAGAGGTTGCATACCACACTACGAAATGGATTTAACAGCTGTCTTAAATGACCTGTACACCCTGATCAACATAACCCACTTGTGTTTTAGGTTTCTCTTTGAACAGAGCTGCAAGCATTGCCTAAGAGGCTGCAGCTGAAAACAATATCAAAATGCAAACTCTGCTGCACCACTCTCTCTTGAGAGACTGAAGCTGTCACAGCCATAAACATTCCCGGCTTCAGAAGGGACAGCAGAGATGGTGTGCAATTATCAACAAACACAATATCCTGAAGTTGACGGTATGTAACACTGGTTAAGGGAAAACTGAATTTTATTTCAGTTATTTATTAGTAGTGTGTTTTATATGCAAGAAGCCCACTTTGTGCCAACGTCCTGTAGCTGTCCCTGCTGGCAGACAGAAGCTAGCAGGCCTTTTGGGTTTGGGATTTTTTTTTAAAGCCAAAGCTATTAGGATGGCTACAGCACACTAAGAAGCCTAAAACACAGCACATGCTCACATGTACACCATACACACAACAGTGAAAAAAATAGTATCGGTACCTATTCATGCATTCAGATGCCTTAATGTGGATAGATTGAGAAGAAACAGTCTCTCTCCCATAGTGCACAGTAGGAGAAATGGACAGTAAACCCCAAGAGCATATCAACAGGACAAGATGAGGACAAAAAATTAAACAAATTAAAATCATTAAAAGATTCGCCTTAAAAAACAAACAAACAAAAACACAGCAGAAAACCCCCAGCAAAACAAAACAGAACTAAAAAAAAATCAAAACCTCACAACTTAACAAGAGACTACTAAAAGAAACTAATGCCTGCAGTTGCTGTGTTCACCTCCACTAGTTCAAAACACCTAAGAAGAAAAGCTACCATTCACAGAACAAAGGGATAACTAAGGGAACAGTTTTCTAATAACTGTAATCTTTCCAAGTTATTCTGTCAATAAGCTATAATATATGGAAAATTCTATCTTCTCCTGAATTTTGATATTTATGAACCCTTTATGGGCAAAAATTGAAATAATACTCTGAGCCTTCACTACAAACTCAACAAAAGCCCACTACTACAACCTAACTCATCTTTCACCCTTAAATAATATTGAGCTTATTTAGGATTTCCAGAAGCTTGAACCTTCCCCTCTTCCAAATTCAAAAACAGCACTTGCAAATTTACAACCCTTGACATTTCTTCACCTGACTTCTCAGACTCAGAGCAATATGGGAGCCTAAGGAAGCAACACTGATTCAGAGAACATAAAGCAACAAACTAAGTCAATTTTTTTTTTCTGGAAAACCAGTGAGATCAAAGAAACAGCAATGAACAAATACTTCCATTAGTCCAATATTTCCAATTAAAAATAATTTTCATGTTTGAGGACAACAAGGCCTCTAAAGAGACTCAGATGACACGAACTTCCATAAACTGATACTATTCCTGTGCAAAATTACTGTATTATTATAGAAAGTACAGTCATTTCTCTGTTAACCACAGGAAGTATTTCCAGCTATATATTGTTTTGCAAGCCTTTTCACATTAAAATCTAAACACTGATTTTGTGCTCACTCATATTGGTACCAACAAAAACTATTATTTAAAAATGCAGCTATTAGGTTAACTAAATATCTTTAGGATGTGAGGTACTGAACTAAATATGCAGTAAGGATCCCGAGTTCTAGGCTCACACACAGCTTAGTGACAGTGGCTTCCAGCTAGTCACAGCACTTTGCTTGGCACAAATCAAGTGAAAAAATTGTCAAGAGTCAAAAACTGTATCAAGATAGACACCTAAAAGCACAGTTTCTAAACAAAAGAAATTGAATGCACACTCTGTTCTATTTCAAAGTAGGGGTTTGATTGCATTTCGAAGGCCTTTATGCAGTTCTGCAGGCCTGTAATGGTCAAACGTCCAAAGAGAGACAAAAACTTAGGCTGGACCTCAGGAATGATGAAAGCAAAAGGATTTTGAGTACTCCTACAGTGTACAAAAACACTTTCCAGGGTTTAACACAGACCTCAGTGAGCATGCATTTTACAAGCCTCCTTCTAATCAAATCATATGCAAAAAGCATCCATGTATTTACTTAGCAAATTTCCTTCCTCTAGTTTTGCAAACAAAAGCATTTTTTTCCAGTTTTGCTGTTTCCCTAGCTTCCTAACTCATTGCCACTTCAAATGGGAGCCAGCTCCTCTGTTGTAACAGATTAACAACAATCTCAATGAAGAACAGGCCAAACCTAAAGTGCCATGGCGCCTTCTCCCACTCTTCAGGTCTTAAACTCAAAAAAAAATCTTATCTTTCTTTTGGGCTTAATCTGCTTGTGTGTTCTATTCCTGGCTGCGCTACCGCGAGACAGAACGTCCGTCTGCTCCGGGCTGGAGGTGCCCTGGAGAGGTGAGATAAAGGCAATGGCTGCTGAGTGACAGATGCCAGCACGGCCGTGTCCCTGCCCCGCAGTGCCACTGCCAACTCCGGCACCGCTGAACACCAGCGCTGGACAGGGTCTGCACCACGGGAACCGCACAACATCCTCCTGCTGCCCTCGCAGCTGGGTCGGAACAAAACCAAACTGCAGCATCCAGCCTGCAGTCAATCATCAAACACCTAAAGCAGAGTCAAGACTGGCCTGACAAACTGATACATGAAATGTTGAATTTTTGACAGAGTTTGCTAGCATAAACTTTCTTTTGCTATCAACACCTTACTTCTGTCTATATCAACCTTTTAGTAACAACCCTGTGTTGAAAGTCTCAGGTTACTGGCTCACTATATTTTCAGAAAAAGACTCAGATTAAATACCTGGTAGAGCTCATATAGATATGATATCCTAAAAGGAACAGGAGAAATCTGCATTTGTTTCTGGAAAGGTTTAACCATAACCAAACCACGGATTCCACTTCACTTGGCCAGTGGTGACTTAAGAGCATATGTAAACACCATTTGAATAAAATCAAACGCAGGGAACCTTAAAAGAGTACATTGATTTCCTCTCCTTCAGTACGTGCTTGCTTGCTGTTAGAAAAGGCTCCAGAAAAGGAGGGGTTTATGAATCACACTCAGTAAATACTGGAGGTGGAATGTTTTTCTTAAGCAAAGATTTCTTTGTAGCTTTATCCTGATAATTCATGCTCAGTGCATTTTAAAAAGTACAATAAACATTTCCACAAAGTGCACTGGGTCTTTCTTAAACACATTTCCCAAGTTAATATTTGTTTGATAAATTTCAAACCCTTATCCACTTGAGCACAGAACTGAAAGTAATAAAAGGTAGTCTCAATTTTAAAACACATCAAAAAATCAAAATGCAAGACAAAGTCAGATGCTGTTCATAATTTCAGCACAGAAAATATTAAACAGAGATTCCTTCTAGATCTCCTAAATTATGC
Source organism: Prinia subflava (assembly GCF_021018805.1). Taxonomy (NCBI): domain Eukaryota; kingdom Metazoa; phylum Chordata; class Aves; order Passeriformes; family Cisticolidae; genus Prinia; species Prinia subflava. The sequence goes on from NC_086251.1 coordinate 14,103,276, forward strand.
CTGATAAAAACCTGATTTTTAAATTACTTTTAAATTTACATAGCTGATTTGCTTGATAGGAAAACAAGTTCTGCTCTGACTTTAAATCTGGCACATGCACAGAAGTTTCTCAACTCTGCCTAAGTGCTGCAGTTTTGACAATCATTTGGAGTCAGTTTTTTGCACTATCAAGAAGTATATGTTTTATTTCTCACAACAGAGACTAGAACTGTAAATTATATAATTATATTTATTTTTAGCAAAAGAAAAGACACAAAACCACCCACAAACTATACCAAACAAGAGAACTTTTTCCTCTAAAAAGTCCATAACACTTAGGATGACTAAGTGCTGTCATTTTCTAACTGTGTGATCCCAGTCGATTCTTTTCTCTTTAAAAAACCCACAACAAAACCAAACAGACATCAGTCCATTACAAGATCAAGTACTCTATTACAAAGTAAATAAGACAACTTTTCTTCCAATTTGTTGACAGTACCAGAGCAACTTGTCAATACTAATTTCTGATTTTAGAAACAGGCTCTTTACTCAGAGACACTTCATTAAGCTCTAAGGACACTTACCAAGTAACAGACATGAATGTCAATTCATAAGCAAAAAAAAAAGTGCTATGTCACATTTGAACAGGCAGTCAATAAACCTGTCTGCTTTTAAAAACTAATAACAAGTAAAACAGGAAAACAGATGATGTTCTTGTTTACAACAGCAGCTTTTCTAATGCAAATACACTATGAACAGCTGATAAGCTTTGCAAATGTACCTTAAAAGAAAATTTGCGATTTATTCGATCTTCAGGTCCAACTGGAGATATTACATAACTAGGCAATGGGATGCTCCCCAGAACAGACTCTTCTCTGCTGTCTGTGGAATAAAAAAATAAAATTTAGTACCCTGCACTGTTCAGTGGGCTAACAATATATTCTCCTTTATGGACACTGAGAAAACAAGCACTAAGTAGAAGTAACAGTGGTTCAGGCTGAATATAAGGAAAAGCATTTTCCCAAGGACAGAGCAGCAGGGCCACAGGCCAAGGAAAAAGTTGTGCCATCTCCATCCTTGGAGCTTTTCAACGCCTGACTTGATTAAGCCCTGAGCAACCTGGGCTGACTCCTTTCCTGACCCTTTCACCAGGCACTGGGATGGGATACTTCCTGAAATCCCTTGTGATGCAAATTCACTTATGACTCAAACACCAATAATACATGCAGAAAAATGTTTTCGTTTTAAAGAAAAAAGATAGGAGCTTGTTTTCTTAATCAGACTGAGGTTTTATTGAGGTTTTTTCTTTTTTGGGGGGAGGGGGTGGGGGGGGTTGAATGTTGCTTTTTAGCTTCAGCCAGAAGAATACACTTCAAGAATACAGCTTATTGTGCCAAATGAACAGTGACAGGCTGCAAAACATGATGGACCTTCCATTTAGCACTGTACATCTAGACTAATTGCTATAATTAGGAAAGCTCTTTTACTGATGGCTCCAAGTGATCAACAGCAGAAATGCAGTGTCTAGAAATATGAATTCCAAGTCTGATAATCTGTAATGCTTTCCCAAAATTGTAGCACATGAAGTCCTCATATCTAACCTTTTTTTTGTTGTGTTTTTTTTTTTTTTTGTTTTTGTTTTTGTGGTTTTTTTTTTTTTTTGTTTTTTTTGTTTTTTTTGTTTTTTTTGTTTTTTTTGTTTTTTTTTGGGGGGGTTTTTTTTGTAGAATTACTGGATTCAGAAGTTCTCACTCTTACTTTGTCCCTTGGATCAAAACTGAACTAATGTCCTGATCTGGCCATAGTGCATTCTCAAAAAAACTCAGACATTCAAGTTCAAGCTAGTAGATACCAGAACACAGACCAGAGATGGGAAAAATCTTATTTATTCCAGTCAAATGTTCCGCAACATAAACCGTGGCATATACCCAACAGAAATGATGTGAAAAAAATATCATACAGCATACTTTGCTTCCCCTACTCTGGCCTAGAATTTGCTGTGCATGTAAGATGTCTGGCCAAGCAATTGTTCAATTGTTCAATTCACTGTTCACCTCAGAACAACCAACTTTATCCAAAGTTAGCTAATGCATTCACCGTGATTCGCACAGGTGAACTGTTCAGACTAACTCAAAACAGCTGATATCTACTCACCTTTGTAATAAAACAAACAGTAATCAGCAAGCACAAACCATCGTCTCTTCCATAATCGCATTCCAGAGCTATCCTGAAATGCAAGAAATGCGGTACACTTTTCAATTAAGGGAAGTTAACACACACAGGGCAGATCCAGGGAGTAGTTTACCAGAAGCTTACCTAAATATGACTGCTAACTGCAAAACAAATGGTTTATATCTTAGCAAAGTATTGTGTACTAAGAAAGACAAGAGGCAAAACATCCAGCTATAAAATAATGAGGGCAGAATATTCAAACTGCTAATTTTCATTAATTAAACCCTCACCCCAAACAGCATTCAGATTAACCTTCTACACAACCAATGCTTATTTTATCTGCAATAAAGAACCAAAGTGTGTTTCTGGATGGCACAAACTCCAACAAAGATTGTCTGCAGATCAAAATGAAAATCACTACACAGCTGGGAAGTATGACCTCACATTTCAGGCAATGACATCCTATAATTCAATCACCATATGTTACCCATGCCTAAAATGTAATTTAATCAAATATTCCTTAGGAAATAAAACAGGATGTGTAATGTGCAAATTTTAATGAAGTATAATATAATATGCCTGTGGAGGTATATATAGATACAGATATATATAACCTTGTCAAAATGAGTAATATTTGCATTGAAAATAATTTCTGAAGCTTTTAAAATTCCCAGACTATAAGCTAGGCAAGCACAACTTCTTCAGCTCAGGTAGGCTTTGATGAGACCAGTGGCATAAAAAGCACCTTCAGGTTTTAAGGGCTTACAAGCAAAGGTTAGGGGACAGAAGGAAATAGGATATACAACATTGCTCTAGCTATTTCCCTCCTCCTTTCTGCAATCAAATTAAGTATAAGGACTTTCTTCCTTTCCCATTTTCATGCTACAAGACTGGCGACACATACTGTGTCTGAGTTCTGATTCTGTCCGGAAAACTAATGGACTGGGTAGTGGATGTCAACAGAGCTGAGAGTGGAACACAGCAGAATTACATCTCTCCACCCAGGAGGAAGCAGACAGCTGTCAGCTATTTCACTTTCCTGTGCATGTAAAACCAAAACCGTAAGCTTCAGATTTCAGCCTCCTCCTGCCCACTCTGAAATCTAGCTGCTGGATCTCTGGTGATAATCTGGTAAACACAGACTGCCAAATGAGAAGCAGGGGAATTATTCTCCTACAACAAACAGCTTTATTTACTCATTACACTCAAAGATGTTTCTGTCAGCTTAAATGTTCAAGACACAGCAGCTGTACAATTCTGTTCACTGGATGAAATTCTATGATCCAGTCTCTGCTGGCTACTGGTCTTGGTGACAGCAATGTGTGGTGAATTGGTCTCCATTTCCCATAATTTTCTCCCTCCTGCTTCTGGAGAACAAAAAGGCATAGGGACCAGAATTAAGATTTTGATCAGGGTAGAAGGGCATAACCAAGTAGATAGAATAAGACCTTCACAGCCAGCCTCAGGGTGACTGTGTTCTGAGGGAGTCAAAGATCACCCTGACAACAAGACAGCAGGATAAACCAGGGAAAACAACCAGATTTAGATAACAAAGTTATAGCCTCAACATTGAGCTGTGATGGTAATGTCCATTTATCAGTTTCCTCTTCTGAATCAAACCCATTCGTAAATCTTGGTTTTCACACTTGGCAAGCACGAACTCCTCATCATGGAAGTCTGTGGATGTACCCAACACTGCCCTGTGTCACCAGCACTCAGCCTTCTCCTTTCTCAGTTCCTTGGAAGGCACTGGCTCTTCCTTGATGATTGCAAGGAAGTGTATGAACAGAAACAGTGATCACATGCATACCTGTTTGTGCAGCCAGCCTCTTACTATCACAGGAACATTGAGATTCCTCCTGATCGCTTGTTCCCTCTTTCCAAAGCTGTGAACTTTGTTTCCAGTCTTCACAACCTGTAAAGAAGTATAAATGTAGCAGTGGTTTCTAAACTGTACTGAAACTCATTTCACATTACAAATACTCTCACTGCAATAACTTATACTTCATTACACAGCAACAAAGTATTCATGGCATTTTCAAGGGCAAGTAAACAGGCAATGATATTTGTAACAGAGCAAAGTCAATCTTCCACTTTCATCAGGATGTGCCAGCTCCTGCTGAAGAGCAGCAGCACTGGTGTGTCAAGTCAGAAAGGAGGAACTGTGGAAATTTTAGTGTGCCTGGCAAGTATTTTTGAGAGCTGCAGGCAAGTCTCTCTGGACAATATTGCACAAGTCTCTTACAAGAACAGGACTTTGAGCAGGGGAATCCTACTCTTGCTCTTCTTTGCTTGGGTTTTTGATGGGGGTTTTTTTGTGGATTTTAATTTTTCTTTCTGTTTGAATTCAAACAACATTGATAGCTTAATAAAGTGCTTGGACTCTGGCCCTGCAAACAAAAAGAGAAGACAGTGACTCTACCAGGAAGGAGACCCACATGGCAGTCAGTGTAAACCACACAGACTAGGTAATGATTTGTGTCTTAAAGAAACCTCAGTTTTGACTCACATGGACAAAACTATTTCAAAAACAAACAAGCAAGGTCAATCCACCTGTGAAAAAGCAAGAATTACTCAATGAGTAATTTGCCTGTTCTTTTCCAGTCTCAGTCCAGTTTGCTCCTCCAATGGCTTTAGAACAGACTACCCTTACACTTGCTGCCACTTCTTCAAGAAAAGAGCAAATTTTCAAATTCTGTCCAGATTCTTTCCTACACTGTCTCTCTTTTTAATCTTTGAGCTTCTCAGGGTACAGATGCTCTGCAGGCTGCAGGCAAACAAGGCTCTGGAAACAAGTATGTTCATCACACACAAGGGGTAACATCAGAAAATTATCTCAGTGTACTGCTCCTGCCAGTCAGGCAACATCTGGACTAGAAGACAGCATATAATCGAAATAATTCTAGCAAAATATTGTAACTTTAAATGGACTCTGTTGATTGCATTGATGAAGGACATACTTTACCAATCTGCATTAAATTTCCTGTCTTAAAGAAGGGTTAAGATAATAGTTATAATCAGTATGAAAAAAATGCACTTCTTTTTCGGTGCTAGAGCATATGAAACAGCAAGGTGGACTGAACAGTTGTGAGGAGCTACCAAAGGGCAGGATCTCCCCAGCAGCTCAGTGAGAGCCTGCACAAGAGCCACCAGTGCCCCAGCACACCACAGGTGGTCACCTGAGGAAAAAGCCCACACCTGTCATTGGTGTCATGGGCACAAACCCAGCAGAGCAGGCTGTAAAACGGGTTTCTGAGGAGGTGCCCCCGCCATCCAGCTGGCAAAGCCCAGTTCACAGCCAAAGTCAGGTGAGGATGGCATCACCCAGATCTCCCAGACCGTGTCTCTGCCAGACCTGTGCTAAGGCACTCAGCTGACAGGCTGCAGAGCACTGGCTTTGGGCAAACACAGCCATATACAGAGCTTTTTCAAGAAAAATGAAAACTAAGCAATACAGTTGTGTTTTTAAAAGTTGTTGCCAAATGTCAAGATGCAACAGCTACATTAAAAGCTATATAAAAAATAATGAGACTCAAATTTGTTAAAGCTCTGAAAGTCAAAAATCTATTTTATTTTGTTTTTAATTTATTCACTTTGCAGAATTCATTTTACAAAATGTACAGAATTTTGTTTCCTAACCTTTCTCTCACGTAGATCTTTGGAAGGGTGGAAGAACTGAGGAGCAGTTGAAGTGTAGCTGATCTAGCCATACAGCAGCATTTAAATTTAGGGTTTTTTCAAATCAGATCTTTTAAATCAAGCACTTTCTCAGATAGTCATTTTTTTAAAATGCAGACCACAATGTAGAAAAATCATCCTTGGACTTGGTCAAAAGACCAAACAATTTCTATGGCATGGGAGCAGAAAAATTTTTCCAAAGGCTGTGTATTATATGTCAATCCAATAATCAAAATGGAAACAAAATTATCATTTTAGGATACTTTATGTAATTAAAATTCTCATTTAATCCTCAGTATTGATCATCTCATTCTGCTCTGGAATAAAACACTGCACAACAGATACTGCATCTCACACCTTGCTTCCACTGGCTGGACTAAGAAATTGGCCTAAAAGAGAAGGCATATTTTTAAACTATTTCTCTGCACTGCAGTAGTCTTTTCCTAACTTAAATTATTCTGATATCTTTGTCATGAGTTTAAAAATGCAGGTCAGCACAGCTATCTATATCATTGAAGACACAAAAGTCACTTTTGACTTCAGTACATTTGTTATGCTGACTTGCTTGTGAATAACTGCTAAGTTTTTGCAACAAAACTCAAAAACGTCAAGAGCTAAAATTTTCAAATCCCTTTTCATCACTGTTTCATCTTCTTTCTTACAGTAGCTTGTAGCTGAGGAGGAAAGTTGCTAACTTAATTTTTTTTCTTCCTTTTAAACAAAAAAAGTATAGACAGACTTTAATTTGGAACAGATTTTTTAAACAGTAAACAGGAATACTGTATTTTGGTCAAAATATGCAAATAAATATGCAAAGACATAAAACATGGAACTTTCAACCTAGAAGGAATTACAAAAAAATCAACCCATAAAAAGCCACCTGTTTAAGTTACAAACTCTTTTACTCAAAAATCTCAGGGTTTAGAAATAAACTTATGAATTCTTTCAGTATCTCTAAGAAAATGATACAAAATCCTTATTTTTCAGATAGAAAAAACCCAAACTCTCCAGAACTCCTGCTCTTAATTTTGACTGCTAGACCCATTCTTTGCTGTATGCCTCACCAGTTTAATCTCAGGGAAGTACCAGCAACTACCAGTGTCATCAACAATTCAATGACTTCTGTTATGCAGAATCCATTCAAAATATGCTCTCCAAATGTAGATTGTAAATACATTCCCTACTACCCTTTGATTTTTGATTTGGCCAAAGTCCCGCATGGCTCAGTAACATTTACAAACTTCTATTCACACCACCAGATGTTTTGAAAGACTAAATTCCAAATGTACCTTACTGTCAAACTGAAACAGATCCTTATTCCTCCATAACCTTAATTAATAATCAATATAAATGGCTTTTAATATGGTTAATCACATAATTGAATTGGCTCTGAACGAGGAGATCTTCGGGACAGAGAATAACTGCAGTTTATCAAACTGCCCTTTTGCTTTTCATTCTCTCAACCTCATACCACTCAAATGTCAAAACATAGGATAGACTGCACTGGTCAAAAATCTTTAGATGACTTACTCAGAACGTTCCACCATCAAAATACTGGCCTCAAATTTGCACAGCTCTATATAAAAAAACACTTTCAATTTGGCCAGGATTCCAACATTATACATACACTATTCTGTGATGGCATTTGCAGGACCAAATCATAGAAGCATTTCATCAAAAAAAACAGCCATGGTTAAGTAGAGAACATAAACATGTCTGGTTTCATGACTGTGCTTCATGTCTGCATCTGGGAGCTCACTCTTTGAAAGAATCATTTTGGAATTCAGGGGAGAAAACATTTAGAAATAGATGGAAGGATCTTAAAATCTACTCTCAACCTGCCAAAAGTCAACCTCAAAGTGGAGGACACAGGTTATTTATTTTACAGCCTTTTTTCTCACTGCTAGTTCACTTGAAATAATTTTTTGTTAGATTGTGAAGGAATTCCACAGATCTTCTGACCCTTCAAAATGAGAGAAGTGATTTCAAGCCTATTAACCCATGCAATGATGAAACAAAGCATATGTAAGATAGATGCTGGTTCATCTTAATTAAAACTCCAGTATTTATCATGGACCAAAATCAGAATGGATCTTATAAAAATAAACTCAGTGGAGAAGCAAAGTTCTGGCAAAGCCTCTGTGAGAGTTTTATTCTAAGTCTAAAGCTACCATGTGTTAAAAAAATCCACACCTGGGAACTACCAGAAGCATGAACAGCCACCCTTACACTGGACTGCAAACAGAATAGAAAGAGAGACCAAAATCAGACCAAGCAGAGTTTTGGGAGGTGATTCTGGACATTCTCTGAGCTGTGATGAAAAAAGCTTTCCCGCCCCGTTTGGCTGTGTGGTTCTGACATGCCCAGTGAAAGAGCATCCAACACGTGGGTGGCCTGGAGTGGAATCCAGTCCCCGTTTTTGATCTCTGACTACATCAGTGCAAGCACGTGACAAAGGGAAGCAGCAGAAGCAGGGGTCAGAGGATGAACACTTTTGGCAGAAGTGTGGTCCTGCCTAAGTTAAAGCCAACTGTGTCACTGGAGAATTCCCCAGCTCAAAGCACTGAATCAGGAGCCCTGTAAGTTTGCTGGTTTAAAGAGGGAAAAATGAGCTTTCTACCTCTAATGCAGACTTTAAAAAATCAGAGTAAGGAGGATAAATACAGTAAAAGCAAATGCTGACATACTTTGGTAAGTTCAACTTTTCAAATATAAAAAAAAGTGTTTCAACTAATTCAAGTAACCTACTAAGCTTACTGTTTGTAGTGATAATTTCATCTAGCACTTCAGAGAGAAATCTATTCTTGAGATTTGACACACTATAATCTTTGTGTTGGTTCAATAACTCATGCACCTAGGGTTTTAAAAATAATTTTTTAAAAAATTAATTTTTAGCTTCTCATGACATTGTATCATCTCCCATACTCAAGCACATCAAAACATTAGTAAAAAGATTTTAAGTATTCCAACTAAACAAACTATCTTTGCAATCAAATCAGTGAAATTCTTTCTTAAACTCAGTTACATAAGAAGCTGCCCACTTTTGCATTAAAAAAATAAAAACTAAGAAGTTTAAGAACTGCAGTCAAAGTTAAGAAAATTATCTTATCCCTGCTAATTCTTTCAATATTGCTCTATTCCTTTTTATCCACCCACTACCATTCTCATTGTACTGTAATTTATTGTAAGGTCAAAGAAGCATTAAAATAGATGGTGACACTTCAAGTACAGCACTTTATTATATTTTGTTCAATAATGGACACAGGTCCTTTGTCAATGACAGGGAATGGACTTTTCTATTATTAAACATTATGCATGTGAACTTGGTGCCTGGACTGTTTGCGCACCGCAGTGATGGCAGAAAAGGATTTAATTGTTACTAAGAGGAGGAAAGGCAGTGAGATTTCATGAAAAAACAAGAACTACAAATTCCTGATATCATGCATCACTTCCTGCCATACACACTGGACCACCACTTGCTGAAACACTGATCCTACATATATTTACTTCCATTTGTAAGACTCTCAAACTTTCTATGTCTCAATAATCACTATGTTAGAAGTTACAATTCAATGCTATCATGTGGATATACAATGCCCTTAAAAGAGCTGTTACAGCGTTGTTACTGCTGTATACAGTGCTTAAAAAGATTTGTGTCTGGGTAGATGATGTTACCTCTTCTGAGGTCTTACTGGACTTCTAGGCTAAGTCCACAGCCCTACTGAAATAAGCATAAGAATATTGGATTTAAAATTAGTGAAGTTCTGATCAACAAGCTCAAAAAACCAGATTTTTCCTTTACCTTAGAGCTAGGTTTTGTATCAACAGCAGACGTAGTTACTGCAGTGGATGTTTCACTGACCATGCTTGAAGGCCTTTGGTTTATTTGTTGGTTGGACATAGATGAATTCTGCCTAGAAAGCAAACAAAACCAGATAATCTAAAGCACATTGTTTCAAACATTCAGTTTGGCATTTTATATTTAAAATTCACAGTGTGCAAGTGAATGACAAGTTAGTCAAATATTTCCCGTGTGTCTGCAAGTTCCTTTGCACCACTCCTGTTACTTTGATTCCAGGTCTTTCCCAAGCAGTGACATCTGATGACTGGTATTTGTCCATGCATCAGGAGGGAGAAATCTGCCAAATTGTCTGCAAACCCAAGACAGAACCAAGATATAACAAGGAGTGTGGTAAGAGAGAAGATAAGGCCTGTGCAGTGAAACCAAACTGCCCAATTTAGAGACTTGGCCACAAAACTGTGGAAGTCAGTACTGGGAAGAAAAGGACAGGAATCAGCACTTGGCAGTAACAGGCTTTTTATTTAAAATCAAATTGAGTCTAGACTGATGTTAGATCTTTCACTAACTTAATGCTGTATCTTTCAATCTGCCCAAAATATGATTCGTAGCACAATATGAATTATTAAAAGGTCTTTTAAGCAAAATGGTGCAATTCATGGCAGATAGCTGTTAGAAATGTGTAATTTCTGAGTCATCCTAAGACTCCAGAAATCCTGATAACTAGCTCAGATATCCATTTAAAGCATAAGTGAGGTCAATCCTACCAGAACAACCTGTTCAACAGGTAAGAATTCAGTACAGCCACCCAGATGAAGAATTGAGAGGATAAATGGAAGGGCAAAATAATATCTCTGTGAAGAGAAGCTTCAGCAGCCAAGCTTGACACCAGCACCGAATGAAATTAAAACCACAGGTGGCATTTTCAAAAATCACTAACAACATAATTTAGCAAATAACAAGTAGCAATACAGTCACATCAGAAAAGAAAACACAACAAAACAAACAATTAACAACACATAATTTTTCTTTTCCCAGTCACCAAAGCCATTTCTCAGAAAAACTAAAAATGGTATATATACAAGCTACACCAAACACAGTTGCTGCTACCACTGAAATCCAGATCTAAACACAACAGAGAACAGAATAATTCTGAGGAGTTATCACAGTTATCAGAAGAACAGAGCAGAGTCTGTGATTTTAGTAGCTCAACACAAGGTTTAACAGAGGACGGAGTACTTGCCACCACTGCCCTTCCTCAATTACAACATGAACAATTATCTGTTCAAAACCTTGTATAGGTGTTTGGTGTCAGGGAAAGCATTTTTTTTTCCCCATTTGTGACTAGGGTTTCAATGAAGCTTGCAAGTAAGTAACACAATTTAGGTCCCATTTTATTTATACCTTGCATATCTGGCATAAATTCCTTCTTTCTAGATTTTATACATAACCTCAGGTCCAAGATAAAGAACAACCTACAGCAAGCCCCTAAAATTCCTGGCCATCCTTTAAAGCAAGAGAACTTAATCATGTCAGTTTGAGTCAATTTTCCTCATCTTTTATGGACCAGGTACCCTACTTCAGCATTTAATCACCTTTTAATCCAGTCTCTGCAAAATGCAGATTAAGAAAACTGCCATATATGACACTGCCTGACTAAGCTATTTCTGTTGATGAAAATGAAAAATACAATTTAAAATTTGACAAATTAGAATTAATTTTTCCAATAAAAAATTAATGAAGAAGGAATAACCCCAGAGGAGTGGTCTTAATTTAAAATTTCTACTCTTGTTTAACAGCCTTTCATTAGTCCCCAAAATACTGTTTCATAGCAGGTTAAAAATACTGTACTTTCAAAAAAAAAAAAAAAAAATACATACAGAGGAAAATAAGCTATATGGTTAACAAGATCATAATGAGAAAATCATAATACAATAGATAATGATCAAAAGGTAATTTCTAAGCATTTATTATGTGATCATACAGTGATTTTTCTTCCACTTGCTACTAAAAGTGATCACTGCCAAGAAACCAGGCTTTCCCTTTCCAGTAGTATCAAATTAATGACAATCTTCAAATTCACAAGGAGAAAAATGCTTTTTTAAAAAATGTGAGGTTGTTGCCATGGAAGAATTCAAAGAGCAAGCACAAGAGAAGAGACATTAGGTCCACTGGAAGAGAAAATGCATTATTATTCCCCCGTAAAAAGTCCTCAGCAGCAAACACTGGCGATGCAAACTTGCTGTACCCAACATTTAACACAAAACAATACTGTGAATTTACTTCAGTATTTGTATATAGTATCTCAAGGGCAGAATAGACTTTTTGCATGAAAACAGAACATAAAACTCAGGTATTCAAGTTTCTTAATACTAATCAATATTCTCAGTGTTTTTAAAAGCAAATAAAAATTGGCAGAATATGCAGATTTTTTTACCTGAAACATCCTGGCATGTTAAGGGAATTAACATAGTTCTAGTAGTATTTACAGATTTAACTTGAAAAATAGGTGACTAAAACATTGACTCTGTGCACTCAGAAACCTTAGTTCAAACTTACTATTACAAAAGATGTTTGATAATATCTGTTATCCAAGATACCCCATTCTGTCTTTGTAGTGATGGTGTTTTACAATTTTCAGGCTAGTTGTCTTACTGCCTCCCACAAGTGTATGAATACACACAGAGAATTGCAGAGTGTCCATTTGGAGCTCCAGTGCTGTGTAAATTTTTTTAAGTACTGAAAATAACACTCTATATAATATCTCCTGTCAAGCAACTCCCTCCTATCCTTAAACATTGCTAGTATGTTTCCAGAAACCATATTACCAGCTGAAAAAATTGCACAGCCAACATTTGGGTTATTAAAAAACCCTGACACTGAACAAGAACAATAAAAGACAAAATTACTACACCATTAGTCCATATTGAAAATGCAATACTCACGAGAGACCACAAAGATCAGTCGACTTGGAAGATCCACATCCATACGGCAACTTAAAAAGTTTATTTGTTGGAATCAGACACGATGCAATAACATTGTGTCAATGCAGTTTTATTACTAATACATTTCCTGACCAGCTAGACTAAAAAAAAAAAAAAAAAAAAAAAGCCTCTCCTAGTGTTTCCATGCATGTAAACAAGGTAGATATTTATTTGGGGGTTGTTTGGGTCTCCTCTTTCCTCTCCACCTGATAGTTTTTGCTGCTATAGAAACCAAATGCAATAGATAAAATAAGATGGCTCTCTCCCCAGAGGTGATACGCAGGTTTTATCAGGCACACAAAAACAGGCAAGAAAGAGGACAGCACTCATTGGATTAAGCATACTATATTTTTTTCTCCCATATGTCTACATTTATGTTCAAGTCTTATCTTTTTTAAAGTACTATCTTCTCATTTGCAAATACACTGCTATGGCAAACATTATACAGCTCCCAATACACAACTAATAGTGTTTAACATTAGTTACATGGCTGCATGTGCCTGATTCTTCCTTTCTGTCCACAATTACTTAAAGAACTGTCATTTAACCAAGATATGAGAGGAGAAATCTAAATATGATATGTAGCTATCCTAAGTAATTCTATCATAAATTCTTTTCAGTGAAATGCATGTGTAACAATGCAGTTAACTGAAACCCTAACACCTGTCTGGCAGACATCATTAATTCTCACTTTTCCATCAGCTGCTTAAGAAAGGTCCCTACGTGGATTAAGGGTTCAGTAAAAACATGAACGCAAAGCACAGAAATCAAGGGGTAGCTGTGAAATGGAGGAGCTTCCCATACAGCAGGATACTCAAATTATTTCAAAGTGATCCTAAAAACTGTAAGGTGAACAAGTCAAAAGAAAATAAAAATTATTCTAGATAAAAACTCAAATGCTGGCAGAAACCCATAGAAAAATAATCTTCAGATACAAGCAACCATGATGCCAAACTGAATTCAATGCCAGTAACAGAAAAGTAATTCAAGGGAGGAAGAAATAAAAAACATCTCTGAAGCTTTCATCACTCAAAACAACATTGCCAAGGAAAGGTTATTTTTAAATATCAGCTCAATGAGTAACAGCAGCTAAAGTATGTTAAGAATTATTAGTAAAGGAATAGAGACAATGAGCTCATAGGCTGAATCTTCCAGTCACCTATGATCAATCATTTCATCAGAAAAAAAAGAAACCTAAAAGTGATATGCAGAAAAGCTGGCTCTCAAGCAGAGCTAGTGAAGGTACAGAACACACGTCCCACACACGAAGTGATCAAAGCTGCTAGGAAAAACAGAGTCCAAGGAAGGGATTTGATAGTAGTCCCAGCTAAGAATGTTTTAGGAAATAAGGAATTACTTAAAAGAAATAAAGAAATCTAAATTAGAACACCTTCAGGAAGAAGGACTAGTATAAGGATCAAAAGAAATATAATTCACAAGTCACAGGTTCCAGCTACAATGGAGTTGAGAAAACCAGATTTCAGCTTGAAAAGCAAAATTGATGTGATATTGTTTAAACGCCTTGGGAAAAGACTAGCGAAATATACTCTCAGCCTTCTACCAAAAGTGTCCGTTTCTCATTTGATCAAGTGAATCAAGGGCATTTGGTCACAACTGAGTCATAATCAAGCCAGTATTACATCACTCATTGGTGTAATTTTCCAAAATTTGTTTCCAAATCTTCTTGCCAGAACACTGCTTCCAGGATGAGGAATGGCCAGAGCAGTCCCCACATTCATCATTTCTACATGACTGTAAATTACTTTTCTGATATAAAATTTGTCCTTTTAAATAGATGTGTGTTGCAGCCTGAACAAGTTTGTGCTCACTTCCCCTCACTAGCTTCCAGTCAACATCTGTTGACAACTCCTTGGTCTTAATCTGAAATTAAAATCAACCAGTCAGTAATAAATCATGTCACAACAGCACTGAAGAACAAATCACCTTTTATGAAACCCTTAAGAGTGCTACTGCTTCAGATAGGGTTCTTCAGCTACAGGAAAAAGCAGCCTTGGTCAAAGGATCCCCACGATGGGAAGTTTCCACAACCCATGCCAATCCAGGGTCTGCCTGTCTGACCTGAGTCCTCCTGGTGGAAATCATTTCATCACACGATAGGGATCTGCAGCACTGACTCCAAACTGATCACAACCAACGCCACTGACTCTAAGAAATCCCTAATGCCTGAGGGAAAAGGACTGAAAGCGTGGCACAGCTCCATTACAGTTCCTAGGCCTCAGGACACGGAGGTGCCAACAGCTCCTCTGATTTCACCAGACACATCCACATATATAAACATCATCACCTGACAGGAACTCACACATGGCCATGGTGAAGAGCCTCTGTGTAAACCCCCACTGCTGCACAGAAGTGGTACACAGCTAAGGAAGCCAGAGCATCCCACACATTTGAAAATGACATTTTTAAAGCAATTTTAACTGACAGATGAAAAGCATCTGATTTTAAAAACACTGTATGTTCTTCAGGCCAATAATAAAGCTTAGAGAAACATTCTTGCAAAGACTGTTTCCTGAACAGTGACTAGAAACATCTACTCTTCTCACTATCAGTCCAGCAATTCCCTCTTCTTTTAGAATTGAAACCACCTCTCTCTACTAATTCTACTACAGTGTTAGATTTTTCTTGGTTTTGATACAATCTCAGTGTGAGTAACTAAAGTCTAAATATTTAGACTCCCCTCCAAATAAGCACTTCCATTTCTCTCCCAAAAAAGTTTCTAATATACATTAAAGATCACTAAATCCATATGCTTCTTTCAACTCTGTTTTTAATATTTTATCAGCTACCATGACTAAAAAACAAAAAGCAGCCTAGGCAAGAGTGACTAATCTGAGCAAGCACCCCAAGAGGTTATCTAAACACCTCTTTTCCAGTACATATGTTTCAATTCATATTAAATTTGACTGAATCTTTACAACAGATAAATTAAAAATCAATTAACGGATGGGAGCTGGAACACACTCTTAGTGGCTGCTGTCCATACTTTCTGAGACTTGCTGATTTGCAGCATACCTGTTTCTCCTCACTGGGAGAGTGAGGTGGAGCAGCTTAGCACCTGCATGCCATGGCACAGCCAGGGTGACCTCCAGCCCAGCAGCCATCCCACAGCCTCCACACCTAATCACAGTCCTCTCCTACAATGCTGTATTTCATGTTAGTTCTCATCAGGCATCTTAACACAGGACTGGCCTTGGCTTTGCTTTGACTTGGGGGAGAGCAACTGTCTAGCTGGTGGTTTTTTTAGAGGTTTTGCTGCTATTGTTAGTTTTGGTTGGTTTGGCTTTTAAACTGTTTGCGAAGTTCTTCTCAGGGCTTTATCAGAACCTCTGAGCTCTACAGCCATGTTCTACTTCTCCAAGTGACAGGAGGAGACATTGCTGGGAAAGGCTGAGTCTCCTGGGAGTGTTGAACGGCCTTCCTCTAGGCCTCATTTCTCCTAATGCTGTAACTGCTTTTGACAGCAGCCCTACCAAAATGTAACCCAAATTAGGTGTCACAGAATTTGAAATGTAAAGAGCTCAGAATTGTGCAGGCAGCCACACAAACCCCACATCCAGGCCATCACAGCAGGATGCCCAGACTCTGCAACACGAGGGGATAGAGGCTGCTTGAGCACTGCTGGAAAACAGGCCTGGAAAAGAAAAACTAGCTGGTGTTGTCCCATTCTTGTTGCCCTTTGGTTTTGGAAGTGATGTCGAATTTTGTCCAAGACTGTTTTCTGTCTAGGGAAGATATCCAGGCATTCCATCAGAGAAGGATTGCAGGAGCAATCTAGCGGCAGCCGGGATGACAAACAAGGAGGAGTTGAAGCTTACAGAGAAATGGTGCGTGATCCAACCCAACACCAACCCAAAGGTGATCAAATTCACCCAATTAAACACCTACATTTCTTACTTTTGTTTGTTTTTTATCAGACAATGAAGATAAAATATGCTGGAAACAAATACATTCAACATCATTTTTCTAGAACTAAGAAAAACAGCTGATCAATGTAGAACATCTTAAACGTAAGAAAACCAAGGAAATACAATGGAAACTAGTAGTATTTTGTGTATTTCGATTTCAGTACAAACTTTCCAATACGCTCCAAAAGCACTTTACATTTATGTTCTGTTTACCTGATATTTATGTAAGACTAAAGCACTATCGTTTAAGCATATTCTGTAATTTTTTGTTTGCTTATTCTTGGGTTTGTCTGGGTTTTTTTGAAGATTTAGTAAAGATTTTCCCTCAAGTCCTAACACGGAATCAAAACATCTATCACAATGAAAGGCAAAATTTGAAGCACAAACCTTGATTAAATTTCTCTACAATATTGGAAGAACTGTCAATAAATTAAAGTATTAATGTACTGTAGGTAAATGTGTTACTGTTTCAGATCTCTTGACATGGGTATAAAACTACTTACTCTTCTCGCAAAATAAATTCAATATTTTCTGGAGAAACCTGTCCTGTCACAGGATGTCTAAATGACGTGGTCTGCTGATTATGGCTGAAAGGAAAAAAAACAGAAAAAAGGAAAAAGAAAATTAATATTGCTGTATTCAGTAAAATATGATTTCTAAAAGGCAGAACTTTTTATATTCATGTTGTGCTGCTCTATTCCAGAAATTAAAGATATTTCTGAGGTACTTTTCAAGTCTGAAATGTTTTCAGCTCCTATGTTCTTGTCAACTTTGCCAATGGCACATTGTACCTTTTAATTATTAAGCAGGTTAATGTCTTAAAAGTAAACTAGTTGCAATCTTTAGTTAGTGAGAGACACTTGAATTTATGATTATTTACATCAGGCTGTTACCAGATTATTAAGATCTAGCATGGAAATGATATAACAAATTTCTGATTTGTGTTTCTGTAAATTTCACAGAACAGAACCCGTAAAATAACTTGAAATGCTGCTGGACAACATTTTACACAATTTTTATTATTTAATGAGGTCACAGAGAGAGATTATGTGGAAGCCATTTCTTGCATGTTTCTTTTTCCTCTGATACGGTATTTCTCCAAAGATTTCTTGTTATATCTTGATGCAGAGGCCCAACCTTAGCTGTGTGGCTGCACGGTCTATATAAAACAACATTATTTAATTTTTCATCAGAACTGAATTAAAAGGGTTTCTATAAACTTTCCCCTCAAGATACTGTCCAGACATTTTGCTATCCTCTGTGAAACATTTTTTTTCATTAAAGATAAATATCTCACCTATCTGTGAACCAAGCACTCATTTATTTAAGATTCCAAATTTTTCTGGGTTTAGTTAACAATTCTTAGGTAAACAACATCCAAAACCAGAACTGACATCAAATGTGGTAAAATCGTAACACGCTCTGAGTATATTCAGAAAGTAAAAATAACAAAGCCTCTCAAAGAGGCAAAAATAAAAAACACATGTGTTTTCCTGCTTAAAGATTTGGAATTTTTCCTCTTGTAAAGCCTATTTGGGTTCAAGCATTACAGACTTGACCCTGTTGTCCACCATACCAGGATGTCCCCCAGCAAAGAATAAGGCATAAAGAAATGTTGAGATGTCAGAGTAATGAGTTCCTAAGAGATAACACTGCTGACTAAAGGACAGCTAACAATCAAACAGCTCACACAGCCATAACATTCCAAAGTAAATAGCTCAGGACACGTCTTGACTTAAAAAACAAACCAAAACCAAGCAAACCAAAACCAACCAAACCCTAACAACAACAAAACCCCCCCAAACTGCTCATGTTAAGTCCCACTCAGGCCATAAACACAGAGGATGTTTGGTGTGTTATAAACTTTGCACCCTTTTCCAACACACCTTGCTATAGCAAGTCAGATATAAGGAACTCATATAATGAACATTTCCAATGATAAGCTGTAACAACTTATGGAACACCAGAAGGCCTTTTTCCAGCCTCACCTATTACAAAAATCCTCATCCTAGAGCCATTGGAAACTGTGAACAAGATATGGGCTATCGATTCCACTGCACCAGGGTTGGTCTTTGCTCCCTAGACTGCTGAGAAGTGACCTGTCCTACAGCTGTAGGTTAATAATAGTTAATAAAGTTTCTAACTCTTCAGTTTTTCCATGAAATCAGAGATCTAGAGAAAGCATCTTCAGTAAACACACTGCTAACATCTACAAAGCAATCAGGATCTGTTTCCTCACAAAACCACCGTGGAGTATTGTTTCCTAAAAAAGCATTTCTATGTGAGATTTAATTTTGTGTCTACATCTAAAGAGCAGGATAGGAACTTGAGATGTTTTCAAAGAAAATCATAAATAAATAAATTATAACCCCAACAATCAAACTCTATGTTTGTCACACAGTCCAGTTTTAAGGTGAAAGCCTTTCTTTCAAATCAGGCCTGATGTAGTCTGTTTAACTTTAGATGCTTAGGCTAGAACTGCTATCAAAACAAGTGCAGATACCTTATTAGCTTAAAAAAATTAAAGTATCTTGCTAGCTATATTCTCCAGAGGCAGAGGAACTGCCAACAAGCTCACATCTGCAGGCTCTCAGTCATTAATAACTCACTCTTCAATTAAGACTAAGAAAAAGGACTGTATTCCAGAAGTGCTCTGGGGTTATTCAGGAGGGGAAATTTCCCATTATACCATACTAGCACGTACACAAATGCTTTTTTGTAGCTCAGGAAATAAATTCACCAGAAGATGAATTAGTCCTTTTAGTTGCAAATAAAGAGCAAGTACATTACCAATAAGACTAAATATTACTTACTAATAATAAAGCTTTCAGCTGGAAAGTAAACACTTTTTAAAGTACCTGAGCAATGCATTTTAGGACAAGTTTTGCATGTCAAACAAACACTACCAGCAGAGAAACAGAAGGACGGCTCTGTTGCTGCATAAAATGAGATTGTAATTTCACAGACAAGGACAGATAAACCCAAAACTTCCCAAAAATCTGCAGCTTCAATCCCTAGAACTTCACCAGGAAGAAAGAAATGAAAGGACTGCAACTAACAATTAGTTTTGCAGAACACAGTGGTTTATTTGAATTTGAAAAGTGAGAGTTTAAGTGTTTTGCCTCACAGGACTCATTAAGACTAAGCGATACTATTCAAAACAACCTATACAACAGATGGCTAATGCCTTGCAACAAGGAATTAGATAGCAGAGAGATTTTCCTTCACAATGAGAGCAGTCAAACATTGGAAGGGGTTGCCTAGCAAGGCTGAGGAATCTCCTTCCTTGGAAACATCCAAAATGTGGCCAGATAAGGCTCTGAGCTACCACAAACTTTCTAAACTGGTTCCAACTTTGAAGCTGGCCTGGCTGGATGTGATGAGGCACAGCGCTTCCGCCCAACACAAATTATTCTGTTCTATCATTCTCTGCTCCCTCCATCCTTTCTCTGCAAACACAATTTAATTTCTTTAATACATCTGAAGCTTTCCCAGTATTTAAATGGATTTATTCCAAGACTATTAGCAGTACCTTGTTTTTGTCTGGATGAGATAAACTGAGTAGTTAAATTTTTAGATGATGATTTTTTGTTGTGGTTTTACTGTCTTTTAAACATTTGCTCAACAGTGATACCTGTTTACACAGCACTGAAAACAACACTGCCAGTCAGAGTGCTCTAAACTTGTGCAGTGCAAGTTCTCCTTCCTTTCCATGCACAGACTAAGAAAAGACCTGGCACAGTTGTTCTCTGAACACATCAGCTACCCAAGAAATAGTTAATCACCTGTATTTCCTCCAAATGGCAACTACTGAATGTGTTCCTATTGTCCAGAAATCTACCACGTACAATAGGCACAATAAATGTGCCTTAATAAAACAGCATGATAAGCTGTTCCACTCTCCATGCCCCTTTTATTCTTCTTTTTTACTAGAGAAAGATGTAATAGCTTCAACGAAACTGGGAAAGGCTTGGGATGCTTCACCATGTGAATTCTGAATGCCTCAGAGCTTCCATTAGTACACCACCACACATTTGAAATGCCAAGCTAAGTCTTCTAGCAACACTACAAATTTTCTGTGTGATCAATTATGGCATTTTTTTTCCTAGCAACCATCTTTTAATAGTTTTATATTATTATGATTTTGTACAGATACTGATAATCAGAGTCATGAAAGTAAAGCAAGTATGAAAATTTGAAAAAACCACAAAAATTCATTCATTACTATCTACCACTACCAGCATTATTAAACTACACTACAGACTTTTAGAAGTTACTCTGAATTTCAAATTTACAGAATACCAACTTTCCAAGGCTAGTAATAGTTAAGACTTGGACTATTCATAAAAGAATCACAGTTCAAAACCCATTTCTTTGTAATTAGATACCTCACCACAAATTCCACGAATTCACAGCATGTATACACAACTTTTACCAACATAGGAACTGAATCATCCACTGTTTTAAAACAGATGCAAACCAGGCTCCAACCCTATAGTACAATGGGGACAGGCAGGCACTGCTGCTTGCATGGATCCTTTTGCAGAACTCATAATTAATATGACTTCGATTAATTTTGTATTTGAGTCAAAGCCAAGTACTAATTATTAATTTTTGGACATGGCTGATGCTGATGACCTTTCATTTGAAGTCAAGCAAGTGTATGGATTGTCTCTGGAGTAATTTAAATGCATAGGCAGCTGAAACTTGAAATGTGTGAATCAACTATTGATGGAGTCTACATCACATTAACAGCAAATTTATCAGCGGTGAGAAAAATTCACGTTGTCATTGGACAGATGCCCTGTAAATCAGTACAAGCCATTTCTACAGCATTTATTTTCCAGGCAGGCTGACTCCTTCACACTTTACCTTTAACACTAGAAAAACAAACACCTTTATGCTGAATATCCCAAATGGTCTTGACAGTTACGTGTGGGCACCCACCCACACTTCTATGGGTGATTTAGGTGTGGGTGCAGCTGACAGAAGAACTCGTGCAGTGAAGAACTGTTCAGCCAGTGAGTTGTTACTCCAAACAGGAGAAAGTGCTTGTATCTAACCAGGCAAACATCCAGGAATAGTTTGCTTTATTTCATAACATATTTCTGAAATACCTCAATGGCTTCAAAATCATTTCAGCACTGCCTTCTGAGTATTTTTTGGATATTAGCTTTAAGAATTGGTTAAAGTACCAAACAAAGTACCAACAAATAGTCCAAGAAAAACAATGCCCTCAAAGTTCTGGAAGCTGGAAGAAAAATACAGACTTAAATTGAAAGGTTTAGGAATACCAACTAATTGTATTACTCAAGCAAAAGCACCTACTACAAGCTGCACATACACAACTCTACCTTTTCAAGACACTGAACACAATCCACTACTTTAAAATAGTGTCTCATCAGAGTAGCAGTAAAATCCTTGTCCCACTGTAATCAGTGTCCAGGAGACTTTCATAAGGTCAAAATTTCACATACACCCCCTCAGTTAGTTTAATTAGCACCTTAACCTACAAACTACTCCATAAGAATCACAGGGTAAACTGATTCTCTCAAATCTTACATCCTATTCAGATGAGAATTCGTGGGTGTTTAGTTGTTCAGTCTGAATTCAATTCTTTCACTATCTTGAGCTGCTGCGTCTGTGACTAGCAGCCGTCAACACAAGAGTCTGGGCTTATAAAGACAGATGAAAGGGAACAAGATGACCTGACATCAGATTTGACCATATTTTCACTTCTGATAGAAGCTTGCAGAAGAGTTTGAAACGAACAGTAAAGTGACAGTCATCTCTCATGTGGTGCCATCCTTCCACCCAGTTCACTGATGATGAGGTTAGATGGGAACTGCAAGTCTCCTTGGAAATGAAAAAATACTCTTCTCCTGTCTTAATGAACTAACAAAGATAATTTATACTATCCAGCAGTAGTATCAGCAGGAAGATTTTGTTAATGAAAATGCTTTTAAAACAATGGTAAGCTAATATGGAAAATGCCACAGAATCACTACAAATATTTTCATTCATTAAGCGCAGATAAGAGGATGAATACACTATCATCACAGGATCAGCACAGACTTCCATGACTAATACAGGCTGAAGTCATCTGCTGATTCACAAATCCTTTTGATGCATATCATGAGAAACCATCAGGGTTTTATTAACTCACAAAAACAAAATGCATTCAGGGAACTTGAAATTAAAGGGAAAAAGCATGTTAGTCTTGAAGACAAGGAAATCTTTAGAAAAGAGGAGTTTGATTCTATTTCATTACTTCTGCAGTTTTAAAAAAATTGTACTCCCTACCTTCAAAATCAAAAATTAAATTAAAAACTTCTCTGATAGCACAGATACACAAACTAAACTATTAATTCATTCTCTAATAAAAAAGAGAGTGGTTATATCTTTAAGTAATATGATTTAAAAACCCTGGGTATAAGCAGCCCACTCTTATATTTCAATATCAACCACAATGTAAAGAGTTTAGTGAGGAAGCTGCCCAACAAGCAGTGCCACAGAAAGATACTATTTTGGAAAAGGTATTTAAGGGAAGCTTTACACAAAAATATCATAGATCTCGGGTTTTAAGCTATAACAAAACTGCTTAAAATAAAATAGGTGTTCACATGCATAGCATATAAATTTGCCAAAGGAGGCTGAAAACCCTCACTAGTGCTACTTGAACCTATTAAACTTTGATGCGAAGACATCATACATGTAACAGACAACAAAATCCACTTTGTTCCAAATATCAAAGCAAATACAAGCTTTCCAGCATCCAGTTTTCATCTAAATAGCAAACCGTAGAGTGTAGAAAGTTGAAACAATTTAACACAACAGCTATAAGAGTGAATAAAACAGATTTTGAAAACTTGTTCTGCTGCCACATAAAGCATATAACCTCAAAACATTTTATTTTCATTGGCTTTTTTAATGCCAAAAATAGATTTTAACTTAAGATAAATGCACCTCTGATTTATTATTTATTGAATTTAATCCATAATACAAAAGAAGTGATTATCAGAGGACAATACTGCAGACTGAGACCTTGCTTTGTGTGTCCTCAGACAATGTGGAAATACACTACCCTTTTCACCTCTCCATAAAATGGAAATGTTTTATCTACCACCCATACCACAGGAACGGCATTTTAATCAAATACAAAATCACAAGTGTCCAGGATGGAATGAAGGAATTATAGCTGGTATCCATCAAGTTGTCCCAGGGCTACAGTCTCGAATACTGAATCCAATTTTGGACTTCCTCATACAGGAAAGGCATCAACAAATAGAGTACAGCAGAGGGGCACTAAAACGGTCCTGAGCACCTGTGGTGAGGAGAGAGTCAGGGAACCAGCCTTGCTCAGCTTCAGAGGGCCCTGCCAGGACTAACCAAGAAGGTTCTTCACTGTGGTACCTCATGGGAGCAGGCATAAAATGAAACAAAAAATCTTCAGACCGCTTGGAGGAGAAGCTTTTTCCCCTCAAGGATAAAACTATGTACATTAGAGATGGCAAAGCATTAGAACAGGCTGTCCAGAGAGGTTGGGCAGTCCCAGCTCTTGAAGGTTTTCAGCACTAGAGTGGAGGAAGAATTGAGAAACACGGTCTGACCTCACCACTGACCATGCTCTGTGCAGAAGGTTGCACAGAAGACCTGAGGCGTCACCCAGTCTAAGCTGCCCAACTATCATAAGGCTAGGTACAATTCCTGCTTCTGTCACAGAGGGCAAACAAAACCCTCAACAAACAAGCAAGTTTCATGTAATAGATTTTGCTATGAGAAAAAATGTAAAAACTCCACGTCATTTAGGGACAAAAACTCAAAAGGGCATTAAAACATCGTTCCTTCCATCAGTCTTTAATAACACCATTAATTAACCCCTTCAGCAACTAAATAAATCTGAAGTCCATTTATAGTCCACTAGTAAATATTCCATTAACATAGAGAATTTAGTGAGCTGCGTTCCTGTGCTTTTTATCTGCTAGGACACAACTTCCAACCAAAGTCTTTCCTAGTTAAGGTCATTCAAAAAACCCATGGGTCTGTCTCAGTCCCTCTGTAGCCCTGCCCATGCTCTCCACAGCTTCACAGCACTACTGAGGTTCTGACCATAACCCTACAAACCTCAGGCCCTTCAGACAGCAGGCTAAAGAATAAACAAAGATATCAGCATTGTATTAACTGAATTAATGTCTAGTATGAAGAAACCACGATTCCCACAGAGCACACCTATTCTTGTCAGCTGGCTGATAATGTTTACTGGCATATATATTAATAAAAGTTCCTTCATTAGTAACAAGCTGTTCCAGCCTATGGAAGCCTTGTGGTTAATTCTGAAACATCTCAAACACTATTCATTTGCAGCTTAGGCAAAAAAAAAAAAAAAAAAAAAAAAAAAAAAAAAAAAAAAAAAATTACAGCAACAAAGTTATTTCTTTTGGTTTGTGTGATTCTTGACTGTTTTAAAGGAGCTCATCCTTTCCCTACCTCACTCAATTCACTGTGTTGGATAAAATGCAATGCATCTCCTCCAAAGTTAAGTGCATTTGTAAAATGGTTTTTCTTATCAAATCTTAAGTATTAAATGGACTACAGTACTCCTGAGAGGCCCATAATACCAAGTTTTTGCTTGAGAAAAGATTAGCAATGCAAGATCATCTTGTCTAGAGCAACAGGTATGAATTAATGGAGCTTTTCAGGCTGACTCTTCAGAGCTGTGAATTACACACCTTGTTCCTTTCTAAAGAAGTCCAGCACCTACAGCACTGAAATACTGTCATGTTCTAAAGCCATGACATCAGCATCTGCTCCCAGAATGCTACAGCAAATCATACACAGAGCCAGGATCAATGCTTTAGGATTGGAACAGTCAAATAGATATGGAAGAATCTCTTCTAGATTATGCACAGTTTATAAAGTACACAGAAATATCTTTGTAATTCAACAAAAAGCTCAGCATTACAGAAAAAAGGGAGGATTTATTGCTACACAACTATAAAGATATAAAGTTACCTGAAGTTGACTATTTCAGTATAAATTGCCCAAAGAAATAACCTAGAGCCAACTTGTTCTTTCAGAGATACAGAAATACTCAGTGGCCCCAAGTCAGACAAGCACAGAAACTCCTCAGACATTTCCAAACACTCACAGAAATATTCCTGTAGTGTTAAAGTATTTTCTTTGGCATCTACAGAATGGAAAATATGCTAAAATATACACAACACTACTAGACAACATTTATACAAAGAAGAAAAAATACAATCATTAGTACATTAACCATTTCAACACTACTAAATAATTCCAACCTCTAAAACATCTCCAGTTTAACTCTCATTATTTTACTCAATGCAGAAAGCCAAACAAACTTTTGAAAATTAACTACTTTAGTGTAACTCCAGAATTTTCTTTGCTAAACACAAACCAATTAACTAATTCTCCAGAAATACCACTATTTTCAGTTGTCCAGCGTCACCACCCCAACCCCCAACTCCTCACTAAGTAATCAAAGCATGTCAGGTCATAATATAACCTATAGAAGTTGGTTAATAACAATTTACATTACGGGCATAAGTTATGCTGAGTTTAGAGTACTGGATGTCTGTGAACCAAACATAAATGAAACTGAAGAAAATTCTCATATAACAACATTCTGTGCTACATATCATTGCACTGTCAGAAGGTGAAAACTTGAGAATAAAATAATATAGTAAAATACAACGACAAGAGGGGCACTGAAAACGACCCAGCCACAGAAGAAGCATTTGCATTTTCTTAATGTCACTAAGACACATTAACAGTACCCAAACAACCACCCAACAGTTCAGAAAAAGTCCAGAGTAAACACAACTGATGACAATACGTAGATCTAGTGGCTAAGAAAAACAGCACAAGTCATGTATCAAGAAGAACACTTTCACTCTTCCTGTGCTTAAGACAGCAAACACACTTGTAAAACAACCTTGTTGGTTTTCTGTCAAGTGGTTCAGAGGTTTCATTTAGATTAGCAAACATCAATACGCATTATTAGATAGGATGCAGTCTTCTGGGGACAGCATGAGGCTTCAAAATCAGTTCTGAATGGCACTCTGCATGAAACCACATTGTTCCATTGGAGAAGATGAAAATAGCTTCCTTAAGCATGGAGACTGCTATTATTTTTTAAAGTAAACGGAAAGATGAAGCAATTACCGTCTTTCACAATATGACTGGAAGTGAACAACCACACAGGAGGGCCAAAATGCCAACAGCCAACACAGCCAAAACCAGGCTCCTTAGCTTCAGGGAGCAACACTGCACACAACCAGCGAAAAGCCAGCTCTTAGCTCATCACTGTACATAGGGGAGCTATCAGCTGCATTCCTCCTGGGTCACTTGGGCAGCGTGTTGCGGTCTCTTGGCCCGGTTCTTGCCCTGCAGCTCCATGGCCCCAGCAGATCCCTCCCTTGTCACCGGAGCAAAGCCAGGGCAGAAGACACCTCCAAGGGAACAAGAGCGCTGCTGCTCCTGCTGCCTGGTCACCAGGGGCTCCACAGCCAGCACGGCTCCTCAGCACAGCTGACATCGCTGGGACTCACGCCCTTAAACCAGACCTCAGCCAGGGCACCCGCAGCGACTCCCACCTCCCTCCCACCCCGGCAGCACAAGGACGAGTGCTCTGCCACGTCCCCAGCCTGAGGACAGTCCCATGAGGTTCACCTCCTCTCCTCAATCCCCCCGTTTGCTGCTGTCGAACAGCAGGCCCAGGGCAGGGCACAGGGGCTGCCGCCTGTGCTGGGCTGGGTCCCAGTTCTCTCACACTGCCGGCAAGGCCCGGGGCGAGAACGGGATTAGAGACTCAGAGAAATTCCAACAACTTCTTCCCATCCTGCTCTAAGTCCTTTCAATGCCAAGAAAGCCTCCATCAAGCATGTGACTGAAACTTGGCAGCTAAGGGGGTGAAGTAACTTCTCATGAAATAATATTTGTTCTTTAGGTAATTATTTAACAGAACATATGATGATAGAATGGCTTCAAAAATGTGGACCTTTTAACTTACAGAAAACTTTGTGGTCTCCTGAAAATACAGATATTAAATAGCCCTTCACCATTCAGGGAGTTAATTTTTTTCCCTTTCAGAAAAACCAAAGCAGAAATAAAGTGCTCCAAAGCACATGACTGAACAGAGTCAGACTAAGAGCCAGACATACTTGGTAAAGTCAGAACAACATATAGTAAAAAGGGTTTTATTCAATGCTAATTTTTAAAACACAAACACTCCAGGTGCACCATGACAAGTATCACATGCATTAATATTTAATCAAGAGGATTACAAGCAACACAATACCTTCCCATGGCTTCAGTAGTTCCATTGTATTTTTATTTATGAACTATACAAAAGCCACAAATAACTTCACTGAGTATGTGCTGTCCTTGAAACTTAGCAGACTACAACTCCAGAGTCTACTTTAAAACAAATAAGAAATTTGAAAGTAGCACTGAATAAAGAAATCAGATGATTGATTTCTGCTGAGTAAGTCTTCACTTACAAAGAGATTCTGCTCTGAAGTTATATTCATCAGCTTTGCATTATAAAGTTGAAAAAATTCAAATTCATGGCATGATGAATTTCAGTTATTTTGGAAACTGGGCTGGGACTGGGAAAAGTGTCTTTACAGAGAAATTGAATTCTCCCACAAGAAAAGTGAAAGAAGTGTCTAGATTTGCAATACTTTTAGTTTTTCTGCATCATTAACAGATTAAAGAACTTAATGGCTTTGGCACTACTATACTGGGATTTGGGAGATCAGGATTCAGATCTTAGCTTTGAAGCAGATTCGCTGCACAGTCCTCCTTTTTTTATGAAATCATCATTTTATTAACATTTAAGACCTTCAAAAGAGAAAAAAGATGCCTATCAATTTAGAGTCTTAACTTCATTTGCAGCTTTCAGGATGCTACTGCAGTACATACAAGGAAAAGCATGCATTGCTTTTCAGTAGCAGAAAGGACTGCTTCAACCTTTCCAAAGAATTCCAGCAAAGCTGGGAAGCAAGAACAGGTTGAAATTCCTGATTCTAGATTTACAAGACACACTGCAGCCTTTCATATTAATTGTTTATGGATTTAGAGAAAATCTCTCCCAGTGCCTAGAACTTTATTCTTTAAAATATTTTCATCCAACATAAAATCATCTTTATTCTGAAAACAACATTTTGGCAACATCAGTGCTCTTTTCACTTCAAGAACTAGTTGTCTGGATGTGGGAAGAAGGTGGTTTCTTTTCAAAGGTTTGCCTTTCTTCCTCCTGTACTCTTGCAGAGCTGTGAGGTAACACACTGTAAAAAAGGATACGACTCTACAAGCATAATGAATGCTAATGCATTGCAACACCCACAAAGCAAGTTCAGCAAAATTATTTGGCAAGATTAAACTGTCAGTGCACTTCTACAAAACTGAACCAATTAATGCCACCTGAAAACTTGGATCTCCAAATATAAGTCTCCAAAACTAAGCTCATTCTGACATGAACTTTCCTATACGACTTAAAATCTTTCTGCTCAGTTACTTTCTAGTCCCTCTAAACTTAATTCACCGAGGTACAGCTTATAAATAACTGTACTGAAACATCAAGTTCAGCCTAACATAACCCAGATATTTGCTTCTGTAGTATCGTATGTTGTCATTTTATTACTGTTCTTTGAAAACTATCTAAGAATCTAAACCTATGCCAGTGATGTTAATACAACAGATTAAACCCCAGAAGCGATGAGTGGCAGTATTTATTCATCTCAAAGTGCAGCACTAGAAAGACACAACCACATTGTAATGCAAATTGCTGTCAAACCAAAGAGAAAGAGGGAAAACATCTCATTTCTGAATGCAAAGACAATCTCTTGGAAAAATTAAAAATAAATTCATTGTTCTTAACTTGTATAACACAGACTTTGTTTCCTATCAGTATTCTGGGGTCCTCATGTTATATGCCACGACTTCAAGCTTTAATGCCTCTGAATTTAACTACTATCAGAGAGCTCAAAAACCCTGCAAAGACCCTGTGCATATTCTACATTCCTTGGCTGTAGAAAGGTTTGCACAATGAGACACTGTACTCTAAAGACAAAGAAAGAGTAGCTTGAACTTTTTGGCACCTCAAAATGTTTGGTTCTAGATTCCTTACATACTTGTTCTCATTTTCAAATACTTCTATTGGCATAAATGTAAGCATGAGAACTATAAAAGAGACACAAAAGCTATTTTGTTGATGTCTTAGAAAATTACAAGTCAGAGTTACAGTGGGAAGGAAAAAACCCACTGAAGTTGTATTTGGAAATAGACAGTATTTTGGTAATAGACAGAGTTTTGTTTTAAGTAACAGGATCTAAAGAAAATAAACAATGTAGCTGACTGAAGTTCCAACAGGAATGCTTGTGACTACTTAGCATGCCCTGTAGGGACGAACAATAAAGAAAGGTATCATGAAGGTACTTTGCTATGAATTGTGTCTCCATCTTCCTGCATCTTGTACTGAAAACCTGCTGTAAGAAAAAGTTAAAAAGACCAAGAATCACATTTGTTTCCTAATAGTCTTCCCTAGAAGTTTACCCAAAGGAAGGAAAAAAACAGATGTACTCTTTTTATTAAGTGATCTTACCTTACCCATAAAATCATAAATACAAAGATGGTGGTTCAGTTTTGAAGGTATTTTCTGCTATAGCTAAGACCAAATTCTTAAGAGAAAAGAAATAATCCATATTCCTGACATGTAACACTAACTATTTTTGGAAGCAAGGAACCTTCATCTAATACCAAGTGGCATTTATTAAAGACACATGCAAGATGCCACATATCTACCTGCTTACCAACAGAAGGATAAAAAGGTTATTAATAAGGCAAGCAACAAATACAAGGGAATAATTGAACCTCTTCAAGGACTGTCCTGTAAGTTGCATTAATAGTTTATATAACCTGACTTCCATTACACGCTGGTAGAACTGATATGCCTGTGTATTTGGTAGAATAGGTAAAGAGGTCACTTAAGATACCAGAAGTATGTATTAGCTCTATTGTTACCTTACATAACTGTTAAAAAACTAGGGTACATTTCAGCTGGATCCTATTAAAACAGCATTCAGGTAAAGTAATGGGATGCTTGCCCTGTAAGTAATGTCACTCAGTGTAATTGTCACAGAATCAGAACTGTTTGCACTGTAACAGATCCTGTAGATCACTTAGTTCCAACCCCTCTGCTGTGAGCAGCACACCTTCCACTAGGACAGAGCCCCATCCAATCTGTTCTTGAACACTTCCAGGGATAAGGCATCCAAGACTTCTCTGGCCAACCTGTTCCAGTGTCTCACTACCCTCACAGTAAAGAATTTCTTCCTAGTGTTTAATCTAAACATGTCCCCTTTCAGTTTAAAGCCATTGCCCCACATCCTATCACCTCACTGCAATAATGAAACTATCCCCACCTATAAGCTCCCTCTAAGTACTCAAAAGCCACAACAAGGTCTCCCTGGAGCCTTCTCCAGGCTGTACCACCCCAACCCTCTCAGCCTTCCCTCATGCAGGAGATGCTCCAGCCTTCTGATCATCTTCACGGCCTCCCTCTGGACCCACCTAAGCTGGAAAACTATCGTGAGAGCTCGGAAACCAACTACTCCCTAAAACCACCCTGAGTGGCTGGACTAGCAAAAAAATTATACGTCCTTCATTAGGCATGTGGTACTGCAACACGCACAGCTCAGGTCACAGGACTTTCCCTTAGGCAAACGAAATTCCAGCAACTAAAGAAAGTCATAGAAACACTGCAGGGATTTTCCTTGCTTCCTAATCCTCTACAACTGAGATGTTCTGTTCCTTGAACTCCCAACTGTCCCCTAGGGCTCAAAGTACAGGTAGTTCCAGTTCTTCATGGAATTACCCTGCCCTCTTCCTCACACAAAAACTAATGCGTAACAATATTATAATCAAATTATAAACATATAGGTTATATTAATGTATAATTATACAACATTTACAATCCAGATCACTATATATTCAGAAATTCATGAATCAAAACCAAAGTGTTAACTGACCTATGAGATTCCAAATTAAGCAGACTTTTTAAAATGCAGAAAATTCAGAATGCAGAATGTGGGACATTAGCAGCAGCAGTTGTATCTACAAATTAAATCTCAACGGTATCAATTAGCAGATTTCTCAGGAAATAATTAAAATAGGATTCTCAATTCAGTCTTCACAGCACCACTTTAACAGCAACCTCCATAATACAATAGAGTCTTCAAAAACTTTTCATTTAAATCTTCTCAGGGCCTGTATTAACAGTATTATTTTGTAAATGTGTTTCAGACACTCCTATCTCCAAATATCGTAGCAACACTGCATGTATTGCTTCAGGCTCTTCCACCCCCAGTCTCTCTAAACTATCCACCCTCCAGCAGGATTTTCTCTATGCACTACTTTTAATCCAACTAGCCTATCATAACACTGTGGTCACTCTAGAAATCCTGAACTAGGAGCACAGACAGCAGAGACACATTTTATCTTCCAAAACCCAGCTGAAGTTCAAGACACATCCGTCTCAACCTTTCTCAAGAATATTTTCCACTAATGACTTACACTCTCAGTTCATGGAGAACTATCAGCATCTGCAACAAGCTGGCACCAACACATAAAGACAAAACTAGAATGTCAGTCCTTGAGTTACAAAATAACATTGCCCTGGCACACTTTCTCTTCCTTATTGTATTTTCATCGTCTCTCTCAGGAATACCATTTTACTTATTAAGACATTTCCATTCACAATCATTTTCTCGTTACTGGAAAGTCAGAATGACTAAAGAGAGAAAGCTGCACTACAGCATCTCTGTATTCCCATGGTGGCGTTTCTAAGAATAAATTTTAAGAGCTAATACTTCTAAAAAGCATGAATAACACTTCTTGCAACTAAAACTATATAATTTACTTAAACATCCACAAAGCCCTGAACTGTAGCAGGTAGCACTTCCTAACCATAAATTAAGAATTACTACAAAGCAGTTAGCAAAGTACAGATTAAGGTAGAAGTTGTAAAATACCAATTTTTCTTGGCTTCTGCATGCTTTTGTCCATCTAATCTTTTTTGTAGTTACAAGTCTCATCACATTATTTTAACTGGCAAGAAGCAGAGTTCCTGCAAAGCACTAGGAATGAAGTATGAGTTACAGGCCCTTACTATTATTTTCCATGTGAAATATGGTTATTATACACAAAAGGCAGAGATCACATTTTTTGCTTACTGGATTACAAAACAATTTTGCCTCATATTGACTTTATTCATCGTATTAAAAAAAAAAAACCCTATTTTGAAATACTTCCATTTATTTTTCTTTAAATGACAAACTTCTGCATGCATTTTTTTCTTGTGTACAAGAACAGAATCAGCTATTGGATTTTCTGAACCAGTACTCTTTATGTTATCTGAATGAAAATGCCTAGAAATGACTCACCACACTAAAAACTCTCTTAATGAAAAGTAATTACAATGGTCAATATGACTGTAGTATCAGAGGTATTTTTGCTAGTAAGAAAATAAAACACACTACAGTTGAAAGCACAAAGCAGTTTAAAACAAACAAACTAAGTATTGTTTAGATTATTAACCAGAAAGTGCATTATCTTCAATAGGAAGGGAAAAAATTCTGCAGGGACAGAAGCCACAATTTCCAAGGAACAGCAAGACATTTACAGTAGTGCAATAATAATAATACCCCTTGCATAGTTGAGACATATTAATGGTATCCGAAAAGTCTAAATTACAGCCTTGGTAATATTTAAATTACTTCATAGACGAAAATAAATCCATACAAATGAAACCTGAAAAAACTGAGATGGCATTTACCTACTACAATGTAAAAACTGGTTACAGTTGTAATCTGTGATTTACCTACAACAATGTAAAGACATGCCTTAGTTCAAACACTTTGAATGGGAGAACTCGCATTTCTCAATGTTTGCAGAATTAAGATCAATGGACACCAAGCAGTGCATCTTCTTCTGCCAGTCTGTAAAGGATTCTTACATGCCGTTTTTGCAAAAAGGCATCTTAAAAATCATTACCCACAGGAAGAGTTAAAACAGAGAGTGGTAATCTTGGGAAGTGTAAGTCTACTGAGAGAATATATAGAAAACAATGATACCTGAAGCTTGTATGCAGTAAAAAATACACTTCAGTACTCTCAATGTAATGTATTTAATCTCATGTTTAAACAGCTCTTTTCATGTAAGAACACGTTCTGAATCACTGAGCTCATAAAGTCATGAATCAGAAGCAAACAGAAAAAAAGGCTTTCAATGTCCTCAGTTCACTTATTCCTTAGCAAACGAAACCAATCCTGTCCAGGTTTACCAAGCACAGAATGACAGTTCAGATCTAAGACATCTGATCACCTCTGAGAAAATTTTGATCAATTTGGTCAAATGCACAATTACAGAAAAGATTTCATTGCATAGTTTCAATGGAGTTTTCCTCCACAAACACAGCCTGTCAACTTCAGCTCATGAACTATTTCAGTGCCAGCCGGCACAAAACAAGTTTTCCTGAACTACTATGTGGCTCAAACCAAAAAATAAAATTACCGCTCCCCCGTATGTTTACAGCTATATTTTCTTGTACTTTTACAAATACATATGCAAAAAGAAACATACATATGAGATATGCACATGTATGAACATATCTGCATACTTGAGGTTTTCACCTTGAGGCTCTAGACATTTCTGGATGTTACACAGATTTCCTAAAGATTAAAGTCCTCAAAATGCATCAAGTTGATCTTTTACACATCTAGTAGCAGCATGTAGATTTTGATTACTATGTCCTCCACGTAATAAAGGTATCAAAGCTGTCAAATTGCACCAGTGAAAATCCAAGAGAAAACTTCAATTCAGCTGATTATCAGAAAGCTGATACATCAGTAAGCTAATATAAGTTAATTCATGTTTACCAACAGTAAGAATGTGAACTCAGGCAGCTGAATGCAAATAATGACCTTTGGGAATTAAAAAATATTCCCCTAAAACAGCTCTCAAAACTTAAAGAAAATAACTTATACTTGAAAAAAAAACAGATATCTGGTAACGAGGATGTGTGTGACTGGATTACTGTTGAATACAGAGTTTTGAGACGAACACAGAATTCAGTGCAGCACTATCTGATGTAATCACAATTTACAATCACAATTGTACCTTGCAAATCTCACTTCCCTCACCTTCTTTAAAATCATGGAATTTACGGGGTAAAAGCACTGTAGAGACTATAAAATCAAGAATGCAGCATTTCCCTTGCTGAGTGTATAATGTCCACCACACATATTTTGAAAGTGAAGAAATCCTATTTTGTCCTGAAACCCTTTCTGAAATACTGCAAAATGTTTAAATTGGAGCTCTCAGTAGCAATTACTCACTTTCGACGTGTCACTCAACTGTCACCATGACAACAACAAAAATCTTTTCATGCCTGGAGAAGACAATAGGAATTTTAATTACTGAAATTCATTCTGTTGACAGTTTGAGTGAAACCAAACTCTACTTTCTAAAAAAAAAAAATTAAATACCAATTTAAAATTGCAAGAATAATAGAATTTTTTTTCCCCTCGAACATCCTGCTCTTTGTATTTATTTCCTCACGTTCAGATTTAATACTTGCCATTTATCAAATACTTTAGTGAATATGTTCTCTCAGATGGCTGGCAGAATATTTTTCATGTCAATGAAAAGTTTTGCCATTCACCTCAGCAGGAAATCTCAATTGTTTATCAGGGACTGATTGTCCAAGCCAATATCCCCACACATTGGTTGGTTACCTGCAAAGGAGTGAAGGCAAAGCTGATGGCAAGATATCTAATGTTTTTTCTAGTCTTGGGAAAAGAAAAAAAAAGATATTTATAAATGCAGCTGTGAGCCTTTTAAAATATAATGGGTTAGATACTGTTTAAAAAATTAATTAAGAGCCATCCTGTTTTGAATCCTGCAGATTCTTAAACATAAGTCTCTACCTTGACAGGGCTATTCATTGCTCACAGCATGCATAAACAATTCTGGGGATTAGAAAATATCTTCAGTTCCCTGCTAAAAATACACAAGGGGATAAAAACCAGAACACTCGATGTTAATTCTTCTCCATGCTACCATGAAGTACAACTACAGCAGTTATTTATACAACCACATAGCCATTTTTTTCTCCAACAAGCTGGCAAATGGACTCACCTTGATAATGTCAATTTGCTGTTATTTGTAGCTGTTCCTGTACTATCATCAGATAATAACATTTGAAGTAAATCCTGAAAATAAATCAAGTAGCAAAGGACAAGAAGTGCAGCTGACTATTCGCAGGAGATACATATTTTTCTACCAGAAGAGCTTCCTTGCCTGAAGAGTTAAGTGTTGGATTAACACTTGACCTCTTGGCCTGTATCTACCATGACATGTACCATCAGGAAACATTTTTAAAAAGGAAGTCCTATGATGCAAGAATGTAAGAACTAAGATAAAAATGCAAAATCGTGGTAAAACTAATATTTATACATGTTTCAGAGAATATCAATCAATTGGCAACGCAGATAGATTGCCCAGAAAAGAAAAAAATCACATTTTCTTTTGATGTTAAGGACATTTGTTCACACCACAAGGGGGGAAAAAAACCTAAACTGGATCATTAAGCATTCAGTTGTGACTATGCAAACAAACTCACAGATTCAGAATCACAGACGCAATGAGAAATTCAAAAATACCTCTGAGATCATCGAGTCCAACCTATGAGCCTCACCATGTCAACCACAGCACCGAGTGCCACATCCAGTCTTTCCTGAAACATCTCCTAGGACAGTGACCTCACCGCCTCCCTGAGCAGCCCATTCCAATGCTCAATCACTCTTTCTGTGCAGACAGTCCTCTTGATGTCCAAACTAAACCTCCCAACACCCCTTAGGACTGTGTCCTCTCATCTTGTGGCTGGTTGCCTGGAAGGACAGCTGGCTACAACCTCCTTTCAGACAGCTGTAGTGAGTGAGTGATAAGGTCCCCCCTTTTCTCCAGGCCAAACACCCTCAACTGCAACATGAAGAACAAAATAAATCAAAAGAAGAAAAGCACATAAGAACAAAGCAAATGTTCTGATACTACAGCATGTACTTACAAACTGCGGATTCAACCCAGAGAAGATCTTCTAATGAAAGATTGGCAAAACAAATATTCAAGGACACTTGGAAAGCATAAATTCCTACAAGTTCAGGTTCAATGGGGAGAACAAAAATGTGTTTCATAAAGTGAGAAAGGATAACTTTTTATTTTGATCAGTAAGACCCCAACATGACTGAGAAGGCAGCGTTACATGGAGGATCATGATTTCACTATTGATCTCTTGAAAGTAAACGACGTTGCAAGAAACCTGAAATTTTGGGAGGATGAATAAAATTGAGTATTTAAGGAATTCATGTCTGAACCAAACAGCTTCACTAATTCTACAAATAGTACCAACAGCACTGTACTGAAGCCAAGTACTTCACAAACATTGCAGAAGCCTCCAAAATGTCTAGAAATAACTTCTTTGCAGGAAGTGATTTAAACTATGAAGTCATTAAAAGAACACAGATGGCAAAAAAGGAACAGCACACGTTAAAAAGTACATGCCTGTTAGATATAATACATTTAAAAAATTCTCATCTTAGTATTTAACTTCCTTTGTAGCTCAATGGTTTGGTTTATTATTTTTTCTAAGTCAAGGGCAGCGTTTTTATTGTCATTTAGAACTCATCAAGGAACTCAATGAAGTAGCAAAGCATAAAAAGTAGACTATTCTTAGCAAATACATACGTATTTTTCTACCAAAAAGAAAATTCCTTCTACGAAGAGTTAGTGTTGAATTGCTTATTACTCCAAGGGCAAAAAGTGGTAGGGAGCCAAAGCCCTTAATTTCTGCATTGTTCCAAACTATGATAAAGCAAGAGTGAAGACTGCCTTTCTAAAATGTACTATTTAACAACAGCAGGCTTATTCGTACAACACAGCAAGTTCTACAGACAGAATGTTCTAAATCAGGACCAAAAAAAATCTGGCATGTGTACTGATTAGAAAAATAAACTAAATAAAAATCCATATCCTTAATAACCTGTATTTACTTCGTTTAAGCTGTCATACTATAGAAGTTAATCATTAAAACCAGTAGAGACTTTATAACCAACACTGATTTCAATGAAATTTCTACAGGAACCAAACAACTCAGGAGGGTTCCTGGAATTATTTACATCAATACCTTGAATCCAGACTGGGTAGGATAAAGACAGTAAACCACTTACACAGTGCCTGAATAGAGCTTTTTATGAAATATTAAGGTATTCAATCCTTTTCACAAAAGCCTCACTTGATAGCAATTGCTAGTAGCAATCAAAAAATCCAAGCCTTTTTAAGAAGTGTCATTCCCAGCTACTTGTCTTACAGCTGATCACTCATTGCTGTGCTTATCAGGAAGAAACACAGAGATGTGCAAGTTATTTGTGCTACAATATATCTCATCTGCTAGGATGCAATGGATTTCACTTCAGCAATGGGTAAGATTTTCTAGTGCAGCAAAGAAAAAAAAGATCAGAATTCAAGACGAACAATCCACAGTATGACAGTGGTTCTAGTGTAGTATCTTTAGAAATAACCATTACAACAATAATAAAACTAACAAGTTTTATATAGGCACACACCAACTCATTGTACTTTCCCTCCCACAGAAAAATCTGATCCTATGTTAACGCTTAACCAGTATCCCAAGCCGGGTGAGAGGGGAGTGATCTTAGCTCCATGGAAATTTACTGTGGTCATAACTGAAGACAAAGAATCCCTGAAAGTCAAATCTAAAATAAAGGAATAAACTTCCATCCTGCCAACTACCTAATTATTACCTTAAATCACTCCAAACATTTTCCTGGCTATCTTTAGCACTCTGACTTGCACCTCCATCATATCCCATCTACATAATACATAAAAGGGATAAGAAGAACAATTCTGTTACTGCAGTCTTTGGCCTTCCTCCGTTCTGGAAAAGAGACTTCATCTATTAGCAATAGCTAATTACATTTGTGCTCTACAACACTTTTATGTTTGATTCCTTATATTTTAAAATTTATCGATAAAATTATGAAGTGATGGAAGACAGTATCAACTACCATCATGAACTCAAAATATTAAACTAAAACAAGAAGAGCCAATAAGCCAATTCCAATTTTATTTGTTGAATTATAAAGCTCTCATATTTGGCAATTTCTCAAATACTGTGACTGCTTCATGTGAGTTTGTTCTATACACAGAAGCATTTAACTTCTGTTGATCAGAATGAAAAGCACTAGTTTTACTAGTAGAAAGAAGAGTGACTCAGGAGCAACAGCTTCTAGACACCAATATTAATCACATTAATCAAGGTACTGGAATTATTTCAATCATTAGCTCATTTTCCTGAAGGATCTTAAAGAACTAACAAAATCACAAACATCTGGATACATGTAACATTTTTGAACCATTTATGAGCATTAGATTTTTAAGGATACAAAATTTCAGCAACTTTCTTGGAAAGCAAGTTCCAAGTTAAAACTATAATCACCTCTTCCAAAGTAGGAAATAGAAAAAAATGCACATTTTCTACTCTGCTGTATACTTAAAAACTTTACTATTTAGAGAAAAAGTTTTCCGTCATTTACACCACAAAATTACTTGCCTCAAAACTGTACTCAGACATACCAGCTGTCGCTCTCATGTAAGTGTCATTTGGCACTAGAATCAGAGTTAAAAATCTTTTGCTCTTGACTAATCAAACAACAAAAGAAATCCTCAAGGAATTAACCCAGAGATGGCCTTAGTATTCCTAGTGACTACTGTGACCATGCATCCATCAGATGAGATTCCTGTGTAATTTCATACAAGCACCACAACATGGTAATCAAACAGGCAGCAAACAGACGACACATTTTTTGAAACACACTGCAGGGCACTGGCATTCTGCAAAACAAGTCTGTTGTACGTTTCCAAAATAAGACTGAATTATTTCCATTTTCATTTAAAACAAACAAACAATCACCCATCAAAACAAACAGAATAAATCAAAGAAGGGCAGCAGAAGATCAAGCTGGATGGGAAGCATGATGGTAGATACAGTCAGGACACAGGGTCTTAAGCACCATTTGTGCGACTGGTGCTGATCTCACTACTTTGGAAGCAATTTTCCAGAAGAGTGCAAGACGTCTGCTTAGGCAACCACCAAATTACCAATCACATCTGACAGAGGTAGTAGAACTATAGGGGGTTTTGTGAAAATGTTAACTGATGTGCACGCAGCAGCTTTGCAGTTGTCTGATATGAATACTGAGAAGTCACCTCTGTCCTATGGGTATCTCCTACTTTCTGTCCTGGCTATCACCAAAGAAAAATTCCTCAGTTTCTGTGTGAGAACTCTACAGAACACAGCAAATGTGCACACTATGTGCAAATGAGCACATCATGACCTAAGCCCTACCACAACAACTTGGAATCCAGAATAAATCAGCAGCTGAAAGAAAGCCAGAGAAACCATTTGGAAACAAATGATGTTTTGAGCTCAAAAACATGTCCTTAGTACTGAGTCCCATGGTGGCTGCCATGGCTCTGACTTTGAAGCTTTAAAGGTAAATCCTGTCATGGGTAAGGAAGCTGACAGCAGCATAGCAGCCTAGTCAAAGCAACTCTTACATTCCAACCAATTCAGGCAGATTCTCACAGGGCAATTCATGCCATTTGAGTTTACCAATTTGGTCTACAGCTGTTTTTCTTTCCACTGTCCAGAAAGGGTTTTTTTCTCTGAAAGAACTGATTTACCCATCTGAACTACACTTCTAAACTCGAACCACAATTGCTTGCACAACACAAGGTGCCTCCGGCTGGGCTCCAGTCGAGGCTGCCAGTATTTCACCACAGCTCTGTGAGGCAAACACACATGCACGGCTTTGATCCAACACACATGTCCCAACACTTACACATCTCCACTTCCAAATCAGTGCACTTAACCGTGATCAGCAAATTAACAATGATCACTCCTCCAAAAAGGTTCTGTATTCAAGCAGGGCTTAATATGCTATATGTGATGCAAGGAGAACCTGAATGAATTGTCAAGACTAATGTGCAGCATGAGGACAGTCACAACTGGAAAAACAACCAAGGAATAGGCAATAGTTTAAAAGTAACAGAGCAGAGAATAGATTCATGTATTGGGACACAACTGCTTAGCAGAACTAATTAGGCACCAGCATTGCTTCAAAGAACTTCAGCCCAAACTCCTATTGCAGTTCCTGACATATCCTGTACTCAAGTAAGAAAGAATAAATGCTGCCATTGACTCTCTATCTGTAATGCTTTCAACTTCTAAAAATTCACAGTCATAATACACAAATCAGAGATTATGGCAGTAAGTATGTTTTCGGACCTTTACAAACCACACTTTACCCAAGTTTAAGCTGAAACTGGAAAGATTAGAGAATGCTTTAGAATACTATTTTAATATACATCAATACTGATAAAGTATACAGGAAGTTCCTTTCAAATCATTGTAAGTAGACTATGCAGATTTAGAAAGTACAAACATTCAATGCCTTGATTGTTAGGAAAATTTAGTTTTTAAAACATGCAAAATTATGACATTTAAGCAATTGAGGTTTTCAGAACAGCTTGTACTTCAAAATAAGGGGCTTATCTTCAGGAGCTTTTACCATCTGAAATACAGCACATCATGACCCAGCAGGGTGAGAGTGGGCAGAAAAGAATGCAGAGTGAAAGTACAATGAAGAGAAATCAAGACCCATGGTGCAAAGCAATAGAAAAGTTTACATTACAAAATCCACTGCACATTTGCCTAATGTTTTCAATGGAAGTAAAGCAGGCCCAGCAGACAGCAGCAATAAATCCATAAAAGAAAAGCACTTCTGCCAGGGAACATGAAAAACTCTCAGTAGGCACTAATAGATCCACGATGCTATTCTTTAATTTAACAGTTCTGAATTGTGAAATGAGATTTTCATTTAACAAGCTGAAACAGGCCACATACTAAATATTCTGTATTTTATCCATCTAAGGTAATACAGTGCAGGAAGAAAACAAACCTGCCTTTAAGGTTTCAACATGAATAGCCAAAATCAGAATGAAAAATTTATTGTACCTTCCCCCATCCAAAAGCTATACCACCACTTCCTACTGTTCTTCATAGATACAGAACAGCTCAGAAAAGCTGGAGTTAAAACACCAGAAATACCTTGTGGACACACATGAAAATCATTCTAAGTAAACTCCAGTTGATTTGCAATACAAATACATTTTTCTAATTGACACACACTGATGTGTGCTGACTTTTCATTAGTGGGAACAATCCACAGCAGAGGAACTCTTGAGAAAGGTATTTCTGGATCTGTGAAATCACCCCAAACCTCACCCTCTCCAACAGAAGACAAAGGCATGATAAAAAAACTCCACAATTATGGGTAATGATCTAAGTTTTTCTTTTTCTTCCCTTCAGGCAACCTTTTTTGATTTTTAAGAGCAATGGAAAAGACCAAACAGCTGTAGGAAAATGAAAGGAAACTCTCTAGCTTTTACCTGAAAGGGGAAAGGAAGAGGGAATGGAAAGCACTAAAATCCAAAAGAAGGTGGCAAAGACCAGAGAATTACATTTTTCAGAACAGTAATAAATGAATAACCAACAGTTATGAATTCTATAAACCAGGATGTATTTCAAAACCAGAAATCTTACCTGGTAAACAGCACACAAGCATAAAGCAAGTAATTTTTACCACATCCACTTCTGAATAGGCTTAAGCAGAGGGAGTAACCTGCTAAAAAACCAGAGTGGGGACAGAGCTAACGACATGGCTTAAAGCAAGAAAGACAAGCTTGAACTTGATGCAGTTTAACAGGAGAGCCAAGAAACGGATTTTTCAAATGGATGATGTAGCTAAAGCAGCAGGTAAAATGTGGATTATTTACACAGGAATAGGAAAGAGGAGGGGAAGTGCTGCAGAGCTCCAAGAATGTTGCAGCAGCCCTGCAGAGAGACAAGGCCTCTAGCACGAGGCTCTCCAAAGCCAAAGGGAAAATGGGCAGGTCTGCAACACTTTAGGGACAGGGGCAGCAAAGTGCAGACAGAGTTGAAATTTGAAAAGTGAAAGAACAAAGCAGAGATGCTGTCCCACTGCAGGAAAAGACAGCAGCCACAGGAAACAGAGAATTAAGTGATGCCACAGCAAGCTAAGTTTAAGGGTATAACACTCAAGAGTGTTCAAGGAAAGAGAGTAACATGCAACAACATCTGGAAACGAACCAGGTCTTTATTTCTGAGGAAGCGCTCTACGGGGTCGCATTTTTCACTTGAGGCAGTCACAGCCCAGACAGACATACCAGGGAAGCAGTGTCCTCATGTAGTGCCCTGGCACCCTCCCCACATGAGCTCATAATCTCAGCCATTACAGTCCTCTCCACTGCAACTGTCTGTTTCAGCAGATGGTTATTCCTCACCCAAAGCCATGAGTGAATGAAACCTCTTGCAGGAGCTGAAAACCTGATGTAAATTTTGAAAAGGCAAGCACCATCAGCATTATCTGCATTGCAGTCATCTCAGCAGCACAGAGGCATTTCCACGTCAACAGGACCAACCGTCTGCTTAAACAAGTGTCTTATTGAAGATGGCTCTCCTCAGTATGTGAGAAAAAAGTAGTCTGGTTTTCTGCAAAAAGCCTAAAAATGGAATATATAACCATCCATTTTTTAAGTGCTGAAATTTATTCTCCTTTTCTGCAGGAAGATGTCCTTCAAATGAATTGCAGGACTCATGAAACTGGATTAGCAATGTCATAAATCACACACCTGCCAAAATAACAGCATAAAAACTGAGCCTAAATATAACCTACATCTGATTTGAATAGATACAATCTATATTTAACAATTTGTTGTAACTCAAATATTAGCAGACACTTATTCAAATATCAACATAAATCACAGCATTAGTTTTAATTTTCCTACAGTTAATTGTTTTAAAAACAACTTTTGAGCTTTTGCAATGCCCTCATTTATGATTTAATAAGTTTTGAATTTGCATAAAGAAACTTGCAAATTTATGCTTCACAAATTTTCTGCCAGTACTCCAACTTTTTTCCTCCAAAGCAAATTGTAGCTAATTCCCAGTTTACATTTCTCAAATTATCAATGAAATGCTCCACAAACCAGGACCACTTTTAGGACCATCATTTAAACTGCAGGATTTAATACAAGCCAAAATTTCCTTAATGGATACTGGAAAGAACAGTATTTCTCTACAGGCTCAATTTCTAAGACTCAAACATAGTTTCCATATTTAATTTCAAACCCACAGTATTAAGTGCATAAACTCACTGTGTTACAGGGTGATTTTGTGACCTACGTTTTACTGCTTAACCTGGACTCTCTCAACACCCCAGGTAAATCTCAAAAACCTCCAGACACATCCCTTTTTTAAGGATTTTTAAAAAGTAATCAAGAGGTATCCAGGCACCTTCAGCTCCAAGAGAATCAATCAGAGTGGAGATCTTGGGAAGCACACTTCTAAACAGAGATCCGTGATAATTCATTAACTTAATGATGCAAGTAGATTAGTCAACTGTTGAGGCAGAAATAGCAATAGAACCAAGGAGAATTCCGAACCATCATCATTCACAAAACCAAGTCAGCGTACATTTACACCAACACAGACAAAATTTTGTTTCAGAACACAGAGTCAAATTCCCCTAAAACAACAGAAATAATGCATAATGTTCCAAAAATAAAGGAACAAACCTCCACTTCATGCTCAAGTCCTCAGAATAATGAAAGTACAGAACATTTTACATTTGAATCTGTAGTTACACTAGACCTTTTCCTTTCTTCATAATGAATAATGTGTTAGAAAAAAGCAGTTAAGAAAAAAGCCATGCAGGACTTGCTGTAACTGGTTCTGCCACCCAAATATCAATGTCATTAGAAGAACTGCAATTACATTTCTGTGAATAAGAGCCTGAAATACCTGAAAGCACAAAGTAAACAAGAAGAAATATTCAAAGTTTCAGTCAGAATTAATTAGAAAAGTAAGCAGTCCACATCAGAGCTACTGCTTTGCACCATTTGCATTTTATTCTTTTGCCTCCTTTTAAGGACACTTAATAGATAACATTATGATAATGCTCACATTTTTCCTCAGTTTCCTCTTTCCTGACAGAATGATTTATAATGAATTGTTGCAATCAGCCACCCGTTCATCTGATTACACCCTCGCCAGCATGT
Organism: Prinia subflava; assembly: GCF_021018805.1. Classification (NCBI taxonomy): domain Eukaryota; kingdom Metazoa; phylum Chordata; class Aves; order Passeriformes; family Cisticolidae; genus Prinia; species Prinia subflava. Next base: position 14,148,119 of record NC_086251.1, read on the forward strand.
GTAACCTGAGCCACACTCGGAACGTGCAGAGAGACCTGAGGAGCCCCAAGTGACAGATGCCTAAAGAAGGCAATACCCAGTGGAACTCTGCAGAGGTGAAACGAGCACTGCACCGCTGCCAAGGGTTTCACAAGAGCTCAGGGTAACACCGGGACAGCACCAGCACACCCAGCTGCTCCTGCAGGGAGCCACGGGCAGACTGCGTCCATCTCCTGGCCACTCGCGCTCCGTGGCTTTTCACTTCCAACTAACATGGGACAAAACAGGAGAGAGGAAAAAAAATGGAAAAAGGGAAACAAAACGGAGTGAGGAAAAAAGGGGGACCGGCAGGAAAGCAAGATGTACGAGATCAGTAAGAGCAGAGAGATTTGCCGTACAAGAGGCATTTTGTAACAGATGCATTCCTACCAGCTCCACTTTTCCAAGAAAGCAACTGAGGAACGCTGTGCAACACCACGAGGAACTGCAACACCAGCGCACACCTCGGTCAACATCTCTCACCACTTCATGCTTCTGTCTCCTGGACAAAAGTTAGAGATGATGACCTTGGCACCTGCCTCATCTCTGACAGCTTTCCTATGATTTTGTCTTCTCACAGAGCACCTTGTGCTTAAGATTTGTTCCCTGCAAGCTGAACTCTTTTTTCAAGTCCAATCTTGCTTAACGAGTTACATTTTATTATGGGAAGCTTTTTCATGTGTTGTTTGTTCTGTCAAGCCCAAATAACTGCTGACATTCTAATCATGAGGCCCTTAGAAAAAAATAGGTATTTTGCTTAAAAGCAATCTTCTCATTTGCCAATAAAGCAATTATATATATATATATATCATGTTTAAATCATTTTAATATAAAAATAGCCTGCCCACATTTTAAATATTGCAGAGGATAAAATACATAAAACTGTCCCCTTCAGATTTTAATCGTTCCCTCTCTTACTTAAATCTGAATTTAATATATTCCTACAGCACCAGCTTCCTTTAGTAGTTCTTCCCAAGCCCTGAAGAAGGAATTATCTTTCTAAAAACCAGAGACCAATCTCCCTCTCCTAACATGAAAGCTACATTTTGGTCTAGCCATATAGAAAAATCAAATTCTGTAGGGAAGCAGCTTCTAAGGCTAGCATGAATTTAGCACACCGTGTTCTTGCATATAGTTTGTCCATTTAGTCAAAAACTCTGCCCTCCCCTTTCTCCTCCTCTTCTCCCTACAGCACAAAGGCAACAGCTCTGAACCAGCAAAGAACATAAAATACAGGAAGCTTTGCTCAACTGATTTAGTTATTCCAAGAAAAATGCAACTGTAAATCCGTGTCATACCCATGCCTACTGCTGAATATTCACAACAGCAATATTAAACAGCTACCTAGGACTTTCCCTAACACTAAAAAAAAATGTTGTAATATCGTTTTTGTTATTCTTGGTTACTATTTGCCTGGCCACGTTATTTCTCAAGAGATTGTAATTCAGGTAAACTTATCAAATTATGCCACAAATGAAACTGAGTAAATTTGTTTCTTTATATGCATTCACTGTCTTCTAACACTGCGCAACATGGAAGCAATCAAGATTTATTCCTCTGTCTAAAATACAGCAGCTTTCTTTTTTTTTTTTATTTAATAAATGGATTCTGATAAAAGGCAACATTTGAAGTGAGCAGTGGCTCCCTCTTTAAAAGAAAAGCAGTAGCTTAATGCTGCAAAATCTCCTCCCTTTCCACAGATAAGCCCTGTCCATTTGTTGCTTAGTTTCAGTTATAGTAACTTAGGCTATTGCTATGACTGGATGTAATTTGCATTGACTGCATTCCAAATCAACTGCACAGGTGTGATTGATTCATCTTGAATTCACAAGATTACAAGTTTTCACTATCAACAACTGGATAGCTATGTTTATCCCCTTTTGTTTATTAGCAGACAGAAAATGTACAAAAGCATGTGGGATTCCAAGACTTTCGTTGTGAACATGGTTTCCACTGACCTTGCTGGAAGTATTGCACACGGATGCAGAAGGTTCAGATTTTGGTTAGGACAAAGGGGAATCTTCTTATGAAGAGTATCCAAGTCTGCCAGCAAAACTCCAATTACGTCACCAAAACAGCAGTAATTGCTCCACGGCTGAGACACAGTTGGGTTTTGTATTATCTCACATCTCCACGTGAGGAAAGAGATGTAACTCCTATTCAAAACTGCGTCTGAACGTGTATTTGTGAGGCAAACAAAAACAACTGCTTTCTAAAATGGCTACAATCTGCTGATATCTCAGTAGAGCTGAAAGCTCTGGCTTCCCATAAAACATGTCTAAGATACCAGATGTCTTCTCTTTGCCAAAGAAATACTCACAAGACTACACTCTTGTCTAGCAGCCTAAAGCAAAGAGAGACAGAAGAAGTTCTTACAATAAACAGCTCTTGCCATACCAGGGCAACTGGGAGAAAGACATGAGTGCAGCCTTTGTTCTTAATCTCTACTGATTAGGTTTATGAAAATCAAGCATGTTAAGACTATTTTGAAAGACTTTTGAACAGACTTCCTTCTACACCATATGATATATAAAGAAAACCCAACATTACATGATAAAGCAGGTGAAAAAATGCAAGCTCTGTGGCTGATGCCATACTAGCCAGAGTAATGACAGGTTTACTTGTAGGCTTACTTTGACTACCACTTAAATCTAACAACAAATTCTACATTTGCTGCTACCTATCTTGAAGCAAATGGATTACAGATGGCCATGTTTTCTCTGAATTTCTATATGAAATACCAAACCTGTAATAGAACAAAGATGATAAATTACTCTGTTTTTCAATCATGTGGGACATTTTCTACAATATTTAGATCAGATCTCCTTTACTGTGCCCTTGTAAAAGAAAAAAGCAGGTATTTTTCATCACACTCAAACTAAATTATATTAATCTCTATATTTTGTTCAAATAAGGAAAAGCAAAAAACCACCAATTCTTGCATTACATGGATACCAAAAATGAATTACAATATGGCTCAAAAAACACAGTCCCCAAGTTGAACTCCTGTTTTATGCAATGCCATAATCCACAGCCATGCTACCCTGAGTGACCCAGTTCTGGAGACAGCATCTTGGTCATCTCCAAGATAAACAATGCCCTGAGCAATCTTAGAAAATCGTAAATGAACAAAACACTGACTGTGCATTCCTCCAGAACAGGCTACCATCAATACTTCATCCACCTTTCTACAAAAACATTATTCCAAAACTATTATTCTTTATGGGTAACAAAAAGCACAATCCATCCTGAACACTAAGCAGTCCCAATGACAACTCAGATCTGTGGAAAATTAGTTTTATCTACAAAAAAATAGAAAAAGCTTCCTGAAAAGAGAGCTTTTCCAGAACTCTGTTCAGGACTTTTATGCCATCTCAGTACCAAGCCAGAGTAGATTTAATTTCTCTGTCAATATACAAGTTTAGCATAATGTACACTAACCTTCCCACTAGAGATCACAAACCAATCATGATCACAAACCAATTATGATAAACAGTAGTCCCACTGCTTATTTATTTACTGGGAAAAGTTCACTCACCAGAATACGACAAATAGAGTGCATTGGAGACTCTAATTCAGCCCTGTCTCTGTAAGGCCCAAGCAAAAATGGATGAATGTTACTAATCCAAAGAAAAATCCTGCACTGAGGATGAGCTCTAAAAGGACTGCAGGAATACTAATTTTACATTTTACAGTTTCAGTGGTTGTAGACAATGTAAAGAACTTCTTTTTTTCAGTACTGAAACAGAGTTGCAAAGTCAGAATGACTTAGTCATTAAAGGAAGTAAGTCCACCCAATTTTACATACATAAAACAGGATCTTAATAAGCTCACTTGCATATAACAGAAACTAATTATCTTATCTGAAAATTATTAAATACAGACATCATTGAAATGCTGAATAACTATTTAAACCCATGTAAGAAACAGAACGGAGAGAATTAAAACAAAAATGCAGATAAGTTCAGGAACTTTAATCTCTCTCTTTCCACAACAGAGGACTTGGAACCCGCTCATGAGACCTTCATTCTTGTCCAGAAGGTCACTGTGGAAACTTGGGAGCTGGGTTGTGGCTCTGGACATTCTGATCCTAAGGAGGAGTGAAAAGCTGTGACTTTGGCTAAGCACCCAATGCACGGGTGGGAAGAGAAGGTTTTCAGATCAGCTGCCATTTACTGAATTTCTGTTGTCCACTTTCCAGGCTATTCATGCCTTTTATAACAAAAAGTGTCCAGAAATAAAAAAGAAAGGTTACTAGTATCCACTAAAGTCAGGCCAAAGGACAACCAAACTGTGAGGAGTCACTGTGACTGACCTCTCAAGGGCTAACTCTGGTACCCTTGAGCAGACAGTCCCAGTAGTACTACAGAGACACAAATATGTGAATTTATTTCAAGGAACACATTAAAAAAGTGTTTAAATCAACTCTATGCAGAATCACTCTTATTTCTACTCACAAATGACCATCACTGCAGTCTTACCAAACTAACCCATACCACTGTTTATGCTGCAGTTCATGGATATTGTCAGATTCATTCTCTAGATCTGAGAATGTTAATAATTAACTTATTCTCTTATCCTTCTCTCCATATGTCCTACTGGAAGATGAGTAATAGCATAAAACTCCTGTCCTAACTCCCATTTTTCCCTCCCTCTGTTATTGTCGCAGGGACTTCAGGTTTAGACACAATAAACAGAGATTACATTCCTGTATTAAGGTGTGCCGGAAACCTGAGCTCTTTCAGCCACAGAAGTACTGTAACACATTCCCTCTAATTATTATGCAATATTACAGTCTTCTACAGCAGCAAGAACAATTTCATGGTTAGGATCCAGCCCATTCACTAGAAAACTGTTATACGGCACTTTCAGAGGAAGGATTATCAATAAAACAGGACTGTTGAGTTAAAAAGATAAAACAAGCAGCTTATACAATTTAGCTTTACCACAACACTGGTATTTATAACCTTCTCACACATGCACATTTTGTGTGAATTGTCTTAGTAGCAAAACGTCAGTAAGTACTTCTGTTTATTTACCTTATGTAATTATACATGAAAAGACTTAAAATTATTAATGTTTTAGAAATCTATATAATTTCCTTTTCTCAACACTGTGGATATCTGGCTCTCAATAAATGACAGAAATATCTGAATACATAACTCACTTTGAAAAAAATCACCAAGGTTACAACTTCTTTTTTCCAGTTAGAAAAACTCTGAAAATATTTGGTATGCTTAGAAATAAAAACATTTGCTTTAAATAAAAGCAAACTTAACTGTAAGGTCAGGCACATAGCATTCTGAAATAGTATTTATGGTTTTTAGCTTCTTAACTCTCCAATTTCATAATTTTTTTCTGAGAACAAAGAAATGGGGGAAAAAAATCAGTTAACACACTCATCATGCTACAGCTCTATATGCAACTGCAATAAAAGGTAAAACTTAAAATACAATATACCTGCATGACACCTGGTAGAATGGATATCCTGGCAGAGGAAGAGAGTTTGAAAATCCAGACTGGCTCGACATTGCCTTCGGGTATTGTATCCACTTAAATCTCTTCTATATTCCATATGTTAATTCCTTACTAAAAAAATATGTACGTATGTATCCATCTGTACCTTGCTCACAGCTAACTAAAAAGAAACCAAGTGCATATTCGAAGGTCTCGAGGATTCTGCCTGCATTTCAAACTGCTTCCTCAGTAGTGAAATTCCTAAAAGCCAACACCCTCATGACATCACATACTACAAAATCATAAACACGCAATTGCCTCAGCGAGGCAAGGACAGCCCGTGGGTTTGGACTCGACAGAGAGCCCTGCACCGCATTCTTCCTGCGAGCACAGTGCCTTTCAGGCAGAGACCTGCTGCCTGGAACAGCAGCCCTGCTCTGGCACGCAGCCAGCCACCAGCACAACTTATTGCCAATGCCGCAAATCCCTGCCATCGCCTAATGAGGAGCCACACTGCAGGTGAAACAGCCTTTCAGCCCTCCACAGGAATTTCCTTCCCAATGCACGGATCCATGACCTTGAACTTGGTGACAGAAACGTCATCTGAACATCTCAGTTAACTGCACGCTGCACGCTATTGTTTTGTAAGCAGGATCAGATTGCACTGCACACCACGGTAGCATGAGAAATCATACTGAGCTTCCCCTGCTAAAGGAGAATCCTCTCATGCTACACCCCTAACTATGGGAAAAGCAGGAGGGAAGGAGAGGAGATGGAATCTTAAACCACATTATTTAAGCTACTGAATATAGATATAAAATTATGTGCATGCCTTCCTGCAGTATTTTACTACTGCTTAAATCAAAGAAATATCAAAAGCAACGTTTCTTTTGATATACAGCACAATGGTAAGTTACATTAAAGTTACTTGGGCATGCCTTCCTCAAGAGAGAAAAAGACTACTGGAAAGCAGGAAGACATGTGAGCAGTCACAGTCATGCCCAGTGGCATGACTAATGTCAAATAGACTTAAATGATTATCTACATACACAACTCTTAAGGAAGGTGTACAGTGCCCTCACACACGGATTTCCCTAATTTAGGCAAAATTTTAAACAAAAGAGATTTTTAAATTATTTCATTACCTACGCTAAATGCACTGGAAAACATTAAAATGTTGAGTTTAATACCTCTGCCTCGTGACATACTATTTACTTTCATATTATTTTGTCTCACTTTTGGAAAAAGAATAATCAGTTTCACCTGGTTTATCCCAAGTTTAGAATTTACATTTCCATCATAAGAAAAATGGTACAAAACTTTGTCACTATCCCAGGTACCTTTTAAAGTCTGACTTAAAAGACACAGGTCACTGCATAAGCCTCCAATTCCTTAAATCCTATAAAACTGCCAGGATAACAAATAGAGCACAGTCTGCCCAAAAAAGTTTTGGTGTTTTTTTTTTTGATTTGCACAACTGATACATCCTGAAAAACAAAGAAGCTTCTGGGTAAGTCATTTTGCATAAATGTTTCTTTCTCCTGTCTGTAAAGAGAGAGCTTGAAAAGGCAGATCAAGCACAAATAATGTTGTGATATCAGCTGAAATTTTACAGACTTGAAAAAGCATCATCTCTCTCATGTTCAGTACTGAGCACTCACTCCAAAAACTCACAACTCTCAAAAACCACTTGGGGAACACCAAAGAAAGTTGTGTGCATGTGAAAGTAAGAGAAAACTCCCCTAATTCTGTCTGAGCCCCTTTTGCCTTATCAGGGATGTTAGGATGAACACTGCTAACTTTCATCCCCACAGCCAAGCTGCTCAGGATGTGCCAGTGATTCCCCTGCACTGCTGGCTGGCCCTGAGGAGTCCCCCTTGTGTGCACAAACCCCAAAATACTTTTATTCTGTGTATTTGCTCATCTGTTATTTGGCATCTTCACGACACTGATAATGGCAGCATTAGCACATTTATGCAGTAACTCTCATCACAGAATAACTCCTCCTAGTCCCAGTTGGGATTGAGAATGTTTCCATTGGATTTGCCATCTGAAAAAGAATGTTAGTGTCAAATCAGCAGATTACAGGCTTATAAATTAGGAGTCTTAGAGGTTGCCAGTGGCTTGCCATGACATTTTGCAAAAGTCACATAGTCCCTTAATGCCTAGCTTATCCACATAATAAGGAAAATACTTCCTGACAGCAAAGAAATGATGTGAAGTTAATTTTTTTGTAATTAAGTATTGAAATCCTCTGATTAAAGATTTATGAAGGGATAAAACAGCTGTAGCATTTGAGGAATAAGATGTGTGGGAATATTCAGAATAGAGCTTTTTTTTTGTCTCCTGCTCCTAGCTCTAACACAACAGAAGCATTATTGCTCTGAAATTCCAATTTAAATATAAATGCCATTTAAATTTTAAAATATCATGGAAAGGGCGGGTTTTAAATGACTGGACAGCACTCCACAGCATTTAAAGATGGGGATAAGTGAGATGACAATAGGCAGACAAAAACTGTATTTAGGATAATCTTTACAGAAGCAGTATCCTTCACTGGTAGGCATTACACCACTTCAGTCATTTGGAAACAGAAAGGGAAAGTGTGGCTTAAGACAGAGAAAAGGGAAAGAGACAATCTGATTAGGACCAAAGAGAAAGCCTCCCCACAATGAAACCCAACAGTTAACAAGAGCCCCTTTTATTTAGTTCCACAAGCAGGCTGGATTGCAGAACACAACTACTTTTGGGATCTAGACCTAACTTGCCAAACACCACCTCCACTGAAAGAGACAAGCAGATTTCATTCCAACTGCAGACACATCTTTTGGAAATTTGCTTCCGTGTTTCGGAGCCAACGAGCTCACTTAAAAATAACCACCTTAGTATTGTTTGGCACAGCATGCCATGTAACACTTACTACTCTGCTGGAACAAAATTAAACCAAGAAAATAAGTTTGAGACACAAATACTGTGTGCTCCAGAATTTACAGTGACCTTAGTACTGAAGGAAGTGACCTGTTAGAGCATTTAATGCTGCTACTTAAAAAACTATGAAATACTTAATTGAGATCTAACTGCAGTTCAAAAAACAAGGACAGGCTGAAAGACTGGAGAAGAACAAATTCATGACCATTTTCAGCTATTTCAAAAAACTAGCATCCTTGGTAAACTAATGGAAAATTTGTTTAAAGCCAAGTCAGTCTGAAGAAGAAATAGAAACTAACCTCATCTAACTAACAATCAATTTCATCACATCTGGAAATGAGAGCAGGCATTCTGTAGACAATTATGTGATTGTATATCAAAATGCATGTAAAATGTTCAGTACTCAAAAATAGAATGAAGTGTCATGCAAAAATTATTGTAATAGCAATACCATAAATCAGTAATTTACTCCCATCTAATGTGTTATATTTGATATTTTCACTCCATGCTGTATTAGTGTCTAATAAATTAGACAGTGAATTAGAACGAAAACAAGAAATGTAAAATAAAATTACATGCAGTCTGAAAATTTATAAAGAAAATATTACAAAGATAGTCATTATTATAAGCAGTATTTAGACGACATAATGAAAAGCCTTACCCTCCTTTCTGAATGAAACACAACAATAAAGAAATATTCAACAATACTAAAGAATAACAGCAAATTTGCAAATGAAGAAGGACACTACCACTGGAAATTAAAAACACATCAGAGTTAAAGACTAACTGGATATTTATATAGGGAAAAACAAACAAACAAAATTCCCAAAACCCAAACAACCCAGAAGTGGAGGCTGGAAGGAAAGAGGACTTATAAACAACACTATTGCTTTGTGAGAAAGCCATCTAACCTCACTGCTGATGGATGTCTCTCTTCCCTGAGACAGACCAATGGGTTCCACGACAATGCCTAATCTCTGCTGTACTCCTAAGCTTGCTGGTCAAAGAACTCAACTAAATGTTGTTTCTATTGTTAATAAGTGTTAATAACCAGTAGAGTTCAAATCTCATAGATGGATACCAAGGAAAAAGTTGATCTCTTTTGCCTTCCTTTTTTTTTATTTTTAATTTCCCTGGTACTTTTTCATCTGACCTACCAGCCTTTCACTGGCTAACATGGGGCCCAACTGCAAATTCAAAACTTCTCCAAAAGCAGATGTCACAGAATGTCTTGGATTGAAAAGGACCTAAAGATCAACCCCAACCCCCAACACCTTCCACTAGATCAGGCTTCCCACAGCCTCATCCAGCCTGAACACTTGCAGGAATGAGGCATCCACAGCTTCTTTGGACAACCTGTGCCAGTGTCACACTACCCTCACGGTTAAGAAAGGAAAGCAAAAGATGGAGACATCCTTTGCAAGGTCAAATGCCAACTCACTCCTTCCTGCAATCACACAGGCTGGCAAGACTGATGAACTCCATAAAGTAGAAATAGTAAGAGCCTTGAAGTATAAAGTATCTGAAATTTAAGGAATTTATTTCCATTAAGGATTTATCCTTTGAGGAAGAGTGAAGTAACGGGAAGACATAGCAGTAGGTTATATTTTAGGTATGGACATATTTCTGCATCCAGAAGCTTTATCTTAGGGTCACACAATCACAGAATCATTAAGGTTGGAGAAGGCCTCCAAGATCAGGGAGCCCAACCTGTGACCAAACACCACATTGTCAACTAAACCACGACACTCACTGCCGCATCCAGGTGTTTCTCAAACACCCCCAGGTGACTCTACCACTTCCCTGGGTAGCCTGTTTCAATGCCTCACAACTCTTTCAGTGAAAAATTCTCCCTGATGTCCCACCTGAACCTCCTCCAGTGCAGCTTGAGGCCATTTCCTCTCATCCTGTCACTGGCTTCTGGAGAGATCAGTCCCCACCTGGCCACAAGCCTCCTTTCAGGAAGCTGTAGAGACCAATAATTCCTGTAACTGAAAAAAGGTCTAGAATTTAATCTAAATATCTGAGAATTCATAGTGGAGTTACTAGACTTACATGTCTGCTTGCTACCTTAGTCCTTCCAGACATTCTTACTTAGATTAAGAAATTACATTTTAAATGTCTTTTTTTTTCCATCTGGAACAAGAGGGAAGGAGTTATTAAAGTCTTGTTTAAACAAGATTTATTTTTAGCCCAAACATAAAACTGCTCTTAGCTACTTGACTAGAAGGGCTGTAAAGATGTTCAGAATCCAGCACCATCACCCTGACTCGCAAGGCCCCATAACCAGCATAACCCAAAAGCCATTCAGCTACCAGGAGCTATGGGACAGCCTACACAGCCTCCACTGACCTGACACATTCCAGTAACACATCAACTCAAAAGTCATCTTTCAAGCACTATTCACACATTGCCATTAATACTCAAAGCCTTTGTGCCCAAACCAGAGGTGACACACCTCCTCTCTTCCCTTTTTCATTCTTCCTGCAAGTTTGCGCTCCACATTTATCCATAGCTGAAGGCTCCATTCCTTTTATTCTCCTCTGGGTGCTCAAGAGGCAGCACACCTCTTCAGGCTTTGCACATTAATACAGCCATCATCACTGATTTTAGTTACTCTACAGCTTAGGTAACTTTTACCACAAGATGTTTCAGCAGTCAACCATGAATTCTCAAAATTCTCAATGGATCTCACGCATATTGTGCGATACCAAACACGGGAAAAAAATTATGCACTAGAACTGAGATTAATAAACTGCAATCTGTATCTAGATATCAGATAGCCAGTGCACATTTCTTTACTGTTTAGCAAGAGTTCAGGCAGAAGCTAAACAAGCCTTCACCGTGGCCAAAGGTTCTGAACTGATTCATGAGTAACTGAACAAGGCTGGCAGCCTGCCTGGCAGGGAGATAACCCTGTCCTGCTGAACTAGAGCAGTGAACCCTCCTGCCTGCACACCCAAAGCCACAGTGAGGTTGCTGTGTAACCAGGTGCCCTGTTCTCAACCACGCCATTCTGCCCTGCAGCTGTCTGAACCAGCCTGTAACGATCTGCACAAGGAACAAGAAATATTCTTGTCAGCAGTAAAACATCAGGATGTCTTCTGGGGCAGGGAAGAATACCTGAGCTGTAAATTAACCTCCTGCAAGTCATGAAACAACACAGACATAAAGCCATGGACCATGACCAAGACAAGAAGGGTGAAGGACCCTGCCTACAGCCTTGCCTCCTCTCCAACTGCAATTCCAGCTGAAACAATTAGCCTCAAGTACCCTGCAACTGGAAACTACCTTCCAGGATTTGGTGATAGTCTGAGGCACGCAGGCATTAGTTATTCTGTACCTGGGCACGTCAAACAGCCTGTACTGCACATCCTTGAAGTGTACCCTAGGTAAACTTTGGGGGATGAGCTCACCTTTAACACTAGAAGGACACATTAATCTCAACCACCACGTTCACTCTCCACCATCCCCATGACCTTTACCCAGGAAACAGAGCAAACAGCACCTGGCCACACAGTCATTACAGCAAGGGGAAACTGTTCTTCCAGGAAAACAGGAGATCCACGCTACAAAACAAGGATTTTTAATGTCTGAACATCCTACAGAGACCATTTCAGAGACACAATTCTATTTTCTGCTTACTGCATTTGTAAATACAAGAGTATAAATCTTGTGCGCTGTGGAATTGGCCGGCATTACACATTTCAGCTCAAAGATAATGTGAGAATCAAATTACAGTCTCTCATTGTATGAAAAAATTACACATTCTTAAATCTGATGTGACTTTTATAAAAACCAGAAAAATAGTATTCATGAAGACATTATCTTATTATATATACAGAAAAAAAATAAATACGCAGAGCCAGAAATGGGATTAAGATACTTTATCCTACTTAAAAATGAATTATACTGAATAGAGATAAATACTCCTTGTCAAGTGACCTGAAAATATTCAACAGAAAACTAACTAAAATGATTGAATTTGGGAAAAAAAAAAAAAAAAAAAAAAAAAAAAAAAAAAAAAAAAAAAAAAAAAACACCACACCCACACAAAACACACGCTCACACACACCAAAGCCCTGAATCAGCCAAATAAACTTTAAAGGAACTAACTTCTGCTAAAAACAAACAGGAAATCTAGTAGTGCATAATTACTGAGCATGCATGCAAGTAAATTCGACTGAAGTGACTTAATTGGAACAGTCACCGAAAACATATGTAGAAGTCAGAAAGCTGATATTATAAGCAAATATTTAAATTACTTTGAATTTAGAAAGCAAGGTTACTTTCTATCATTACACAAATATTAACTTATGTGAGCTACCAGAACATAGCAAATTTCTCTCTCCACAGACACAGTTTATTAATACATTTGTATTTGTACTAATTAAACAGATACCTATTCAATGGCATTCAGCTTGCTGGCCCTTGATGAAGCTCCAGAGTAAATAATATACTTCTTGTAGGACTGCAAATACAGACAGGGAGTCTGTTTTTGAGGTTCAGGATAAGTCAGTCTTCTGCTCAAGAGGGCCATCACACAGTGTGCAACAGCCCTGATAAATTCTTAGCTGTAATAATAACCTATACAAAATTCAAACTAGCAAATAAACTATAACTACAATGCCTTGTAAATGGTGCAAATCAGCTATCAGGTGACAGAAAAGTGTTACAAGTAGAGGCAAATGTCACCTCACTTTTCAGCTGGCATTTTCTGTAACTCGGTGTGTCTCCAAAGGAAAAAAGTAAAAAGAAACTGTTGGGTTTACAAACTCCTGAGGTCAGGGTGATAAGTGAAACCACTTCCCAAATAAGCTTTCCTAATTAAGGCTTCTAAACCAGACCTGGCTTGCATTCAGTTATTACCACTGTTACAAGTAATCTAAAATATTCTTGATAAAATATTTTTAGCATCAACACCAGCATATTAAAATCAGTTGAAGGTCATAAGAATGAAATAAATAAAAGTTCACACTCAGGAAAATATCAAATTCATTCTTAAAACTACACAGAAGTGTTGTGAAAACTCCCTATTTAAATCAGTTGAAGATTTTTTTATAGTTATCAACTTAATGTATTATAATCTGTGCATTAAAAAAATGGAACAGCATATCCATCCACTCTTGGATTACATCTATGGGATTTTACTTATTTGTCCCCACAGGCACACCTGGGCTACTAAAAAGGGTGAGTTTTCTTTTGTTAAAAGACAAAAACATTGCATACATCGTTTTAATCGATTTTATGTCTTCCCAGCCTCCCTGAAGAAATATTTATTTGCTTAATTAGACAGATGGCACTTTTTATTACACTTGTATTTGCACTTAAGAAAATTAATTTGCATAGCAAAATTTTTATTTTCTAAGTCAATTCATGTGCCACTAAATGACAATTCAGGACTATAAACTACAGTATTATTAAATCTATTCTCTGAAATGTAATATTTCATACTAGTATTTTTAAGCAGTGAACCACTGAAACTCTTCATTCTGTGGTGGTGTACAAACTTTATTTTTGGCATATTCTTCTATAATAATCTACATAATTCTCAGAAAAAACAATGCTAAAGAATCCTTTACATCCTTTACAAGGGAATCTGTTATTATATGTTATGTATATCTCTTACACAGAATGCTTATTATATCCATATTATATCCAGTCTTTAATTGGAAGAAATTAAACTTAACCATGACATTATACACTACACAACTGACCCAGAGTCACACTGTTAAGAACTGAACAGATGGCACAGAATTCTAAAAGAACGATATCTGCAAAAAACAAACAAACAAAAAAATATCTAAAAGCACCAGGAATGGCAACACGTAAGGTAACAGGGGCCATGTGCTTTCAAGGGCAGAAGATGCATTTCTATGCAAACCAGGATATCCCTTAAAATGTACACTGACTTACACATACACAAATCACTAATTATATTTCAATTAATCTTCTTAAGCCTGTGAAATGATTCATGTTTACAACATCTGACCACCTAACCTCAGGTGCTTTGTCAAAAGAGAAGGGCTTTTTTTGTTTTTTCCTCCCTATAGGAACAAGAAGGATAAAAAGGTAAAGGATGTAGACTCAAACTTGGACAACAAAACCTATGATTCAGCATTGTAAGAAAAAGCCAAGGTAAGGCACGATTTGATTTGCAACTAAGCTTTGGGTTGCTACAGCAACTTCATTACTTCAGAAGATATTATAAATACTTCCATTCTTACTCCCTCATAATAAAATCTGTTTAAATGCTTTGGAAATCATTCAAATACTTATTTGCTTTGGTAAGAATTAATCATCAGTTTGAAGGCTACATCTACAAAGACCAAGAAACAACCAGGACTTTTCACAAATCTAGAATGTAACTGCTGAGAGAAAGGTAGGAATATCTGACATTCACTGCCCTAATTATTGAAGATAATAGCGCTCAACCTTCAGACAGGTATTCTAATCACAAAGCAAACTTTGCAAAACACGTCATTAAGTACACAGTGCACATTTAGACTTTCAGGATGGAAAACTCAAAAGGGTTAGCAAGACATCAGTACAAAATCCTCGTATTACCCCAAGCATTTAGCACACAGCACACAGGAAAAAATACAGTTTCAAATGAAACATTACAAGTTGATTTTTTTTGCATGGACTGAGCACTGATATATATCTAAGACAGTACCTTTTCATAACACTGTTTGCAGACCCGTCAGCTCCACTCAGCCATTAAGAGTTCTCATAATTAAGCCTGAAGCATTCATAAGCATTCAAAAGAGAAGCACAGTCATTAAAAAGGACCATGCTTGCGCTCTCCCTATTAGCTGGGAAAAAATTCATTAATGCCTTCACTCCTCTCTTTCTGCACAGGGAAAGAAAGAAAGGGGAGGGAAGAAGATTAGAGCAGAACACCGCCTACATTGCCATCATTTCCTCCCAACAGGTCAGCCACACAGAGGAAAAGGACCAAAAATGGTCTCCGAATTGGCTCCAGTGCTTCAGACTGCCTTAAGAGAAACAAACCAGAATTAATTTGATTTATGTAACTGATGTGAGTTACATGTGGCCCTACCATGACTATATCCACTCAGTGACATCATTCTCTCATGTGTTTTGAGATAAAGGCAATAAATTTAAATCAAGATATATTAAGAAAACACAATTATTATATCCCAGGTAATTCCTAAAACCAGAAAACAGGTGTTTAAATGATGCATCCATCATTTTAATTAGCTCTCAGCATTTTCCCCTGGCCACACAACTTCTGTCATGGAGATCACAGCAACTTTGCAGACTTAAATTTACAGGTAACCACCTTCTAGGTTTCCTCCCATCTAGAACACGTTAATCAGCTTGTTCTGTAAAGCCAAAGGAAATACATTCTTTCAGGACAATACCTCTACTCTGATTAAATACTTGAAGTAAAGCACAAACAGTTATTGCAGACACAATTTAAATCAGAGCAGTTTACAGATGGGGGATTAAACCTGTAAATTTCTCCTCAGACATATGAATTAAAAATCTCTGTACTTTGGTGAGATATGAAATTTATTGAAAGAGCGCTGACATGTCCTATGACTCCTACTTCAAAGCAGCTAAATTACCAGGAATTATTATATTATTTTAAAACCTTCAAAATACAAAATTACTTCTGGCCTAAGTGCTTCAGTAAGTTTAAAACTTTCCTGTTACAAATTTCCATACAAACGAATCAGTAAAGGGACTCTTAGTGCTCTTGGTAACTAAATTTTGTCTCAACAATACACTGTGTTAAAGCAATTACCTAATGTGTTATGCTAATATAGGTAGGTCACATTGTTTCAATTAGATTTGCCTTAAAGCTCTTCCTAATAAATCTAGTTGCAAGAGACGTGCTTGCCTTATTTTCTCTAAAACATTGTTCATTTAAAATTAAATATTGGGCAACCCACAGTCTTTGAAAAACTCAACACATTGCCTGCCACTTACATCAAAGCATATGTATTTTATATGAGTCTTGTTTTGCTGCAAATACACAGAGAAGGCTTTGTCAAAATCCCATCAGTTACAAACGCGTGACTGAAATTCCTCCTGCATTTGGGAGCAAAAGGGGGCTCAGGGGGGTGTCATTCATCACCAAGTTGCTGTGACTTTACTCTCATTGCTGAATGCAACACAAACAATAAAAGACAACACTACTAAGGGATATAATTCTAAAAATAAGATAAAATAAAATAAAAATATGTGAAACTGCAAGCCTTGTTTCCTTTTCTTTAGTTCACCAAATATACGTATGAGAAATAAAACCTTTACCTAAGCTTATATTTTCCTCATCATCACAGGATCAAAAACTTCAAAAGTTTGGAAACAATTCAATTACTCCTTACTTACCTTATAAATGAAGTATGGAAATACATGCAAAGAAGTAGTTCTAGGGGTAAATGCTATACAAGTACATCCATTGAAATATACTAAGAGGTGAAATCCTAGCAAGTAAGTGACAAGCTATCCTAACTCACCATTTGTTTTCCATTAATTTACATTTAATTGCAGGTGCTCACAAAGTTTAAAAAAGATAGCATTGATCTCTGCTCTCTGCAGAATATTTTAATCTGTAATCATAATATTAGACAGTAAGTTACTTTTCCTTTGAAATAATATTTACATAATGGTACACCAGCAAGCAGGTCCCAGACAGCTCTTCCTAGGGGAGCATTAGACCAGAAACAACCAACATCAGGAAGAAGCTGCTGCCTCTCAGCTGAGCTGACAAACTTTCACTCTTCAACTTTTTATACAAATGTAGCTGTAATTACTCACTTAACCCGACACCAGTTCCCACATTGTTCATTCCCACAGACTGCATGGGCCAGAACGGGATGAATGTCTTCCTGCAGTGCCACATGTAATTGCTGAAACCCCAGGGTCCCTCCCGTCCTTCCAACAGCTCCTCAGGACCCATCAAAAACGCCTTTTGCACACTGAGCCACCAGCAACATCAATGCTTACACTGCCTGGTTGAAAGGGGGTTTTGCCTGTAGGGATGTTTAAAAAACATTATTTAGCAGCTGAGTCGATTAGACCACTCTATCCAATTATTTTGATATTTAACCAATCACTTCCCAGATTCCCCAGTTTTCCCTACCCACTACCATATTGGCGACTCACTCTTTCTCCTCCATTTTCCAAGACTCCTATTGCATCCCCTGTCCCTAACATCTTCTGAATTTAGGAACTGTCTGTAGTATGAAAACTTGTGGTCAAATCCAGGCATCTGCAAAACAGACTTTTTTTTTTTTTTTCATAGAAAACTAGGATATTCTGGCCATTCCTAGTGGAACTATTACTTCTCAACCTGTTTGGAGTTTTATTTTAGCTTCAGGGAAAATACTGTTTTCTATCTTCACCACCCCTCAAAAAAACAGAACTGTCTCATTGCCAAGAAGAACACAAATTTTTACATGCTAATTTTAAATTCTAAAAGGGAGTAGTTGATGAATATAATAAAAAAAAATAAATTAAACCCTATGAAACAAGACCGCCTCTCTTTCCACAGCATTTAGATTAGAAAAGCTAAAGATCACAACCTTACTTCATGGTTACACCTGAACAGTTTTCTCACTTAAAAAACAAGGATGGAAGGGGAGACAGATTAGTCTTTAATGATAAAAAAGGAAGTATTAAGTATAAACTGAGACACGATTTTCAAACTTTCAAAGGATTACTATAAAAAGTTAACAGATGGGAACATTAAACTATGGGATCTGTGTTACTGATGGCCTTTGAAGAGAGACAAACAAGATTACACATAAGATGCCTGATGATTTGTGGACCTGTCTTCCAGCTCTGGTACATCATCTAAAACGGAAGAGACAGGGGATGTATCAATATGCTAAACAGATTTTCTGCACAGAGAAACATTCTGAAGCCCTGTGAAGCTGTCTGAACAGTTTTCATTAGGTCTATGCTTTTGGCATAGAAAACAGAATTCTGTAAGAAGCTCCAATTAAAATCATAATGGCTCTACAAGTATTTAAAAACATTAAAAAACCCCTTCAATGGATTTCTCTAAACGAAGAAAACATACCCCCTCAAGCATGACATGTTTGGTACTATAAAGAAATTAGAGCTAGAATACCAGAGACTGTGAAACTACTACCCTCTAAGACTAGACTTTAGATACTTCAAATTCTGATTTATTCCTTTCTAACATCCTAAAATGTCAAAGCCATTCCCAGGTTATTTATTTTCCAACAGATTGGTTTTGCCATTTAACACAGAGAAAAGCACTGCAATTCTACTACAGAAGCTTCCAAGTGTTTGTTCAGCCTAAAGACACACGGTAAACTTCACATCGTAAGAGACATGTTATTATAGAAGACTTTTCCTTCTGCATTGCAGGCTAAAAACACCATAATAATGATCTAGAAAACTACAGAGGATGTCCTCTGGGTTTTAATTCAAAATGTCAGAAGTACACTGCAGGCTTCACCAGATTTCTTCTAAAAAAATTAATTATCAAAAGCATAGATCTTCTCAGATCTCCTCAGATCCACTTTTACACCTCATCTTATTTCCAAATGCTTGAGCTCAAAAGATTTCTAAACATTTTTTAAGCAATTTAATTATCTAAAGTATGCTATTAATTCTGTAAGCATGCTGAAAAACATTTCAAAGGTGCTTCAACAATCTTAACTGGGAATCATTTAAATGACAAGCAAGTACCACACTGCAGGAGCAGCTACTTGTAATAAAATTTCCTCATGATGGCAGCATAAACCATTCTCATGAAGTGCATTCTGACTCATACCAAAGTGAGACCTCAGCTGCTCCAGAAATTGTGTTCACTACCTTTTTTTCCCCCTCTTCACACTGCCATTTTTACATTACATTCTTCTGATTTAGTCCCCAGAATTCCACATGGGTATCATTATACTGCATACATGCAATTTATAAAGAAAGATAAGGGTATAACTCTACCCTACAGAGTATTTTGACAAGGGATAGTTTCATGTGGCTTGCCCATACACTGGATTTTGTATCATTTGTATATTCTACTTTGGAAAGTCTATGACAACTTTATAGTCTACACCTCTGTGTGAATCACTACATTAATGCTTCAGTCAAGATCTACGAAGTTCTTCTGAACAATAATCTTCCATCAAGTTCTGTTTGCTTTTAGTCTTTCCACACTACAAAGAGGACAATACCATGGCATGCAAGATGCCATTGCCAGAAGGATTCTGAAAATCTGGCACTTTGTCTTACTGACCTCCACAGTGTACAAACCACTAAGATGAACAGGTAGTTGTATACTTTTATGAGGCCTGAAATTCATTGAGTTCAAAATCTGCACAGACTTCAGTTTATGAACAAATTACAGCAATTAAGTCTGTGTTGTTAAGAATAGGTTTGAGATTAAAAAAATCATCACCATGCTTGGAAAGACTTTGTTTAAAAGCTATTACTAGTGCAAATCACTCTTTTTAGACTGTGCTACAAGCATGGCTTTGCCGAGGCTCCTACTGCCAAAATCTCATTGCTTGAGATTGAAAAGGTCAGCCACCGTCCCCCTTAGACCAGTCACCACAAGCTGTTCCTTAACCGAGTTCTATCAAAATAATCTGACTTTTTCAAACCATAGAGCATAAAGGAACCCAGATCACTGAGACAGCAGTTGATGAAGAGACAGTATAAACAGTTAGGTTTAGGGAACACTGATTTAGGTTTAGGTTTACTGATCCAAGGGAACAGTAAGCTCCTGGAGGAGAAAAGACTGACCAGTAAGAAGGAATGATGTCCCCAGTCTCCTCCTCGGTTACAAGTTTCATATCTGTCTACAGCCTTTAAAAGTGCTCTAAACCCTCATTTGTTTCTTAGAATACCTACACAGAGTTTAGAGACCAGAAGTGTATCTTGATTTAGTTCATCTTCACATTACTGACTACCTCTGCTTAAAATACACCTAGAAACTTTACCAATTTACAGCTTTGCACTCTCTCTGATTAATTTCCAACTGCTTAAAGGTAGCAATATTGAGACTCCATGAAAATAAACAGCCACTCACCCTACTTCTAGATGTTAACAAACACTGAAAGAATAAACATCCATAAGGAAAGGAAAAATGTAAAAATTGCGAGTCTGGTTTACATAGAACAGAAGCTATGAGAAACATAAATAAACATGTTTCTAACCCATGAAATACAGGATAGATATACTTGTTCTGGTTTGGCACCCATGGACAGAGCAAACATTGTTTTAACACCCAAAAGCAGCAGCGTAGGCTATTTGGCTGTAGTTAAGCTTTTCCTATCTCTTTTCATGTCTCGGCAGTTTTATCTGCACTAGGGTAAGAAGGATGGTTAACATTAATTTTCTCAAATCTCACTCAGATTACACTGATTGAAAAGACTGGCCATATCTTAATTTGAGGGTTTACAATAAGAAGATTAAAACAAACCAGCAGCATCTTTGTTTTTAAGCACTACACTCACTGAGCAGCAAACAAGTACCACATCAGAGAAAAAGTAGCTGTCATTACACCCCATCTTCCAAACATTTATGGTTTCTAAGAGAATTATCATTCCTCCAGAAACCTCCCATTTTCTTCTCCATACACCTTTACAGTACAGCTATTTTGGCCAAGACAGTAGCAGGGCTTTACCACATTTCCTCTGCTTAACAGGATTTTTAAAATGAGCAGCAAAGCCTGGGAGCAGCTGGAGCTTCAGAGGAGGATTGCCTCATTATCAGCAGCAAGAAACAAAACAGATGAAGCAGAGCAAAAAGCCAAGTTCTCCATCTGAAGGGACAGTTACGAGGTTTTAAAATCACAGCCCAAAATCAAGACTGTGCTGCTGGTATGTACATCTGGCTGCATTATTATAAAAAAAACCAACATCATAATAGGAGTCCTATATGAATTTACAGCTTTTTGTCCCTTTATGTAAGACTAGTTTAATTTGAAACACATTATGCCAGTTGAGTTATGTGGAAGAACTACCTAGATGTAATTAGAAACCACCACTTCTACCAGTTTCAGCAAGGCACTTCAAAAATATAATGAAATATTCATGGCCATATTGTGATATAAGAGCCTACAACCAACTTAAAAGAAGTAAGAGAAATTGCACAACAGCCTGTCACTTAGAAAAAAAATAATGAAAAGGTGTATTTGGCAAGACAAACTTTCCTTCCCAAATTGTTTTTTTTTTTTACTCTAGTCTTGTCTCTCATTGTTAGAAACTATCAGGAAACACTAATTTTTGTACAGATCTAACATGTGATAAATACTGCATGAATAATTTTTCTTTTTAATTATCAGACAAAAGTTTTCATATGTAGGAGGTAATTAGTTGAACATAAATTTAAAGAAGAAAAATCCTGAAGTTTTAAAAAGCAAGAGAAATAGAACATTCAAAATTAGATCCAAAGTATGACCTAACAACCGAAAGGAGAGAAATGCAGAGATAATGCATAATGAATGCCTGAGAGTAAACTGATCAGGGAGCAGGAGGTACCCAGCATAAGTCACCACTGTAACATGGCAGTGAAAAAGAAAATTCAGTGCCAGGATACATCATGACAGGTATTTCCAGAAGAGACAAGGAAATATTTTAAGCAGCCTTCAACTGTGTTTCAGCAAGTTTTTATCAAGAATATCATGCTACATTCTAAACGACCCACATTTAGAAACCATCAAATAGGTGCAAGTAAAAAGGGCTTTGTGTACCTGGGGAAGAGATCAGGACACAACAAGTACAAACAAAAAAACCCCAGATGCAATTAACCAGTCCATGAGATAACAATGTGGTGAAAATCAGAAGACATAACTGAGTCAATACCTGCTTGCAGACATTAGAAACAAAAGGCAATTCACCAGTATTTCAGAACACTGTTCATGCAAAGAATTTGTTGCTGTTTGTAAATATCAATAAACATTTTGGATTCTACTACATCTCTAAAACCATGAATCTTCTCCAATTATGCAAACAACTACTTGTTTCAAACTTCAAAACTTCTGAATCAACAATTCTCAATAGAAGTCTTTAATCTGTAACATATTAGAAGATAATCTGTTATGAGTTTACCCTGCTAAGCTACTATGCAAAGTAGATTTAACTCTTCTTTTCTTGTGTCCTTAAACTGCCTTGGTTCCAGCAACAGTACTGGCATCTCCTCCTTATTCCCTCATCAACCAAATGAATGACAAGGGCATTTTCCTCCTCCTGGCAAAGTAGGAGCTCAATTATCATATAAAATTTCATTAGGAATATACCTTCTTTTGATGTGATCCTAAGTTCATAATGTCAGGAATTCTGCCTGCTCTGGATTCATTACATTGTCCCAGAAATACAAACCCACTTTGTTGGTGTTCAACCTGTGCAGCCAGGATGTCCAACCTACTGAGACATAGATGGTAAAAGCTTCAAATGATCTAACTAAATCTAGAGAAAGGAAGATACTCCTGCTTCATCCATAAAAGGACCAATACACAAAATCTTGCCCCAGAGTCATCTGAGGAAGACTTTGGAGAGTAAGCCTCACCCTTTCCCAGTGAAGAATTGCAGGGACACAGAAAATCTTAGACAAGAAGAGGTTTCGGGCAATCATCCAGTCCAATTTTTTGCTAAAAATGAGATTTCAGATGATCCAGGGTCATCCAAACTGAACCTTGAATACTTCCAGCAAGGGAAATTCTACCCCTCCTCTAATCAACCTACTCCAGTATTTAACTGTTCCCAAAATGAACAATCACCTTTCCTGACTGATCAGGGACGACAGTGAAGGCTTAGGAGTGCTATACTCAGGTGCAAGAGTGTAGTGCTTTTACAGCCCTTTCAAGCCCTGAAGAATGTAAGCACAATCCTTGTCACACAAGTGTGCATTTTTCAAAACGGGGGGGGGAAGAGGACGAATTTGCTAAGCTCTTACTTATGCTAGAAATACATATTATGTTAAATGTTAAATTCATGTATTTTTAATCAAGACACCGTAAGTACTAGACCTGGCCATAGAACAGCTGACAAGAACAACCACACTGGAACATATTTGGCTAAGAGGCACTTGCTCATTAGCACTTTAGCAAAAAGAGTCACGCAGAGTGGCATTAGTCAGGGAAATACACATTTCCAATACTCTGGGCCAGCCTTGCCCTCAATCCAACAAAAAGCTTTTGGCAGGCAGCTAAGAGCTGCCATTTGCAAACAGAGGTGGTATTTGGCTCTTTCCTCAGAGCCCAGCTCCTGGAATCACATAATGACTTGAGAATGCATGCTTTCATCTTATAAAGACAGTCCTAATATTCATATTTTAAGAGGAAAAAAATAGGCCCTGAAGATGCTCAGGGAAAAAAAAAAAGAGATAAATATGTGCATATAAATAATGAGTAGGAGGCCAGTAAATCTAGAAAATGTTTGGCAATTTCTAAAGAAGTATAGATGACAGACATTCTATTTCACTCCACAGATAAATTATAATCAGGTGCACAATTATGCTTTTTTTTTCCTTTTACTGAGAAATTGCTCCTAACTCCCAAACCCTGACAATTTCCCTTGTATGTTCTTTTCCCTTCCCCCTGCAAAAAAAAAAAGAATTTGGCCTCGTAAAGACAGTAACTCAAAATGAGTTTAAATAAAGCAAAACCAAATACAATTGTTTGGCTTTACTACTTCTCAGCTGCCCCATCTATCCCTCATTTCTATATACCCTTTCAAAACTAAACAAGCCAAATAAACTATTGGCGTAAGTGGCACCAAAAAAAGGTTCCATTCAAGTAAATTCCACAAAGAAGCAAAGGCAATTTTCTCATAAAGCTGTTGTAGTCCCTCACAACGAAGATCAAAGTACCACACATGGAAAAGTAACCATTTGAGCCAAGCACAGCAAAGTCTTAAAGAAGAATTAGAGCAACACAATCACAAATGCCTGCACTGACATTTTCAAGTTGACTGTAACTGGCTTGAAGTTTTGCAATAGCATCACTGACAGTAATAGAGTTCTTCAGTAGCAGTAGTTTGACAGAAAAAAAAAGTTTTTTTTAAAACAAATATTTAGCTGCAAATATTTTAGCTCATACACTGAAAATCACAATAAACAACAAAGATTTGCACAAACATCTCTCTTACAGAGCTCTCTACCATTCTTTGAAAAAAATCCAATACAGCAAGCACTCCTCTTCTGTGTTTGCCAAATTTATGAAGTTTCATAGTTGTGTTATGTAATTTAAGCAAACAGAGCCAGACTAGATAAGCAGTTCATGCACAGAGTACTCATAAGATGCTAAAATTCAGGTTTGCCTTTAAGGGTGCTTTACCATATAACAGCCACTCTTCACAGCATAGAGCTAAAAAGGAAACCAATGCAAAAGTCGACCAAAACCCAAGCTTAATAAAACTTCTAAATTTACTAAGACAGTTTTAAACAACACTAGATGAGAGGCTATGTAGAGCTGCCATTTTGAGGGTGAATAAATGCTGGCAGAAACATGCTGACAGAAACCTCACAACATCCAAGAAAGATAAATGCAGGTTCGTGGGATGGAATAAGCCCATGCAGCGAAGACTGGAGACCAACTGGCTACAAAACAGCTTTTCACAAAGGGCTCCTACAGGTCTTTGTGAAGAAGTTGAACACAATTTTTTTTATTTATGACAATATTTTCCTTCTACATCTTGACCTCTTCACTATGTTAGAGCAGGGAAATGTAGAAAACAAACAACAAAAGAATTCTCTATACGAAGAAAGTATTACACACTTTCAAGTCTCCTAGAACAAGCAGTACCAGGAAAGCAGGGTCAGGAACACATAGTCCTTGTCTCAAAACCAAGAACTAGCATATCACAATAAGCTGGTTCACTAATAAGGACTGACGGGCTCCTGCAGAAAAGCACAGGCTGACAAAAAGAATTATGGAAGCCTCGACATACTTTGCCAACTGCAGGTTCCTTGTCCCCATCACCTCAAAACAGATCTGACAAAAACCAGTTTCAACAAAATTCACAAAGACCCTCCTCACACACAGAGCTCCTTTGGTCCTCTGGGTGCTCTCTCCAGAAGACAAGAACACATCCATTATTTTCATGAAGCTGAATATTCTCACTCTGAATAAAAATGAAATTTTAACAAATACAGAAATGGAAAATTACACCACTGATGCCCATTGTCTATCTCAGAGAGATACAAACACTGAGATTTTTGAAATAAGAAGTACTTATTTCTATTATCTATTCTAAACTTATTTCTGTTTTAAAAATATGACATTTCTATAAAACAGGCTTTGATAAGAATGATTTCAAATGACATTTTATTCCAGTATTTCTGTTTTCCCACTGTCTCAAGAATACTCACAAACATAGATATAACCTTACACCACAGACATAACCATACACCACTGTATTCTACAGATTCATCAGGAAATTTTCTTAAACCTGTCTTCTTTAAAGCATACATTTAAACGTAAAAATCTATGCTCTTCCCGCCTGCCAATTTGGAAGAGAGATTTTGTCTCAATCTGACCAACTTGTTTCCTTCTACAATTTCATTTAATTCTTTCTGAACTATTTTCATAATTCTGAAAATTGTAGCCCCCTCATCAAAATAGAGACACCTAAAATAACTGCCATCTTGCATTAATTGCAGTCTGGTATTTCCAGTGAAGAAGAAATGCAGAGAATCAAACGTGTGACAAGTCCATTTTAAAGAAAATGCCCCATTCCTACAATTCTTTTTTTTCTTTTTACATTAAACATTTCTGTTATTTAGAAATCCTCATCCTCACAACTGATACACTGGAGCTTAATTCCGGAATTATTTCTCACTGATTATATGCCATAATTATCACTACATTCTACCAATATAATTTCTTTTTGTAGCTAAAAAGTTACTGTTCCCAACTCTCTCCCACCCAAAAGCACAGAAAGAGCCACACTTGATCTGATAGAATTCTTAGGGCTTAAGAAATATTCTAGTAAGCTTTATTACAAAACAAAACAACACCCCAAAACCCAACTCACAATTCCTCTGTGTTGGATTTCATTATGAAATAAATGTAGGACAACATTCAAATTCACCACCTCAAGTTAAAAATATGAGTTTGTTTTGCCATCTGCGGAAACTATTTTGCAGGCAGTCAATACCACAAAGATCAATAAACCCTATAATGGATTTCCTTTCCAAACCTTTGCAAAATAACTCCATATTAGCATAAAAAGCAGACAGCAGAAGATTGCAGATTAGCTGCAGTTTTCAACCTGACTACATAAATATCTGAAGAACAAAAAACAATTTATCTTATTTATTCAAATTAATCACTTCCATTTGCTCACCAGGAACTATATATGGACAGGTAATCCTTCTGCTTTCTGGGATATATAGAAGTGTGCCTTCTGGAATTTGGTTTAATCCACAAATGAGTCCAGAATGCTGTCCAGCAGCAGAGTCCCATTCCCCACATTATCAATAAATGCCTTCTGCAGAAGTGTAAGGAAGGCATGCCATCTTGCAGGAAAGGCTCCCTTTGCACTCATCTTTACAATTTAGCTGGCCCTTCTTGAAGCTGTTAAGCAACACATTTTGTTAAATGTCACCCCAAGTGCATTCCATGAGATGGAATGTACCGCGGTGTCCCCACAGAAAGCACATCCTCCCACCACAGCTGTAGATTTCAATGCTTCTTTGTATTCCTTGTTTTTAAAAAAAGGACAAAAATATCAAGTTTTTTTTTACAGTATTAGCTCTCCATGTACCAAAACAATAGCTTGGTATTTCCCAAAGTTCTTGAAAAGTTTGAAGCTCTCCCATCTCAAAAAACAGCAAAACAAAGTGCCCCATCCCCAGGAAAGTCTATAAACCTAAATATATATCAGAACATATCAGTGATCTAAGCTGGGTGTCTGTATATCCTTGTATTCAGTTTCCATAAATAGTACACTAAAGCCTAAACTGTGGTAACAGAATTCATATCTGTATTCTAAACTTCACAAGACGTTCATTGTCTATGTGCATTGGTAAAGTGCCCATTTTTTAAAACAAAAGTTTAATGCTCTTCCAATAAAACTTTAACAAAGGCATTGTATAGCAAATTGCTATTTTTTTCCTACCTCTGTCAAAGGATTTTTGGCATAGTAACTTCATTTTAAAGCTCACATGAAATCCAAGCTTTTATAGGTAAAACTACTTAATTTTAATTATCCATTATTTTTATTTAACTGGAGCTATTTTAGTTCTGCTCAGGGAAGTGACAGTCATAAAAATCAAAAGCTAGGTAAGAGGGATCTAAGATTAATGTAATAAAAAGCAAAACAAAATTACTGCAGATAGGAAGCGTATAAACCAAACTTCAAGGACAACTGCCAAATCTCAAGAAGTGTCTGCTCTCCTGGGAGGTGAAAATCTCTAAGATGTGCTCCACTTAATTCTCATCTGCCATGCAGTTCCACTGAAGGAGTCATTTTCTAAAAAGCTAAGAAGTCCAGCAAAGATCCCAGTACTCCTGGAAGGAACAGTCCCACCTCCTGCCTTCCCAGTGCTTCCTCTGCACTGGTCCTGGTGCCCGTGCAGCCCTGCAGCAAAGCAAAGGGCAAGTGACTCAGCTGAAACCAGCCTCCCATAGGACGTGTTCCCAGCTAGAGCAAAGCAGAGAGCTGCAGCACCAGGCTGCCAAGCAAGCGTTCCAGGGCTGGGCAGGAAAAGGGCTGCAAAGGAAAGATACCATGGAAATGTGGACATCACCTTCATTGACAGCTCACTCTTGGATGAATTTAAGCCCCACTGAAATTTATTAGCCAGCCAACTTGGGGTGTGCTCATCCACAGCCATCAGGAAAGGACTTTACACCTTTCCCTTCTAATGAAATTGAGGTTGTTGAATTAATTTGCCTCTAACTCGGCCATGCATTAACCCAAAGCTCACTGATTAGACCTTTAATGACCTAGAGTGGTGAAAGGACATAATTTACTTTCCTTGTCCTTTGTTCCCAGAAATGCTCAGAAACAGGCACGTGTTAATTCCTTTGCCTCTTCCACTCCCACACTACAGCTGTAAGTAGCCCTCTGTCTGGTGGCAAAAGCTACTTCAACCAAGCACATAACACTCCCTACCAAAACAGTAACCCAAGAAAGAAATTCCAAGTCCTAGGAAGTAACAACAAATCTTCCAGGGCACCATTTAAAGCCTCTCGGAATACACAAGGCATATGGCTATGATGGAGTGAGGAGACTTGAGAAATGGTACCACACAGAAGACAAAATTACAAAACTACCCAAGGTCACTTGTTTTTTTTAAAAAAAAGTCTTGGTTCTTCTCCCTGTATGTTTTATAACTTAAAAAAAAGGTGAATATCTACTGAAATGGAGGGAAAAAATGAATACATTTTTTTAATGATATAACCTTCAAAACAGGTACTGCAGTACCCTTAATGATTTATTCATGGATTTTCTGACTTAGACGACTCTAGTTCTTTGTCTTTCACTTAGATACTCCTGCTGACAATATTTTGTTAGCTGTTAGGAATCTGAAAGCTCACAACAGCTATTGTCACAAATGAGAAGCAAAACTAGGTCTTTGTTGAACAGCTTAATTATATGCAGGCAGAAAACATTTGAGGACCCAACTGAACACAGAAAAATATCTGAGTCTGTGTTCAGACTCTAAAATCAAAACTTTGTTTAATCCCAGAGTATCCAGACTAAATAAGAAAAACCCATGAAAGGTTACACCACGGAAACAACTATCCATTGTGAAATAATAATACAAATTTCAAGGAAGACAGCATTACTGTTTTCTTTAATAAAACTTGTTATTCCATCAGTCCCAGACTAGTAGAAAGCTGAAAATACTGCAGAGCAAGGAGAAAGCTCTCCTCTCTGCACCCAAATCAACAAGGACAGCAGTTAACATGTAAGTATTCATTTCAGAATCTTTATTGAAAGCATTTAAGGAAAGTTCTTTACCCAAGTGACTTTTCTAGCCCTGTTTCAAAAGATCCAGCATCAATCAGGTACCAGCTGCACTACCAGTGAACTGGTAGAAAGGAGCTGCACATTAAGCTTCCACATAAGACACATTCTTGTATCTCTAAGCATCAATTGCTGAGCTAGTCACTGCATTGCAGTCCCCTGCATTTCACAGTGGAAAGAAAGGAAATTTGGGGGAACAAGTCACCTGATCTACTTTAGATGTTAAGATCCATGAAATAGCCCTGGAAATGACATTCTACTGCCTATACACAAACCCAAAAGTGACTTACTCAGGTGTCATCCCTATGTTACCTACACCTTGACAAGAAGCAAAGCTGTGTATGATTTCTAGCTGATAGGCTTCAAAGGAGAGCCATGGGTGAGCACCACGCTTGACAGCTGGGCAATCATAAAAGAACTGAGTCCCCACAGGACTAAGCGTGGTTTGACAGTGGCACAGATTCTAGAGCACTTTGTTTTGCACACTTACCCTTTTGGCAGCTGACATCACACGGTCATACCAGGACACGAGGGTCCCAGACACCCTCAGCACCATCCCTCTTTCCCCTCTTATGGGGTAAAAAACCTGTAATTCTACTAAAAACATGATTTCAGCATTCTCAGCAAAATATTCTAGAAAATAACCCATGTAAAAACATCCTTAAACACAATATTAGTGCATAAAATAGCACAAGGAATGACAGATGCTAAAAGGCAGAACCAAAACAACACTTCTACTTAAATAACAGTCAACAAAGTAAAAGCACACTTAAAACTAATCCCACTTAATTCTTTATTAATACTTTGCTTCTTTATGTTAAATAAATTACAGGACAATTAAAAAACATTTAAATTGTTTGCACTTGTATTTATGAATGCTACTGTAGAAATGTTTTCAAATGTAAAACTTTTTAATGGACAGCAAAGAAAATAATTTTGGAATTAATTGTATAGATTTACATTTTTAAATATAACTGTACCATATGGCTGTATATACAAGTACACACGTATATTTGTAGAGATATTATGTATTTTTATATAAATTATTCTGCCAATACTTTTGTTCATTTTAAGACCAGACTGAAAAGATTTATAAGCTAAAATATTAACTACCAAAGTAATTTATTAAATGAATAGCTACTGTTCTTCAGCCAAGAGCAGCATACTGCTGAACACCCTCAAGTCATACAGTATTTACTGAGATACACATAGAATTGTGCAACTTTTACTGAATACTTGGAAGTTTCTCTCTCATAAAACCTGAATATATAATACAAAAAAATTAAAATTAAATATATACTAACAATGCTGTTCAGCAAGTGCTATCACAGCATTTTTTTCAAACAACTGTGCCAGGAAAGAAGTTTGTAGAAATAGGTACTGAAAAGAGTAACTTTTAGATTGCAGCCCTCAGGATCAGATTACATTAGGAATATCCAAGAACATAAAGGAAGTGAACACTGTTAGAATCAATCTATGCCAAAACTGAAAACACAATTAAATGGCTGAACTGGTATCACACGAAAGTCTAGCCAAAGAGCCTTTTTCCATTTTCTAAGGCAGGACTGCAGCTTGTCCTAGATCAGCAGGGAGGACAGGAGTCATGTGCAGCAGGACTCCAATTTGGAAATTATTTCAAAAAGGAAGGCACTGCAGATTGTGTCACTTCCAAATACACATGGGGAGAGTAGAGTGAATTATAATTCACCCATTTGAGTCTGACTATAACAAAGTCGCCCAGAATACTCAAAGACGTTAAATCAGACTTTAAAGTTTGGGGGAAAAAAACAACAACAAAATAACCCCAACTCACAACATTTAGTCATCACACTGAAGGAAAAGATGACTGAATGTGACCAGTTTTGAATGACACTGTTTAAAACACTATTAATCAAACATTTGGGTGAGAAGCAGACAAGGAATCTGAAGGTAGTGAGACAGGGAATAAGCCAACCAGGAACAGAACAACAGTGGAAAAAAAATTGAAGAAAAAAAATAGAGAGTAACAAACATTCTACCTGATAAATAAATCTAATCCTGTATACCTCCCACTTCCACTTTATTTTTCAAACAAAAATATGCATATAAACATATGAAAGAAAGAATGAAAACTGCCCAAAGGTTAGTTAAAAATAGCAACATTTTGCTTTTAAGACCATTCCCCTTTTTGACCTTTCTGTCCCTTTTTCCTTTTTCTAGAACTATACTGGCAAACACAGCCTTTGTTATAATTTCTATGCAGCCTGAAAGCTTAACTCTTCATCAAAATGTCTAGCTATGTCAAAGTACAATAGTTTCTATACAGACAGAAATTATGATTTTTAATCAAAGTACCCTGTTTCAAAATGCAGAACTCTGACCGTCTGGCTTTCCCAGTTTTAATACATTCCCTAGAATACTTCAGAAAAAGTTAAATTGCAGGACAGGTGAAATGCACATCAGGAATGCAACAGCATGCAGAAATGAATCTGTGACAAGCCTGGGGTTTATGAGATTGTAACTACATTAATTTTCAAGACATTTAGATTTGCCTTAAACTTATTTGGGTGACCCATTATTTAACATTTTCCACCCATTAAAATTTCACTTATGAATGATTCTCACAACTGTCAGCATACTCATCTTCCTTGAAAGGCTAATGGTAAAAGCTCATAGAAAAGGAAACAATAAAGACAGATACTGTGAATTTACCTCAGAGAACAGAAAGTTCCTTCTATTATTTATCAACCAGCAAATCTTCTAAGTAGGCTAACTTAATAGTGTGCAAGTACCATTTATCCTTCAACATTATCCTCTATTTCACACACCATTTTTGCCTCCTATCTTTTCATATATTTGCTAATACTCACTATTTATGGGTACTTTGGTAGAAAGCCCATCAGCAAGAATGATCTATATTCTGGCCAAACATCACATGCAAGGAGGACTCACTTGCTGGAGGTGAGGGTCATGGGATCTCAAAAATGTAGTTCCAAATTCAGGACCTCAGCTACAAGTAAGATGTGAGGCTCTCAAACTGCCAGCTTGAACTTCCAATTTAAACAGGAGCACAACAATCATCTTAGGAGAGCAATGGGCACCCATAGCTGCAGAACTAATAGGAAAAAATGCCATACACCATCCTACACCCTTACACCATTCCATTTCCTGCGTCTTTCATCCCATCTGTAGTTTCAGCCAATGCTGCTCTGACTTACTGATACTTTTTCTGTCCTTGCTGGAGTCTCAGCTCCCTTGTCCTGAAGTGCTACTGCACGCTGGCCCCTGAGGTCCAGCCCTCCCCAACACAAACCACACCACTGTTTACACATTCCTGCATTTCTTCTGCGTGGCTGATGAACACAGGATCTCCACCACTTCTTCAGCTGATTGCAGCTCAGATAACTGAATGGAACTTATGAGGCACACATAATGAGAGTTAATTATGTTCACATGATGCAACCGAATTTATGGTCACACAAAACCTCAGCTGCTCTGACAATTACACAGACCTAGCAAACCTCATGCTCAAGGCAACAAGTACACTACACTGACTTCAGAAAAGGTAAGACAGGACAAACACGCCCAGGTGTACTAACCCAAACCATACCAGGATGGCTTACCTAAATCTTCCACACAAAATTAAATGCATGTATATCTACAAAGTTTTAGGCTAGAATTTAATTACCTAAGAAACATATATGGTTATTAGATTGTTCAGAAATAAACAGCAGCAACTATTTTCTTACTTTGAGTGGTTTAGCTATATAAATTTGATCTTTTTAAGCACTAACAGAAGACCAGCTCTAGTAAGATTCAAAACTGTGAACACAATCTGTCATCTAATTTCATCACAAAGCTTAAAAACAAAAGGCCTCAACAAATGCCTCAAAATGGATGACAAGTTTGAACACTAACTGCTGAAGAAATTTCATTTTCTAAAAAGGCAATCTTCAAGGTCAACAGCTGAATCACCACCAAATAACCTTTAGTTCATTAACCAAGTCAGACATCATCTGTTACAATTCAAGATTTCCCCCTCATAAAAACCAAGAGTGAAACAGGCAGTAAATGCATCTGCCCACCCCATAACAGTGCATATAACCAGCACAGAGACAGTACAGACACCTGATTTCATACCAATTATAATAAATTATGCAGAGATGAAATAGAAAACAACCAAATACATGTGCTAAGTAACAGGAGAAACAACTCCTATTTGTTTTAATAACTTCATTATTCTTGTGAATATGGTATACACACAAAAATACTCAGTTCCAGTCAAACAGACAAGTGTTTCCCCGCTTTATTTGACCTTTTCAAATTCCTGGAATGTCACACAGAGAGGATTTTACAAAAGTACGACGCCTATGTCGAG
Source organism: Prinia subflava (assembly GCF_021018805.1). NCBI lineage: Eukaryota > Metazoa > Chordata > Aves > Passeriformes > Cisticolidae > Prinia > Prinia subflava. Next base: position 14,181,806 of record NC_086251.1, read on the forward strand.
GTACTGTATTCTTTACACCAAGCAATTCTGTCTGCAACAGAATGGCAGCATGTGACATATTGAAAAGCACTGCAAGCACGCACATGTGCATCCTGGCCAAATTAACATTCCCAGGATTTGGCCCTGGATTTAAACCACCAAGTAAGTAGACATGCTCTAGTTGTATCCCGTAATGATATTGTTTTCATAGCTACTGTATTTTTTCCATACCAAGTAATTCAGTAATCACAGAAGTAAAGTGGGGACTTAATGTTTCCTCATTTACTGACCAGTATACAAGTGAGTAATCTCCTACCCATCCCTGGAAAAGCTCATGTCCAAACGTTATATAAATACAGCTGCTCACATTCTGTACATATCCCTCCACTAACTCTTTCCCTCTCCTGTTATGAACTGCAAAAAGTAAAAATTTCTTGGGCAGCGAAAGGCTGACCATAAACACGACCTTCACTGTTCTAATGGTTCAAAAACAAAGCATTTATGTTTCAAAAACAAAGCATTTATGGTTTAAAATATTTCAAACAAGTATTTTTTTATTCTAGTGTATAAATAGAAAACTACTATGAAAAATATCCAGCCTATTCTATAACTGATCACATTAACTGAAGGTACTATTTTCCAAAGCCATTCTGAATGCACCAGAAGTCAAAGAAGTTGAAAACTTACATCACATGTATGAACAAAAGCAATTGTTGTTGTGTCTGAAAAAGGCTGACTACAAATACTTTACACTACAACAGGCTCTTTATCGTAGAATCCAAGAACTTTAACAATTTAAAGTAACAATGATGTTTTACTGGAACTTGCCTGGAATCTACTCCTTGATTTGCTGGATAGCTCTCCACTAGAATATTTACTGTACTAGCAGCATCTCTGTAAAACCTTCCCATCCAAAGCATGCCGTCTGACAAGACATTTAATGCTTATTTTCCACACATCCAGTATGAATTTTATCTCACTTGTGTATGAACACAAGTTCTGCAGTTCTGCGCTGATGCAAATGTTAAGTCCTGTCATTTCCACACGTGCGTGTGTGGGAGCAGGGAGGGTATGTTTGTTTTTAAATACAGCTAGCATAACTTGTCATACTTCCCAGACTCTAGATGATAAGAAAAAGGTTTTTGAAAGGTGTTTTATTGGCAGCATGTATGGGTTTCAAGTCATGCATGTATCTGCAGGCAAGCACATTTGTTGCACAAGGGTCTACCTTTGGACTTCCACCAGTTTCCCCTGCAGTTCAACACCAATTTATAGCAGAATTTATAGAGGAAAACAACAAAGATTCCATGAGTAATCCATGCCAAGCCCCAATTAAGACTTTCAAAACAATAATTACTTGGTGTCAATTATGCCAGCACTTCTTATATGAGCACGCTTTAAGAATCCAAGCAGGGCTAGCCAAAGACTGCAAACACTTTATTAGCCTTTATTCATTCAGCAGAATCTCTCTAAAAGCATCTATAAACCCAAATCTGCAGCAGCTGTCTGCATTTTTTATTGTAACCCTCAGCACTGTGAAAAGAATAGGCCTTTAGTTTGGAACTAGTTATTTTTGCATTTCTATACAGAAACACACTAAAAAGACTTAAAAAGAGACATACGTTAAAGGTTTTTAATTGCCATCCTAGCATTAATAAATTCTTTTTAATGACTGAAACACTGTTCCTTAAGAGTAAATAATAGGAGTTACCAACACATGCACCTTCTCATTGCAAGAATACTCAAATGCTGTAACAGCCTCAAAATGAAGTTGTTAGAAGACACAGGAGCACTACAGAACCCAGCTGGTTGGGGTTTTTTAAATGCAGTATTAAATGTCAGCACATATTTAGTTTGCCACCACCTCTTTCAAAGCACATGCATTACAAGAAGGTTTTCACAAACTTCTTTTTTGAAGCCAATAAAGTAGATTTTCTTTTAAAGGAGAAAAAAAAACCAAAACAAATAAAACCAAACCAAGCAATGGAGTAATCCAATTATTAGCAAGCAAGCCACAAAAACAGGCACATAATATACAAAAGTGCATAAATTTCAGGAAAAACACACAGCACAATTTAAAAAATCCCCCGTAGAAAACTACATCAGCAGACTAATTCCTGGTTTTCATAATGAACCATGCCAAATCTAAGTGGATGGTATTATTACAAGTAAGTTATTTAACTGATGTTTAGAAATTACTGGTGCCAACATATCCCTTCACATGAAGTACTCAGAAGGCTTCAGACATCCTGTAAATAATCATGCAGAGATGCTGCAGAACCAAATGACAAAACCACTGCTGTCTGTTTTCCTGAGGCAGAGCACACCACTCACTAACTTCTAAAGGCACAATTTCAGTACAAATTTGATTTATGAACTGGAGAAAAAAAAATACCAAGTGACTAAAATAAATAAAGCTAAAGGTCTTTCCCTAACTTCAGCTTTTATGGGCAGAGATCAGATATCTTTAAATTTAATAATGCACAGGTTGGTTATTAAAAAAAAATAAGGCACTTTTTTATTTTAAATGTGAATTTAGTGGAGTGAAAAAATCACATTAAAACTATCCAGCCAATTTTTGCGGCGCACAGAAATTTTGTGTCAACTTTCCAAGCCCTCAATGCTGTTCTTCCAGAATTTGCTAACGTCTCCATCCCAAGTCAGACCCACCAACCCAAGAGCACGAGCAGGGCTTTGCAAAGCTTAAATCCCCATCTAGATATTGAAAAAAGGAACAAACAAAATCCTACCACGATTATGTTTTGCATTCAGTGGGATTGGAAAGCCCCTGAAGATTAGTTGAGCCGGCAGAACAACCCAAACCTGCCAGAACAATTCATCTGGCTTAGATGCTCTTCCTTGCAGCCATATTTCCCGAGGAATGCTCAAAACCAGACGCATTTCAAACTCTTCTGGCACGCCGCTCCTGCAGCTCTCCTTCATGAGCGGAGCCCCCCATCACACAAGAGAGTTGGGAATGGGGATGAAGGAGGGGAGGCAGCTCTCACCTTGAGGACAGCACGCCAGGACTGCTCCGTGCTGCTGGCAGGACGCACGCTCCCAGGGAACAGGCACACGCACGTCCCAGGCACGCCATGGAGCAATCCCATGCAGACACCCCAGCTCTTCCAGGGCTCACCTAAAACAGCAGTGCCTCATCCCATTGCAAGCGGGGAGCAGCTCCCAGTGAAATGGCAAGTGAAGCTTTTTTCCTGCCGTTTACAATAGTGCTGATCTTCGGTGATTAAATGCAAACTCTATTAAAATGTTTGCGTAATGATACCTCGCAATATTCAAAGTACGGGATGTTGCTGTGTTTCTAGTACACTGCCTCTGGTTTTGCTGGCCTCATATGCCGTATAAACAAAAGAGAAGGATACACTGTTCTTACTGTCACAATCTCCCACATCGAACCACATTAAGTTACTGGTCCTAAAAGGAAAAACAGTTCTAGCATAGTTATTTTCTTCAATGTCATTAATACTAGGCAGATCATTTAAATAAACTTCACCAGACACAAAACTCCAAATGTACCACAATTCTAGTCTGAATTCCCAGGCTTTCTCTAATTACAGAAATCATTCAAAAACCCCACATTATCTAAGAAAATCAAGATCTAAACCTGTTCTTAGTTATGAAACTAAGGAGCTTAGAGAAAAGATGCATGATTTCAACTGCTTTTCAAGACTAATATGAAGTGAGACATGTAAAAAGTAGATTTATTCCTTAACAGTCGCAAAGTTGGCACAAAAAATGCCCTCTCGTGGCACAGCAGAACCCTGCCGAGCCTGCCCCAGGGTCTTCCAACTTAGCTTTTAGAACAAGAATGTGTGACTCACGGCTTGTTTTGAAACTAAAATGAGATAAGGAAAGCAGGTAATAAAGTAAACTAAAACTGCAGGTATCATTCAGAGTTTGAATGAATGCTTGAACCCAGTTTCTCTATGTGGCTTTTGAATTTTTTTTTTTTTTTTTTGTGTTAATCTAAGTAGTAAGTACATCTGGTCCTCCCATAAATCTCAGCATAATCCAATTCCTGGGGAAAGCTGCTCTCTCCTTCAAACAGAGCACTGTCACTTCAGCAGATTCTGAAAGGGGAGTTTTCGTGCTGCTTGAAACTCCTAAGGGATACATGTAAAAACAATTTCAACATCTTAAAAAATAGGCAACATCTTCAACAATAGGCAACAATTTCCAAGACTGCCTCACTCTCCCCCATGTCAGACCAGTAATTCTCAGATGTACCACTGATTGTGAGGGGAACAACTGATAGACAACTACAATCAACAGATTTTTCTCTCATGGAGCAAAGCTCACACAGTACACATTTTCCTGTTAATAGAAATTTGGCTACAACAGCTTCAATTCCCTTACTTGGAAGCAGCATCTTTCACACAGGTATCATTTTTGTTGCTTTTCTGACTTAGCCTGCCAAAATTATCTTAAAAGTAGTCGTTCATTTACAAGAAAACAAACAAAACAAAACAAGCCTTTAAGAAAAGCCTTTAAACTGAAGTCAATCCTCCACAAGCACTAAAATCCTGATGCCCAGCCATGAGGAGGGGCCTCTCCCATCCTGAGCCTACGCTACAGCAAAGAGCACATTCTTTAACACATCACTCTCTTGGTTGCATCTGCTCAACCAATGGCAGTTTGGCAGCCTCCCAAATTACTCCTTTTATTCCTGAGGACAGTCCCCAACAGCTTGGGTCCCTCATCCTGCTCCTCTCTGAACAGTCTGTGGCGAGAGGTGTTGCTCTGTTTTTCCCAAAACACAGCTCAAGGAGGAAGCACTTCTTTGGAGGCAGGGAAATACCTTATTTCAGCTGCCAGTTCACCTGCAGCAGCCGACAGCAAGGTCACACTCACTAAAGTGCAGAGTTGTGCTCAGATGGAGCTGGCAGCAGCAGGAGAGAATGGGCAGGTTTGAAAGTGTTACTTCTGAGATGAAAAAAAGGCATTTTGATCTTTTGCCTCAGTGCAATAATAAAAAACAAGAAAAAAAACCCACCACAAAACAGTTTTACAATCTATTACAAACCCTCAATCAAGCACAAAATTTGAGTTAAAATATTAAAACAACTTTAGAACACAAGACATTTTAATTATTTGAGTATCAGACACTTCTTCTTTTCAGACACAAGCCATCCATGTTTGGTTTTTACAAAGGCATTTTCAACGTTTTCAGCTGAAGTTCCAAGAACTTTTTTTAAATATTTGTTATAAAACCGAAGCATTTTAAAATGAAGTTACTCTTTAATATTCAAGTGAAATCACTAGGTCATTTCATCTGAAAGAGCACAGATAAACTCAAAAGAGTTAAATCATTTTTGAGTCAGTGAGCTTTTTCTCAAAGCTTGGTTTGTACGTAGCTGAGATGGAAGTCTCCCCACAAAGAGCAGGATGCACACACTGTATTTGTGGTGGTCTGAGCACCCCAGACGACAGAATACCTACAAAACAGTCAGGAAACACACACATGGCTGGCCATGAACACCAGGGCGGATTCCTCTGGACAAAGCCCTGCCAGCCACAACGCAAAGTTACTCAGGCAGCTCAGAAACCACGCAGGATTATGGTGGCAGAGTTTAGCAACAAACATGACAGCAGGGGAAACCAGTAGGATTGAGGTATTTTTCATCATTTTGCTCACCCAGCACTTGCAGTAGAGAGAGAGAGAGATTGTCAAATCAAAAGTCATTAGGCTGCATTCTTCCAGGTGGAATAGTTCAACAGCCCTTTTCTTCCTAAATACAGCTGCGTTTTTCATCACTTTTGAAGCAAATAAATCAATATTTCCTTTCAGAGTTATCCTCGCTTGTGTCTATTTTCTACATCCTGGTCTTACTAAACAGACAAGTTTACTATCAGCCACTGAGTAAAACCAAGCCATAGGAAGATCTACAAATCACTTATCTGATCAAGATCCCAACCTACTAAAAGCTGCCATTTTTCAGACAGCTGTATGTATTCCTCCTCCAGTGCTTACAGAATGTAAGTAATACATGTATGAGTGCACACACCCACATAAAGGAGTGAGATGGGCTGGGGAAGGAGAGAAGAAATCACAAGTGTCCTTACTACCTCACAATGGTTAAGCCACACCTAAGATTGGAGGAGATTAAATCTCCAACCAGTAGTAGGCTTCCTCCTCAATCAGCCTTCTTCAGGCATACCATAACAAAAACTCCTCTCTCTATAATTTATCCCAGATCACTAACCTGAGTGCTGTCCCAGGATGTCTGCAGGTCTCTTAGTCCCTTTGTCTTCTGATCCTGGAAGGAAATTCTCAATCTCTGTGCCCACCCATTTTGACTCAGCAAGTCTCCTCTCCAGAGCACCAGCCTACCCACCTAGGCAGAGAGTACAATTTCCCAATACCCACAGGAAATAACTCCTCATAATCCTCAGAAGGTCTGTCATTTACAACATCACTTAGTATATGCATGTTTCAACAAATGGTATCGATTGCACAGGTCACAAGTATTTCACTTGTCTTGAAACAAGGAGCACTTCCCCATCAGTTACAAGGCAAGAATTCATCTGACAATTGTAGGTCCCTCAGCTGTTTGCAACTACTCTGAGCAGTTAAGATAACAAATTATACAGGATATCCTTATACCAGGCAACTTTAAAAAGGCAGCTGTGACATTTAAGATAAGCTTCTTTAGCAGGCAACCTAAGAAGCCTATACAAAAAAACCCCCACATTATTATTAAGACCATATGAAGCAGCAGCCCATTTGAGTGGGCAGGTGTGCTTTTCTTCCAAGCATTCAAATCCTTGCTTTTCAAAACTCAGAATTTCTAAAAGCTGTTATTCTTTTAGTATTTTTAAAGTTGATTTTCACAGAAACATTACATAAATAAAAACCTGTTTTTCATGCCCTGCAGAAACTGTTTTCAACACTGATGGGGGAGGGGGATATCAACCTAAGAGCTAGAAAGCTTTGAAGGGCATTCCTCTCCTGCTGCATTTCAGATTAAGTACAAACTCCTTCCTCTACTTGTCAGACCTGTTGACCAGCAAATTCTCCTCACAATTAAGCACTTTTAAAAATAATAACGAAAAAACATAAAAAATTTCACAGTTCAGAGTTACCATAGTCTACTTGAAAACTGAGTTAGTGAAAGGAGTCCTTATCCCAAACAATGGTAAAGATCCACAAATTCAAAATGAAGGAAAATGAACATAAAAACATCTATAAGTTGAAAGTTTGCTGCCAATTTCTGACTGACCCAACTGAAACAGCATGAATGCCAGGAAAGACTTAAGACAGAATAGCTCCTACCATTTTACAAAGCTTTTGAAAGAAACGTAACTATTTTTCTCCAGCATAAAAAAAAAAATACCCAATACAGAAATATTTCCTCAAAGCAACTTGTGTCAGTAAGTATAGAATTTATCGTGTTTTTAGAGGATGGCAAGTGCTCACCTCTAAGAAGATTTATTTATCTAGCATCAGGTACCATAAAAGCTTCCACTAGACAGTCTTTGACCTCCTTGAGCTTCAGGAATACTCTTTGCAGGGGGAGGGGAGAAGCTGCTAACTATATAACTTTAAATGTATTTTTTAACAGAAATGTGTTTTGATACAAATTGATTAGGAAGAAGGAATAGCTTCACTGTCAAAATTTTCCAGGATTAGAACTCCGCCACTTTCTTAAAGAATGAAAGCCACTACAAAAGCAATTGTTATCTTAGGTGGAATGACACAGAATTTTTTTTTTTTTTTTTACCATACAGCATTCAGAAGTCCAGAGGGCTGTATTTGGTTTTTCCTAGCAGATGAAGTGTAAAGGCTTGTTTTTAAGACCTTGATGCCAAACCATCTCAGGAGCTTTTCAAAATGCATGCACACATAATTATTTCAACACAATACTACAGAAGCCTTTCCCATATTATTTTTGGAAACTCTGCACTTCAACATCATCCTTGTTAATTTAATTTGCCCATAACATAAAGGGATAAAGTAATGAATGTATTTCTTAAATACTTTCAAAATTTTGTTTAATCCTTCAGCTTCTGGGCAGGTACAGAGAAAATATTTCCTTCTCTCATTCAGCACATTCAGTTAACAAAGATGTCAGAAGTGAAGAAAATCTACCAGGAACACACTTAAACCACTGTTTATTTTTGCAATTTATAACGCACTAGGAAGGGGAGAACAAATTTACATGGCTTTAGATTAAAACCAGCTTGAAAAACAGAAAAGGAAATGACAACTTACTCTTCAAAATTACCTGAAGCATTCAAGAAAAAAGTACTGTAAAGTTTTAAAAATCCATATGTATCACAGACTATTAAAACACTTTATTTTAGGTCGCTTCAGAAGTGAAATTCCAGTGGGACCCATGTATTGACTGTCCCAATTTAAGTTGTTTTGTGACTTCTGCTCCATATCACCAAACATTCATTTCTGGAAACAAGTGGTGCAGCATGAAATACCCACTGGAAGATTTCATATATCAAATTCAGAACAGTCCAAAACATTACCAAAAAACCTACAAGTAAGCAAAAGTATTTAAATGGTTAAGCAGGGTACAGTTCATAATCAGAAGTAATTTTTGTTCATGAAGACAGCAGTTCGACTACTGACAACTTATGACACACTACTCCTCCACAAAAAGTAATTTCTCTGATTGTTACTGAGAAATTGTCTTGTCTACCTCACAGTTAAAAGCTTCCAGAAGGCTGGGTTTTCTTAAAATAATCCGTTCCTTACTGGCAGGTTCAGATGTACCCTAAAGTTCTTAACTAAAGCTCAACCTAAAGAAAACCACAGTCAGCTGAGAGAGAAGCACACTGCCTTCAAACAAGCAGAACACCGGAGCTTTCCTAACACTGCTCCTCCACTCCCATTCTTCATATGGGCAATCCTCCCAAACCATGACACTCTCAATTCATACCTTCTCCATATTTCTACTCACCTCCCTGGCAGAGAATTCTTACTCTGGCAATTTTAACATTTTCACTGCAAATGTCAGCAGCCAAAATAAATGGAATGTCAAGTTAATTGGCATGGAAGAGCTGCTGAGTCAAATTAAGCACAAAAATGAATAATGTGCTGGAATTTTTAATATATTTGCAGATGTCAACAATCTCTCAATTTCTGTATTACTGCAGAACCAAGAAACCCTGTGACAGAATTCTTAAAAACTATTAAATCAATCAAACATATAATCATACTTAATTTGTATTTTCACCTATGCCATTTACAGACACCAAAATTCACTGAGAACAGCACTTCCAGTACGTTTCCCTCACTCAGTTTCACCCAAAACTGTTATACAGACCCAATAATAAAAAACTGTGTTCATTATCATTCATGAATTCCTGAAAAACTAGATGTAAGGAATAAGAAGTTAATATATCATTAGCATTCTGGGAAAAACAAAATTGTTGATGCCAATTGTTACCTTTAAACCAATTTCATTTACATTAGCTCATTTGGAATTATCACAGTTTATTTAGTGCACTAGTAGAATTTCTTATTCTACTGCTAATCACAATAATCTTAAAAATCCATGAGAAGAAACAATTTGGAATTTTCTTTCTATAGAAAATAGATAGATTATTCACTACCAGCCCAATATATATAAAAATTAAGGAGTTTTTCTATACTCCCCCTGCTCACAAAGAAAAATCAACTGGCCTGTTTACAGTGTACTTCATCCTAAGTGATAGAAACTACTCAGGAAACAGCTGTGTAACAGTCTAAACATAAATTTACAAGTGTTTTCATTTCTATACACAAACAAGGCTCTTCTGCTCATCAATAATTCAACTACTACTCACAAACAAATTTACAACTACTTCCTTTTCAGATTTCAGGCAACACTTAATCTGATTTCCACAACCCCCAGTTTCCTCGAGCTCCTGCTGTCTGCCCAGCACAGCAACACAGGAACAGCACGCTGGCAATCAGAGTCCCCAAACTGCTAATTGCAATTCCTCTATTGCACCTATCGAGGAAGATGAGCTCGATAAAACCTGGACTCCTGTAGCTCCCCTCTCTCTGACTGCTACTTTTCTGGTGAGGGAAAAGTCACATCATCCATACACAGGAACTTCAATTTTCCTCCTTGATTTCTGACTTTAGTCCATGTTATTTATCAATACCATTTAACAGTTTATTTGCTGACTGCTGCATCTGATCAATGGAAAAAATAAAACCCTGGGACCTTCCTTACAGGCAACACTGATGCAGCAGCAAATGGTGCAGAAAGAAAGCACAGACTTAGCAGGGGGAGCGGGGCAGAAACTGCATTTGAAACCATCCATATTATCCAACATAAACACTGCTTCTGGTCTTTTCAAGTCCACACTGCTCACTGTCCAAAATGTTTCATCTCTTTTCTGATTTCTGAACATACAACACATCCAGAAGTCCACACTGAAAGGCTTTCACTTCACTACTTACCTACTTTTCCAGAAGTGTTTCACATCCTTCCTGCTCTTTTGCTAACTTTGGTTCTCCTCCTTACACAAACTCAGTTTAAACAGTGTTTTCACAAACTTTCAATATTTGGGACACTTAACTATTATCATTATTATTACAACTGAACCATCAGTTCAGGCACTGCTGCTCAGCTGCCATCCAACTCTGCAGCCAACCCAAGGGAAAATCAGAGCTGGGATCCCACCTTCCCCATTTAAGGAAGTGCAACACAGCTGGTGAAGGGTGTGGAGCACGTTGAGCCTGGAGCAAAGGAGGCTCAGGGGAACTGCTCTCTGTGACCACCTGAAAGGAGGCTGTAGGCAGGTGAGGCTCAGCCTCTTCTCCCAGAAACAGGCAACAGGACAAGAGGAAAGGGCCTCAAGCTGTGCCAGGGGAGATTTAGATTGGCTATTAGAAAGTCTTCACCAAAAGGGCTGTCCAGCACTGGAACAGGCTGCCATTCCTGGTCACCATTCCTGGGCATATTTAAATTCACTGGCACTTGGGACATGGTTTAATGATAGACTTGGCAGTGCCAAGTTAATGGTCGGACTTGATGATCTTAAGTTTTGTTTCCAATCTAAATGATCCTTACTGTAGTCACTAAAAGGAGTAGATGTTTCCTTGTAGTGCAGAAATCCACCCAGCACCAGGGTTATATAAAATTTAAACCTCATGCAAAATTTGAAGACATTTCTCCTGAAATTCTCTGGATCACCTAGCAAGACCAGCAATACTGTTGCAACACTTCAAATTGCTCAGTGAGGGAGAAACCACCAGACTTTAAAAATCCATATTATTTGTAAATCTCCAAGCAAGGACTACTCTGCATCAGTACAGCAGCTCCTGCTCAGCAGATATTGGGTATTATGTTTAAATGCCTTAATCAGGTATTTTAATAACTTGTTTAACCTTGACACCAGATGCTTTGAGTCAGTAATGTTAACTGTGACATCTGCTTCTACCTGAAATGGTTTTTAATCCTTCAGCTTCAAGGAGAATGCAGAACCAAAACCTGAATTTCATGCCCAACAATCTAAATGCCCAGCAATCACACGCCACACCAAGGAAATGTACATAAAGTCATAAAAATGAATGATGTTTTACTTCTTTCCCAGAGGACGCTGTCATAAACAGTCCTCAGTAACTCAAATTTCCCTTCCACCACTCTGGTGTTTCAGTATTTTCTTAGACAATTCAATATTCTCCAGAGGCAAGGAAATGCAACCCTCAAGAAAGACTCTTGATCTAGAGATTTAGCTGTCCATCTTCTTAGGCAAGTTAGCAGTAAGGGGAGAAAAACCTCCTGTGACAGTGACACTAGTAAACATCTGTTACACTGATACACTTCACTGAAGTAAAGATCTATCATTCCACATTTCACCTGAAGGGACTAAACATCCTGTGAAATGAGTATATCAAAGCCCAACCTGATACCTGTAATCTCTTCATTTGAAGAATTTCATGTAATGATTTTACATGAGAAATAAGTCATTGACTTTTACTTTTTTTTCAATGAGTTCAAACTTTACCTCACTACAAAGCCAACTGAAGAGCAAAAGGAAAGTGGTTAGGCTATTTAAAATTGAATACTGGGAATAATAAAATGCTGTTTTGAAGGAATAAATCTCATCACTAAGTGAAATAGTTTTAGGCAGTCAAGCATTTCTGTGCTAAAAAAGTAAAGCAGAAAAGCAGCATTTAAAGAACACCATTAATCCGTGATTTCCAAGGAAGGAAATAAAAACATCTGCTCAAGCCACTTGACAAAATAATTGTCTTAATTGGAAAGCAAGCAAAGACTTTACATTTAAAAAACTGCATGTTCACAAATTCTACTCTTTAAGTAAAAGAATTTAACAATAGGACTGATATTCTGAGATGGTAACAATAAATATCAAGTGTTTGATAACTGTCATCTAAGAAAAATGGATTTCATCATCTTGCACCTAACTTTTATTAATTTAATTTTAATTTTGTCCAGGAGACTCAGCATGGTCTTGAATCACCATGTCCTCTTTGAAACAACTGTCTACATTTAGATTTTGTCAGTGTTTTCTCACCATCAAACAGTTAATGTTATAACTCCTGATCTTCAGCAAAAGGTTCAGAAAATATGACTGTTTTACCAGCCAGTGAAAATTACATAAAATGAATCTCTTCCATTAGCACAGTTCTGTCTCCAGATGTGTTTAAAGATGTTGCTGAAAATGATCTAACAGATCTATTATTCCAGGTATTAGCACAAGGCCCAGTTATGTTCTTTGATTCAAAGTAGGCATTGAACTCAAGCACTCAGAGGTTAACATGCAGAGCACACATTTAAAACATCTAAAAATTTGGTTTAAAAGACACATTTTAAAAAATAACTACTTTAGCTTTTGGCCTCTGATTTATGCTTCTTGATAGACTGTCCTTATCTTTTCATTGCTCTTGTTTATATTGGTATCAATTTCCTAAGTTAATCAAAGCAAATCTTCCTTCTCCTTAGAAAAACAAAAAAGTAACTGCAAAAGGTAAAGAACAATAAATATAAAAGTTAAGTCAAAGTTGCTGCTCAAGCATTTTGCTACTTTGAAGATGAATGTAAAACTATGACATTTTGAAACAAATGTGTGGCTTGCAAAAGGCAACAACTACATTTTTTTCAGATTAAATAAAACAGAAAATTAACAGCTGCTTTCCTGCTTGCTGTATTTTATAAAGTCTATACAGAGCTCCCCAAAAAAACCACCTGCATGTTGCAGAATTAATGTGTATTTTCAAATGCTTCAGTCAGCTCTTAGTTCAGGGTATTTGGTCTCTGCTAAGTAAATAAAAATATAAGAAAAGTCCTCACTTGACAAAGAACTGTAAATGAAATCCAGTATTACTCCAATACTTCATTTCAGCAGTGCATCCCAATCTCATTTTAAAAGTTTTGGTGGTTTTGGTTGTACTTTTTATTAAACTAAAGACAAAACTTTTAAAGATACAGATAAGCAATAAGGAAAACAAGCGTTTAAACTCAAAATTTCAGGCAGAAAAGCACATACCTACTATGTATTACTAACAAGATTTTGTACCTGTCTAGACAAGTCAGTGACATTCTTGCCAAGTACTCCGTGGCAGAGAATCAAAAAGAGAAGGGTTGGGCACTTAACCAGATTCTTCTTGGATTTTAACATCTTTAATTATAAATCTGCTTTTAAATTAAAAGTTCTGCTTCTAAGGATATAGAGCAGACCTTGTAAAACAGTCTAATAATGCTTTAGGAAAAGACAATTAAGCTATAAATAAAATGCCCCATCTTTTACCGTTATCCAAACCAAGGCCATTTAAAAAATGTTTCAAAAGGAGGCAAAGACAAAACAAATTACACTTAGCAGCAAATTAGAGTCTACAGTCATACTGGCTAGAATTGGATGTGATATTAAATAAATGTGACACCACATTTATTCAAGCTGGTCTTTGCAGAGATCCAGCAGTACAATACTGCAGCAGTACACTTAATCTGTACCAAAGAAACGTAAATATTTGAGATGATAGCAAACTTGGATCAGTAGTGAGGTTAAAACTCGTTTCAGTATAATCCATCTGAAGCAAGTGGAAGGATGGGAAACTGCAGAGTATAGAACACATGTACTTCACAGCACACACTTCTCTTTTCGCTGAAGCACTTGCTAAGATTGCTCAGGATTGCCAGACCTGCCAGGAAAAAGGTGGGTTTTTGTTTCCTCCAATTATAAAATACAACAAATCTTGCACTACGGGCCTGCAGATCCTTTTCACTAGGTCCAGCTGGCTAGAGTTTACTACTGATAGATTGAAGAAGCAACCTTTTTCAACAAAACCTGTAGCATTAATATCAAGATTCTGCTGTCCCAAATATTTGAGATTCTCTCATTTCTGGCAGATAATGGGTAATTAATAAAATAAAATTTAGAGTGTTGAATAAATTATGTTTCCTCATCTGATGTGACAGGCATATTGTACAGTTGTAAAAGCAGTCTGAAACATAACTCAAGGTTATGAAAACTAGTTTTAAGACTACAGCAATATGGCCCAGTACAGCTGTATGACTGTATTTATTCTTAATCTTTAGACGGACTTTCAGAAATATTGAAACCCTCACTGCCATATAGACCTTGTTTAAAAAGTCACATACATTCACCTGCACAGATCCAAGGAATGCAGATGTGGACAGTGCTTTAGGAGAGAGGCTGAATGAATGATTTTTTTCTTCCACGATTATGTTCAAAAAGTTGGAATGTGTAGTAAACAAAATGGGGAGGCTGGCAGCTTTGAAAAAAACAGTTCATGCCTTTGTTTCTGAGCTACAACACAAGGAAGGCACATAACGCCAACCAGAACAAAAGAATGTTGCTCTGTTTCCCAGAAAACTTTGATTTCCAGAAGCATTCAACACCTAAGAAAGAAAGCATCTCATTAAGTGTGTGTTATCCTTGCTGGCCTCTTCAAGTAGTCAAAATTCAGTTTTTCTACACGTGTGTACCTTGAAATAAAGGCAAACACAGATTAATGAACCAAGCCAAGTGCTTTGTGGTGCAGCCTTGCTCTAAAAACAAACAAACTCCAGCACCTTGCTTCATGTGCTCTTCCCTCCCCTGAGGAATGCACACAACATCCCTCTTCATTCCCAGACCTTGCTGAACCAAACCACACTGCAGCATTTTCCTCACGCACAGTTCCAAGCTTGCTCTTCCAGAGGGCACTCTGAAATTCAGGCACCACAAACGAGGTGCCCTTTTCTGCTTTCTGGGAGCTGAACCACGAGCACTGCCTTTGCTCTCTGCAATTGTAGCCCTGCCCGAGCACAAATCCACCAGCATTGACTGCACTCGTTAATGAGTGATCTCCCATTTCAGCTGTCATCAAAAAGGGCGCTGGATTGTTTCCCCAGCTGGAATGAAACACAGCTACTGTAGCCAACCAGCAGGTCCAACATTCCCAGCTCAATTCTGCTCACAATCCAGGACAACTAAATGTATTAAACGGGCTGTCTGTCCAAACCCAAAGCGGGAGAACAAAGGACGAGAAAGAGAGCTGCAGAGAAACTCGTACAAGCAGGGAGATTTACTTTTACTGTATACAGTCCTGCCTTCCCATAGCCCAAATGGAACACCCACGATCTTCCCAGAAACTTTAAAATGAGAAGAGGAAGAACCGAGAGGGTTTCCCCCAGCCTGGCAGCATTCCTCCTGCTGCCAGGAGCCAGCAGAGGCCGCTCAAGACCACGGATCGCTCCCGCAGAACGGCGGGACGGGGCTGCAGCGTCCCGACCCTCGCCTCCCAACACGACAGCCACTGCTGGCATTCTTCTTCCACTTCTCCATCCACACCCGCGTTTCCACCCGCACGAATCACCTCAGTGAAGTCCAGCCCCCTCAAGGACAGTGCCTGACTGCAGGCTATCACTGGTGGCAGAGCCCACACTGCTGCACACGGGGCTCTCAAGCCTGCCCAAACTAGGTCGTCTTGCTGAGGAACCACTCCAGGTTTCTTTCCCTAAAAGTTTCCCCACGACATTCTACAGCACACAAGCCCCATTCATTTCACCAGAGATGATCCTCACATTTTCTAGAGATGTGTGAACGTTTCACTCTTGGTGAAGTTCTCACGTGGTTCCAGCTACCCAATTTTTATTCCACTCCACGAACTCCCCCCACTCAAACTGGCCATGCACAGCAATGACACAGTGAAGTGGTTGATGGGCCAGCTCCTCACAGGAGGGTTTCACACTTATTTATACATTTATTTAAGCACAGGGTCAAGAACCACAAAGAACATCATCTCCACAGAAGACCTCGTTATGAGGGTCATCAACATTCTTTACAGTAGCCAAGTGCTCCAGTATCTTTTACTTCTGCAGCAATAACCACCATGGAGAACAGAGCAAGAAATGATGAATTGTTTACAGCAGGTCAAGGAACACATACAGTAAATAGTGTTTTAGCCCCATAAACAGGCACCAAAAAAAGATACAGTTTTCAACATCCTTCTAGGAGTGGGGAAGACAGGAATTTCTGCAGGGCAGAAAAAACCTGTTGATTAAGTTTATTAATGAGATTATAAAACAATCTTCTCAGATAATCAAAAGGACTGAACTCAATAACCCAGACAGTCTCTTCCCCTTTGGGCTTCTGTGATTAAATAATCATTAAGTGGGTGTCATCTGTAGCCCACTGTGGGTGAATCTGAGCTCCTGTATGGTTTTCAGTGACATTGTACCTGAATGTACACACTTGGCACAACAGAATCAAAGTTAAAAAGACAGACTTCTGTTTAGTGTGCTCTGCTCTTTTTCTATTTCCAAACACTTGAGACACATACCACGCATATTTCCTACACACAGTACAGGCTAAACACAAGAATTAAAGACTAACAGTTGCTGACTATTGCTATGCCAATTTCATGGCTTTGTTTCTTGTACATCCACTTTGTTACCCAAAGAAAAGGCCAAGTTAAACTAGAAACTTACTTCAGAAACAAATAAAAGGTTAACTTTAGAGATTTAAGTGCTGATTTCTACTTTTTTGTTCATAATTCTAAGCTACAATTTGAATGCATGATTATCTTTCAGATTTGCAATACCATTGCAGCTTTCAAAAAGAACCTCTGTAGCATCAGTATGCTTTTTTCAACATATTTAAATACAAGACAATTAGGTATCTAACACTGCAAGAACAGATCCCTTCACACCAATAGCCACCTCAATCTTTGAAAGCCTTAAGAAGGTAATAAAAAAGCATTCCACACTTTCCAACTTCTCAAAGTCTTGGAAGTCTTCTAGACAATCAGAAGAAGAGAAGCAAATGGAAAGAAAAACCTGCACTGTAACGCATACATGCACTGCTTTGCCATCATCACTACCCTTCCCTGCATGTCCCATCTCCTTCCCCACAAAGAGTTTGCTAACCACAATGAACATTTCACATCAGCAACCCAACCACCAGAACCAAACCAGAGCCAGTGTTGTCCAGTCTTCATTTAGTTCCACATACACTCAACCTTTCTGCAGTGACATAAAGCACTTGCCCCACAAACACAAGGTATTTGAAAAACACCAGTAAACAAACAAACAAAAAAAAAAAGAGATGGAAAGGTGTGGTGCAAGCTGTATTCAGCACTCAAAAACTGTGATAACCATGATACCTTCAAAGACCACTACATGGGGATCCAGAAGAATGTTTATACATCACTTATTTAATATTTCATTTGGCAATTTCAGGGTAAGAGGCAGCATTGGCCTAACAGGATTTGCCACCATCAAGAAAACCTAAGGAATATTTGGAACAGAGAAAATAATTCGCAAAGATATGGATGTGCACAAATGGGAGGAACTGGAATGTAGCCTCCTAGTATAAATCACAGTTCTTAAAATTTAAAGCAGTAAAGAAAGACCTGTATGTATCAGTCAATTTGCAGTATTTGCATGTGCTGTCAGTGTGGGCATCTTCCCTAAACAGGCAAACTACCTAAAATGCAGGAAACTGAGAAATTTTTAGAGCCAAGAAAGCACTTTTGTTGTTTGAAAGCCTCACAAAAGCTCACTCCAGCAGAGGATTCTGTTCACTCACATACAACAAAGATGACTTCATATTGCAAGAGGTGCGGAGAAGAACTACAGGATAATCAAACAGACGGAGAGCCCTTTTTAAAGGGCTGCACAAAGAACTTGGCTTGCTTAGCTGAGCAGAACAAGGCTAAGAGGGAATGTGATTTCAGACAAGCATCTCGAGTAAATAACCAAAGGGAAAACAGCACCCCTTCAACTACAGGATAGCTGCCCAACTACAGAACGGCAAAGAACATTCTAAACCACGGCACATGAATTTGGAAAGCTTCCATCCAATAGAAGTGGAATTCTGGAAATTTTCAAACTCCTGCTAGGTAGAAAGGGGAGAAAAACTTACCTGGTTTTGATATGAAGCTTGACCAGATTATAAAACTTTGTTTTTACTTTATGATGTTCCAAACCTTTGTTTTAGTATATGATGTTTCAAGTTTGTGCACAGTATTGAAAGAAACAATAAAGACATGGCAGTAAATGGACATAAGGTTAAAGTTTTTTACATCAAATACAGCTCACATCCAATGCTTTGTCTTATATTTTCATGATCTCAGAAATCAGTTGCGTAAGTGGAGTTATATATTTAAATAAAATGTTTGATAGAAGTTATTTGAAAAAGCAATAATACTTAGTAATACTTCTAATTTCATTAGAGAAATAAAAAGACAAGATCCATTAAGTGGCTAATGTGGCAAAACTACAATAGGGTGTATTAACTGTGGAAATTATCACAAAGTGGGGGGATTACTTGGAACATTCTTTCTGACAACCTTTAATAAATTAGTAGCCAAGGAATAACAATGTGCTTGTGAACTTTCTGTAGACGACACCAGACTGGAACTGTCACCAGTACAAAAGAGAACTGGGTAGTTATCCAGGAGAGTTCATGGGTTTTGAGAGCTGGAATGCCAGAAAATGGAATTTAATAGTACAACGTGTGAAATCATGCGTTTAGGGACCAGTAACCTTTTCTGTAAGCTGAGAACTCATCACGTGGAAGCAGCACAGGAAGAATGAACAGAGCAGTGAGGTATGGAAATCGTCATCTACGGATACTGATGTTTACATGAGCACAACAAGAGCTCAGTATGCTCATGGAAGGGAAACTGAGAAATTCCACTAGGCTCAGGAAGCCTCTGAGCTGAAATTAGAGAGTTTAGAGCAGTGCTGGGGGAAGTACCACTGCTGGAGAGTAAAATATTGTATTCCATATCAGGAGGATCTTTGGTCTAAAGCAGTTCAACTGAACAGATTTATGTTAAAACACTGTTTTACTAAAGATGACTGAGTTTATTAAATTGCTCAGTAAAATACATACTCCATTCCTTATTTCATTTCCTGCAGCAGTTCCAGCCCAAGGTAAAGAACACTATTAGCACAAATTATGAAAATGTACTGCACATAACTCTAATTCAGTGGATCAGAAATTAAAAGTTTTGTAACTGCCTGACAAACAAGACAAGAGATGGTCTTCCAAACAGCAGTTGGGAAGAGGAATTTAAGCTGTTCTAAAATTGTACTAGTAAGTTTCTGGACAGGACAGAAAAACAAATAGATGTATTTCTACGTGTAGAAGTTTATGTACCCAGGTAAAGGATCTGTTTACAGTACATTTACAGATTGGATATTTTAGAGTTCCATCTCTGGGCTGTGCAACCAACAAAACTTATATTCCTTCCTTTCAATGCACTGGCCATAGATAAAGGGTGGCAGTTTTAAGTGTTATTGAGCTGCTATCCGATACTTTGCTACTACCTCCTGCTCAAGAGTCAAGGGCTAAACTAACTGCCCAGCCCAGCTCTGTAAGGAATTCTCTGGCTCAGACAAATGACGACTGAATGCCTTTTTTCTCCTCTGTGGGTGAAAAAAATGACATTTTAGAATCATCTGGAATTTTATTTAACAAGCATCCAACACTTGAGGCATTTGTTATACCTTCAGTCAACTGCTTCTTCCCTCAGCCCAGTATGGTTTGGAAGTTTGACATTTACTAAAACCTCAAGTTACTCAAAGATTTTGGGATATGCTCTGCAGGCATTTCAATACTGGACAACTGTGACACTGGTGTCAGCAGTTATTGGGGCTGTACTTAACAACCTGGGTTAGCCATCCTGCACTGAAGTAATGAGATCGTCTGAGCATCTTCCAATCCCTTTCTGCTGGTTCCATTAGATTTGTCAGGCATTCAGATTTCCAAAGGAAAACGCAAAGACATCACACATGACACGTGACTCTATATCCAAGACGCACCAGAGTTCTGCCCATTTGATTAAATCTCTACTTTTACACTGGTGTTTGGCTCTGTAAAAGCAATGTTTGAAAGAAGCTCCCTTAGTTATCCTACTTTACCGCTACACGTTTGCATCTCATGGAATGAGAGCACCTCAATAAGCGGCACATCCCTGCTTGTGACTGCTCTCTGAACAAGAAACGCCACATGAAAAGATCCCGACAGCCACCACCAGCCCTGGCAAGGCAACTTCATCCGTCCAGCCCCGTCTCTGGGAAGAGACACTGGAAGCCTTTCACTTGCAAAACTCCCCGGGGCTGCGTCCACAGCCACGAGCCATTTAAAATAACAAAACCACCATCCACCTTCCGCCCCGGCCGGCGCTCCGCAAGGCAACGCTCCACCTGCCGCAAACCTCACTGTAAACAGCGGGGAGCGGGGGAGCAACCAGCTCACAAACAAACACACGCAAAAAAAGAAACCAAAAAAAAAAAACAAAAAAAAAAAACACCCAAACAAACAGGGAAAACTGAAGTGCCGCCTCCAAGAAAACCTGTTGCTGACCACAGCCAGAGCGCGGCTGGGGGGATCCCGCATCCCGCCGCGCCCGGAGCCAACTCTCCCGCCGGCACGGCGCGCCCCGGTGCCGCTTGGCTGGCGTGGGTTGTGGATCATGGATGAGGCCGGCGGACGTGCGGGGTCGGTGCGGGGGCGGCCGGGCTGAGCCGGGGCCGGGGCCGCGCCGCCAGCGCCCCCCGGCCCTGGGCGGCCGGCGCGGGCCGGGAGCGGTACTCACTCGATGAAGTAACTGGCGCCCTCCTCCGAGAACCCCTCCTCCCATCCGCGGGGCAGGTCTGCAAGGCACGGGGAGCGGGGAAAGGCAGAGAGAGAGAGCGGGAAGGAGGGTGAGAACTTCGCCCGCGGAGCCCCCCGGCCGCGGGTCGGGGGCGAGGAGGGGGCGCCGCGCCGCGGGCACCCACCTGAGCGGATCATGTGGCCGGAGTTGACGGGCTCGCCGGTGCGCGGATGCAGCCAAGTGGTGGTGCGGGTCAGGTCGCTGCGAGGGAGAAGCGGAAAACATGCACCTGTTAGCGAGGGCGGCGGCGGGCGGGAGCGGGGCCGCGCCGCCCCCCGCGCCCCTCCCGCGGCGCCCCTTACTCGATGAAGAAGACGCGGCCGTCCCTGCAGACGCCGTAGGACCAGTGCTCAGGTAGAGTGTCCCGCCCCACCGCCGCCGCCATGTTCGCCGTGCGCGCGGCCGGCCGGGGCGGGGGTGCGGGCGGGCGGGCGGCCGGCGCTCGGCGCCCAGCGCCCGGCTCTGCTCGGCAGCGCCACCGCGGCGGGGGCGGGGGGCCACACCTCCCGCCCCTCGGGAGGCCGC
Organism: Prinia subflava; assembly: GCF_021018805.1. Lineage (NCBI taxonomy): Eukaryota > Metazoa > Chordata > Aves > Passeriformes > Cisticolidae > Prinia > Prinia subflava. The sequence continues at coordinate 14,203,410 of NC_086251.1, forward strand.
GGGCAAGGCGGCGGGAGCGGGAGCCTGCGCCGCTGCCGCCGGGCTTTGTCCGCCGCTGCCCCGCGCCCGCCCCCCGGCCCCGCGTGGGCTGCCGGCCCCGGCGCGCCCGGCGAGGCGCAGCGGCCCCCCGCGGTCAGACCCCCGGCCAGCCCCGCGGTCAGACCCGCGGTCACCTCCGCGGTCAGACCCAGAGCCGCGCATCCCCTCAGGCGCTCTCCTCCCGGCGGACCAGGCGGGATCGTCTCGGGCTCCGCTCCGCGAGCCCCGGGGGCCGCGCCCGGAGCGGGGGAGGTACAGGTGATGTACAGGTGTGAGCGCACCTGGCTGCCGCTGTGCCCCGGGGACGCGCTCGCCGGCGGCGCCAGGTGAGGAGGGACAGACAGGCCGCGGGGACTTTGACCCTTGGGCACAGGGCACGGGGGCACCAAGGTTAAAACATCGCAGGCGGGCAGCGGCGACAACCGGCTGACAAAGCAGAGCTGTCACCGGCATCGGGAGGGACCTGTGCCAGCCCCTGTGTTCATCCATGACCTAGAAAAGGCAGAAGGGTAACGTGAGAGCCCGCTCGGCGCACTTCAGTGGGGCTGGGCTGGCTCCCAGTCGGACCGAGAGCCGCACTGGTGCTGGTGTGGCGTGCGCGGGTGCTCCAGCTAGAGTTAAGTGCTCCAGTCACTCGGAATGTGGTTTAGGGCAGAGTGGATGGGGCAGGCAAGGAGTGGGCTGCCGTACAGCAGAGCCCGTGGGTTTTGTACTCTCATCCTAGCGCCAGCCAGCACAACGAGGATGTGTGCCAGGTGGGGAGTCCTCGCCAGTGCCTTGGCTTGGGCGTAGTGGTATTTGCAGCAGGAGAGAACGACTGACAAAGCCAAGGGGTTCAGGGTGCAGAAATGCCTCTTTCAGTGAGGGCAGCGGTGGCGGAGCCAAGCATGGCTCTGTGGGGTTCTTGCTGTTCTGATACAGGAGAGGAGAGAAGGATCAGAAAGGCAGGAAATGGGACATTTGCAAGCTTAGATGTAGAAGGAGAGTGTTAAACGGGAAAGATGAGCTGCAAAGAGGGGTGGGAAAGGGTAGGGCGGTCTGACTGCAAACAAGTTAATAAAGAAAAACATAGGAGACCAACTGAGGACAAGGCTGTGAGGAAGAGAGACAACGCCAGCATGCAGTGGGAGAGTGCTGCAGTACAGGGAAAATGATAACGTTTGCTTTTTCTTCAAAATAACCAAAATAAATCATCAGAAGAAAGTAGCAGGCAAGAAGAGCAGCATCAGTCAGGAGAGAGAGGGCTTTGCCTTATTTCACACCGGTTTCAGACAACGTTGCAGGTCTGCTGCATCAGGGTAGCTTTGTGTAGACTCCCCTTTTTGAGCATCGTTGGAGAAGATACTATACTGTGTGTATATACACTATATATACTATATTTGTACACTATACTAACATGGTGTCATCTAACAACCAAGAATGGTCATTACCGTGGCACACATAGCAGACTGATATTTTCATCTTCCAACGAGCCACTGAATTTTAGTTCACCCGCAGTTATAAAGAGAGTATCTTGTAGCCCTTTACCCTATGTCAGAATTTTGATTAAAACTTCTAATACTAAAACTTCTGTGCCTTTTTTTTTAAACCTTGTTGGGTTTCCATGGCAAAGTTTTGGAAGGAAGTGGGGGGCACTGCAGGAGTGGCTTCTGTCAGAAGCTGCCAGAAGCTTCCCTTACATCCAACAGAGGCAATGCCATCCAGCCCCAGGATGGACTCAATGCTGGCCAATGTATTGGATAAGGGATTTTAAAAGGGAAAAAAGTTATTGTGAAGGAGGAATTGGGCCCAGATAATGAGTGAGATGAATGAGAACGTGTGAAAGGAACAGCCCTGCAGACATCAAAGTCAGTGCAGAAGATTCCCCTGCAGCCCATGGTGAGGCAGCTGTGCCCCTGCGGCTGTGGAGGACCATGGGGATGCAGAGATCCACCTGCAGCCCGTGGAGGATTCCGCTCCAGAGCAAGTGGATGCCTGAGGGATGCTTCCCCCCATGGGAAGCCTGTGCTGGAGCAGGGACCCGCAAACCCAGGCAGCGAGCAGCCCGTGGTGGAGCAGGATTGCTGGCAGGAGCTATGACCCTGGGGGCACCCACGCTGGAGCAGCCTGTTCCTGAGGGAAGGACCGCACCCCGTGGAAGGGACCTGCCCTGGAGCAGCACATGCAGCCCAAGGGAAGGGACTTAACTGGAGAAGCTGATGGAGACCTGTCTTCCAGGGCAGGGACCCCACGCTGGAGCAGTGTGAGCAGTTCTCCCCCTGAGGAGGAGGAGTGGCAGAGGCAATGTGATGAACTGACCACAACCCCTATTCCCCATCCCTCTGTGCTACTGAGAGGGAGGAGGTAGAGGATCAGGAATAAATTTGGAAGAATGCGGGAGAGGGGAAGGTGTTTTTAAGATTTGAATTTATTTCTCAATATACTATTCTGATTGGATTGGTAATAAACTAAGTGAATTTCCCCAAGCTGAGTCTCTTTTGCCCATGACTGTTACTGGTGGGGGATCTCTACCTGCCGTTACCTAGACCCACAAGCTTTTCATGTTTTCTCTCCACTGATCATCTGAGGAGGGGGAATCACAGAGCAGCTTTGGTGGGCACCTGATGTCCAGCCAGTGTCAACCCACCACGGAAGCCCTAACAATTCTGTGTCCTTCTGGTTAGGTGTGAGTTATCACAGAACTTGCAGTAAGGTCAGTTCTAGTGCAATTCCAAAGTAAATAAAATACAAGTTACTTAGTGTCATTGCATGTTTGGGTCTGTGTAGAAGAGATTGAGACCAGCTCTTGCTCTAGAGTCACTCATTTGCCACGATGCTCTGAAGCAAGTCTTCCCTGCTCCATCAGCTTGTAACTTCACCAGGCTTGGCCACTCGACCACCGTGACAAAGTAGGCTTATCCACTTCAAATGCATAGTAACTTCATTGAATAAACATTATTGTGGTCTGCATTTCAGGTCCTAAAAACATCTGTACTGGGTCAAACCAAATGTCTGTTTAGCCTAATACTCTGTCTCCTGTCCCAACAGGGGCAGGTGCCGGGAAAGAGCGCGGGAGCCAGACAGTCACGGCGACTCCCCAGCTTCTTTCCTCAGCTCTAGTACCTACACCCAGTGCTTGCCTGCAGAAGCTGTGAGCTCAGAAAGCTCTTGCTCAAGGTGCTGTTTCCATATCTAACTCCTAATGGATCATTTCTGTGAACCTGTTCAGACCAGAGCCCACATAACTTCTATCATCTAGCAGTAGCAAAGTGCTCCTCATGCTCATCTTACCTGAGCTGTGTCTGAAGAATCACCTTCTTTTGTTTGTTTTGAATCCAGATCCCGTTTCATTGATTTTCTTCAGTTCTTGCAATGAAAGAGACTGGGGTCACTAGTGCAACCTCCTACAGTGTCAGCATTGATTTTAGACCAGCTGGCCCAAGCCTTTGTCCAGGTAAGGATGTGAAAATACTCTAAGGACAGAAATTCAACAGCCTCTCTTAGTAACTAGTTCCCATGTGCCTGTGATGAAAATACTTTTCAATATATCAATTTTGAAACTGTGATTCAATTTGTCACCATTGTCATATGACCAAATCTTGAGTTGATGCATCATGGTGCCTGAGGCATTATCACATACACCTGCAAATTACAAAGAAACTCATTATTGAAAAATGTATTTTCTTACAGTAACTTGAAGAGCTCTATTCCAAAATTAAGATCAAGATGAAAACTTAGTCTAGATTCATAAAAGTTCACAAGCTGACTTGTGTTGGCTTCATCAGGAGGTAGGTTTGTGATTTAGAGCCCTGGAGGAAGAATGCCTCCAGGCATCATTCGTTAATAGGATTACCAGATTCTTCTGGTTTTGCTGTTCTTTTATTTTTTCTTTTTCAGGCTCTGGTTCCAGTCCTCCCTGGCTGACATCAGACACTTTTCTATTACATATCATTCATTGCACTCTAGAGGCACTGTCTGGAAGAAACTATTTGGGGTAAAATTAGCACCTTAAGGCCACAATATCTGGAACTCAGCTAAAGGAAGTGAAATATGCTCTTCAACGAGGGTCTAATAAAAGCTGGGATATTTGAAGTTCCCTTTGTTGATAACTGGGTAATTCAAGGAGACATCATGAGGTCCCTGAACACTGCAAGTTTGAATCCACATTTGACAGCTTTATAGGAATGTGTCACTAATATTATTTGTTCTGTCTGCATCCTTTGGGAACACTTTTTTGGATGACTTCATTAAATTGGGAGAGCAGTGATACATTTTAAGGTATGCCAAAATCTGTATCTGCACTTTCATGGAAACGGAGAATCACAGAATGGTTTAGGTTGGAAGGTCACCTCATTCCAACCCCCCAGCCCTGGGGAACAGGGACACCTTCCACTACCCCAGGCTGCTCAGAGCCCATCCAGCCTGGCCTTGAACACTGCCAGGGATGGGGCATCCACAGCTTCTCTGGGCAACCACCCTCACAGCAAAGAATTTAATCCTAATATATATTCTAAACCTCTCCTCTTTCAGTGTTTATTACCCTTTTCCTATCACTACATGCCCTTGCTATTTCCAGAATAAACTCACTGAGTATGGACATCCTTTCTACCTCATCCCTTTCTTTTCAGCCCTTACAACCCAGCTTCACCCTGGCAGTGGCAACATCCAAATACTCTCATTTCCTCTTTTTATCACTTTCCTTACACATACCCCCACCCTTTGCACCATTCAGGTCTGCATGTTTCCCTGCACTTTTCAACCCTTCATATGCTATAACTTTTCAACAAAACATGGAGTAGGAATTTGCAAATAATGCAGGAGACACTATAGGAGAATCACAAAAAAAGAAAAGAAAAAATAAAGGTATCATTTCCTTCAGTCATAATTAGATCCAGTGTCTAGAAGGTTACAGAATCACAGCTGGATTTCAGCATGGTGTGTACTCTAATGATCTATTTCCTATTTTTCAGAGAATTCAATACAATTGAATTTGATGATCTTAGAGGTCAAAAGCTGCTGCTATTTCAGGAAGCTTAAATGAGGTACAATGCATAGAAAAGCCTGCTAGTTATGACTTTTTCATCATGACCTGTATATTTTATAAGGGATAAGCACGACTTATAAAAGGTGTGAGGCCAGACAGAGGCAGAGCATTTGAAGAGTAATGAATCTGAATTATTAAATCCTGGTTAAGAAAGCTTATAAGGCATAATGCAAATCATGTATTATGCCCTTTAGCTGCAAAACATGTATTATGCCTTTTAGCATGATTTTCCAGCTCTGCTTCAAACAGCTGAGAATTAAAATCATGAGAGGTTTCATGGTGAGACAGGAAGACAATTTCAGAGCAGTTCATTGTCTGATTACACTGAAATATTGGTTGTGCAACCACATTGTTCTTCAGGATTGTGCAGTGTGGTTCCCATCTAGCAGTGGTAAGTGCTTAAGACACTAGAAATTAATACATTGATTCTTAGAGGTAGAAGAATGTATTAATCAGACAATAGGGGAAATAGGAAAGAGATCTTGGAGACATTAGGCAAATCCACATTCCTGGAAAATTTACCATGCCTTTCCTCCAAAACTGCAACACTTTTTCAGATTATGAAGGAATTACACTAAGCAATCACTATGATATATTTGTTCAAATTGGGGAAAACAACTTCAGCTGTTGGATTCTCAGACAGCATGGGGAAAAGCCATCTCAGGAGTACCAGCAGAACTCTTCAATTTGAAAAAAAAAAGGCCATGCACAGCTAGAGCCAGTGTCAAGATGTAGGATGAAGAAGCACTTAATGAAATAGACTGAATATGCAGAAAGATTTTTTTTCTAGTCTGAAGTCTTAAGATTGTTTAAAACATGAAGAGGACAAATTTAATAGATTCAAGTCCAAGACCAAACATTGCCTTAGTGGGTAGGGAAAGCAAACAAGATAACAAAAAGATCACTATTGTATTATTTTGAAACTAAAATATAGTTGATTAGTTTTAATACATACCAATCAATTTTATTCCTTGTTCATCCATGTCAGGATGAGTAGAAAACAGCTTGATTTGTGCCAAGATAAATTTGAAGATAGATGACGCATAAAAATTTTCCCAAATGTAATGAGCAGTAAAGCAGCCTAAGTAGGAATATCATGGTATTCCCTCATCACCAGTTTCTACAGGCTGGCTCAGACAAAATTTGAGTCAGGGAAATTCCAAGTATACTTATTTTGTCTCAGGTCAGGAGCTATGAAAAGATGATCTCACAAGATCCATTTTAGTCTATATTTCTAGGAAAAGAAATGCTGGTCCAAAATGTTACATTTTTTTAGAAATAGATGGACATCAAAAATTGTCATCTCCTGGTAGGTACTAAAGAGCACCTTATTGAGTGTCTATCTAGTTGACAGTAAGAATTCATGGCAACCTCTTGAATTTCAAGATTTCTGTTATTTACAAGGAGAGGAAGGACCATCCCTGATACATTTAAGAAAGATAAGCAACTTGCACAATGGTACTACTGATGACAGGACTAAATATAGAGCGTGTACTCATTCCTGATCTGGAGTGTTTTCTGTTGAACCACACAACCTACAGAAGTCAGGAGAGCTAGACAGAAGGAAGGGCAAGAGTCACAAGATATGTACAAAAATTTGGCACACCATCTGCAAGACATCACCATTTCCAGCCTAAGCACTTTCCAGGACAAAATTAATATATACATTAATACAATGCCAAATAAATCTTGGGCAGAACAGAAAAGGTATTGTCACCAATAGATGGTGTTTGACCTTTTTATAAGGGGTGACATTAAATGAAACATCTTCTACATCTTTTTATACAGGGCAGTTTATGCTGTGGGGAAAGTGATGGCAAATTTTAGACAAAGTAAGATTTTTGGAGCCAATTTTCCTTGCAATAGACTGAGAAGTTTTCCTGAATTTCCATGGGACCTATGTCAGACAACATAATGCTGAGAGCACCGAAAGATAAATATAGCTGATAAAATAAGAAAGATTAAATAATGGTAAATCTATTGTTGAAGGAATTCCAAATACGGAAAAAGGAATTATTCATTTTCCTGGCCACTGGAAAGAATATAAACAAGTTCAAATTATATCCACAGTTCCTTTGAGGAAGATATGGAGCATGACATTGTACAAGAATAGTTTGGAGGGTCACTGTCTCCCTGTGCAGCAGGATCTGACTGGAGACTGCACACAGGCATCAGCCCAGACAATGACACTGCTGAGCAAGACAGATGGGAAAATGACATTGAGAAGGCAACACTGGTGCTGCATAACAAATCCAAACTTCTCCTTCCAAAGCATGCTGAACTCTCCTACGAGTAAAAAAAAAAAAAAGGTAATTATCTTCAGTTAAAAGGTTTTCTTTTCCAAACCACCATTGGTTTTCAAAAGTATGTTCTCACTGAAAGTACCCTTTGTGAAATGCAGAAGATATCTTCAAAATAATTCTGTTTTCCTTACAAATGTCCTTCATGTTTAAAGACATCCTACTGATTTACCTTCTAGGTGCAAACCCCTGAATATATCCAATTACCTCTCTCTCACCTGACTATCCATTTGCCCAAAAGAATTATATTCATAGAATCAAGTTAAGCATGTCCCCTGAAATGCACAAAAATGCACACAAAAGCAAAAATGAATGAATGCATTCCCTAATTACTGTCAATTTACAATTTCCTGTCACACAAGCTTTTATGATTACTATATTTTAAATAGTTCCATCTCCTCTTCATTTTCTCTCTTTTGCATTTCACAGTCTCAATAACTTACATGCCCAGCACTTAGAATCCACATACTAGCATATATTTGGTGATCAAAAATTAAACTAAATAACAAATAGTCATAATTTTCTCATGACAACTCTTATCATTCCAAACAGAGGTGGCAATAGTTAAATGTCCGCACAGTGTTCAAGTTATTTGTGGAAGGGAGAAATACAAAAGAACAATTATGTGCCAAAGTCATGGGATCATTTCCAGAAATTTAACTTACATTTTATAATGAACACTTGAGGGTATTTTTCTTTCTTGGCAAAGGACACTGTAAGCCTGGCAGCACTGAAAAACCCTCAGTTCTTCAAATACTGAATGTACCTGTAACTATCGACATTTGGTTTGTTTTAAAGCAGACTCTTGAAGTCAATTCCATATTTATGAACACACACTCCCTGTCATTCTATGACACCTGAGTACGAAGAGATCCTTTTTTAGGAAATGGGACAAATGCAAAGACAAACATCACTAATCCTTAAGACTAAAATCTTCAAAATTTTAAATCAAACTGTTCAATTCTCTCATGTTTCCTCTGAATTCACTTTCCTGGCTCCTCCCTAAGTTTGCTCTCTGTTTGCTTTGGAAGACCTAAAGTATCACCCTGGAGTCCCCATAGCAGTAATAGAAAATAACCTGTTCAACAGGATGTTTTAAATTTGAATATGTCAAAGATAAAACATATTTTCACCTCATTTTCTTAATACACCCATAAATAACTTGCCACTACTCTGTAGATCACTTAACACACCTCTATGCGTACTGATAGCAAACCCCACACAAGACTCCAGACAAAAATCCATTTTAGCATCTTCTGCCCTACCTTTCCAGGAATGTTACCTTCTCAGCAGGCTTGCCAAGGTGTCAAAGTCCTCTAAATAAAGTCCTCTAAATAAGCTTTTACCAGGCAGGACAATCTCTTCCCGTTGTGGTCCCCCAAATCCTTTTTTCAAAGGATTTTCCTCTGCAAAAGAATCTAAGATTTTGATTATCTGCTTGGCTCCAGAGGGAGGTAGATGAGGGTTAAGCATTCTCCATTTTTCAGCAACATGAAGTGTGCATACCTCACCACAGCTTTCCAAGATCCAACTTCTCTCCAGTTTCTTCTTGCCTTTTGTTACAATCTCAGCACATGGGCCTTCTTGACAATTCTCCACATCTCTTTTTCTCTCCTCCTATGCTTGGGCTCAGGTCCTTCCATGGTGTTCATTCCACAGTCTCTTTTTACACACCTGTACCCCTTCCACTCTTGGCTTCAATGATTTGCAACAGCAATCAGTTTCCAAAGGAAATGTAATAAACCATCTATATGTGAGCATGACAAAGCCAGTAGCTATAGTAACAGGAAAGCTTTAAACAAAAGTGAAAAAAAAATAATCTGAGGGATATCAGTCAACTGTTCCTCCATCCCCAGATATTGCACAGTTCCATAACTGTCCTCCTGTGTTCCTTTGCCTGATTGTATCTCCACCTAGCCCAAAACACACTGAGATAAAAATAAAACTTTATTTTGCTTGGCTTAAGGAGGAAAAATAAATAAATAATCACACACAACAAAACCTGGAAAAGGTTGTCTCTTTCCCTGAAAAAGAAAAAAAATACATCTGTTGCAAATCCAGCACGGGCAAAACTGTCACTATCGCAGCAGTAAAGGCCACGTGTTGATACCTGTGACCCATCTCGCTGTCACACAGAGCTGGAGAGCAATTTGTGGCAGTGCAGAACAGCACAGGTAACTTTACAAACAGAGGTGCAAGAAAAAGAACCTTCTGCAGGTTCTGGAGCAGAACTGTTGAATTTAACCGCACCGAGTCAAGGTAAAAAAAAAAAAGGCTTTTTTTCTAACTGTCATGTATTTTTTATTCCCTAGAGCCTGTGTAGGTGGACTTCCACAGAAAAGACCAAAATACACTCAGGGCCTCAGTTTACTTGACCACTCGAAAGGTCAGCAAGGTCAGCAAAACATTGTTCAGTAATTTAGCACCCTTATACCTGTGTCACACCTTCGCATTCCTGCATGTTAGAATACACATGTCAAAATAGATAAACAGAACAGACTTAATTCATACCAAAAAAGCTTTAATTCATAGCAAAAAGACTACTATAAAATAGTCTATTTTATATAGACTAAAAGAAATGAAACTGTCTTCGTTTACTGCAGTATTACCTTCCAAAAAATTAGTCTTTCTTATTTGACCCTTCCTTTCCTGAAGGAGTAGGATTATTCCATATGTCTTTTAAATATATACAAATGTGTTGCTCTTCTCAATAAAACCCACCTGAAATAGATTTCCTTTTAATCAGTGAAGTAAGTAGCCATGGAAATCAGGAGAGGAAATGATGTATTTCAGCAAGGAATAGCCTATTTGTCAAACTAGAATATTATTGTATCTGATTCAATTTTACACATTGACATCTATCCATTGTTATTGATTAATGGTTAAAGCTCTCTAAGGTTGTTACACAACACTGTTATAAATAACTTATATTATTTAGATACATAATGGATGTGATCTCTACAAATGATGAATTATATCCCCGTCTTAATTACAGCATCCTCTGAAATCTAATTTAAATAATAGTTAAGCAGATTAAATTCACAAGCAAGAATAACAGCAAGGCACTTTGCAAAATGATAAATTTATGGGGCTTTCCTCTCAGTGCTGTAGAGTTTTGCCACAGAATGTTTTGTAAAGTATCATCTTCCTCAATATCTTATTAGATCACTGTAATCTCGATTTACATATTGATTCATTCAGTTTCAATGTCAATCAAGACATGAAAATTTAATAAAAAACAACTCTAATTGCTCCTCCGAGACTTAACAATAGTTACTCCCTATCATCTCAGTGGGGCAGACATCTTTAAGATGTTCTGTTTTTCAAGCATAACAATTGTACGTCTCTTTTGGGCACTGCATACTCCTCAAATCAGCATTTCACTCACTGAGACGTTGTAGGCTGCCTTAACAATATATCACACAGGGGCTACACTTGATAAAATCGAAACTGTATTCTGTCAACAATAATTATGTGGGTGTTTTGCTCATTTCCTGCTACAGCTGTCCCATGGCAACAGCGTGAGAACAGCGCTCATTTTTTAAATGCATAAATGACTGCTTTGATGACACATCTCTGGCTCAGGTTTGGCAAAGGCATGGTGAAAACAAAGACTTTTTTGAGAAACGATCACAACTATTTGTATTATATGCAAATCTGTAAGAAATGTGCTGATTCCCAAGTGGAGGCGCAGCTTTGCTGTAGCAAAGTGGCAGAAGTGGCCTGAGGCATTTCCAGGGACTGATAACAAACCAGCATTTGCACTTGAGGCCATTCTCTCCACCCTCCGTGAATTTCACAACAAATACCTCAACCGAAGGTCATTATTCCACTTAACCCTGCCTTTGGGGTTGCTGCTGCTCAGGCAAATCAGATAAAATGACGCTAAAATTCCACATTTTATCAGAATTATGTCGGTCTGGAGTGCTGAAAAAACAGCTGGTAGTATTGATGATTTTGTCATATAAACTCTGGTACATGAGAAGTCAGCTTTGCAATTTTCAGTTTTAATTGTTTTGAGAATATTTACTTTTTTAAGATTGTTTTATGGCTTGTGAACCAAGAATAGTTATTGTACAGACAGTTCATAAAGCAGTCACATTATGAATTAAGATATTGCAGGTTTTATCCTTGGCTCTGTGAACATCTAAGCTCCAGTATAATAAGACCTGATGGCAGAATCAAGTACACCTACAACTCCAGCCTTTCAAATATCAGCTTCACTGAGAAAAGTAGCAAAAATGATACCATCATGGTTATTTTTTCCTAATATGAGCACCCCGACTAAGTTGATACTAATACAATGAGAAACATCTGGAGATTAACAAAGTGGACCAGATTCAAGCTGGATTTTTAGAAGGAACCATTTAATAACCCACCATATGTCCCTGGGAGCATCCTTTCCTTTCATTTTAACATTCTAAAGGGATTTTAAGAACAAAATGTAGCACTAACAAAATGTAAATCCATAGATACCTGTATTTAAGATAAAGCTATTATACAATTTGAAGAATAGAACAGTTTTTACACTAGGAGAAAGAAACACAAGTCAGACAACACATAATGTCAAGCTGTACACTGGAGTATTAACAAAGCTCAGTGTGCCTGGAATGTCCAGAGTGAATCTTACACTAGCCACATATCAATTGTCTTTTGTATTGTCACATGGATATAAAGGAAACCAGGAGTGTTTGCTATCAGCATCTGATTAAACACTGAATTCTAACCATGGTTTTGGAACAAAGAACAGTTTTATTTGATGCCAACCATTGTCTGTGGCAGGGAAACAGCACAATTTCCACTCGAAGAGGATGAATTCTAATTCTGATAAGATGTGGGGATGAAATGCTAACTTAAGCCAAATGAATATTCATATAGGAAAGTGAAAATAGGTGTCAAGGACTTGCTGCACTTAAGTCCTGGGTTACATGAAAACTGTACACCATTCAACAAAACAACAAGGTTTCTAATGATTACTTTCCCCATATAATTTATTCATCTATTCCAGAGCAGTGTTTCAGGGTTTAATGAGTATTTGTAAAGCTCTGACTGAAATGCACTCTCAAAATGCAAAACATTAAACCATTTACAATGAATGAAGTAGTGTAGATTACTGGTTCAGAAAAGCCACTGCAGCTCATCAGCATGTGCATTTGAAGGGTGTATTACTTCAGCAGGCCCCTGTTCACAGTCCTGTGCAGTTGAAAGGCTGAGTGTGCTTCCTTCCCACTGAATCCGCTCTGATGTCCAGGGACAAAGGACAGCTGAGGAACTTTCTCTCTTCTCTTGTTTCACCCCATGTCCCCCATATTTTGCCCACATGAGGCAATCCCATATCACATCTCAAAGAACTGCTTGGAGAATAAACAAGATTAAGTAGCAATAGGATGGTCTGGGTAGGAAGGGACCTCAAAGACCATCTCATTCCAACCCTCACCATGGGCAGGGACACGCACTAGACCAGGCAGCTGAAAGTCCCATCCAACATGGCCTTGAACACTTCCAGGGATGGGACATCTAAACTCCCCTGGGTAACCTGTCCCAGTGCCTCAACATCCCTACTGGGAAGAACTGAAGTCCCCTCTAGTTCCTTGTTTTCTTCCTGGAAGATCAGCTTTCTGAATCAGAGGTTTCTGAAAGTCACTGCTACAACAGACGTCTCTGAGCACAAGTGGCAAACAAGATGACCTCATGCTTCCATGTGCTATCTGCTTGTTGATGTGATTCTCTTGCCCATTGTTGCAGTGCCATTGCCCCTGTTACAGATGCTGTATGCTCTTTAAACTAAATAAATGACTACCGAAAAAAAATTCAAATGTTAATTTTCTTAAACTGTATTTTTTCTTCTTTGTACACTGTGATAGTTGCTTTATCACTATTAATGAAATCTCATGTAACACTAATGATGGTAAAGAGTAGTCCCAGTAATTCTAAAAGAAATCCAAGACTTCATAAGACCAGATTTTAGTAGGAAAAGAGAAAGATCAGGCAAAATAAAGATTCTGGGATTAAGTAATCGTTCTTTCCACATTAACTAACTGTTGCCCAGACACTTTAATTCCACATCATGCTGTGCACAATAAATGAGAAGTCAGGAAAGGCAAAATCTTGGCTTTTGATATCTCACACCTTTCTGCCCATTAGTTCATCTCTCCTACATCTGTCAGTGGTGGTTATTTATACTTTCTTACTTCCCTCATACACTGCATTTACTGCATCTTGGGACACAGGAGAGGCTACAGTTTATATTTATATACATCAACACCAATGTACAAACAAAAAAAAATAGAGCTGTCAGGGGTTCATGGCAGCCTTCTGGACAGAGAAGAACACACATTATCATTATGTTCTTTTTATTAAATTAGCCAGCTTGGAAGTTTAATGTCAGTTTTCCTCTTTAGCCAGGCATAGTAGCTGGTTTGGCTGAAATATAATCTAATAAGGGGTCAGTATGGGGACTGAAGGAAAAAATTTAAAAGCAAAAAAAAATTGCCTAGAAGAAACTGAAATCCCAGATTACACCAATTTCCTTAGTAGTACTGTATATGCAGATAATATTTATAGAAACCAGCATCTCCCAGAAATAGGCATTACGTTAATTAAAATGTGTTGTCGCCTAAGATTACATTTTATTAATTCCTGTTTGCAAGAAGGTCATGTCTAATGATTTCCTCTTGGAGTTACTGGTTTTAGCAATCAGACCATTAAAGATTTTGATTCTTGTTCTACTTGTGAAATTACTCAGATTCTTGCAAACACAAATGCCAATTCCCTGATCTTCTGGTTCTCTTTTTAAGTTTTTGCCCCAGTGGGATTTTCTTTTTCTTGAGAGTAAACAGCTGCACATACAACATCAGGAATTGTAATTAATTTTGCACCAGTCCAGAATAAAAGTCGTGTGTTCAGATAACCAGGATACTCCAGCATTCCAAATACCCAGGATAAATTACTGTAACAGACCAATACTGTTCTCAATTGCATTATCACTGCATTCAATGCACAATTGCAACTGTGCTTTACAGCTGGCACAAATATACAATTCCCTGTGAATGATTAATGTTGAATTACACTGTGAATGTATGTTTAAGAATTCATGACATTTTACAGAAAATCACATATGCAAAATTCTCGTGGTGAATGAGATATGAACAAAAAATTACTACCTCCCTCACTTTTAATGCTTTGGGGAGTGGGAACATCTTGACCACTGTCAAAAGAGTGTATTGAAATCACATCTTCTAAAGCATTTTGTAAGCATGCAGAAACTCTAGAGAGAACATCAGAGTGGTTGTGTGGACAGGCAGAGGCACAAAGAAATGTAACCAATTTATCAGTTTCAGTAAAAGGCAGTGGTTTGTCCTGAATCTGTTCAGCATCCATCAGCGTCTAATATCACTAGCAGCACTGGCACACAACACACAGCACATTCCACCCTTCTAAGTAATATTTATATAGGTTTAAAACCCTTCTAAGTCATATTAATTAATCACATTTCTGGCCTGAGTTCACAGAGGGATCGAACTGAAAGCAGTTAACCAATTAAACAGGAGTGGTCTGTGCTGTGGGAAATGGGGGAGGAATTTTGGAACTTCACACCTATTTTGCACAACCTAAAGATTACTCAGTTCAATTCCTCTGAACTGAACTCGTATTTTGGGCAATACAAGCACCTATGGTGATTGAAAACATCTTGTGGACCTGGCACATGCTTTGGTTCTGTGTCCAGGGTTCATTCTCGTGGGTGCTTTTAAAGATGCAGCCTCTTCATGTTCAGACACAAGCTTAGCTGTCCCTGGTGATTATTAATGCAATATATTGGCACAAAAAGTGCAAACATCTGTAATCATGTCTCACTCGGGTTGCCTGATGACCTGAGAGCCAAGAGCAGGTACATCATGAAAACTGAGGAAAGGGCTTTCAGACACGTAAGGGGGAGCAGGAGAAATGCAGCTCCTCCCTAGCACAATAAGGATCAGGACAGATCTCCAGCATTCTTTGAGTTTTGCTAGTTTTGTATGTCCTGAATTTGTTCTACAGTTTAAAAATTCTCTTGTTTTGATATTTGCCTAAGCAAGAATGTCATTCCTAGCACCTGCTTTTGAGCTGCTACAGGAACATCTCTCAGTGAAAGTAGCTGTCATCTAAAGAGGCAGCAGGTCAATGTCAGAAAACTTGTTGATCCACTTCCTGCATTCCTGTTCCCTTAAGAAATGAGTTCTGAAAAGCTTCTTCAAGGAACAAGGAAAATTGTTGCTTACCAACAAGGCAAGCCAACAAGTCACAGGCAATGTTTTCTAGAAAATTTTATGCTTAAGCATCTACTAAGGCTTTATTCACATAATCTCAGTGTAAGTAAATTCATCTAGCAACCTGCTTGGTGAAGGGCTATGCTCCTCCTGTGAGGGATGTCAGTTTGTTTAGACAGTCTGGAAACCCAGATGTGTTGTTTTTACCAAGAGCAAGGGCTCGTGGCTGCGGAGGCTCCGGCTGTGGCAGCCGGGCACTCTGCACCTGAGGCCAGCTGGGGCACAGCTCCAGCCTGTTCCCAGCCCCACAGGGTCAAAGTGCCCTTGCCAGCAGCACAGCAACACTGGAAAGATTTGAGGAGCTGAACAGTGTCTCCTCTTTACCTGCAAGCAAAAAGAAGTTGCTGTTCTTTCTCCTGGCCTCTAGATTGGATTTTCTCAGTCCTTGCAGGTGACCTGAAGCACTCAAACATTTCTCTTTTTCCACCTGCTATTCCCTTCCTTCCTCCCCTAACCTGACCTGAAGCAAATCCTGCCTTCAGGCTTGGCCCATACTTTGAAGCATCTTCCAAAAACAATGCAGTTGCAAAATGTACAATTGCTATCTGCAGTCCATTCTACAAAGCTTTGATAACACAGTTTGCCAGATAAGAATGTGAAAAGAAATCCATATCTTATGTGGCCACCTTGGCAAAATGACAGACTATTTTGCTGGCTTACTTGGTGGCTTTCAGGGAAGCAGGGAAACAAGCCCAGTAGAAAAACTTCCCTGTGTGACATGCTACATCTTCCATATGGCCCTCTGCTATCCTGGCTGCATCAGCACAGGCAAACTAATAATACTTACAAGTGTGAGATGTGCAGGTTTCATAACAGCACTCCAGTGAGAGTAATTGTAACCAGTTTTAAGACAGAACTTGTCAGTTTTGGGAAAGACACTGCACCTGCGACAGCAGAAGGCTGGATGCGCTGACCCCACAGGCCCTACATTTCAGAGTAAAAAAAACCACAACAACCAACCAACTGAAGTCCTGGGGAAAAAAAAGGCCTCAGAAAGAACAGCAGCAGAACAAAGGCAGTTACACATTAGCCAGCACACGTGCTCCTGTGTGCCTTCCGTGGCTGGATTGCTGGAGGTGCCGGAGAGCAGAGCGTGAGCCAGCAGGGCCGCGGCAGTCACTGCCACGTAACAGCTCCTGTGCCACGCAGGATAGAAAAAAGAACTACTAAACAAGAAGGAAAAAAGGAAAAAAATATTCCAAAAAGCAGTCTTTCTCCATCCTCACTCCGTTTCCCAGACACACAGCAGTCCTGGAAAAAGAGGGAGAAGGGAGAGAGTATTTTCAGGGGTGGCAAAAGTGTCCCCAATTCCTAGCAGCAGGCAAACTGAGCAGGCTTGTGGTGCTGCAGTGAGACCTTAATTGCACTCAAGGTGGTACTGGCAGTGTGCCATGAAAATGTGTGCTGGGAGATTATTCCTATTGGGAAGAGTATAAAAAGACAGAAGAGGCAAAAAGCAAGAAAAGAGATGGAAAGTAACTTGTCCAAAGGGTAAGTCAATATTCAGAGCAAAGCAGCCTCCTGAATGTGCGTAAGGCCAATGCCCTGTCTACTGGGGAACCTTTCTGCCTGGCTTTACTGCCTTCACCTCCTCAGACAAAAAGTGTCCAGTGGCAGTCCACTTCAGCCAGGTTTGGGTGGGTGTCAGGCCCCAGGGGTAGATGCAGAACAGTGCAGAACCTCTGAGCCAAGGAGCAGTACATTCTGCACAGACTGTAGCATCAGCACAGCCTTTTCTAGGAATGGGGGGCTCACAGATCCACAGCAAAGGCTTGCACAGCAAAGTATTTTGCAGGCTTGCAGGTGGGAATGGAAAAAGAATAATGGATTCATTCTAAAAAGTAACAGTCTTCCACATCCTAAAAATCTGTTTGTAAATTTGGGGAATTCTGCAAAGGGGAGAGGAGCTTCTTGCTTTCCAAAAAGCAATATCTCTGCTGTTTCTCCTGGAAAGGGAACCTACCTCCTTGATGGCCTTCTGCATCTTGCCTTATCATTCCCACTGAATGAGATTTCAAATCTCAGGTTGAAAAGAATTATATGCAATTTTATAGCTGAATTAAGGCCACCTCCAACTGATAGTATCTCTGAAGTGGGATAACACTATTTCTCTGTGAAGGACAGACATTTAGTGTAAAAGAACGGGTACACTGTGGATTATTTGTGAAGTTTGTTTGTACTTTACTAAAATTGCTTTGCAAAACAGTCTGATTTCCATTTGGTGGCATTTTTCTTCTAAGAGTATTATTGGCATAAATGTTTAGTGTACCCCTGCCAAAAAAAAAAAAAAAAACCCCACAGAAAATTAACATGCAAGGCAAAGAGCAAAAGACCAATTCAAATCCCCTTGGGATTTTCTTGGGAATCAAAAGCCACTTGGAATAAACATTTGCCAGCTCATCTATTTGAACTGTCCTATACATATCTCTCTAATAGCCTCTGTAATAACTGACAGAACACAATACCTAAAAAGATGCCAGCACATCACAAATATGAGGCTGTTGATAGGATTAAGCATAATCCTGTCTCACCAATGAATAAAGAAAATAAGAAATGCAACTGTGTAGTGTTGAATAGCACTGAGTCTAAGATACACTTATGACAAGCTTTCGGTGGTTTTTGTGCACGACAGACCTTCACTGAGAAGGTCATGCATGAATTCTGAAAAAATGGCATTATTACTGAGGAATGCCAGGCAAAGCAGGAAATATTCTTTAATTAATTCGTGAGGAACTTTCATTTGGCACACATAGTCTGCCAAATAAAGACAGAACAGTAGCTTTCTTATTAAGCTGATAAAATCGACCAAAAGTGAAGAAATCCTGTAGTCAAAAGGCATTAGAACAATGGATTTTTACTAGGAGATGTAATAGAAATCCACAGGGAATCCTGGCAATGCTCACCGGATTTTTTCTCCTGAAATCAAAGGTATTTCTGACAGAAAAAGGAACGAATCTTTACATTTTCTGCTTTTCTAGATTTTTACTCAGTATTTGGTCTCAGACAGAAGAAAATGCAAGTAGATTCAAACTTATTCATTAATTCTAACTACTCAAAGTACTGCACTTTGTCTTTTCTTATCGCTATTATTGTCTCTGTAATTTCATTTCCAATTGCCACTATCTCCCACAGGCTTGCACAGGTATTAAGGGATATTTTTGTCATTTGTAAAATGCTGGGGAAACTCATGATAATAGGCACTTCATAAACGTAAGGTGTTATTTTAGTGAAACTGGGACAAACTGCTAGTTTCAAACATAATTGGCTACAATGGAAAAACTGGAGCATCCATAGAAAACTGGGCCATGGTACGTGTGAGGTGCTAATATTTATCCTAATGTGACAGCTTTGTCTCAGTTCCTCACCCCTCTGCACTGAGGTGTGTGAGCAAAAGAGTGTTGAAAGAATTTTATCTTTATTTGAAAGTGCTTCCTGGGAACAGGAAGCAATTCAGCAAATCAATGTGTTTGTTTTTCACATCCACAAGCCAAAATTTAAATCTCACTTAAGCCTAAAGGGAAACAAGTTGGGCGATTTCAGCGTAATCCCTTCAGAAATGTATTCTCTTCACAGGAACCCTGCTCAGCACAGTAGCAGCTCTGTGCAGGAGAAGCCTCACACTGAAACATTAGAACTGCTACAGTTTAGGTTAAGAGGGAGAGTCTTTATTGGCAGCCTTTATAACAATATCCTATATAAATTCATAAATAATCTTAGCATATTGACATCCTGGAAAGGAAATATGGAAAACTTGCCTAGAAGCTAACTGCATTAATCTTCATTCTATCCTGTACTGGCATCTTTCCCAGTTTCCTATGCCCAAAGTTCACAACGTCTGTTTTTAAAGGAACACACTGACCCTTATAGGGAAGAGCCCAGAAAGCCTGATTTGCTACTAGTTTTAATTTTCATATCCTCTTTTCCTAAAACAAGTAGGTTCTGAAGTGCAGCTTCTAATGAGCCAAGAGAAAACAGCCTTTATGTGAAAAAAAATTGGCATGCCGATCAGATGACTAAGGAACGTGGATTGATCACACCACCGGGCCTTACAGAGAGAGAATAAAGCAACAGTATTCCATGGAGCTAAAGCTCATGGTCCAGCCCCACTAACATGGACCTGCTCTGGCTCTTTGCCATGGGCTCTGAGCAGCTATGCAGGAGCTGGGTCCAGTGAAAATCTCAAGAATGTTTTCATTCTGCAAACTCCTTGGCACGGCCAGCAGTGATTTTGCCTTTGTGAAGTAAATTTTAGACTCCACGCACCCCCTCTGAGTGAGGAAGGGAGAGGCGAGATCAGAGCCAAGCAGCTGATTGATAGCTGCGGTGCAGACACACTCATAAAGAAGTTCCTGGAAAAATAAAGCACTGCATGCTGTGAGACAAGGAGGTTCAAGGATTTCTGTGCAACAGAACCACTTCACTCTTCCAGGAAACTGTCACAGCAAAACACTTCTAGTGGATGTGCAGACCGAGCTGCAAAACAGGGCTCACATAGTCGTCAGAAAAATGCCCTCCCTCATGGTGACAAGATAACAGCCCAAGTTGCCATGGTACCTGTCTCACATGTGGATCTCTACCACGACTTTAGGAGCCCAGAGTTCACCCCTCTTCTCAACAGAACGTGAACACACCATCAAGTCTCATCATATCCCTCTGATTTGTCTGCTTCTCTTGGAGTCAAGACTCCTGGTACCTGGGTTTGGGGGCAGACTGTCCTGGCACAGCTGTCCCAGTGCTGCAGAGTGCCCAGCTCTCCCTCTGCTGAAGTGGAAACCCATGCAGTGCTGAGTTTCCTGCCAGCACATGCACTCCTTGCATCTCCTGGAAACCCCAGGCTAAACGAACAGGGCTTGCTGAGGGGTCCTGGTGAGAAGATGTACTTGTCATGTTGTCAAACTGAAGAGACTGTATCACCAGCTCAGGGGGAGATGTAACACAAAGTCTGCTTTTGGGGTGTGTATAAAAATCTATATATGACCTTACATGATCAGCCATGTCTATCATCATGCTTACCTCTGATTACCCCAAAATGTCTTTCCAAGATCTTGCTTTTTCCTTAATGGTGATGGTGCTAATTCATTCTGGGTTATGAATACACAGGTTCCATACTAATCAGCTCCAAGGTTAGCAAAGGATACTTCCCTGCTGTTCCTGTTATCTAAGCTAATTTATTGAAATTAAGTTAGTTTACCTGCTGACCTCTATGAAAATCAGCAGCAGGAGATAAGACTAATACCTTCTAAAACCTTTCTAAGCAAAGCTCCCCTGTAGCAAGGTTGTTACCCTATAGCTCCTGCCATACACAGCACATACTGTGCTAATGGAGATGCAACACTAGCAGAGATTCTAGGTCAAGTTTCACACACTTCCAGCACAGCTACTGTGGATTTAGGCTGAGAAATTTGAAAGAAGAGTTTGTCCCTCACTGATACCGTGAGGATGTGAGGACAGTGTGAGATGACCATCTAAATTAAACACAATGCATTTTCTATGCACTGGAGATCAAGAGTACCTTTGTTTCTAACATTCTGAAGTTTTCCCTCTGATGCATGCTCATAATTCCCACTGATATCTATAATACAATCCATGCCCTAATTCCCATTATCCTGGCACACTGCTCTCAGTTACAAATGACAGAGAGGATGAAGACAACAATAAAAGGGACATTATTAAGGCAGGTAAAACTTCCCACTAGAGTAAGTCTTAAAATATGTATGTTAGATGAATGGACATATAAACCACTCACCTGAGGTTGCCTTTATCACTCAACTAAAAAGATATCTAGGAAAAAGGTATTCCCACTGCTTTGGCAAGAGGCGCAGCCTGTATTTTCTCCCTGAACACACTTATTCATAGCTTTCCCTCATTTTTATGCAATTTACACATTTTTCCCACATTTTTCCCAGGGGCTGGTGCAGCCAAAGCTTCCCCTGCTGTGGCTGACACAATTTACAGTTTGGCTTTATCAGCTGTGCCTAGGAAAGTAAAGACACCACACCCAGGCTGCTCCTAGAACCTCTCCTGCTCCTTCTCCCACCCTGCCTGGACCTGCTGTACAAGGGACAAGCAGCTGGAGCAGGTTCAGCACAGAGAATTCCCTGTTGAAGGCATTTGCCAGCAAAGCCCAATGCCTGCTTCAAGCCTCTGGTGTTATGAAATAAAGGAGTCACAGCCCAGCACACATCCCTGCATTTTGGGCATGGTTTTGAGACGGGATATACAGCACAGTATTACCAGCCTGCATCTTCAAACCTGGGTCAGTCCCTAAAACTAACTGGAACAGCTTAGAAATATACTGATTTTTAGAAAGTCTTTGTTTTCTGATCCTTGGTGTTTTCCAGCCTTAGGTTCATACTCCTGAGACCCTAATCACCCTCAGGAGAACTGTAAGCATTTCAATTTCAGACAAAATCTGGCAGTCTGGTCTAATCCCATGACTCAGGCTAATAAAAAAAAAAAAAAAAAAAAAAAAAAAAAAAAAAAAAAAAAAAAAAAAGGTGGGAGCACGGAGAAGAGCATTAAATACATAATAAAGCATGAAAGCTACCAATACCCAATTCAGAATTGTATTCTAAGAAGGTAGCAGCCAAAATTATTTCTAAGAACTATTCTAACACAGCAGAAATCAAAGTTTAATAAAACCCCTTAGGTTTGCATTTTACTTGCACACATTCTGTCAGGGTGAAAGGCCAGGCGGAGACCTTTACTTCATCTGTCACTTGACATTTTTTAAAACATCTTTGTTACTGAAGGACCAAAATTTTGCAGCAGTGAAATTTCAATGTATAGGAATGGGAAGCAAGGGCAAAAGGAGGCACATACAGACAGAAGCTCATGGAAGAGCTGCCAAACACAAGCAGAGTAGCTCCTGAATTTATTTCACTTTACTTTCATCCCAACCATGCAGCAAACCAGAGGAAGGATATCTTATGATTGAACACTGGCCTGGAACATCTGAGTTCAGTTCCCAAATATTTCATAAAGTTTCAGACTCAGTCATTATCTTACAAGTATACAAAGGAAAATAATGTTTCCTTCCTTGCACTCTTGTTCTGTCCTTTTTCTTCATACTGTGAATCTGCCTCTTAATTGATGTGAGCTACTTATCAAAAGGAAGCTCTGATTTCAGCAGCTCTGATTTCTGATTTTGCTCTGTAACAGCAAATCATAACCTGAACCAAATCCCACCTCAAACCTTTGCAAGAAGTTCTGGATCTGCCTTTAGGAGCAGGAACATTACTGCTGTAAACAGCCTCTGAGCCACTTGTGAGCAGACATCCTGTAGCTCTTATTCTAGCAACCTTTGGCTTTTTGACTAAAATACTTAAAGAACCTAAAAATACAGTGTGAAATAAATCACGCTGCCTAAAATTCTACTTTCCCTCCCCTCAAATTTTATGCCTTTTATTCTGAAATGGAAAAATGGCAAAAGCAACAATGAAAGGGTGATTATTAATCTTTGATCCTGAGTCACTTTCTCTTACAGAGCCCTATTCTTCACCTCAGGAAGTGTGATACAGGAGCACTCCCACAGCCTGATTAAAGGTTCAGGTATGGGGTCACACAATGCACAAAGAGAGCTGCAGAGTTTCAGAGAGCAACGTGTATTTAATGTGTGACTAAAGGCAAGCATGATAAAGAACGCAATAATGAACATTGCTAATGATTGCCATAGCTGTGAAACAGCCACACAACTGTTTGAGGTAATTGTGGTGAGAAATGGAGTTGTTTGTTAAGAAAGAAATGGTCAAATCTGTGTTCCAGAGTGCTAGCCTGGGTGATTACAAAACAGAACTTGCTGGGAATGCCAACTTGCTGGAAAATGGCAGTGTGCCCTCCTCAACTGAGAACAGCCAACAGGACCTCGGTTTTACTGGCTCACCCGAAAGCTGGGGAATGAGAACTGAAAGCAAGCCGGGTGAGGTAGCTAACAACTGGGATTTCAGGTTTGTCAGCAAAGAGATGCCTCAGAGAAGGGTCAGAGGTTACACCTGGAGATTTAGAAGATAATGACAGAGTTCAGACAGGCATCAAACCCATCTGGCCCCTCAGAAAGCAAATTGTCATGAAGTCCAGTTCTGAAAAGAACAGCTTGGCTTAAGATGAAAAATGCATTACTTCCTAAGCAAGATGCTCACCCCAGCTCTCCCTTCTTAACTGAAGAATTAGAAGAAATAATTTTTAAAAAGAAGCTATCAAAGTCTGAATTTTTAAAAACTCCACAAACAAACCAGCTGTTGCAGGAGCCTCACACAATCCCAGGTGACTGAAACAGCGACCCACCTGCAAGCTCTTACCACTGCTCCCTGTAAAGATTACTTTTATGGCAACAACTTTCCTACAGGGGTATTGCAGCTCTCTGAAAAGCACTGAAATTGCAGATGACAACAAAACTGCCTCTCCCCGAGAGCAGGCAGTGCAGGGAGAGCAGCAGTCTCACAGCCAGCACACTTTGGGAATGGCATCCGAGTCCCGCCGCCCCGCACTGGGCAGGAGCCTCTCTTTTCACCAACACAAAGGAGGACGTGTGAGCATGAAATGCACTTTGAGCACTGCTCACAGAGCTGAGTCTAAAGATTGCTTTGGCCTGACCACCATGAGGAGCTGCATTTTGATGTTCACACTGTCGGAAAACATCTTTTTTTCTCCCCCCCATACCGTTCATAGGATTTTTACGTTCTAAGTCACTTTAGGAATCCAACTTAAGCACTTGATTCTCAGTATCTAGAATTTATAGAGTTTCCAGAAGGGAAAAAGCTGTAAAGATTATATGAAATCAGATTTACTGTTAATCTACTAGTCTCTCAAGATTTCTGCATCTTTGGCCAGATACAAAAAAGCAACTTTATTTTGTGTAGTCATACTTTACACTCAAGTGTAACACTGCCAAATTTTTCAGGTGGTAATCTGGCAAGAACAGGCAAAACATTAGGACAAACAAAACATTTTGTATGCATTTTACTAGCTCTAACAATTCAGGATGTTTCAAGAACTCTGCTCAGTTTGTCAGCTGATGAGCAACCTTATAACTAATCTAAACATAAAGGCTTAATCTAAGCATAAAAGCTTGCTTACCTACTCTGTCAAGAGAGAGGGGTTTTGTATCTCTCAAAGAAATTTTGACTAGATAGAACATAAAGAAAGAGTTTCCAACCATTTAATAACAGAAACTATTAAATAGTACACACTTTTCATTCAGACCTGGGTTTAGTGAAAGGTACTCTGGAAAGACCTCAAGTATGAAAATGCACTGGCTATCAGCTCTAATGTGGGCTGTTGTGCTGACAACTGTACATGAGCAGGAGAAAAAAAAAGATTTTGTGACCTTGTTTCTGCATGTACCTGTGAAAAAAAAAAAACCAACAACAAAACCAAACAGATCCCAAACAACCTCTATTTGTGAGGGTTCATGAAAAGCTTTAGATCTATAAAGCTCTGGCAGTCCTTTGTCTCATTTTGCTGTATATTAGGGATACATTTCACATTCAAATTTGACTTAGAGCAATAAGCAGCCGGTACAGTTCATGCCCTGTGTGACTCACAGATTGTAGTCAAATACACTGTTTCACAAAAGGGGTGTCAAGGACACTCGTCAGCATTCTAGAAAAGAAACCAGAACCATCTCTGATAATTCAGACACTAAAATCCCCACACATTTTGTATCATCATTACTTAAAGACCTGAATACAGTAATGGCTACCAAAGATGAAGCACAGATATTTCAGTTTGGTGGCTCTGCATTATGTTATTCTTAACCTTTTCTATTTTTTAGTTTCTAAAAAAGCTGCTGCATCCATCTACTGTACTGGAAAATTCAGTGGCATGAATGGTTCTAAATTTAGGATGCAGGACACTGCAGCTGCGATAACATTTCGGAAGTGGAAGGCATAGTGGGTACATGACATATTTAGATAAGAGGACTATTTTTAGTCAAAATGAGGCTCAGTTTTGGCTACTTTAGCAAGTGCACTAATTTGGCTAATCAGTTCAGATAGACTTTATCCTAGCTTCCATTCTCACCTACAAGGTACTGCTCACTGCGACCCCTTCTCTGTATTTGTCTTTTAAAAAAATAGCAGGTAAAGCAGGAGAAAAGTAATTATTCACTTGTCACATGCATTTCTGCTGCCCCTTCCTAAGCATCCAGTGGCAGATACTTGGAGAAATACCAGCGACCTGTCTAGACCACTGTACTCTGATGTAGCACAGCCGTGCTCTCCCACAATTTTCTCCTCTCACCCAACTGCTTTTGTTGGTCTCCTCCAAATGGAACAAATTATCTGCTGATCCATTTCTGCTTAGTCCAGCATTTATTGCACTAAGAGAGAGTGCAGTCTACTATCTCTCTTCCACTGACTTCAAGCTTAAAATGTTGCTCCGTGACTGGATCATTTTTCACCTCTTTTTTCTTTTTAAACCCCCTAGCAACTTCTCCCCATTTACATCCTTTTCTCCATTAAACACATCTTGTCTTCACAGTAATCCATCCTGCTTTCTTAAGCCTGAGCCTGGCTTCTGTAGGATCTGGTTTTGACACATACTTGCCATGTCATTTTTAGATAGCGGGTTCCCCATCACATGGAAACAGATCATTGACAGCCACACAGTGAAGTGCCAGTTTTAAAATCAGAGTCCAGGCTTTCATGTCAAGAGCTATCAGGCACATGCTTTTAAAAATTTAGTATTGGCTTTTATTGATAGGAAAATGTTTTAAATACATTTCAGTGAAAATCAGAAATCTGATGACAACTGAAAGAAGTTATAATTTGTAATATTGAGACAGATTTTCATTAACAAGCTGCAAACAAATTAAGGTTAATTATTTCCAGACTAATCCATACCAACTTCTCAACATAAAAGTTTAGATTTTTTCCTTTTTTGAGGAGAAATTGGCGGTCATATGTTTCAAGTACTGCTACAGCTCAGGTCTCCAACCAGTAAAGTAAAGGAGCAGTGAATCTACTAAGTACAGCATATTGTTTCATAGAGCTGAGATTTGGGCATCTGCAGCAGAGCAGTAGATTTGTGCTTCTCCAGAAGCACAGAGCTCAGCAGATTGGGTTATGTGTTTAAAAATGAAGCTGGGTGCTAAGGAGCCTTACCCAGCATTCACTGTCCACAGAGAATTCCCAGTCTGTGGCTCCACAGAGCTTGGGATCAGCTCTGAAAATCATAGAATGACCTGGGTTAGAAGGGATCTTAAAGATCACCCAGTTCCAACCCTCTGCCATGGGCAGGGGCACCTTCCACTATCCCAGGCTGCTCAGAGCCCCATCCAGCCTGGCCATGAACACTGCCAGGATGGGGCACCCACAGCTTCTCTGGGCAACCTGTGCCAGTGCCTCACCAAACTTACAATAAAGATTTTTTTCCTAACATATAATTTAAACCCACTCTTTCTGTTTGAAGCCACTCCCCACTGTCCTGTCACTAGATGCCCCTGTAAACAGTCCCTCTCCATCTCTCCTGTGGGCTCCCTTCAGCTACTGGAAGGCCACAATTAGGCACCCTATCCAAATATACACACATGACCAGATTACTCTCCCAGAGAAACCAGCTAAACAGCACTGTTTTCAGTGGAGTCACACTGGAGAAAAAAAAATGGAAAAGACGTATTTAGATTATCAGCAGTATGATGAAATTTTCAACTCCTTGAAATTTTCCAAAGACTCCACAGTCATATCAATGATGCCTTTAAGAAACTCAAATTTCAATACCAGAAATTAGGCCCCATTCATTATTTTTATCCCTTAATCCTGCTGAGCTCCCAGAAGATTTGTTGTACTGCATTTGAATTTCTTTTGCAGTCTTCAGCGCGCATTTTGATGGAAGAATTCCACCACCCGAGGCACACTCAGGCAGCTTATTACACCAACACTGCTCTCTTGTGGCAGACGCTTAAAGGGAATTATTGATCCTTGCTCCACACACAACTCAGCTCGTACAACCCAGTGGGCTAAGCAAATTTACAAAGCAACCACCAGTAAAAATGGATGCCCACACTTTTGATAGATAAAGCAGACAAAAAGCAACAGCAGATCATTAATTTGTCTTACTGGATATGAAATATCCGGGCATTCATCCTCATGCCTCTGTCATTGCCAAGACTTTGCACAGTGAGCACTGCTTTTGCAATTCTCTTTTCTGACCTTTTCTACTGAGTTACATTTATCAGACCTAACCTAACAACCATTCTGTGCATTTTTAAATGTCTTTCAGAAATTCAAATCCACTCCTCAAAAGAAAACACCATTGTTTCTCTCTATCAGCTCTCAGTTACCTGATGATTTGAATTCACCATTTATTAAAAAATTACTGTTTCCCAGGCATGATTCATATTAGCAGGCTACAGAAGACAATAAACTGCTAAATGCATTCATTTTCTTGATTTGAAGAGTGAGATGAAGACAAATTCAGTGAGCAGGAGGCCAAGTGACTACAAAGTTGCCTAAAAATGGGAAAGGGAAACCAGTTCAATAGATAACTAAAGTGCCTAACTCATACAGAGTTTTAATGGATTTTTTCATCTTCATGGTTCTGAGAATATCACTGATGCCCTACTGGAGCAATTCTCCCCTGGATAAGCGTCAACCATCAGATTTCCTACTTTTTTATTATTTACAGATCAAAAATGAAAAAAAGTTGGTTTTCTTCAGTGTGGTAGGAAAGACTAAGTTGTGTGTAGCCTGGATACCAACATCAAAAAGGCAAATATCCCCTGGACAGGCATGCAATAGCACACAAGTCTGACACTCACAGTAATACTGATACTATCACAAGGCACTCATTTAAAACAGACACACAGTGTTAGTGACACTTTGCCACAACAGGCTCGTGGCATTAAAATGAATCCCTAATAAAGGGTCACACTGCCATCAGCACAATTAAAACAATCCACAGCATGGGAAAAAACCTCAGCTACGTGTATGCACTGCAGTGTGATAGCTCAGTGGTTTGTTTTTTAATGCAATTCAACACGCTCAGGTACTGACCAGAGCTGGGCAGGTGGGATCACTGATGGGAGCAGGTGGTGGATTTTTACCAAGTAACAGCTTGCCCTTCTTCTCCTCTGCCTTTTCCTTCCTTGATGCACCATTTGACTGGCAGAACTCAAAGCTGCTTTGTATCTGTTAGCAGAAACCAGAGGCCTCTACATGCAAATCTCTCACTCAGGCCAACAGATCAGTCCAGCCTCAGCCTCAGGGACTGCCCTTGCAGCTCCCGTGCCCTTTGCCATTGGATCGTGCCCTATCCATGGGAAGGGTTTGGATATGCTGCACCTTTTGCAAGCAAGTTAATTGAGCAGCTTCCCCAGGCAGTCCCCAGGAATCAAAGCTTTCTGTCTACTCAGCTTTTCCAGAAAGGTCATGACAGTGATGCCAACCCTTGTTTATCCCTCCTATTGCTTCTGCTGTCTGTATAAACACTGGACAAACAGCCCTGCCAAGGCCAAGAACTGCAGCTGCAGTACCCAGCCCTCCTGGCTCCAGAGGGGGAGATGCAGGGAAGCCACTGGCCAAACACACCTGTAACAACCCCAGAGGAAAGGCCAGCAGCACCATCGTTGCTCTGAAGCTCCAGGAGGATGACCCAGAGCTGAAGGACAACAAGGGTTTCCATGGTGGAAACCCTGCCCTCCTCCAGCACACACAGGGGATTTTTTCACCGCGGAAAGATGAAAATCCTTTAAAAGGGTCCCAGGCTAAGGCTGATTTTGCTTTGTCAGTGACAACCCACCGTGTGACAGAACACAGGCACCCAGTGTTCCACTCAATTGTCATATTTTGATTGCATCTGTCACACACTGGTAGATCTTCAGGTTGAGGGAGATGATGAGCTTTTAGTTTTCCTTTCTCACAGCTTTGCACTGTATGCCTCTGCAGGAATGAACTTGTCAACCCAGATGCAAAATGAATGAATGGCTTTTAATCACTTTGATAATGTTAACGTTATTGCTTTGACAGAATAGCAGCAGATACAGTTTGCTGATTCAGCCACTTGTGTAACGATCTAATGGGCTTTTCTGGCTAATGCCATGCTCTAAAAATATACACTGGACTAATAGATGAGCCTCTGCTATACTGAAAAACAGGCTCATTAAGACAATTCCTCTGAAAAGTGGCACTTTTATGACAAGATACTGAAGCATTTAATTACCCTCTATCCTGACAGAGCTGAAAGAAATTAATTAAAGAGAAAAAAACCCTTTGCAGCCATGTAGCAGATCTTGAGGTAGGAAAAGATGCCAACAGTCAGTAGTGTAAAGGGAGATCTGAGAAGTGTGAGGTTGTTTCCCCAAAGGAAACAGTCTGTTGATGGGCCACAGATTGCCCTTCACTTACACGGAACAGAAGGCCAGGTTCTGAGAGGGGGGCTGTCATTACAGCACAATTAATTTTCTCTGCTCTGCTCTGCTCCAGGAGAATATCGGCAGCTGCTGAAGGATGGGGAAGCCGGAGGCTGGGAAGGCAGGAGGGACTTGGGTGATATTTGAGGTGAGGGACTTGTTTTCACTGTAGAGTTAGCCTGGATTATCCATCCTTAAGCTCATTCCCTGCTCTCCAAGAGTACGTAAGGAGAGGCAGAAGCTCTGTTCAGACTGCAGCAAGCACGGAGCTCTCAGCAGCCCTGGCACACGGTGCTGTGCTGGGAAGTAGCCCTGGGTGACTCCGGTGCAGCCCTGCAGCCAGCTGCTTGGCACGGCCCTGGTGACAGCACCGCAGCGCCCTCGCAGATGGCATGAGCTCAGCGTTGTTGCCATCAGACACCAAAACAAACCTTATGCAATCCCTGTCACTTTTGAGGCAGAGACCTGCTCCTGCCTTTGCTCCACTTACTGACAGAGCTGTTTGTGTGGCAACATAGGCAAACAGATCACAGAAAAGACACTGAATTTCTTTTTTAATGCATCAACCAAATAACTCCCCTACTTGCTTTATGATTTGTTCTTTCCTCCTTGTCGAACCCTGTTGTCTCAGTCCAGCTCACCAGCCTGCAGCAGCAGCAGCCTTGCTGACACCCAGAGAAGGGCAGAGGGGTAGGAAGAGGGGCTTGAGGAGGAGACTGCTAAATCCTGCTTAAGCAGGGCTGGTGTCACATGAGAAATCCACAGCTTTCGTTATCCCCACTGTAGCCTCAAGGCACATTTCCTTACAAAGAGTTAACACTTAATCGGGCTAAAGACTTTTGCATGTGAGTGCAGGCTAAGTCAGGAGCCTGGCTGGACTGCCCAGTGGTGCAGGGGTGAAGACAGGCCCACAGTGACCGTGAGTGGAGCAGATGGAATTCTCCCTCCTGCAAAGAACAGCTTCACGGGGCACTGAGAAATCATCAGCTGCTCAGAGAAGCCTCCTTAAATCCTGCCTTTACAGCAAGTTCCAGACTTAATAGAACCGTGGGCCGTGGCCTGTGTGGCACACACAGATGGGGCCTCCAGCCCCCAGGTTTTTCTAGCGGCTCTCCTTCCATTTCTGTCACAGGCACACTGGGATGTCACTGTGGGTGACACAGCAGGGAGAGGAGTCTCACAGAATAGGTGGAACTTCAGCTGCTCAGACAGCCTGTGCCAGCCTGTCCAACAATGAAACAAGGCTGATTATTTAACCCTTTTCCTTTTGCTGTTTCACTGTTGGATCGCTGTTGCAGTCAGCAGTGCGTGCCTGCCTTTGAACCCCCCAAAGTCACCCTGAGCAGCCCATTGCCATGACCAGGAGAGCTCACACCCTGAGCAGCCCATTGCCATGACCAGGAGAGCTCACACCCTCCAGCCCATTGCCATGACCAGGAGAGCTCACACCCTCCAGCCCACTGCCATGACCAGGAGAGCTCACACCCTCCAGAGCCAGAGGTTCACTCTACCCAAAGCAGTGAAACACATGTTACTCTTTGCATTTAATTCTCATTGTGTGTGCAAAAGTGGGGTTTTCCCATTGTTGGCACAAAAGCACAGCCAAACACACCTGTTCATTTCAGTTGTTTGGAGAATTTTCACCTGTTTAAATACCATGGTCCAGGCAAACAAGCAGGTATCAAAGTACCCCTCTACGAGCCCCAGTCAAAGGCTGCATTTGAGTCACGGCGTTGGAGGGCAGGCGCGGGTATCGGTGCCAGCGGGAGATGCACGGGGTAAGAGGACGCCAATCCTTCAGCCAAGGGCCCTGAGCACCCCATCCCTGCCCGGAGCACATCGCACCACGAGGAGCTGCCACACGGCCAGCGAGGCACGGCCCGGCCTGGGGACACCGCCCGAGGACGGGGCATTGGCTGCACGGCTGAGCGCGCTGCTAAAACGATGGAAGCAATGCACTAGGCGGTCCCCCTGGTGCTGCCGTGCCTTCGGCTGTCACCGGGAAGCAGGGACGAGAACGCCCCTGCTGGCTGTCACCCTGCTGCCAGCGGGACAGCCCTGCCTGGGCGGGAAAGGTGACCCTTGCTGGCAGGAGAGGGGCTGCTGCAGCTCCCTCCCTGCCAGAGCCGCTCCTCACTAGCACGGTGAACACCTCTGCCCAAGATGCACAACCTTCTATTACTGCACTTAACAAAAAGAAGCAGCTGTTCAAACAATGGATAGTGGCAAGTGCTAATACTTTGAGGAAACATATCCAACCGCAAAATGTTTAGCACATCCATTCCCTCCATCACAGAGGGTAAGAGAAGGACTGAAAACAGCTGAGTGGACATAAAGAGCCCACAAATGCCTTATTAATAAGTGTGTTGGATCTAATGATCTGTGAAACTGAAATGAGATTATTTGGATTATCTCATTAAACAAGAATAATAGCAATAGTAACCGGGTAGTAATTAAGAGTGGGCCAATCCAAGGGCAAACTAAGTAATAAGGCCAAAAGACTCTTAATTAACACTCTGCTTGTTTGTGCCTGTACTTCTGCACCCAGAAATTATGAAGAAATCAAAAACAGTGGCTAACGAAAGTGCCTGATTTTAACAACCAGAAAAGAAGCCACTGGCTATGCACACCTGCACGGAGCATTCAGTCTGAAAACTAAACAATGACTAAATGGTTCTATTTGGGCAGAGCCAGCCCTGAGGAAACAAAAACATGTAGCCAAAATGTTAAACTGCTTTCAAAGGCTCAGCAATTAGCAACCTGCTCCGGGCAAATCTGCAGAGTAGGAACAGAACAGAAACAATCCATAATCTCAGCCTTTCTCAGGCTTTAACCATCAGCCATCGCAGCCTCCCAACAAAAGCACAGCTTCCCCTCAAAGCTTGGGAGCAATTCCTGAAGGCTTCAGTGCATAATTTGAAGTGAAACAGCACATGAATTTTACCTTTAAGGCGTTGTTTATATGTAAGTATCAGAAGCTCTTTGGCTCAGGGCAAAGAACGGGACACCTCTGCTGGCTCACAGGGACGGATGGGGCATGAGGGATTAAACATGACAGAATCAGCCTGAGTGGCATTAGGTCAAAAGGTCCCTGCTATTGAAGCCTGAAGTAATTACTGCTGTGCAAAACTCACTGCTCCCCTTGCCTTCCCTAAGTACTCCTTACTTGGCAGGAAAAGCAGGCACTATAAAATACAGTGCAGTACTGAAAGGTTTTCTTTCCCAGGGGACTGGATAAAGGATTCAAAAAGGTGGACACAGACTGCTCCGAGGCCTTCACTCACAGTTCTGTCCTCTCGTGGCTTCCCTAAGGCAGCCCGATCTGGATTAATGCTCCAGCGTTCCTGAGCCCAAACACACCAGGGACTGCATTTACCAAAGGAACTTGAATTCAAAATGTCGGGACACAAAGCATTCATCACCCTTTAAGACTTTGGTTCCACATACAGAATTATTAACATTAGCAAAGAAAGAAAAATAAAAGGGTGATTGAAGGAAGGTACCCTGAAGAAAGGTGTCTTTGTTACCAGAGTTATTACATCAAGAACAGGAACTGCACCCCTGCATAACACACTCATCATTCTCCATAGAGAATGGTGCAATTTGAATCTTGCTTTTGTAGCAAATTGGAACTGTAAAAGAACTATAGGGGATTTTAATTAATTAAAAAAATGACAATGGCTTATAGACATGTGAAAGATAAAGAGAAAAATAATGCAAACCCAGTGACTGCTCAATTACCCTCAAGGGAAAAGAGGTAGATTAACCTATGAAAAATGCTCAGAATAATTCAAGACCAAGGGAAGAAACATCTGAACAATAATTTAAAAGGAAAAAACTACTCTACTAAGAAGTTTGGGGTCCCTCTGAGAGGAACTACAACACTGCCACATATATAAAACTAATTATCCTAATCTTCTGTTTGACTTGCCTCTCACTGGGCTGCTTGGGCTGTGGCCTGTATCCACACTGGGCAGCGTCTCTGTGCCAAGGCTTCTTTCTCTTGGCTGTCCCCCTTTTTACCCAGACCTATGTGGGTCACACAGCAGGGAGGGGCAGAGAGTCTCCCAGAAAAGGCGTTGGTGGCAGAAGCCTCCTGCTACCAGGACCACACAAGCTCATCTCACACAGTTTCTCAGATTTGCTGGGTGGGTGGCACCAGCCAGGCGTGGAGGGAAAGCTGTGAAGTGCCAAGCCTGGTGCAGCAGGGTGTGAGCTCCGTGACCCGCACAGCCCCTCCCTTCTGCACTGCCCCGAGCCAGCTGCCAGGCATGGCAGCAAAGAGATTTGACAGACACGTGCTGACAGGGATCCTCCTCTGCCTCCCCTGCCCACACCTCCAGCCTTGTGTCAGATCTGCTTCCTGCAGACCGAGCTGCAACTGCAGCTCCAGTCTGGTCTGCAATTCCAGCACACCAGGCTGCTGCACCAACCTTGCTCGAAGGGTAAACTGCACCCTCCATTGCCACTGAGAGAACTTCTGGGTCCCCTTTGCTGGGTTGATGCCTTAAGTTTTAGCTTTCATGTTTTGCAGATTCTGTGCTGCCTAGGGGTGCAGTTCTGACCCTCACATTAAGTGCTAGTGAGCTCTCCCCAGAGCAGGTAGACAAAACAAATCCTTTTCCTGCTGAGGACCAAGGACAACTTTCAGGCCCAAAAGCATAAACAATGGTGAGCTGGAGGGAGAAACAAGAAGGATGGGACCTCACAATCTGAAGATGTAGCTGGACAATTAAACCCCAATATGCAAATAGACCAAAACTTGTAAAAGTGTAGGACCTTGTGACCAGTCACCCATTTTGTGACCATTTTAAGCCCACCTTGGGTGTAGCTCTGGTCAGGCCCTGTCCTGCCCAAGGTGTACCCTAGAGGCCTTTCAATAAATACCTACTTGTTCTCTTGCTCTGTCCAGTCTCTGTTTGAGGTCAGCCTTCCCAAGGCATTAGGTGGTGGCAAACAGTGATGCTGGAAGTGCCAGTGGCAGGAGATGGGAAGAGGATGGGGCTACAGGAAACAGGCGCACCCCTGAAGAACAGGGAGTGTATCCAAAGTGCACAGGTACAGAGCCACTGTTCTTCCTGAGATCTTCACCCCTAGAGCAAGCTGAAGCCTAAATGAACACAAATGAGGCTAGGCACTTTTTCCAGCCATGGAAGTGGGGACTCTTTAGCAGATCACCAGGATACACCATCTTGGAGGGGAAGTGATGGAAGAGGCAGCACTCAGACTACCCCAGCTACATCTGTACCGGCACAGATCAGAGAAAGTTACAAAGAACACACATCAGGACTCCAGGCATTTGAACATACTCCCTGATGAGCTTTAGTGCTTTGATAAGTGCAGGAGTACACAGGGAGTAGGCAGCAGAAAAAACCTCACTGCTTGAAATACCCAGCACAATCTAATCCATGGTCTGTTGCTGGTTTTGTGGCCATAAAAACACATAGCGATGCTGCAGAACTCCAGGACAACTACACCTTAACACTTCTTCACAGCCCCTGGATCTTCACAGGAAAAATACAGAGCAAGAGGAAATTTCCTACTACCTCCCAGCTCACAAGAGAAGAAATATTAAGACTAAAAATACACCCATGACCAGCTGTTCTTGTACCCGATGAACATGACCCACGTCCTGTTCTTGTACCTGATGTAGTCTGATTCTAATACAGCTTTCTTTCACTTCTAACACAAATGTTTAAGGATTAAAAGTCAGGATGCTTAGAGGAAGGCTTATTACTTAGGGTATTGTGCCTAATAAAGGTTCTGCTTTTTAACACTGGCTGACACACATCCAACTTGTTCTATGGGTGTTTTTAAGCAAAAATTCTCACAAATTTGCATAGCTCTGGAAGACAGAGATTTGTGCAATGCACAAAATGTCCCTAGTGGAAGTTCCCATGCAGGCTGCTGAACCAAATCCAGTCATGTGTCTGGGTAACACCCCTCTAAACCAGCACTTCAGCACATCTGCTTTAGTGTTGGTGCTGACTCTTGCACAGCCCACCTCTGCAGCTTTCCCAAACTGCTGCTCAGTTCCTTGTGCTCCCAGAGTGAGCCCTTGCAAAGACACCAGAGTGGAGTGCAATGCATGTGCTGTTGTATCCAGCACTGCTGGGTAAACCTCAGGTTCCCCATCCCAAATGCCATTTCACTTGGCAGAGTGCAGAGTAAGTGAGGGGCAGAACCCTCCAGTTCAACCTGGCCGTGGGTGGCACACCAGAGTGAATAACACTGCACAGGACAGTGGAAGGAATAATCCAAACCTAAACTGCAAGCTACATAAACAGTCCTAAACTGCTGCATGCCATGGGATTACCCATCAATGTGAGGAACTGCAGCCAAAGCCTGTGTTTTGTTAGACCGTATCTATCATCGGTGTCTGCAGTGTGACATTTCCGATTACAGCTGCTTTCAGAGGAGCTTTGCAAATTTGTTGTGCAGACAAATCTAATTGCTGTTTAATACCAAGCAACACTACAGCAGGACATGATTGCTTTGCTTAAATAACATTGTTCCATTAAATTGCTCAGATTTAACCCTATTAGTTGGATCTCTGAATCTGAAGCAAGGCTGACAGGAATCATTCTATGAAACAGAATTTTTTACATGACTGATTTGCAGCTCTCAGAGTTTCATTGAACAGTTGCAGAAGGGACTGATCTTTGTTAAGAAGAGGAGACACAGTTGCCAGCGATCACTGAAACATAGAATTTACCCATACTTTAAGGAAAATCCTGTATATTTGGCAGCGTAATTGAGGAGATTATTGTGCAGGAATTTATCACAGAACTTGTAAGCAAAGAATTTTCAAATCTGAGAAGTGACAGTCTCAACTGTACAACAGGGCCAAGCTCCTTAATTTTCCAGCTTTCTATGTCCTCCTTTCCTACATCCAAATTTGCCATACACAGAAAGACAAGCTAACCACAGGAGACCCGATCATGATCTGCTTTGAGCTGACAGAAGGATTGAGTTATGAGCCCAAGAGCACAATCAGGTAGACAAATCTCAGAGACAAAGCTGGCTCCATTTCCCTGGTGCTCCTTTAAGGAACGAAGGTCCAGCCCACTCCCCACTCTGGGCAGGACAAGGTTGGGGGATGGTTCCCTCCACTCTAAGCCTTGTACACACATCAGGGCAAAGAGGGATTATTGAACTGCCCACAATTGTCCACCAAGAGCCAGGCTCTGGGATCCTGTGCCAGGAGTCAGTGCCATGGCCTGTGTCCCCAAAAGCCCCTGTGAGCTGTCTCCATGCTCTGCTCTGCACCACTCCCCACACGGGCTATTTACATACAAACACCCAGCTCTGTTTAAAGTGTAACTATCACAGGCGGGACACGAGACTGGGATCCAGGATCTCAGAGCTGCTGCCAAGCTCTCCTGCTGCCCCAAGCAAACCCTTTTGCTACTTTATGCCTCTCTATCCCTGCAAAGCTGGGGGGTATCGACTTTATTTTCACACAAACCACTGAATTTATGGGCCAAAACTACTACATAAGAGCTGGGCATCAGTGAAATGGTGTTTCTGCAGCATCACGTTTGCAACACTCATATTTGCTGAATTCCAGAAAACTAAACACTCTCCAGAAACTGACTGTTCCCAGGTCATTTCCCAACACTCACAAAGAATTTGGGACCACTGAAACCATCATCTCCTCGCACATTACAGGCAGGTTATTCGTTAGTAAGGGCTTTATTTATTAATCATATATGGTTTTGAGATCCTAGCTTGATTGAGGCTACCTAAATACCATTTAAAAATATTATTCTTGTATTGCTTGTCAGATACAGTACTGAAAATAACAGAATATTAAACCAAAAGAAAATCCAGACCTGAATCTACTGCTGAAGAAAGTTATCAGGAACAACTACCTAAGTGATGTATAGGGAGATATCTGTAGCATGAATTTGTGGTGTAAATGGATATATAATAGATATATATTGCTCTATCAGCAGTTTCTGAGAATTTATAAATGTATAGTCCTAGTTTTGCCAAGGTCAGGAGAGTTGAGAAGATGGGATGGACTTTAAAAAAGAAAAAAAAAAGAAAAGAAATAAAAGAAAAAAAAAGTAGATGCTATGGTTTTTCTGTAACAACAAAGCAACAGGAAAAAAAAACAACTCAAGAGGAAACAATTTCTTTTATAGCCCTGTATTTCACAACAGCTTTCAGTCTGCCCCTGTGTCCACTAAAATATATTGTACTGAAAGAGGTTCCCATTCCCTTTCTTGCAAATCTCAAATGCCTTCACCATCAGACCTGCTCCCCTTAGACTCGGATCCTTCCCAAGTTCATTTAACCTGATTAATTTTTAATGGCTGTCCCTGGTTTCTTCACCCAGTCAGTCAACAGCTTCTACAGTTCAAAACACCAGGCACCATCTTCCCACTCCGGCACAGCCCGGGACTCGGGCTCTGCGGAAATCATTCATCTGCATCAGAAAGAACTTGAAGGAGCTGTAAAACAGATTGATCCCTGACAGCTGCACTAAACTTGAAAGCCCCTTCCTCGCTCTGAAGAAGGAGAATTCTGACCTGAAAAGGGGTCTTGAGCGAGCAGCCTCAAAGGGAATGAAATATCAGCCTGTAAAACCAGCAGTCACTAGGAAACTCAGGTGATCTTTTAATGTAGGTACACCTCTAGCCTCAGGCACAGCCGACATAATTACCTGCCAGCCGGTATTTCAGCTCAGGGCTGAGGTAACAGGCTGTGCTCCCCTTCCTTTGCCTAAACACTGAGCAAGCCTCCAGAAAGGGGCTGCCAGTCCTTCTGGAGTCACCTGGCCCTGGAGCACCAGGCACTGTGTCTGCTTTAGCCTCACACCCAGTACATATTGCCAGGCCATTAACATTATCCTTTCTTATCGGTTCAGCTCCAGTTGCGGCTGCATCTGTGCTGGGTAACATCCCTAAGAAATCCCGTGGAGAGGAAAGCACTCACACTAATCAGCAGCACTGCTCATTACAAAGTTTATAGATTTCTAACCAGAGGCAAAATTTATCCTGAAAGCAGAAGAGGGGGGAGAGAAAAAGAGGGAAGCCTTCATTTATCCAACTGCGACTACGTCCAGAAATCCTTGGAAGCAAGACCGGGACATTCACGGACGTAGCATTAGCGCAGCAAGCACTGGAAGCGTTCCAAGATGTGTGCTGGCGAAGGAGGGAGGTTACCAGGGCACAGCCATTTATTGTCATGCAAATGTTGCGAGTTATTGAAGGGACTGCCCAGCAACAGCCGCATTTTTTCACGAGTTTGATCCCACCATTGAAAGGGGAACAAAACAACCGCTTGGACGTGAAGCAGCATTAGCTTAAGCCAGAATCACCAGCTATCCCAGAGCCCGGCGAGCACCCAACCTGCCTGTGGTGAATTCCACAGGCTCTACTGCTCTTTATTTAAATGGGAACGGGGGAAGAAACCGGCCCGTGAGCACCGAGAAACACGTGAGGTGCTTTTTAACTACGCTGTGCTTCACGATCTGTAAGTGACACTGAAAACAGTGGA
Organism: Prinia subflava; assembly: GCF_021018805.1. Classification (NCBI taxonomy): domain Eukaryota; kingdom Metazoa; phylum Chordata; class Aves; order Passeriformes; family Cisticolidae; genus Prinia; species Prinia subflava. The sequence continues at coordinate 14,242,932 of NC_086251.1, forward strand.
AGAAAGTGACACACACGGCATCGCTCCGAAAAAACCACGGTGCACTTTTCATTCACCTTTTGCTATTTGGTATTAACTTGCAAGCAACGATTTTGAGCTGAAAATTAAAATGCACAGTGGCAGAAAATGCAACTGGACACAAGCTGTTTTCAAGAAAAAACAAAGCAGCACATACTTGCAGCTCTACCTTTATAAATCCACATAATTTCTTGCCATTTCTGATTGTCACTGCTGTAGCTTGGTTTACTTTTATTGCCCCTTTTCAGCTAAAGAAATCCATGGTTTCCAGCAGTGGAAATGACTTAAAAGCAGAATAACTGGTGTTCAAGTTTCCTCATTTGAAATAAATTACTAAGGGTTTTTTTCACACAGGTACCTGTAAACAGGAACTGTCAATCAGAAAAATGCAGGGGTAAAAGATGGTTTATTTGCCTCCACAACAGAGCCAGTCACACACCACCAAACCCTTCAGAATAAAGAGATACCTAGCACTAGGAGAGTCCACTGGCCATGACTGAATCAAAGCTTTCCCTTAAATCCCTGTCAAGGTTAATCCTTTTCATACTTAACAGTCCCCTTTCAAATGCTTTCCTAGAAATAGAGCTAGAAACTGCACATGGCACCTATTGATTTAGCCAAAGACCTTTCTGGACTTACCATTCCAGGCTGAAGTGAAGAAAACATGAAGGTGTGTTCATCCATTTGAGAACTGCCCTAGCTGACCCAAATCAGAGTAGGCTAAATTCATGTTACCTAAAGGAAAGGAAGGGTTTTGGTTTGACTGCTTTGCAAAAAAGGGGGCTGCTCCTCTCTGGAGAAGGAAGATGGCCAAAAGAGGTGGAAGGGACAGAGGTTGAGAGCTCCTTTCTGATGTGTGTCCCAGCAAAAAGCTCATACTGGGATTGGAAAGAAAGAAAATAACCATCGTTCAGATTTGTATCTGCTGAGAGATCAAAAAGTGCCACTGGAGGAAAAGGCAATGCTGGAAATTTGTACATTGCTGCTGGGAATAAGGCAAAACCAGTATATTCTGAAGATTAAATCAAGGCAAGGGAAGCCATAAAGAGACGTGACAGTGACAGGGAAAAGCAAGAGGGCAGTGGGGCCCAAAGCCTGGGAACATCCATAGTGCTAAAGGAGACAGAAGCCAGAGTGATGCCTGGAGAAAACCATGAGGCAGGGGCAGCTTGTGTTAGCCCGTAAAAAAAATCAACTTTGACCAACTACATGCATGTCTGGGTTTATCCCCATTATCACATCTCTCCAGACAAGAGAAGTTACTGTACCTTTAGAGAGTGGAAGAGACTCCACTAACTCCTGGGCAGCTGGATCACCAGTCCTGAGCTGCCCAGGGCAGTCCTGGTGCTGAGAACACGGCAGAAAACTCAGCAGAATACCTGAGAGAGTTTCACAGCCCTGCACCACAAATTATGAACTTACCTGACACTCCCAAGTGACCCTTTTCCTCCTGGAGCACATCCCTCTGACACATTGCTCAGTTCCGTAGGTTCCAGGGGTCTGTCCCCAGGGAGGATTTACCCCTGCCAGTGCTTGGCCCCACTGTTCTCACAGCAGCTGCTGGGCAGACAACCCTGTGGCAAGTGAGCCCAGCTCCTGCTGTGCCTGCTCTGGCAACCCAGAGGGTAAGGGATGGACAGGCCCTGGGCTGCAGCAGCAGCACCAGCAGCGCCAGCAGGTCAAGGCAGGGGATTCTGCCCCTCTGCTTTGCTCCAGTGAGACCCCACCTGGAGCACTGCATCCAGCCCTGGGTCCCCAGTGTAAAAGGAATATGGAACTATTGGAGCAAAACCAAAGGAGGGCCATGGGGCTGGTAAAGAGAACTGGAGCAGCTCCCCTATGAAGGATAGGAATTGGGGTGTTTCAGTCTGGAGAAGAGGCTGTGTGCACACCTCACAGCAGCCTTCCAGTATCTGAAGGGGGCCTACAGGGAAGCTGGACAGGGATACTTCATCAGGAGCTGTAGTGATAGGACAAGGACTAATGGGTCCAAACAGAGAGGGGAACTTTAGGTTAGGTATAAGGAACAAATTCTTCGCTATGAGAGTGGTGAGGCACTGGAACAGGTTTGCCCAGGGAGGTTTTGGCTGCCCCATCCCTGGAAGCGTTCAAGACCAGATTGGATGGGACTCTGAGGTGTCCCTGCCCAAGGCAGGGGGTCAGAACTGGGTAATCTTTAATGTCCCTTTCAATACAGCCATTCTGCTTTTATGATTAATCCTACTGAGGACAATTTACCTAAACTACCCTATATGATTTACAGGAAATACAGAATCTTTAGCAACATAAGCAATAGAAGCCCGAGCATAACAGTACAATTGCAACACCAGGACCATTTCCTCAACAAGAGATATGGTGTACTTCCCTTCTTCCGTCCTCAGGAACACACCTTCAGCTCCAGCGAGCTCCAGCAAGCTCCCGAGGCCCCCGGAGCAGCCGGCGCCCGGGAGCTCCTTCCCGCTGGCCGTGCGGAGCGCGGCCCCGCAGGCGGCGCTGCCGGTGCGCGGAGCCGCCTCCAAGCGCCGCCGCCTCCGAGCGCCGCCTCCCGCCCGCTGTCTCTGCCGCGCTCAGCGCGGGCAGCGCCGAGCCGCCGGCGCCCCGGGCTGCTCTCAGGAGCGCGGGACGCGAGGGGTGCCACACAGCGGCACCTGGGTGTGCAACAGAGCGGCACCTGAGTGTGCCGCACAGCGGCACCTGACCGCGCCACACAGCGGCACCTGGGTGTGCAACAGAGCGGCACCTGAGTGTGCCACACAGCGGCACCTGACCGCGCCACACAGCGGCACCTGAGTGTGCACACAGCGGCACCTGACCGCGCCACACAGCGGCACCTGAGTGTGCACACAGCGGCAACTGGGTGTGCCACACAGCGGCACCTGAGTGTGCACACAGCGGCACCTGAGTGTGCCACACAGCGGCACCTGAGTGTGCCTCACAGCGGCACCTGACCGCGCCACACAGCGGCACCTGAGTGTGCCACACAGCGGCACCTGAGTGTGCCTCACAGCGGCACCTGAGTGTGCCTCACAGCGGCACCTGAGTGTGCACACAGCGGCACCTGAGTGTGCCACACAGCTGCACCTGAGTGTGCCACACAGCTGCACCTGAGTGTGCCACACAGTGGCACCTGAGTGTGCACACAGCGGCACCTGAGTGTGCACACAGCTGCACCTGTGCCACACAGTGGCACCTGAGTGTGCACACAGCGGCACCTGAGTGTGCACACAGCGGCACCTGAGTGTGCACACAGTGGCACCTGAGTGCGCCTCACAGCGGCACCTCACTGCGCCACTGGAACGCCGCACCTTCCTCTCGAACTCCTCACCGTGTCTATACGTAGCTTCGCAATTTGCCAAAGGAATCCCATTTTTCTGTGAAATCCAGGTCCTGATAGTTAAGATCTATACAGTAGCTACTACAGTATACAAAATTGACACGGCTTAGATGAATTTACTCAACTTTTTAAGATGATGGAAGTTTAGTGATGCACCCACACCTAGAAGTGAGTCACAACAACTCAGAGTAGCTCCATTTATAATTTTCTCCTAGGAAAGGAGAAAGCTGTCAGTCTGTTTTGTGTGTTTATTCAGCAGAAAGGTGACTTCAGGTCAAAGATATTAGAAATCTGGAGGCACAACATTGGCAACAGTGACCAGGCAATAGCTCCTGTTCTTTGGGGTTAGGGAAAACCATTCCAGTAAAGACACATCTGAGAAGAGCTAATACTGCTGTCCACATTTACCCAAATTTTAAAGAGTACTTAAAATTACTTAGAAATGACAGCAAGTTACTGCCAGGAACTGGCTGAGGTCTGCTTAAGCTCTCTGCACAAGCAACAGCTCCACAGGAACTGTGGTGAATTAATTAACCTCTTCAATTTTGTTTTAACCCCTCACCTCCTGCACAATCCCTTGTGCAATTTCTGTATTTCCAAATCTTCCTATTGTCATGGCTTTCTCTCCCAGTTCTTCTGCAGGACACCAGAGGCACAGCCCCACATGAATAAAACGCATTTGCAGTGAATGACTAGGGCACTTCACTAAATCGAGGCTCTCACGTAATAAAAAACCAAACCAGTTTAAGCACAGACACCAGCATCCAGCTGGTGCAGCACTGCAACAACCAGGACCCAGATTTGACACTGCAGGACAGTGATACCGAAACCACAGCCACATGCCTGCTCCCCCTGGAAATGGTCCTGTTTACATGCAGCTTCCTAAAGGAAGCAGAAGCCTCTACCACACCAACCATTTAGAGACAACACAAACTCAGGTAACGAAAATTTATTCTTTCAGTAAGTCACAGCCAGCTCTTATGCGACCAGGGCAGAAGCTGTCGATGATTCACTAAAAAGAGAGAAGGGAGAGAAATATTAATTGCAGAGGTAGTTTTTCAAACTAGTTACCAAAAACAAAGCTTCAGTTAAGAGTTTTAACTATCAGTTAAAACTACTACACCAGCAGCTAAATCACTATTTAAAGAATTTTATGGCCTAAGATTTCACTCTTCCTTTTACAATAAAAAATCATAGGGTTGAGAGCACAAACCTGTATCTTTAAAAAACACGCTAGCTGCACTAGAGTCTCCTTATAGAAACAAGGCTAATCCTAACATCTGTGGGAATTCTATGGTGGTTACCTTTCCTAGAGAAAAGCTACACAGTTACTTCCCTTTTTGTCACAGCTACTGAGCTATTTCTCACTAAGCTTCGAAAGTGACAGGAATTATCTAAGTACCTGAGAACCAAGACCACAATTTTAAGTGTTATAAAAATTGCCTGGTGGTGACTTCATTTCTTGGGACCATTATTTTTATCCAAGTCATTGTACCCAGGTGTAAGTTTCACTGATTTTTCAGTTGATTATTTATGAAAATACTTGTTCTCTGCTGCCTCGTGTGTGATGCACACCTATCACAATGCACTCTGCACCCTCTGAATAACAGCCCCCACACAGTTTAGAAGACCTTGCAGTCTTCAGTGCCAAGAGGAATGCAGGAGAAGACTTACTACTTCCAGTTGGGTGGCAGCACTCTCTTGGTTTTGTAGTAGCGAGCCAACCTATGGATCCTGCTCTCAATCAGAATGAGGCGGAACTTGGCATCTTTGTCCTGGAAAACAAAGTTACATTGCAACCCCAACGTTACCACCACTTGGACTACTCACTGTAGAATTCAGATGAGTTTCAGTAAAGCAAATAATCCACAGCTACTGCTAAAAACTTCACATTCCCATTACCAAAGCTTCAGTAAAGTCAGAGCAGGACTAGAAATACACGGTTTAAACATAAAATCGTTTTCACAAGGACCGGTCTCCTTGATCAAAATGCCTCGCCAGCCTCAGAAGTTCACTCAGAGGGGGCTAACAGCACACAGAGTCTTTGCTTTGTGTACGTGAACTGTACATGATCTACTGCCCAATTTGAAGTCACAGATACTGAGTTACCTAATTAAAGCACTCACCTTTCTGTTCCTTTCAAGATGCTTGCGGACTGCAACTGCTTTCTTGATCAAGTGATAAAGATCCTCTGGGAGGTCTGGGGCCAGTCCCTTCGATTTAAGGATTCTCAGGATCTTGTTGCCAGTAACAAAGCGCACCTGGGCAACACCGTGGGAATCCCTCAGGATCACACCTGAAACAAACATGCACATCTTACACGGGAAAGAACAAACACACACCAACAAATCTTGTCAAACTGACCTGGCAGTTACAAGCTATCCAAAAAAAGGTCTTCTCCAAGTCAAAAACCATTTAGTGGCAACTGAACGAATGGTAGACAATGAGTGAGCAAAATACAACTTACAGAAGCCAAAACACTTTATCTGGGAACACTGAAAAGACAACTGACTTCCCCATCATGCTTAGGCAGGTCAGGTGCTCATCTTTTCCAATACTACTGAAAAGTTTTCACAGAACTCATTAAAGCAATGTATTCAATCACTCTATGGATCCCTCTAGAGGGAATTAGCATTGTTGAGGATTATAATAATAACAACATTAATTTACACAGCACCTATTTACACTGCACCTATAGCTCATGACCATATACAGCTGTGGCATGCCAACACTCCAGCTCTGGAAGGGCTCAAACCCCAGAACCAGCCCATGGTGCAGCTGCAGAGCTTGGCTCAGTAAACTCCATAAACCCCACAGGGCTGCTGGTACTGGAAAAATTCCTCCAGGAAACTGGGCACACCAAACTTCCCTGTGACACCTACTAGTGGCCATTCCTAAGGACAGGCTGTAAGATTAAACACATGCTTCAAGCCTTCCACTTTAAACAAACAAACAAACAGCAAACCCACTGCCTCACCAAATACGCTCCCTGCAAGAACAACACACCATGTCCCAGTGCTGGACTTGCAGATCCTTGTGGCAGGATATTATCCTAGGAGTACCAGTGGTATCCACAGTGAACACAGGAACACCAGAAACGCTGTATTCTCTACGCACATTATTTAATACAGGTTGAAGGAATAATTACAATGTTACAGTCAGAAAATTGTGGGTTTGTCTCCATTGAGGAGTGGTTTGAAACCCTTACCGATCTGGGAGGGAGTCAGGCCCTTTTTAGCCAACTTGTAGATCTGTTCCTTTACATCATCAGAAGTAAGTTTCAGCCACTAAAGAAAATTAGGAAAAGAAAAGCCAACTGATTAACAACTACTTAATATAGAGGCACGGGCAAGCTACACGAAGACTTTTAATAAGTAGAAAGAAATGCTTTGTAATGCTTGAAAAAACAATCAAGAACTGAAATTGCACTCTAAATGATACAGAAATTTTTAAACACATAATAAACCTATAGTGCTAGTGAAATGTCACAAGGGAAGGCAGAGGTAAAGATGAGAGTCTCCATTAAAAAACCTTCATAAAGCCCCCAACCAACTGCTCTATCATCACTTCACTTTAACTGTCACACCAGAAACACAAATCTGATGTTACTGACAAAATAAAATCACTGCCCTTGGGAAGGAATTCTTTACGTAGGTCCTTTGACAAATACAAAATTGAGACCCATTGAGCCACCTCTCAGTAAAGCACCTACACAGATAAGTGAAAAATCAGACTTTAGTTACACTACAGGCTTTAAGTAATTAATTAATCAAAAAATGAATTTAATCTACCAAGATAGGACTGCACCTTTTCTATCAATTTTATGTTAAACATTACAGATAAAGCCACTGCTTCCGTGATTATTAATAGGAAAACACCAACAAGCTATGTTATCCTGACTTTCCATGAGTTACAGAAGCTCCTGACTTTTTTTTACTTTTTAGTACTGTCACAGTATGAAATAGAAAAGAGCAGCAAAAATAAACATGAAAGTGCTCTAAAGATCACCATTCAAGCCAAAATATAAATAAAACTAAGCACAAAAATCCCCACAGGATTTTTTAAAAACCAATACAGCATTTGATCATCCTAATCATTATTGAACTGTTAACCACGGGCAGCACTTCAAGCATCTTCGTATTACCTTACTTTTAATTGTATTTATATAATTTCAGATTTTCTGTTCGTGTTCTCATTTCATGTTTTTTACTCCATGCTTTTCCACATGCACCACATGTGGAAATTGTTCTTTCTGCCAACAAACAGATCCTCCAAGAAATGATCTCGAAAAGCTGGATGGAGAAAGCCATTTTAAGTGGAAGTACCCTTGAAAGAACTAAGAGCACACTGAAACTACCTCGTTTAGCCCCTTGACCAACAAATTAGTTGTCAGTTTTTGAAGGCAATCGATTTATTCCACAATTGCAAACCCGAGTGTGAAAACAATGATTTAATCTCTAGGAATTAGCATACAGACTACAAGTATTTGAAGAAATACTTAAAATAGAAAAAGGTATGAAGACGAAAAGACACTTCCTTGCCAAACGGACCATCTGGCCAGGAAAAGACACTTGCTTCCTCAGATACTATGGATCATCTCAGAACCACGGAATTTTTAGGGTTGAGAGACATCTGGATATCACCTAATCCAACTCTCTCCGCAAAGCAGGGTCACCCAGAGATTAGAGGAGCGCATCCAGTTTTGAATACTTCCACAGAGGGAGACGCCCCCATCTCTCCGGGAAAACTGTTCCATCGCACGCCAAGCAGGCATTTACACATTTACACAGGGCTCAATTTGAAAGCGATGACGCAGACCATTAGAGATCTGGTTTTCCTCCCCTCCGTGGGCACCCGCGCTGTTCTGCGCGGAGGGTCCCGGAGCGCGCACGGCGCGGGGAGGTTCTGGGGATGGTACTCACCGTGGGCACGCTGCGCCTGTAGGGCAAGGCCGACTGGGACAGGCCCTTTCTGCGGGGAGAAGCACATCAGACACTCAGGCCCCAGCTGAGGGACTCGGCCGCGGCCCGAGCCTTCCCCACCCCGCCGCCATGTCCACACGGCCGCCCGCCTCCCACGCCATCCCCACATGCGCCGGAGCGCTCCCGCTGCATCCTCCCCGCCCCGGGTCCGGTTCGCGGTGCCCCCCGAGCCCCCTGCGCAGTCCCGGGCCGCCCCCCGGGCGCGGCCCCGGCCCGGCCCCGCGGCTCACCCCGGAGCGTGCATGCGACCCATGATGGCGGCGGGCAGAGCGGGGAGAAGGAGCGGCCCCGCCCGCGCGCTTCCGCAGGAAGCGCCGGCCCCGCCCCGGCCCCGCCCCCAGCCCCGCCAGCCAATCAACGGCGCCCGGCCCGCGCGGCCCGCGCGGCGCGCGCGCCCTCCGCCGCCCCGCCCCTTCCCCTCAGAGAGCCGGCCACGCGTTGGGTTTTATTCCAGAATAGTGTTTAATGCACGTACAGAGAGTTACGGAGTCACAGCCAGCCCGCCCGGCGCGGGGCCGCACTGTACATCTTTATTATCGTTTAATTAAAGTATTTGGTTCTCAGAGATACACAGACGGAGGAAGGCGCCCCGCTCTCGCTGCCCTCCGGCCCCGCGCCCGGGAAGGGCGGACACAGCGGGGCCCGGGGCAGCCCCGGCCTTAAGGCAGGTGGCGGGGGTTCTACACAACCCTGCACTTGTAAAAACAGAGAAAAGAGCGTTTACCAAAGATCGCACATGCGTCCAGAGACAGGCAGCTGTAGGTCGTACAAAGGCAGTAATAAAAAGTTCAGTGCAAAGTTGGAGGTTAGTAGAGGATGAGGTCCTAGCGCAAGCTGCTGCTCTCAGATACCAACACGAGGTCTGGAGGGACAATTACACTTCTGGCTGCAGGTCAAACGGTGCATAAAAGATTTTTCTTTTCATTAAACAAGATATAAAAAGCTGTTAAAACTACACTTTCAAGCTACTTAGCATACTGGTAAATTCCATCCCAATCAAATATTTCCCTCTTTCACATCCATCTTGGTTTTTCTATGTAGTACGGTAAATTCTTATTGCAACAATCAGTTTTTTGTAATTGAGAATAGTGCAAGGAGGTGCAAGCTTGGTGCTGGTCCTCTACACATGAGGAGAGGCCAAGGCCAAATCCCATAAACAACATAAAATCCATGACTATAAAAAGCTCCAGCCAGTGACAATTTGAAAAGGAAGGGAAAGGCACAAAATGAGTTAAGCTATGAAGAAGATTAAATCAGAAGTCAGGACATGTGCTAACAATAATACAGTACTATACTTTTTTTTTTTCAGTCCAGACAACTGTTAAAACTGCAAATCATTTTTTAAATGATTTTAGTTTAATTGTATTTTGTGCTGTAAGACACTGTGCTTTAATAGCAAACTGCAAAAAAGGCAGTCCATATTGCTTTCATTTTATTTCACAATGGAACGTTTCACAAAAACAGTAGTCTACTTTCCTGTGTTTCAGTGACTTGTGATTCTAATGATGGAATGGAGTAAGTCTCAAAAGCATCAAGTGAGCAGGAAATATATCTAGTTAGTTATACAGTTTATTATTTACAGGCTATATACTAAATGAAAAATATGCAGAGGATGCCTACTACAACTGGGATTTGTTAGCGCCCATTAGTATTGGCCCAGTTTCTAACATTCAGGATATCATTAGCTTTTTAATTGCAATAATTCCTATGAAATTGGACCGTGAATCATTTAGGCACCAGGAGATTCAAGTTTACTTCTCTCTTCTGTATTGAAGGGAGATTGGTCAATAGCAGGGGAAGGAAAATTGGATTATAAAATAGGTTTTTAGTGTTGGGTAGATAGAAGGCTTTCCCTGTATTGTGTCCTCATTCATAGTTGCATATTTCACTTTAAAAGTTTGCTTCAAGATTTTGTACTAAAGAAGTGTGCAACTTTACAGCTTTGTTTACACAGAACATGAACATCCTGAATCCCAAATAAGGTGAACAAAAAGGTGACACCTGTAGTGCAGAAAGGCCTAATTAGGTAACCAGTGGTATTAACAGGAGATAGTGACATTTGCAATCCACTGTCACAATAGTTTCAAATCTCATGTTCCTTGGAATGAAGTATTTTAGTGGGAGTAGTTGTTACTGGGAGTGAGAAACAGTATTGCTGTGAACTGCAAAAGGAAAAAACCTAACCAAGTTCCTCTCTCAGAGCTGTTAATTGAACTGATTTCTGGCCTGCAATTCATCCAGCAGTGGTGCTTTTCAACTAGAGGCCACCCTTTCCCTGGATGCACAGATGCAAATGCCACTTTGGATTAGTGTTTGAATCTGTTCCACACTTAATCACTGCAGTATTGAAAAGTTCTAGAAATTCCAACAAAAACCCCCACTTAGAAGCTGGGCACATTTCCTACGGTACCACATTCAGCCAGTCTTCATTCAATTTTTGGAGACCATGGGTGGAAGATGGAGTAGAAAAAAAACGTACTTAAACTGAACAAATTGGGAAGATCAGTGTAAGTGATGCTATTTGTAAATAACACATCCTGGGAAAAGGCTTCCGGTAGGACCTGCAAGGTATCAAATATGAGAATGTTCCCCCTTTATAAGGAGCTGAAAGTTAATATGTATACATATTTAAATACCAGAAATGAGGTAAAAGAGAAGCATTTGAATTATAAGGCACCATTATTTACAACTTCCACTATTGGCACTCACTCCAATAAGTCTCAGAGAAGCATGAATCTGGGATTAAATGCAATGCTAAGGATTTTTTTCAGCCCTTCAAACCTTCATTTCTACAGGTGTGTATGCAGCCACCAAAATTTTACCTGTCGCTGTTTCTGTGGTGTGTCATTAGCAGTGTGAATGTAATCCTCAAATATGCAATTTCTTTGATGTTCTCCAGCTTCGTGTCATGGATGACACAACAGCGGCAACAAATTAAAAGCAAAAATGCACTGCATCCACAGGCCTAATGACTGAGATATGGCTCAACCAACCAGAAAGTCCAACTGCTCATCTCACTCTCACTGATGGTTTAAAAACCCCTTCCTTTACCCACAGCTCTCAAATGTTTACAAATGATGCTTTGATAACATCACATGGGTACAAACCAGGATTTTCTGCAATCCTCCAAATTAGGCTACCTGAACATTGGTCCAACGAATCTGTTGAAATGGAGAGTCTCTTGTTTTAAGATGTACAGGTTATCTTCAAGTAGGAAGATGCACAAAGCACAAGTGCATACAACTGGTCTTAGTGAGTTCACAGATAGGGTACAGCAGTCAGTCGATACCAGTTCACAGTCTCCTTGCTCAGGTTGAAGTCCTTCAGTGGCAGTGTAATTCCACCCAGGAAGAAGTTCTCACGTAACGATTCTGCACTGAGCACACTTAACTGGAGCTCCCTCTGTTTCAGAGTCTCCATGCTGTATCCACTGTACACGAGCTAGGAGGTGAGCAGTCAAGAATTTTCTGGTTAGCCAAAAGAAATTACCCAGACTGCCCTTCCTTCTGCCTGCCCAGCCACTGACAGACGTCTGAACTGTGCACTGTGACCATTCAGTAGGTCCCTTTCTCGGGCAATGGGCTGAAGCACAGCCCTATCTTATTGTGTGCTCCCAGTGTTAAGTGTTTAAAAGAACTGGTGTTTTTTCACTTAAGTGCTATTTACACTCCAAGACTTCTGAATTCATTTTTCTCCACATGAGTCAGTGAATCCAGAGCAGGGGATTTTTAGCTTAAGATTCCTCACCTTCTCCACATCACTCCTCAGAATCAGTCTGAGAATTTTCTGCTTACTTGTAATAGCACACTGACCTAACTCAGTTGCGTTATATTTAAACAGGACACAAAGTTTTTGAAAACAGTTCCTTTTCTGTTTATACATATTCACAGGTTTTTTTCAGAAAGTACTCTAATTACTGCTCAGAATAAGAGATTTTAGCAAGCTATAGGAAGTTGTTACATAAATTTTAACTTGCCATTTCATTGAAAGTTGGGTTTCGTGTCTTCCGGGAGATTTTGGTTTTGCGTTTGGATGTTTTGTGCATGTCTGGAAGTAAATAAGTTTTCACATAGGGGTTTGGATCTGCACCATCTTCTGTAACCTACAGTCAAAGAAACAAGACAAGTTACAAAACTAATTAGTGCACAACTGTTTGCATATTTATTTTCAAGTGTCTAGACTTTGTAATCAAGCTAATCTAAAGCAACAGTTAGTTAAGCTGGCAGTTGGAAAATTCAGATGAAAACAGTGAGTTTCACCATTTCTGCATCAATCTGAGCCAAGATGGTAATTGAGAAAATGGGAAGTTTCCGGCAGTGAGTGCAGTATGGCCACTTACCAGGTCTTTGATGTGCATCACCATGATAAATAGAGTGCTATTTCTATAGGATATGGATAGCTTCACTTCTCCTCCCACTTTGCCTGAGGTAGGACTTGATGGACTTGTATCTGAAATAACAGACAATTATTTCTTCTGTAATATTGGCACATTTGCATCACTACTACACTGACTTATCACATATGGGAAAAAATACAACCCTTGGGCCAAGTTCAGTTCCTGACTTTACTTCTAGATCCCTAGCCAGGGGCAAGGCTATAAGCTTTAAAGGTTTTTGCACTCTCTTGCAAGAGCCAGCTTGGAGTTTTGGAGTGAAAACCTGAATAATTTAGTCAAGCCATAAACAAGCCCCAGTGATCACACACATTATTGCAATTTTTGGTATGTATGTCCTTGAAACTGTACGTAGGCTCATTTGGAAAGACAGTGATGCAGTTTTCAATGAGAAAAATCTACAGTTAACTAAAAAAGATTTCAAAGATTCACACTGTAAATGTGCTGTACTGTATCATCCAATTTATAAACATCCCTTACCTGCAGGTCTGGCTATTCCATCTATTCCTTCCACTTTCTCATCACGAAGTAACGGATGGAAAAAAGTATAAACAAGATCACACTAAATTTGGAAGAAATGTTACATGTTAGTTTAACTGTGCAAAAGCACCAAAACTTGAAAACTAGTATTTGATTTAAATTATGTGTACTCACCTCTGCCACCTCTGGAGAACTGTTCATCAGGCTCTGTATGTAGCTGTTGAGCTCCACTTTTCTTTTGGCTGCTACATCTTTGATATGTGTTCTTCCCAGAACCATCTTATTAGGAAAGCTACATGAGAAGAACAACACAGAGTTTGCAGTTAATTTAGCAGAAGTACAGTAGGATTCCATTGTCATTTCCATCCTGAAGTGCTGACATCTGGTTTTTTTCCCAGTCCCGAGTGGAAAGGCAGCACGCCGATACATTACAACACTCCACAAGGCAAGGAAATATTTTTAGGTAATTATTATATGTGATACAACACACAGACCACAACACTGAGATGCTCTTCTGGATCTCCTCCTTAAAATTGAGAGAACTGTTTTCTCCCTTAAATGCCAACTTTGCGGTCTAGTTTGCCCCTCAGCAATTTTGTCTCCATTTCAAGCTATTTCTTCCTCCACCCAGCTTTGTTTTGTTGCTTTTGTAATAGTGATGAGTGAGCTAGGAACATACCCTGGTAACTTCCAGAGAGGAAAGAGAATGCCAAGTTTGTTGTGGAGCTCTTGGAACTCATCAAATGTTCGGAAGACAAACGTTGGCTCAACTTGCCCTTCTCTCAAAACTCTCACTACATAGATCTGCCCAAAACAGAAAAATAAAAGTTGCATATATAGCAATAAAGTAGCTATAAAGTAGCAATAAAGCAGCTATAAAGTAGCACATATATAAAAATATTATAAAATTACTTAACAACATAGTTTTCTTTACAATCAACTCTTTCTCGTATAGTAATCCTTCTCCTGAATAGATATCCCATTACTATAGTCCTTATTCCATCATTTGCATTTCATGGTAGAGTCAGAATTATAAATAGCCCTTAATGCAAAGTAACATCACATGATCTTGCCATAAGGTAGAGCCACAGCTGAGAGGAGGATGATGAAGGTAGGTAAGGCTGAGCTGTCCCTTGGAAGCCTCATTGGAAGCTCATACCGGGTATACAAAATGTTAACACTGGTGCAGGATTACATTGAGACATGTATCTGTGGGGCCAGAAATATCACAGAACCTTTCAGGTGTGTTTTTTTCAATTTAATGCCCTCCTGATTCTAAAGGATTCCACCTTTAAAGTGATAATTTGGTGGGAGGATGCAAGTGCACTGCATTATACAAAACAAATTTTTTAAAGCATTGTAAGCATAGTCCCAGGATACATTCCCATTATTCAAGGGAAATTAAGCTGCAGAGCTGCACAGAAAATTCAGTTCAGTGGCCTCATTTTATGTGTAGACGAGTTAAACTTATAACATATAATTTAACTTCAAAAATCTAGACAGAATCTAGACCATCCTAACTGTTTCCTGGAAGAGGCAAGGCTGTTCTGGCTTAGACCTGGAACACTCAAATGCATTTATTATACAGTGATTCAGTCCAGAGCTCTTTACTTCCAGCATTAGTCAGATTTGTTCTACCTTCCCTTGCTGGTGTCTTACCAGATTAAGACATTTACAGCAAACACAGCTTAGAAAGAGACATACATTTGCATCTATCAATATAGCTCACTTTATAAAAAAGTTCAGGACTTTTTGTATGTAATTTGAGCTGATTACTCCAGCCCTGCAAACAGCAGTAGAGAAATAAAACAACTAAAAAACTTTAAAGGTTGCACATCTGCACAGGAATACAAACATTAAGTCGCAAAGTGTAACCCAGGTCTATTAAAATCTTGAGGGCAAATTGCAATGGTTGGTGCCTCTAGTAAGACTAAGAGTGTAAAGTGCATTAGTACAGAAAACAATGCTTTTACTTAGGAGTTAATGGACCAAACCAGCCAAACCTGGAGTGTCTGATTTAAAGATTCCTACTCAGGAAGGAGCCATTTTACAGGAGGCAGCTACATAAAAGCCCATCAACATGACTCAAATTCCTGTATTTGAAAATAATCTCCACCAACACTACTTCTGCCCTTTCTATTTCCTTCTAGATGCTTTTCAAGGGGTGTTTTCATTTTGAAGGGTATTATGGGATGCTAGAAATGCCAGTCTGTACTCTAGCAGTGCTGTTGCTGGTTTACCCTGGCCAGCATCTCAGCACCCACACAGCTGCTTGCTCACTCCCACCCCCTCAGCAGTGGGACACTGGGGAGAACAAGAGCAAGAGTGAGAAGATCTGTGGGCTGAGATAAAGACAGTTCTGGGGAGGGAAGGTGACGCAAGACAATCATCACAGCCCACAAACAGATCCATGCTCAGCCAGTTCCCAAACTGCCACCTTGGAAGACAACCCTGTCCTGTCCGCTGCGTTCTTCCTGTACCCTCAGTTTTTATTGCTGACAGTGACATTATATACTGTGGGATATCTGGTTTTGGTCAGCTGTCCCTGCTGTGTTATTGGAAGAAAACACACCATTATCCTCCCTGAGTGGAAACAGCTCCCACGTACTTACGTAATGTTTATCTGGGTTGTATCTCTTCTGATACGTAAACACAGACACTTGTTTGATTCGGCCGTCTTGTTTGAGAGAATAGGTTTTAGCAGAAAATGACAGGATGGGCTCATCATTAGAAGGCAGACCTGAGAAACGCAGCTGAGCCAAGTTGTGAATGAAGAAATTGAACTTTGTGGCAACACTTCCCAGACTGGATTCGATCAGCCTAGAAAATGTCAAAACACACAAAAGTGATTCTGTCAATGCATCAGATTGAAGTCTAAGAAAAATAAACCCTGTTCCTTACTGACAAAGAAAAGGTTTTAAAGAGTGATTAATGGGCTACATAAATGGTATCATATCAACATTTAATTATCAGTATCTAAACTTTGGAATAGGTTTTTATTGAAGATGTGAAGACTATCCAGACATTCATCCAACTCTGGAACCCTGTCCCTGGCAAGGGACACAGAAATTATCAGAAGGATGAACACCTCTCCTGTGAGAACAAGCTGAGAGAATGGGAATTGGTCAGACTGGAGAAGGCTCTGGGGAGATCTTATTGTGGCACTTCATGGGGAGGCCATTCCTACTTAAAGGGAACTTATACAAAAGATGGGGACAAACTTTTTAGCAAGACCTGTTGTGAGAGGACAAGGGATGAAATATAAGAGGATAGATTCAGATCAGACATAAGAAATAAAATCTTTGTACAGTAAGAGTGGCGAAACACCAGAACAGGTT
The DNA here is from genome assembly GCF_021018805.1 of Prinia subflava. Lineage (NCBI taxonomy): Eukaryota > Metazoa > Chordata > Aves > Passeriformes > Cisticolidae > Prinia > Prinia subflava. The sequence continues at coordinate 14,259,477 of NC_086251.1, forward strand.
GCCTAGAGAGGTTGTAGATGTCGGGACGGGTCTCTGAGGAAGTTCATCTGGTCGAAAATGTCCCTGCTCATTGCAGGTGGATTGGTCTTAGATGGCCTTTAAAGCTCTCTTCCTACCAAAACTTTTCTAGGGTTCTAAGTTGCATGAACACCACTGCAGTTTCTGCTGTCTATCTGAACTGAAGTACAGTAACACTTTTCTAACATGCAGCAACATCTTGGTTAACACTGTATGCACTCCTCCACTGGGGCATCATCCCTCCCTCCCCAGTGTGCAAAGGCACTTCTCCAAGAGAGAACTTCTTTACAATGTTTCCCATCATATACTCTGCTATTAAACAATTTAGGATGTATTCAAAATATAAGTGTTAAACAGCCAGACAGAATTACTCTCAGCATTTTAAACCAACTTTTCACACAGGGTCACCCCTAAAATCTGTAAGGTACTTTAGCACAAGCATTACTTTTATATGGAATTGATCCTACTTAAGTAGTTAACTGATATTTTATGATTGTACAGTGTAACTGTTCACCTTGTACAGACACATTTGTGACCATCCCTAGTAGATTTTTCTCTGTCAAAAATCTCCTATTAAGAAGATGATACTGGGACATAATTTAGTTTTCCCTTATCCAGTACCTTGTAAAGAAAATGGTGGCTTCTGCATCTGTTGTTTGGGGCTGGAGAGCATCCTGGACATACTTCAAGTCCTGAATCCCACTTAGTTCTGGTAACCCAGAAGAAAGCATCTACAAGGAATTGAAATTTAGTTTTAATGCAATAAACCCAGTATGATTTTATACTGAAATGATTAATATTTAGACCCTCAAATTTGTAGCTGCACTAAATTGTTAAATACTGACAGCAATAGACAACAATTACTTATAATCAGCAGTTATTCACTATTTCTGCTGAATTGAAAGCAGTTAAAAACTCTTTGCAGTGCCATTTGCAGTAGTGTATTAGTTTTAAATTTTCAAGAGAGAGGTAGGCAGCAAAAAAGCTTAGAAGATTCCAAATAAGGCTTCCCAAAAAGTAGATCAGATGTTTCTGGCTTTTTTTAAAGCCTGCATTATGAATCTCTGCAGCATAAAAAGCATAGTTTTTAATAAAACCCAGCATGACAGATCTATCAAGTTTCAATTGAATGTGAAAAATTATTACCAATGAAAGTAGGTTAAGAAAGAGGCTGGCATGTTTCCTTATCAAGTTGTAAGCTTGGCAACAGAGATCCACGAAGAGCTGAAAGCGAATTGTGGGTTTTTCGCCACCATTAATGACATAAGCCATATCTGATGTCAGCACAAAAGGAGCTCGATCCCTGTTCAAAAAGCACAGAATTGTCATTTCATCATAAGGTCTCTTCCTTGCCATGTTCTTCCTGCTGCCCTCCATCCCCACCCTGAGGTAATGACATTAAATATTCCATTAATGCTGTTTCACTGCTTTGGGTTGGGTTCCTCTCCCACAAGCTGCCTCAGGTTACACAGCACATTCACATGGTACTGGACTACAGCAGATCTCCCAGAGCAGCACTTGGAAAGAAAATCACTTCATTCTCAACATTGCTTAGGTACAGAAAATACCTTTTAAAGGTACCAAACATTTGTGCATGTCCCAAAAACTTTCCAAAGTCGATGTGAAACATGTGCCCGGTGTTCCGGAGCATTATGTTATCATTGTGGCGGTCACAGATCCCCAGGACATAAGTGGCTACACAGCATCCTGCACAAGAGTAGATGAAGTTTTCTGAAGCCTGGGAGGGAGGGAAAAGAGAATTGAGATCAAATATTAGTAGAAAAACATAATTCATGTATGCAACAGTCAATCTTGATGAGTGCAAAATGCAACCCAGGCAAAATAGACCCTAAATTTGCTTTTTACTCCCAAATACTCTTCTTCAAACAGTTAACTTTTCCAAAATCTCTTGATATCCCACTCTCCAGCAAAAATGGTTATTTTGTTTTTTACATAAATGAAAGAGAAAAGAGGTATTGAAGACAAATCACAAAACTATATTAACAAATAAAAGAGTACAAGACTTGTATTTCCAATGTATTGTAACAGTGTATATTACAATGTATTGCAATTTGTATAGCCCCCCCAAAAATTTTAATTTTTGAATCTCATGTGTACAAGAAAAGGCCACTGCTCTTGAACTACAGTTAAGAGCAGCCACTACTCCCCCTTCTCTTAAATTGAAAGTACATTTTTCTACATCCAATCAAAACCCTTTATGAGAATCCTGAGAATTTATCTTGCTCCTTTTACAGGGGGGATTTTAATTTGCTCTTTTTCAAGTACAGAAAAAAATTTTCTTAAATATACAAACCAAAAATTTCAATGGAAGGCCTGGAATATGAATTTAATTCTTTCATCATATTGTACTCAGCCCTTTTAAAAGATCTTCAAAAAAAAAGTGCTGAAAAGTTACCTTTTCATACTCCTCCTCTGTAGGATTGTACTTCCGCAACCATTCAGCCAGAGGCTTGTCCTTAAAAGAACCCGTCACTCCATATTCCACTTGAATTTTCCGAAGTGTATCTGAAGCAGGAACAAGCTCTACCATGCCTTGATATAGAACAGAATAAAATAAAATGTATTGAGCAATCTCCTTAACTTATGCTGCATTTTTATTATCTGGTAGAAATTTTCTTAACAATGATGAATCTTGCAGTCTAAGACCAACCTTCTTCAAAAGGCAGTTAGATGTGAAAGTAATTCTAGTAGTCCCCTAAGCTTTTCCACAGACTGTGGTACAAAGTAAACATGAAACACATGTAGCAATCCAACTTAGCTTACTTTGATACAACTAGTTACAGCTGCTAAAATGAACACTCAAATTATACTTTGAATTATTAGTATCTAGCACAAACTCCTATTAGTCTAATTGGGCAAAATACTTTGATGCTGACAATTCTCACACACTGACAGTGAAATAATCTAGTAACTTCATCTGCTGTCAAGTGTTGAAAGATACCAGACAGTGGGCTTTATATGTGGCCTTACTTTGGAAATATAATTTTCTAAAAATATTTGTATAGCTAAATCATAAAATGAAAACATTTAGTTGATTAACAGAATTTCACTTCTATCTTGGCAAGAGCTACTAAAGGTACACCTATAATTTACATCCATTTTACTTTTCCCCTTTAATCTTTTGAGTACATTAAGGACACTAATATTAGCAGCAAGAAAAAAACCCTACATAAATCATCATTCAGAGTAGGAGGAAAAGCCATCTGTTTCTCTAAAAAGCAAGTCTTACATAAATAGAAGCTTTTTGCTTGGTTTTGTCAACCTAGATTTCCATCTTTTCCTTGTATTTAAGAGTTTTGGTCATGCTGTTCATTTGACTGAAGAAATACTTAAGTTATTGTTTTCCTCTTAAGTAACTTTGGTTTCTATTGGCTAGCTCTAGAGAATTAGCTAAAACCACCAAAAAGCATGTTCAAGGTGCAGGGCAGTATTTGCACTCGGAGTTCTGTGACCTACTTTCAAACCCCAGAGACAGCCTCACATTGCCAAGGAACTTTCACCAACATGGCATTAATTCTAGGGGATAGTGTGTGTGCATGGCAAGGGCTAGCTGAAATTTTTCTCTTTTTGCACATTTCAGTACAAGAACAATACTCCTGACTCAACTGCAGCAGATTCCAAACACTTCGGTTTCCACTGGAATACTTTCACCATAATTAAACTTTCAGAATAAGGATTGCTATAGCACCATTATTTTCTTGTGTTGCAGTAAGAGCACAAAGAGCAACCTTAGCTTTTATCACTGCATTTGTTTGCCCAACTGTTCATTGACAACAGAATGCTGAAGAGAAGAAATTTTGGATGCCACTCAGCCATCAGAAAATTCAGAACAGTCTAACTTATTATACTCTCAAGCACTGAAGTTCCTTGCAGTGGAACTGTTCCTTGGCACTTCTGTCCAGAGGTTTTTCACTATCAGTGTGACAAGAAATTGAAGGGGGGGAGCAAAGATCAAAGGCAGCATCTGGTTTAGCACCTCTGTCTTTTCCAGTTGAGAGACACTTGAAGATAACCATCCTTAGATCCAGTCCCTCCTGCAGCCAGATCTTATCCATGATCTTAATCATTTGTAAAGCCAACATATCTTGTCTCAGATCTTCTCCAACCTTAAATGGAAAAATAAAAGTTAACTAGTGACACAGTAAACTCAAAAGAGAAACAGTCTACAATTAAACTTTCACATGTGGTAGGTTTTTGTGTTTTATGGCCTGTTCACATGTTGCTTTCTAGAAACACAGGAGCAAACTCATGGAAAAACTAAGCTTATTATTATTATTTAGCTATGCTGAAATTGAAACCAGTGAAATAGTGATTATCATTGAACTTCTTTTCTCCAATACACATGTAAAGCCTACCTTAAACATCACATTGATTTCTTCTCCCAGCGGGTCTGCATTTATCAGTGCAACTTTGAGTGGTACTGCATTGGAGCTGAAGAAAGAACAGGCCTGCAAGTAGATTAGTGTCAATGGTCAGCAAGCCCAGAAAACAAGACATTCTGACAACAAGCAGGTTTGACACACAATGTGTCTATTCAGACTTTTAACATTTCAATTGTGGTGAATACGTGCTGCTTTTGAATAATGAGCCCTTTGGCTGTTATTTGTTAAATTCTTGTACAAAAGCCAACAGTGCTGCACAGTGACGTTTTATACATTCTGAAGGGAAGAGTGAATAAAACATGAACAAATATTTTATCAGCAGCTTTTTTTGAAACCTAGAAGATGTATTATAAATGTGTATTTGTGTGTTTCCCAGTATCTTCTCATTTATCTACTTTCAAGTCCCTGCTCATGATTTAATAGTTACAGTAGAGAAGGAAAGTGAGATGAGCTGTCTCTCAAACGCAGGATTAGTTCAAGCGTTAACAAACCTTTGGGTTTTCAGTCATGCATGATGATATGATCAAGACTGTGGTTGAGCAGATATTGTCAAACCTTGCAGAGTTCTGGAAAAATAATTTACCTGATTTTCCTACATTATTACTTGCTGGACCTTCACAATAAAATAAAGCTACTGTCTCCCTTCCCAGCATCTCTGGACACAATCAGTAACAGGGAGTTTCACGTGTTTCACAGTATTTTCCCACTGCTTGAACTTTGTACTCTAGGTCAATTCCCTCTTTTGATTACTAATGCACACAGGACATTTTAATGCAGTTTGAGTAGTCCCCTGCTTTGCTGTAACCAGGATTGCTGGTCTCAGGAGACAGGGTGTGAAGATGTAGTAAGTTATTGCAGATATATGTCTGAATTTTTTAACACAAGTGCCTTTGTTGGTTTTACACCGTATTTATACACATTTTAGCTTTGCTCAGCGGACTTTGCTGCCTTATTCAATCAGCATTTTTGATTAAACCCCATCTCCACAGCACAAAGAACTTTCAAGCACTTGAAATGAATTTTTTCATTTGTAAAAGCTTTATCTAGATGTACTTTTTACAAAGGGGTTTTGAAGCCCTGAATGTGCAGTACCTTAATATTTAACTCCTTTGCCACAAGACTGGGATTGAGAGGCAAACGGCATTTGTTCTTCAAGAAAAACAACTGCACACGCTCCATGCCATTTTGCAAGGCAACCTGCAGACAAAAAGAAAATTCAGCTGACATTTTCCTAACTGAAGCATCTACAGAAAACTTCTGGACAAAGTTACCCTGAAGGCACTGTTTTAACTCCTCAATGTCAAAGGAATGCTAGAAACCATAGCTGCTGGCTTAGCTATTAAAAATACCTATGCCTAGCAATGTAACACTCATGACACGTTTGTGGGGGTTTTTTGACTGAACCAGATGACAGCATCCCACTCCATCAAACTGTAAGTTCTATTATCAGCACGAAAACAGATACCCCATTCTTTTGCATGAGATTATTCTTCAGCAGTAATAGTCTCAAATTCATTTCCTGTTGATCATACACAGAAACCATACTATACGATCTTAACTATCACCTCACCACCACATTTCAAGTGACAAACTTGACAAAACCATCAACTTCATTAAACTTTGCAGAGCAACCGGTTCATAAATCTTCCTATACATTTACATAACATTTTTAATTTAGACAAAAAAAGATAATTGAGTGGATTAGTTTTGAATTAAAAATATATACACACCTGCCGAGCAGATCCACTCGTTTGCTTTACTTTTTCTGCTACCATTCCAAACAGCTGCACTAGCCTGGTCTGCTTCTCCAGCTCTTCCCTCAGCCTTTTTCCACAGACTGAAAGAAAAGCTCCAAGAATTCGCTCATACCTTACACCAAACTTTGTATCATACAGCGTATCCTTAAGAAGCCTGAAATAAAGCATATAAGTTAAATTTTCCTACGGAAAATACAGCAAACAATGCAATATTAATACATTAAAATATTTTAGTGAATTAGTACTATGTACGTCTGAATTTACTGATATACAGGATAAAAAAGACAAGAAGTTTGTGCTTTGTAGAGATATTATCTGTTCTTTCATTAAAAAAAACCAAAACAAACCAACAACCAGGATCTACATTGTGTATAATCATCATTCGTAACAGTCATTGTTATGTTATTGAATGATGATGTTAAGGAGGATTTTTTATGTGGAAATACTAACTTGTGGCACACACATTCCAGGAGCAATGGAACAAAGAACCCCTTACCAGTACAGGTAGTGTGCAATCCGAATGCTTCCCAGTGCCCGAGCCAGAAGAAATTTCACAAGAGCGCTGTCAAGGTAGGTTTCATACTTCAATGCCTAAATACAATGGAAATAACATAAATCGGGTCTGCATTTAATTCTTGATGAAGACTTATTTTGTGACTAATACACAGACAGAATTACCACAAATACTTTGGACAGTCACAGAGTGATTATTTATTCAAACTGTTTCCCCTACTGTGCATTACAATTAGAGGCACACAACTGCACTTCTGCTACTAGTCAGAAGCAATTCCTTTGGATTTTCAAGAACCAGAAAAATTCAAACCTCTGTGTATGCAGAAAATCTTACCTGTACAAACTGAGGGAGGAAATCTGTTAACTCATCATCACTCAATGTCTCTATCCAGTTCACAGCTGTATTTCGTACTTCCTGATCAGCAAACCTAGAAAGTCACCACAAATCCACATCAGGTTTTCTCTGTTCGTGTAGGATTTTTTTCTTATTCTTTTTTTGAGATCAGCTAGATACAAAACCATATAAAGTCTCTAAAAGCTTGATAAGGGTCGTACAAGTATGAGGCCTTTCATCACGTAAGATGCAACTGCATGTGCATGTCCAGGACAAGCACACTGAAAGCCTCTCAAACTCTGGCTGTATAAACTCCTGTCCTGTTGCACGTTAAACCTGAGGAGCCCAACCACTGGTGCTGTGCTTTCACTCCATGACTTGCTTAAGCCTACATCAATAAAGTAAGCACAGGGTTCTTCAAATTTTAAAAACATTTAACTTTTGCTGCAAGAAATTCAGCAGTTGTTTTCCCAAAGACCACCATTCCAGGATCTTCTACCAAAGAAGAGTCATTTAATGCTGACAAACACAGAGAGTTTATTTACAGAGGTTTTCTTACTTTGAATCAAGTAGTTCCAGTGCAGCTAGGGGTGATAAAGGAGGCCACTGCTGAAGTAATGAATATATTTCTGGAAGACTTGCCCAGTCCCAGTGAGGGGCACTAACCAGTATTTTTGGTAGGCTATTAGGATGGCTATGACAATAATGTCTCTTCTCCCACAAAAATTCCTTATCTTCTTTCGACAGCCTGCAGGTAAGAACATTTCATTTTATAATGCATATGACAAACCATCACCTGAGTAACCCCAATGCCACTGATTGTTGTATTCATACAGATAATTTAACACACAGAATGGAGTAACATTGAAATGACTATTTTCTCCACAAAAGTAAAACAAGAAGCCAAATAAAGCCTCAAATATTAAGGAAACATTTGTTCAAATTTCTAATTTGGGCAGAAGAAAATTAAGTTTTAGTACAATCTGAAATAAACCAAAAACATCAACGTTAGTTTGGTGCAGATGAGTAGGAAAGGCTGCCAGAAAAGCTTCCATGACACACAAATAGCCACTCCTGAGACTGCCACTGCTCCCTGGAACTGAGAAACTGCCAAGCAGGAACAGGTGACTGTAACAGGCAGGCAAAGGGGCAGCAGTCTTGTAGCAACAAACTATTATAGCACCAGCCATGCAAAGCACAAGGAAATTTATTTAAGTCAGTACCATGATTTTACATGTTTAATTCAATTTCTTGTTTAAGTCTCTACAGGTCTTCAAAATATATTAAAAAAAACCCAGAAACTTAAGAATATAAAGCACTCCACACCCTAGCTACAAATTGTCATGTGCAAAAAGAGCCCAGCTGGAAGAGATGGACTTACCCAATGGTGCTATCCTTGGAGAGAATGGCAAGGAGTCGTGCTCTCAATGGTTTTTCTAATGTTTCTACAGAATGGTGCACAGTAGTCTTTGCAGCTTGAGGCATTTTATATTCAATATCAAAAGCATGGGATGGGAAGTCAATCTGAAAAACAAAAAAAGGAAAGAAAGAAGATAAAAAGATGATGCAAGTCCTTAAGCACAGAAAGTTCACCCTTCCAGCCATCTCAGATGTTTGGGTATCTGAACTCTTTGGTTCTACAAGAGCAACAGTCCCCAGATACTGTTTGCTGAATAGTTTTCCCACCTCAATTCTTCAACAGGACTACGGTTCCTAAATGTACAGCTGTGTTATTGCACAATGCAGTGGCTGCAGCACTCCTCAGAAGAGAAGTGAGAATGCTTACAGGAGAGAACCACAGAGCAGTTCAAACCCACACCAGTGGTTTCCACCCAACCACTGACTCAGGCCATGTTTGGGACTGCTGAGCCATGCCTAGTAAGGCATCTTCTCTTTGGAGGTAAATTTGAGCTCTGAATTGAGAAAGAGAGGTGCTTATGTTCTGTAAAGGAGCTGGAATTGCTGCTGCTTGTGTCCAGACAACTCCCATCTCAGCATGCATTTCTGTGGATTGCTTTCAAAAACATCCTCCCCAGTACTGACAGCATGTAATGCCAAAACACTTCTGATTGCTCTTCCAGACAGTTATTTAATAACAGATTTGTAGAGACTTCCAGGAGATTCCCATTCTTTGCCCTTACACTTCAGTAACCACTATTCTATATTGACTTTCAAATATTACTTAGCAGTACTTTCCCTCTCCCCAAAACATTCGTCTAATATGACGTAAAAGTCACAATATTCAAACAAAGAGTAGAGTAAATCAGAATTATGTACAACCTGCAATACTATTCTTTCCATACTTCCTTTCTTACTGGCCATCCCTGACACATGATGTGGATGTGATGAGGTCCACAGTTGCAAGAGCTTTGTCCCACAAGTTAACAATCTGAGAAAAGAACATGTACAGGTTATTAGTATCACAGTCTGTTTACTTCACCAAGGTATTACTTGTCAAATTAATTAACTGATTTTCACGGGCTGTCATCTGTACTTTATGTGCTTTAAAGGGCTGCACACACCTTTCAGGTGGAAAAGGCAAAGGAAAAAGTTCAGTGTTGATTTAGATGACACAGATAAATTAGGTGCTCCCTGTTCTTTTAAGTCAGAAAAGGAATACTGTTGCCTCTGAGAAAAAAACTGAACACACACACACACACACACAGTCTTCTTAGCTTCTAGAAAAAAGGCCCAGGCATACGAATCTTACAGGCATCACCATTTGCTTGGACTTCCCACATTACCAGATTCTGCAAGGGCATATCAAATGACATTTGCATTTGCTACTGTATTCCCAACATCAATACCATTTCCAACTGTAGTAGGGCACAACTGAAGATACTTCATAAATCAACCAGTGTTGAATATTAGTAGAAAAAAACTTCTACCAGTCTCTTAAAATCAAAATGTTGCTCAAAAGACTGCTTGAAGGCCAAACTTTAAGTATATTTTGAAAGACATTTTAGGGTTTATATGTATTTCAAATAAAAAACAGGTTGTTATATGTAAATATTGATTAACTAGGAGCTTGTCATGCCAATGAAGATTACCAAATAGTGTCACTAAACCACAACTGAACAGCTTGTTCTTTCTAATAATTCTCCAATTTAATACAGTTGCCACAACCTACTGTCCCATCCTCAAGTAATGACATTTTAAGCCACTCCACATGCACTTCAGCAGGAGGAATTTTAACTTGGCCATGGATTCTTCCAAAACACATACATGACCAGTTTTGTTCTCTCTTTATTTCAGTTAGTTTCAAGTTTTAGCTCCTGCTTGCCATTCATGCTATATTCAACTGTAACTGGAATATTTGGCTACCAACTTTAATTACCTAGGTCTGGATTTAATTTATGTGGATTGCAGGTGGGTTAGACCACGAAGCATCTCTGCAGCTGCTACATACAGGCCACTCACTCTGGCACAACACACACCACTGCAGTGCTCTGCATAAGCAGAAATTATAGTTTTCTCCTCAAACTAACTCCTATGAGAACACCACGAAGACAAGATAAATTTGCAATTCAAATCAAAAGCTGTGTTTTCAATGTGAAATCTGGTATTTAGACAGGAGACTGAAATGCAACATTTAAACAGAAGGTTGAAATAAGCATAACTTATGAAAAGAAACCCAAGCTTTAGTGGAGACTGAAAGCAGCTGCAGGCCATCTCTGCAGTGCAGGAAATCCTAAACTCTGTGACACCCTCAACCTGTTGGAATCATCGCCAGACAAAGAGAAAGCAGAACAAGTAAAGTCCAATCCAGAAACAGCACATGAAACAGCCACACCAACACCCAGTAGTAAATGTCCACGAAAGATCTGGCTGCCTTTCTGCAGCCTTGCTCGACAATTTAAACTTCCAGTAAGACCTCGAAGTCAGCAGCACACATAAATAGGACACCTTTAGCATAAATGCAGAAGCAGTTTCGCAATGGTGCGATTGCTTCTGCAACATGATGTCTAATTTGGGCACCTCTGGTTCCAGCCTACTGGTTAATGTCCCACTGAGTAGCTGCCCAAGTGATAAGCACTTTGGAATGCACTTTGTAATCAAAGTTGGAAGCACAAAGCAACTTGAACCAAGCCAGAGACGCTCAGCTTAGAAAAGTTACAGCAGGCTTTTCATTCTCAGTGAAAAACTTGTAACAGCATCCAGCAGCTGTATTTGAAGGAAAGTCAGTTCAAACCAGAAATATGCCACAAATTTAACAAACTTGTTAATTATCCCTGTATTTTAATCATTAAAAATAAATCCAGCTCTGAATCAAAAGGAATAATTTTAGAATATTCCAGGATATAATCATCCAAACGATATTCAACTTCCTCCAGCAGTAAAGTTTTTTCAGCCAGTTAGACGGAAATCCTACAGCACAGGACCACATTTTGTCCTCTATTTAATGAAATGTATTTTTTCTGTATCAGTATAGTTTACAATTCTTACCTTTATCATGGCCTACTATATTCAATATCAGAGAGGCAATTTCTATAGTTATGGTTGTGGAGGAAGATTTACACAGAGCAAATCACATTGATACTCTTACCCATGTTTTGGATACTTACCGCCTAAAATCAAAAAGAGGTAGAGAAACCTGACCCAAAATTTCTGGGCCCTTTCTCTGCCTATTTGAGTCAGGGGAACTCCCACTACTTTGATTTAGGATTCCAAACAAAGTCAGACGTAAGAGTGATTCCAAAGGCAACTGTGAAATCTGGATGGGAAAAATTATTCTACAAAATAAAAGTATTAAAAATAAGTCAGTTAGAAAAAAGGCAGCAGTTAGTAAGCTACAGTAAGCTACAAGCTATTATCCATATAATCCTTTTATGCTTCTTGCTTTCAAAAAGTCAATTAACATTGAAGAACAAGTGTTAAATATCCATGCAATCATATTTCACTCCACTTCATCCTCCCACACCAATAGTTTGTAAACCTGCTAAATTGCACGTCTGCACTGTAGTCAGATTTGGAACAACCCTTTTTAATCTCTGTCTATTAAATCACATTCCTTGCACAGAATTGACCTGCCCAGCATAACCAGTTTTCCCACTCCACTCACTAGGAAGGGCACACAGAATTCTATGTTAGCCACCTCCTGATTTTTCAGATAGGGTCAGCTGACAAGTTTCCCAACGAAATGTAAGACTCTATTAAGAACTACTGAAAGTTAAATTCTAAATGGTACCTAAAACCTAAAAAGCAAGCAGCAGAGGAGTATACACCTCACTGAGCTATTCAAGCTCCTGCTTTTGTTTACGCTGCCTCTACTGCCTAAAAATCTTCTTTCAGTTTGATTTCTCTGTAAAACATGACAATTGCACTATAAAGCACTACACTGTTGTCAGCAGCTTTGAAGCAATCTAGCAGACCTTTCACTTTAATACACTAGTGCTTGCCAGCAAAAGATCTGACAATTAATCCCATGCATCACCAGAAAAATAAGGTAGCTGGAGTACTCTCTGAAGGGAGATGTTCTAGAAACTCTCTCATTGCTGGTCTGAAATAATTTGTTCACCACAAACTTTCAGGACATTCCTTAGGGTCTATCTCTGACCTTTAAAAACAGTCAGGAGAGTAGATACGGGGCACCATGGAGCTCACGTGATGCTTCAGCTATGACAGGCTGCCTGATAACTCAAGTGGCAGAGATTAAGCTGTGCACAGATCATGAAAAATGTTCCCCTTTCAGTTGTCAGATACCACTGGCCATTATCTCCCTATCTTTTCTCTGCATGCTCTTCCCTCTTCCTTTCTGCTCTTTGTACTTGGAACAAAAACTGATTCAACATTGATGTTAGTAAAGTGAGTTGCCTTTCCTCTCCATTTACATAAATTGAGCAGTACATACAAGCAAGCTTCATTCTTTAATCCCTCTTAAAGCAGCACAAGCCATTCCCATTGCAAGGAATGTTCTGAGCTTCCCAACTCCCTGTAATTGTATGCTACAAACACATTAGCACAGGGCACTTGTCCAGCATCTCCATTCCCCCTTTTAAAATGAGTACTGAAATATCATTTGGAAAAATATTTCTGATTTTGATCAGTAAATTGTTCTTTGGATGCCTGAAATGGAATTAGAACCAAGAGTTGCTTGAACGACTGTATTCAGCAGCTAGCTAAAACAAAACATTTCATTGAGTTATAACAGGCTAAAGTCACTTACAGTTCATCCCATTTAATCAAGTAGAAGAAGTTCTTGTATGTGCCAACCTTCTTGGACTGAACAGGTTTGAACAGATCTTTTCCATTATGGGTCAGAGAACAAATCAAGTAGTATTTTTCATAACTGGACAAGGAAAAAAAAAGTTAAACATAAAAAGACCATAAAAATATTTTAAAGAAAATCTATAAAAGGAGGAATTTTACAATAAGTAAGTCACTTACTTTGACACCCAACCAGAAGAAATTCCATGAGCAGCAAATATTGTGAATTGGAGATGTTCTGTGACAGTCCAAGCTTCCTTGGTACTCTTACTCTCTTCTGGAGAAATCACTGCTGAACTGCTACAGGAATTCGTGTGGAGTTGCAGAAGGGCCTCAACTGCTCTTGTTAACTGGTCTATACTCACTTTCAGAGGGTTTTCAGGCTGCAGTGAACCTAAATGATAATTTATTTTGAATGCATTTCTTCCTAAATTAGCCACCTCAAAACAGGTTTTAAATAGAAATTGAAGAATTTCACTCACCAGAGGGGCTCTTGCTATTGTCATCGCCACATTTTAAGGATACCTACATGATAAAGTCAGAGGAAATTTCAATACTGAAAATCTATATTAATTTTCCACAGCTACTAAGTATCTTATATGGAAATTATGAAGTATCTGAATTAGGCTCATTTTTAATTTTATGTAACACTTCTTTTCAAATAAAAGTTCCTCAAGAGTTAACTGACAGCATCACAATTTCTATATGATGCAGCAATTATTCACCAAATTCAAAAGCTCATTTTTTGTCAAGTCAACTGTTATGACATGCTTTATGAAGTCCAGAAAGACACAGTACATTGGAATATTGCTCAGGATAATCTAACTTCTCTAGGCAGAGATAAAACTTGCTCAGGGCTGTTATGGGTGAAAGTAGAGATCATTAGCTTATTATTGCCCAGTAATTTAGATCTTTAATAGCTTTAAACACTTTTTCTTGTATGTGGCATTTGGTAAGATACCTTTTGTTGGCACACTTATAAATTTACTGAATAAAAAAAATATTCAATAACTGAGAAAATGAACAGTAAGGACTGTTATCTGTACTATCTTTCTTTGCTTCTTAGTCTGCTAAAATGGAAGTCTCAACATGATGCAATATCACAGCAATGTCTAGTCTCAACAAAGACACTGTTAGAACCAAGAGGTAGCAAACAAATCCTGGGAATTTACTCCCTTCTAATCAGGAAGGGTTTCATGCCAAATTCAAGTCCTGATAAAACTAAACTTTATAATGAAAACTAAGCTTGTGGTTTAAAATCAAACCTCAGTTTCTAACTTCCTAAGAAGTTTGTCATAAGTGATGCAGAAGAATGAAAGCTCTCCTTACACTTTTCGTGTACTAATTGAGCATCTTCAACTTGAAGTTTGAATATCAAAAAAATTCACATTCTTAAAAAAATGCAGTCACTTCTTCCAGCCACAAGGAATTACTTTAAAAAAAATAAAATCAAACAATATCTTACGAAAGCTTATGATGCAATAGTCTCCAATATTTATAGCAATTTTGTTTCTGAGAGCAGTCCTACATGCCTTCGTACACATTGCCTGTAAGCCAATGTCCATCATAAAATAATCACAGGATTTTATTCATAAAATCCCACCTTTTTCAAATTCTACCGGAGCAACGTTATTTTTCGGGAGCAATTTGTACACTATAATCTGATTATTTCTACAGCTTTCTCCTATCAAAAAGTAAACACTGAAAAAATATTTATATGCTGTATTTCACTATGTTGTCTTCTGCACTTCCCTGTAAGATTTTTAATTCTTGTGACAACTATATTTATCTGTCTTCTGCTCAGTATTACAAATATATCACTGAACTGATGAAGCCAAAAGCAAATAGAATATCACGTGAATTGCCACTCGAGTAAGGCTGCAGGACAACAGAAATAGCATTATAAGATTATTTAGTGTTTTTTTATTTGCACACTTCTCCACTTAATGACTGTTTTTGACAAGATGACTTGAGACCGTCCTGCTCAAGTGAACAATTCATTATAAGGCAGTTGCATCATCAAATTCTGTGCTATTTGAGAGATTGGGGGTTTGTCCTTATGCTCAGGAATGCAGGAGTATGAACAGTGAAGAGTTTTAAGATGCTATTGCTAGTCACAAACACTACTGGGAAAAGACATGATGTCAATTCCTCCTTTAAAGCATAACTGCATTAATTTTAGACAGGGTGAGCTCCTGTCAGTTCCCCTCAGTCAGATTTAGTGGCATCTCCAGTGACACAACTTTCTAGTTACAGAACCAGAAAACATTACTTGAAAACTAGTTTTTAAACAGTCACTATTTAGAAAAGGAAAATACTCCCAAAGCAAGCAATTAATGCATTAACAGCAGAAAGACATCAAAATAAATGGAAGATGTGAAGCAAAATAAATAAATAAGTAAAATTCAACAAAAAAATGCCAACATAACCCCAACAGAACTACTGCTGTTATTCCCATCTACTAAAGACTGTGAAATGATATTTATTAGTTAAAACATGCAATTTACAGAGCGAAAGTTTACCTCAGCATTTTTAGTCCTGGGGAGATTAACAGCCCTCCTGAGCCTCTTCACTGATTCCGTTATTGCAGGAGTCTCTACACAATCCAGTGTAGAACAGATTTTTCTGACAGTCTTAATTACATGATCTACTGCTTTATGCTGGTTCTAATAAGGAATGTATGAGAGAACAGATTGATCTGATCACAATTGTGAAACCCAGTATTGCTTTAAGGTTTTTTAACAAATTGCCAAGAAAACATCACTATGAGATGCATATCTCCATTATATTGAACTGTGGTGTAATGATTGAAATAAAGAAAAACCTCAATATTGAGAGCTTCCTTGTGAATGCCAAAAACAAGGTAGTACAGATCCTAGAATGGGGTGCCAGGAAACATTAGGAGATTCCCAACCATTTTTCCATTGAACTGTTGGCAAACAATTATTTTCTAATGAGATACTAAGCTCAATTTCCCTCATGGCCTAAAAAGAAAGTGCAGTTCAAAGAAGAGAATTCAATCAGTGTGAGGACACAATGCTAAAGAAGCTGTGTTGCAATTCCAGGCTGTAGAGATACAGGTTTAAATTACACCGACACTACAGTACTGCTTCCATGATGGAACTGATCTTTTTTATTTCACATTAATATACTTTTATAGGCTACTTAAGACAAAGTTGAGCTGCTCCTAATATTCTCTTCTTTCTACTCTTCCAACAGAAGAAAAGCCACTTGAGTAAAATCTGAATTATCCTAGATTTCCTGGGGTTTGTTTTTTAATGTAAGGAAAGCCTTACATTAAATGTCATCCAATTTTAAAGAACACGTGTAGAAAATTAAAATGGTTTACTTTTTAAAGGCTTAATGTATAGGTTTCTTTCACAATAAGTTCTGAGCACTTACTACTAAATAAGAGGAATAATTACTGCAATATCCTCTGACTAAGACGCAAATTGATTCCCAACCACCACTCTCCCAGACATATTCTCGTGGCCTTCCTACAAATGGATAGCAAAAAAGCCATTTGAATCAGAAAGTTCTTAAATTGAGAGTTACCTGGCAACAATTAACTGTTCTGGTAAGAAAATAACCACAGAAGTCAGAAGACACTGTAAATATTTAAGCCATTCTTCCAAAGCTAACAAATTGAAGGTAACAGCTTCTTTGTGATATGGAAAGAAAAATTTCCACTGCTATTTTCCTCACAGGCTCTCAAATCTCAGTAAAAAGACAATTGATAACTTTCAAATAATGTGAAATCAAAGCCTACATATAAATTATCTATGGATTACCCTTCTTTACTTGGATTAGCAAGCTTCAGCTACTGAATATGTACAAGAATTCACTTCATGAAGTAAAAAAAACTTCAAATGCAGAACTGCTGCTATTTGGATCTAATCATCACCACCTACAAACTACATCTCCCAACCTCAAAAAGACTACAAAGACTAGAAAACAAGTCTGAATCAAGATGTTTTGCATTCCTGATCCCAGCCTGTGAAATCACAGCTAAACAAAGAAGCTGAAGCAGCTGCAAGAGCAAAGCAACAGAGCCACCACCATGGCAGGGAGCACTAACAGCTCACTCTTTTACAAAAAGTTTGTGTTCAAAACTCCCCCTGAGAACGTGGTGAATCACCATCAAGGGAATTAAATAATATTAAGGGAGTATGGAAATAGCAGACAGCAGCTTGTTCAGACCTGCATTCCTGCAGAGGCAAACAAACACAGTGGAAACGAACAGTATTGCAATTAAGTAATTCATTTCAAGACTGTTCCTACAGAAACTGTTAAGAAACACAGTTTCTAAAGACATTATCTAATGTTTTAGAATTTAAGACTCCAAGTTACACTACTATCAGCAGTTAAAAGCAGCTTCTCCTTTGAGAAATGAACAAAGCAGGTTTCATCCATAAGCATTTGCAGATGAGATATTACTCCAAATTATTCAACAGTTAAGCTGCTTTAAGCTACCTGCCATACACTGAAAGAGAATTTTTACAGGGTATTTTAAATTAATTAAATAACACAGAATAAGACATTATTACGCTTTGTGTAGAACTTATTTGTATGTTCCAAACCTGCTTCTGTTCTAACTCCCATTGTACACAACTAATCCTGCTCTCTATCATGCAGATTTTTATCTGTTAGTAAACACATCATTCATGGCTGTCAACAATAGCCATAGTCAGAATTCAGACCTCTTCCCTATTCTCCTGAATTAACCTCTTCCAGCACGTTTGAGACAGAGGTTATTTTCACCCCAGGACTTGGAAGATACATTTCTAGTTGTAATGATCAGATAATAACTGGTTTGCAAGAAAAGCCAGGAAGAAGAACAGAAATTTAAATACCCCTGATTATAATTTCACACTTGACAGCTTGTTCAGATTCTAAGTCTCCCAGAGGTGGAAGCCTTTTTCCCAGCTACCTGATCAGTGAATTTGGTCATGCTACTTTTGGTTTAGCAATAATCTACAACAACCTTACCTCATTCTTAAAGGCTATGGTAACATGCTTGTGATACACCTCAAGAAGCTCTTCAATGGAAGATCTGCAAGAAATAACATTTATTGAACACAAGTACAAGAACAGAACAGAACACAACCTTGGTGAGGAATTCAGTGGTGATCAGCACTTGATTATTAAAATAACCACAAAACATTACCTTATGATAGGTTCTCTGAAAGGCTTTTCTACTTTGTAGAGGTGTTTGGTTAGATGTACAGGTGTCCTGTCATCATCTTCCTGCAACAAAACATTAGGTACTAAGTCCAGTTCTCACCTTTCTATAATATGCAGACTGTTTTAGAAGATTACTTATTAACACCTGGGGTGTCGAAGGGGAAAGATGTAGGGTGATCTCTTCAAAGGGGAAAAGAAATAATTACTTAATAGCCTGTGAAATGTGTACACATGGGGATAGAGGGAAGAAACAGCCATCAAGTGCCCAACTATGCAAATAATCCTTCCTTCCTCTTTGATGCATCCTCTGATGCATATTTCATTAAACTCAAAAACTGTTCTCAACTTCTATTTAACTCTGAAATTTGTTCCTTGTTTTTCAGTCCTCTAGTTTAGTCCAACTGCTTGCATACTTTTTCCAGGTATAAAATACTAGGTTCTAGTAAGGGGCACTGTCCATATTTATGTAATGTGCCTTGTGAAAATATCACTGCGAGCCTAGCTAGATAATGACACACTCGGGAGACAGAGGTCTGGGTTCAGAGAGCAGTAGGGCAGGAGAGCGAGAGCCCTGCCTTTGTTTATTATTCCTATTATATACCTCTCACAAGGTGACCATGGATTGGAGGGTGGTTATTCTACCTCTCATCCACACTGGTCAAGGAGGCTGTCATTCAACTTCTCCTTCTCTTGGAGAAGAAATCTATAACAAGGGCAGTATTTACAAAACACGATCTTGTGTTTACATTTACGAGCGTGAGAAGCTGCACGCTTCTGCTTTACTATGAACGCTCAGCAAACTAGGAAGATCTTAGGGCAACATGAAAATTCAGTTCTGTATTTCCCCTCGTGGAAGGACAGGCATTTCCACAGCAGACAGACACACCGATCTGTCCGTGAGGGCAGAGCTGAGCCCTGCAGCAGCGCTGTCCTGCGAGCGGGCGGCACTCACCGTGCGCGCCAGCTCGCTGCAGATCCCGCCGCGCGTCAGGAGCTGCAGGCTGATGTCCGTGTCCCACTTCCGGCAGCTCTGGATGTACTCGTGGCTTCCTATGCAGTGCTTGCTGTGAAACAAAGGCAAGCTAAAGCCACAAGCAAAGCAGTGCTCTCACAAACACTCACATGGACTATTCCAGGCAACCTCTCGCCATGAAGGAAGGAAATGGTGAACCAAGCCCCACGCCATCCTTGATCTGACGTGTGCTACTGCACGGGTTTTTACACACTACTGCAGATACCTGTGCTTGTGCTAAAACTCCTAACGACACTGAAACCAAACACTCTAACCCAGAAAACTACTGGGGCTTTGTAAACCATTAGTTTTGGAATAAAATGACAACAAAATAAAAACAAACCAAAAATCAAACAAAATCCTGCAAACCACAACTTCCCCAGTTTATTTGAAAACAGTGAATTTTTTTTCAGCTTCTGATATTTGAAGAGTGGTGAAAAACTACAACATCTCTCAACAGAAATGCTCCAGAAACAGGCATCTGCATTAGAACAGATCTGCATTAGATGAGATGGCAACATGCTTTGCTGTATCCCGGAGCAACTCCAAAAACTTCTGAGCTTTGTGCAAAGAGTGACTCCTTTACATTTTAAAGGTTTCTTTCACACATTTAATCACTAGAGATACACCTTCCAGTAACTGTGTCATGAAAAAGCATGAAATTAAGTATTAATGAAAAAGAGTTTGCTTACTTCTGTAAAACTTCTTCTTGGCCACAGACTTTCAGGATATAGCTGCCAATGTCCACTTCATTCAAATCATCGTGCACCCAGCAAAGTGCCTGCATTATTATAAGCTCCACAGGGGAACTCACTGTTTAAAGAAATTACATCCAAAAGTTAAACACCGATCTATGGCGAGTGACACTAACTACTGTTCACTCAGAAATTGTAGTTATTTAATGAAATTGACTTTTATACTTGTAGAGAAGACTTCCTCGCTTCTATTGTCATCTAAATGTCATAGTTTGACATCTTCACTTTTCTCTCACCAAGAAAGGTACCTACTAAAACCTGCCTGCCATTATAAAAAGCCCCAAAAAATCTTTATAAATTAGGATACAGTGTAGTCACTTAACCAGAAGTACAAACACAGTCTGCAGGACAGAGGACAGCCTTTTTCTTTTTTTTTTAATTATAAATTTGCCCTATTTAGCAAGGACTTCAAATAGGTAAGTGATCCCAGAGGCACTTAAAGTTTAAGAAACACTATCTGAAGAGCTGGAGATGGAACTCCTCTATTTGTTCTGCTTTTGAGGAACGGAATACCAGCTGCAACTGAGGCAAATCCTACTGAAAGTCTTTTGCCCTTTTTCCTTTCCACTTGCCCAGGGAAGCTTCCACTTAGTACAAAGCAGATCCCAGTTAGCATCACTGAGCCTTTGCAAAATGCAGCTCTTAGCTACCAGTAATTTTCTATCAGGCTCCAAATGCTTTTTGAAGAGTAGTCTTTCTTCCAGCAACTACAGAGCAAAAAAATCATCTCACTCAACCCCAAAATCCATTGCCCCACAGCCACCAGCTGTCACTGACTAGAAATACATATATGCTGAATGATACAAATGTTTAAATACAAAGAACTCTCTAGCCCTCCCTACCTAGCTTCTGATGATTTCCTTTAAATCATTTGTGAACAATATCATTAAGTGCCTCAAAATTGTGTAAAAACCCCGTGCTGTATAAAAACAATTTTATATTTTGTCAGTACCTTCAGAATGGGGGCTTTTCCCCCTCCACAGACATCTCTGATTTTCTCAGTTTTGTTTTTTAAAGGAAGAAATATTACTAGTATGATAGATATGGTAAAGAGGTAATGCCACAACAATATTTTCCACAAGATTACACATGTGCTTCATCTTATTAACAAGTGATTAATTATTACAAGCACAGAGGTAGCTCATTGCATATGAAGCTATGCGAAACCAGACCATGCGAAATTCAACAAGGAATGACAGGGAGTATGAATTCAGAAACACTTTGAGTCATTAAGACTGTTTAACTTATTATTGGGTGAAATTGCTGTGCTGCCTTCAGCAGGGAATATATCTGGTAGTTGATAAAGAAAAAAGATGCAGTGGTAGTTCATGCAGGGACAGTTTCTGTGCTGCAGTCACAGGCTGCACTGCCAAAGGCCTGCCAGCCCTGCAAAGCCCAGTGAAGACTGCAAAGATGTTACCACCTTTTCCCTGCCCTACATCTTATTCAAAGACATCAATCCCTTGCTGACACACAATGTTTGCTCAGACAGAGCAAACTTCCATGCAAAGTCTAATAAATGAATGCAAAATGAATCCAAATAAGCTCTAAAGTTCATCCATTTCCCTCCTGAGCCCTTTCTACAAACTGAGTTGTCAGAGCACTGAGAGGCTGCAGCTCCTTCTGAGCAAGGCTGAAAGCCACACTGAAGTAAAGCAGCTCTAGCATCAGGATGCTGAGGTGTGCAACAATTTGACCAAGAAGAGAAGGAATTAAAGGTAGAGAATAACTTTAAATACCCCCTATTACTAGTCACATACCCACCTTTCCCCAGCTATGGAAGACAGATAGTTTAACTGATTATTTTCAGCGTCAGAAAAAAGGAAGGGAGTAGAAAGTGTAAAGAAGAAAACATGTGGGGTTAGAATGCAAAACACATTCCAAGCTATTTACAAAAAATATTAGAAATAAAGGGCTGAAGCCCTAACATTTTAGTTACCCTACAAAAGCCTTTTGTAGGAACGGATTAAGCTTGTAATATTAGACAAGAGTAGTCTTAAGGATTAAGTGCAGAAACCCTTCCTAGGCTGTATTTAAAATCCATCTCATTTCTTAACAAAAGACTATTAAATCACCACAGAATAAATGTAAAGTCCAGCAAATTAATATAAAATGAAAACACTGATGCACTGAGAGCCTGTTTTTCCAATAGAGTAGCAAGTTCATGTGAGTAACAGAGCAACTCCAGATCTTTTGAGAACAACCAGCTCTGAAATATCTACACTGTTAGAAGTTGCGATCCAAATGATAACCTTCACAAGTGACAAGAGACCACTGAAGTATAGAGGCAAAAAAAAAAAAAAACCCTGTTATTTTATCACCCACAACTGCCAGAAGCTGACAGCATGCAGTTAGAAATACAAGCACAGGGCAGCCAAAAGTGCACAGAGAATATGAATTTATGTAGTACAACCAGGGAAACCTCAAGTCCCAAACCATTATTCCCGGTTACCCACAAAACTGGGACAGCCAGTTATGGCACATCCAACCGTATTATTTTAGTGTTTGTGTCCATAAGCATGTATTGAAGGCAAGTAATAGATAGTTTTAGTGTTTGTCCCTATTTTCCAGCAGCAGTTTGCCTGATTTTTTAGATAGCCTACAAAAACTTATTTTAAAATATGTTAGAGTGTTGAAATGAAAAAATAAACATTAAAAATCTCTGTCCTGGTGTCATTATTCTCTCAATAACTATAAAGAAAAAAAGTCTTCAAAAACTGTTTCATTCTATCCAGCTATAGATAGAACAGTGCTTCTGGTTTGCTGGACTTTCCTTTTTTACAGTCAGTATTTCAGTTTGGCAACATCTAAATATTTTCTGACGGATACACTGGCCCAGCACTAGGCTTTTCCTCAGTTACCTTTTCCACATTTCCCATGAACAACCCATGCCCCTGAGACCCAGAGATTACAAAAACTCACAGGCATTGTCCTAGGCTGAGGGTACAGTCTTTAACAAGCAAACTCCAACTCAAGAGGCAGGAACATACCATCACATGTGAAAGTCACTGGTTGCTGGAATTCTTCGATTTCTATTGAAACCTTGATACTGGCACTCTCCCCAGTTACACTTCTCTGCAGCATGATTGGACTCAGCACAAAACCTGGGTTTGTTTGCTTATCAGTATAAGGAAACTTGGTCCTCAATCTGGAAGAAGAGAATGTTTATGAAACATTGGAGAAGCCCAAGACTAAAGCAAAATAACACGGTAATAACCACAAGGCAGAACAGTAAAAACTACCTTTGGCTCTCTACCTAAATTGCATGTGCAAAGCACCATTTAATTTTTCTACTCTCAACAGAGCATTGCCCACAATAATTATACAAGTAATAGTTAGACAGGAAAAAAATCCTAGCATATAATTAGGCAGGTTTTCCACATAGCTTAAAATGTTTAATAGGTCAATTCTTACAGGACATATCCAGCTTCTGCAGAAGCTAAGCTCTAAAACAGTTCTTAAAAACGTAATCCACAGTATTTTCTAAAAGTTAATTAAAAAACAAAAAAAACCCCAAAAAATCTCTTCCCATTTCAATTTTTAGAAGTCTAATCTGAATTTAGATAGCATGCAGAAGGTAGCTATTCCAAGCCATGAAGTTGAGTAAGAGGCCTTAATTGAGGTAAAGGTTTTTATTTAGGACACAAACAGTATTGCATGTTTACCTACAAGTGAATAAACCATACCTGGAATGCTTTTTATCCTCTGCTATTTAATACAGATAAAATAATTTAACCCTAAACTTTTGCCAGTAATAAAGTAATATTAAAGGAGATTAAG
This sequence comes from Prinia subflava, assembly GCF_021018805.1. Taxonomy (NCBI): domain Eukaryota; kingdom Metazoa; phylum Chordata; class Aves; order Passeriformes; family Cisticolidae; genus Prinia; species Prinia subflava. The sequence goes on from NC_086251.1 coordinate 14,283,440, forward strand.
AACAGAACTCCTCTATAAGAATCATTTATTTAATCATCTTGATTCTGGACAATGCCAAGGTCCTCCAGCAAGACCTGTCCAGTTGAAAGTCTGCCAGTATTTTAAACACTGGGTCTTGAAAGAAAGTGTAACAACTAGATTTAGCCAGAAAGTGTTGCAGAAAGCCTGTCCTATGTGGATTTGTCCTAATGTTGTTCATCAGTATGTTTCCCATACATATGAATTTTCACTGGTTTTGTGGCATTTCCTTTTCATTTCATAAACATCTCTGCTTTAAAAAACAGATGCTATCATTGAGATTCCAAGATCTCTATTTCCTCCACTATTTCTTGAATTTTGATCTTAGAAGGAAAAAGGGCAAGAGTAGTTTGTCTTCTCTAAGAAGAAAACAAAAAAAATAATCTCTCATTAAATTGTGGCAGTAAGAAAAAACCCCACACAATCTTTAAGAAACTTCACTATCTGAGCTAAGCATAGACAAGTTTAAAGGCTTTACGTTACAGAATTCCAGTTGTGGAAACAACAAAAATAAAAGCATTTAAAGGCTGGAAATCCACTGAGAGATAGGATTTTGTGGGGTGTATCAGCTAAGAAGAAAAAAAAAAAGACTTCAAATTCTTCCAACAGAAATTGTAATAAAAACCCAATGAGATATAGAAAAATACTTCTGAGGATAAAAAGGTATTATAAAAACAAGGAAAAGTGAAAGTCACAGGATGAAAATAAGAAAGAGGACATATGATGATACAATAATCTTAGTACTGAAGATCTTCACAATTCTGTTTCATTCGTGAAAAAAAATAAACCAGGACAAAACCAGGAAAAACTGAGATATGAAAAGGAAAAAGGATATATACTGAAATTCGTCCCATCAAGCAAACAAAAAAAAAAAAAAAAAAAAAGGGAACTGTTCCTGTCAAGCTAACTGAAGATGAATCACTTGGCTTTTTTTTTCTCTTCTGAAAGTTAATTCATAGTCAGTGATTTCTTACTTCGTAACTGCTTCAGAAAAAGCTGACAGTTCTTGATTCTGCCCTTCAGCTGCCCGGAGAAGCACGTTTTCTGTCAGCGTGCCAGTGGTCCCATTGTCTCTCTGCAACTCAAAGATAATACAGCATTTAAATAGCTGCAAACATATTCCTAGAGCCAGCAAAGCCACATGCAGGTGACAGATTCACATGAGCCTGAGGTTTACTATTAGTTTTACATCTACTTCTATATGGAGATAGCCATACATCACTGCTAACTTGAAGAGTATAGATTCACTGGAGCAGTGACTCCTGGACAGCAGGTCATTCATTTGCCAGCATCATTATCAGTCAATATTAAGTTGCAAGCAATTCCTGAGCTCTCAGCAGTGACCTGTTGCATTTGGATTTAGCTAAATTCAGCTGAACCACAGATGGAAGAAAAATGTATTTTTCCTCCAGTTCTGCAATTTAAATTCAGTGTAGTTCCAGAAAGAACCACTACATATCACTGGTGCTCATGATTATCTCTTCCAACAAGTTTTTGTATTTTCCCACTGGAGGGAAATAGCATTCAGACCATGAAACTTACAACTAACCCCATGGAATCAATTTACCACTGTTTTAATCCCTTATGCCAAATGCTCCCATCACTTCCCAAAATCCACAAGCTTTAAAGTATCCAATCCAAAAAAATAACTGCTAAAAGAGAGCTGCAGTTTCGAACAGCAAAATCTAATAAACTTAAAAAAACCAACAAAACCAAAATGACAAACACAACTGCAGCAGATTTTGAATCCACTTCCGTTTTCTGACCCAATTCACAATACATCCACACAAATGCTGGAGTGAGGAAAAAGCAGAGAAAAGCTGCAATAATCAGTGGAACCCAGTTGTCCATAGTCTAAAAGCCACCACTAGCCTGAAGGATTTGTGAAGCTCTTGCCAGATCCTCCCTGGAATAAATTACGTGACCAGTTACATTTTTCATTTAAAGATATTACAATGCTTATAGAAACCTTTAATCCAACCACAAGGTCAGGAACAAAACAGACTGCACTACAGTTTTTCTGAAAATCACCACAATTTATTCATATTTGAGGCAGTGATTAACTACTTAACTAGTATGTGGGTTATTTATTATTAGCCAAAGTGGTCAGCTAATTTCATTAGAGCATTCATCAGACAATACAGTCAAACTGACTCTCAGAAAAGGGGTCAGATCTGAGAGCACCACATACTGTCAGGTCTTTTCCTTTAAGCACTTTTGTCCCTTCAAATTAACTTGCTTAAGCAGTCCAGCACAAACTTGGAAGAGATACAACCTATAATTGCCACTTGAATTGCATTTAAACCTAATTATTTCAGCTAAAATATTGGTTGCATGAACACTGATCAGTCAAAAGAATAAATTCTGTGTAATTGAGGATTAGCCATACCACAGGAGACAATTAGAGCAGGAAGCTGTAAAGCCACAAAACTTGAAATGAGCTGCAGGAGCATGCACAATACTTTAAATGTAAATAGGTTCTTCTACTGTACCATCTCAGACAAGTTCTATCACATAAAAATACTGGGCAACCTCACAAGACCAGCTAACCTGTGCAACTGCATCTGCATTTAACTCTCTAAGTAATTGCACAGCACCACCAAAAATCACATGGAAATAGGCAGGGAGCATAGCCAGGGAAAGGCAAACACCTCTAATGAAGGTTAATCACCTGCTGGCTGGCACTCCACACAAAACTCAGCCACTGCAAATCAAGAAGACGCCTCTACAAATGTTAAATTCAATTTAAAAACTCTTTAAGGAATACTATAAGTAACTACACAAAGCACTATGCAACCATAGGATAAAAGCACTAAAAGGGGCCTAAAGTCACACCAGTGATGCAACACCACTTCATGCCACTATGTGACACTTTTGAATTCCTTACAGAAAAACTGGCAGGTTATTCTGCTGTTAAATTCAAAGTTTAGGGAACTAACAAGGCATGTCAGCACATGCAAGCTTAGCCAGGGTACACAATAAATTCTAATCTAATGAGCAAAGAAAAAAAAAAGATTTGGTTATCCATGGTTCACCTCAGGGTCACATTTGGCCAAGGAGAGAAATCTCATGATATTACAAATATGTAAGGATGGAAAAGACCCCCTGGTGGAAAATGAAGAACATCAAACACCTCCTTATTTTTACCTGAACTTCAATATTAATTTTTGATTACTTTTGGGAAAACAATATCAGGACAACGAGCTCTGAAAAACTAAGTATTCTATTTAAACCCAGTGGATTCAGATGGGTTTTGAGCAACAAGTAGAATTTTAATTTCTTTAACGTCCACTTGGGCCAATCTAGGAGGTGCAAAAGCTATCAGTCAAACAGGAAATAACTTGAAAGAAAGGACTTCAGGCCAAATGAGATAAATAGTTCATGTCAGCAAAGGCTGCAAAAATAGAAGTGGTCTGTAAATACAATTAATCTCAACAATGGCAAACAAACTCAAACCCCAATAAATTAACAAAAGTCAAGTTAAATAAAATTCCATGAGTATACAAAGCCACAAGACTCAGAAGCTCTGTGGAAAGCAAGAGAAAACACATAAAAGAGGACAAAATGATGCTTTTTGCCTCTGCTTTCAGAAATGAGTGACAAATACTGAAGGATTTAAAGGGGAATACTAAATGTATAACTACTTCAAATATGAATATATACATTCAATAGGCAAAATTAAGAATAGATACAAATAGATACTTTATCAAAACAAAGCAATCTACTGATTCAGGGATTAAACAGACAAATAGTCATAAGTTTTGACAGAATCAAAATACATTTTTGATTGAATCAAAATACTAATACTTTTGTTTAAAGGGCAGGGAGACTGAGTGACTGAGTTTTTAGGAAGGGTTTGGGGGAATGATCCAGACTTGTTAAGATGCAAGACTAAAAAAATATACTTTGAAGAACGTGTAAACCTGGGACAAATTGGAGAAAATACAAGAGAACTGCCAAAAATACAGCCTACGTAACTCAGCTTCCTATTACACTGAGTAGAAAATTATTTAAACTAGAAAATCAAGCAGTACCACAGGATAGGCAAAAGAGAGACTACCCAGGTTATATATCCAATTGAGAGACTCATCTTTAAATCTTTATTTTCTTCTCTAATAGCAGAAGCAACCCTGCTAACTTACAGTCTTGTATCCTCACCTCCCTTCATACATAGACTAGAACTGGAGTATGGTGCCAAAACAAGTCTAGAGGAGCACAAGCGGAAAGTAAATCTCAAACCCTCAATTGGGCATTCACTGCAGAAGTCTGCTATAAATTAAGAACTTGCTGGAAAAAGATGGTGACTCAAGAAGAATTAATTGACTACAGAATTGATGTTCTGTCAGTTCTGATGGTCTATCACAAATAAAGCAGATGCAATAAGGAGTCCCAAGCAGGATGGCCCTGCCTGTAATAATGAGGCTTTATTCATGCTGAGGTACAAGGCACGTGGTACACTGTGCTCTCACACAGAGAGCTAAAATTCTCAGAAGTCAACTCCAAAAAAGTAAAAAAGGAAAGAGAAGCTCTCACACAAAGCTTGCAATGAAAGCTGACAGAAAGTCACTATCTCTTGTAGCATATTGAGGTAAATATCAAAATGATTCTTTCATCTTAAGTACCTGCTGTTCCATCCTGAAAGAAGAACATTTGTTAACAGCTAGTTACAAATGTGCTCTCTGAAAATCAGATGACTGATGAGGAGGAGCTGGAACAGCCCTTTAATCAAAAGTGGCAGAAGAAAAGACCATGTGAAGGCAGAGCTTGAACTTCATTTATGAGTCAGTAGTCAATACATGACATGCAAATAGCAGGAGACTGCTATGAACAGGACCTTGTGAACAGGAAAGACTGTCTGAAATCCTACATTCTTGAAAAACACCTGGGGTGTATAAAGCCAGATTTCAATCAGCAACAGTCAAACACCACTTCCTACAGACACCACCTGAGAAGCACTGATCCAGTGTAGCCTAGTTATTAGTCAGGAGTTAATTACAGCCATCCAGCCACCACTGAAAAACTGACAAACATCACCAGATGACATCGCAAACTGGGAAGCAAACTGCTGTAGAGCCCAAATTTACATGCCTCTCCAAATACTAGGAAATAACAGAGCTAATGTATCACAGCTCAGCAGCAAGCAGGGGAAAAAAATAAAATTAAGTCAGACCCCAAGATCTGTATACCCGGCACAAAACCAGAGATAAATGGATTATTTTGGTTTCAGGGTGGGTTTTATTCTTTCTCCACTGGCCTTCTACTGAACTTTAGCCAGAATACTGACACTTAACCCAGAAAAAACAGGAAATCCTTCAAATGAGTGGCCAAAAATTTTACTTCAGTGGAAATTTAGACCATCTTTTATGCCACAGTCTAGAAAATATTCCTATTTCTGAGAAAAAAAACTCCTCCAGTTTGGGGGTGGGGAGGGAAGAAATCAGGAATTATTTGGAAAATATCCTGGAGTGATAACAGTTGTTTTTTCATGGCATGTCCCTAGCCTATTAAAAACACCTAGAAAGACAACATGTAAGATTTAAAACAGCTGTAAACCAAAGTCTCCAAAGCAAACAAATCCTTCACTTCCCATTCTCTATCCAGTTTCTACAAATACAGGATTTTTTGGCCATTATCAACCTTGCCAGGGTGCTGGCTTCTCCACTGAAAACTTCTCCGCTTCTCTTTCAGTTTTGTACTCCACCAAAACAAACCCCCCAAAACCATTAATATCCACTTCCTAGTGAGCAGACTAATATTTTAAAACATGTTTTTGGTTTTTTGTTTAGTTTTTTTGGTGGGTTTTTTTGGTTGGGTGGTTGTTTGGTGGGTTTTTATGTTTGTTTGTTTTGTTTTGTGGTGGAATTATCACAGAAAGAATTAAAAATGTGGGAAAAGATCAATAACCTACAGTGTTTTACTGGACTTGAGGAAAAGCAGGATGCCCTAATGGGGTGTAATTAAGCAGATGATCCTGTGACAGTATTGATGACCTGCTGCAGTTTGGTTTTGACACAAACTGCATGTGCTCCGTGCTCAAAGATACAAGTGCCATAGCTAAAGCACTTGTTGAGAGTTTGGTCTTGAATGTTTCAATAAAGTGATCCTAGAGAAGAATCTCTCAAACATCTTTTTGCCCCGCTTGATAAAAGTAACATCACACAAAGATGTTTTGCCTTCCTCTAGAGCAGAAGTACGGTGTTTCAGACCCAACAGCCACTCCACCACCCAACACAGTATAACCAAAAGTTCTGTCTAGCATTCCTACACAGAAGGAAAGCTTTCTACCTACAAAAGAGAATTGTGGTCTTGTAAATGGCAGGATAAAACTTTCAGTACTTAGCTCACCATCTTTCTATTTCACAGTATCATATGAATTGCTCATAAAATTGAAACATTTATCAATATGATTTAGACACTTAATTGTGCTGAGTATTCTTTCTATTTCTTACTGGAGTGTTGAGTTGAAAAACAATTTCCTCAGTAGATGTGGAAGGATTACACAAGGGCAGAGGTAATTTGGGAGATAATTCAGTAGTAATGTTCAATTTTCTGAACAGCACTAATACATACATAACATCACATTATTTGGACACCACTCAAACCAAGTAATACACATAAAATGAATAACAGACCTAGAAGTGTCTTTAAATACTGTTGTTAATCTTTACTGTTACACTGCAATTTAAAGACACTGATTTACATACCTGTGATGTTTGGCCCTGTAACTTTGCAAGCTGAGTTGTTCTCATGTTTAAGGACTGACTCCTTGTGACTGTCGCTCCAGAAGATTTCCCATTAACCTTTCTTTCCAGGTGACAAGCTAGTAACAGCTTTTCTTCTAACAGAACAGCATCCCATGGGTCTTCAGCAGTCATACTTGAAACCCTCTCTCCATCATCCTCTGCTTTGTTTAAAGTCTCCACAGTGTCCACTTTTGGTTTACTCAGAGGATCCAAATCCAGCCAGTCGAATTTACTGACATCCCCACAGCTCTCCGAGGCCGGCAGGTTGGACACTGCAGACTTTAGGGAAGTCATTTCTAGGTCCGTGCTCGACTTCCCATTTCTCAGGAATTCCGAAGTGCTTGCAATTTTGTCAAATACTTTTGCCATTTCTGGTGTGAGTACTGGAGGGTACAAGGGTAGGCCCCCATGTGGATGGAAAGGTGTGGTAGCTGCCAGTGGGTATGAAATGTACTGTGACTGTCTTGGAAGACCAAGATAAATAGGCTCTCTAGAGGGATAAGACGACATACTTGGATGGAATCCGTTCTGAAATACACCAGTCTGTTTTGTGTAAGAAGCTGAGGTGTAAATAGGAGGTAAAGTGCATGTCACAGGTGCTGGTATTCCAGGTATCCACTGTCTCCTCTGACCCGCGGGCCCAAGATAAAATTGTGAAGACACAGATGGGCTCAAAACAGGACTTGCTGGTAACGTAGGTACTCTACTAGATTCAAAATTGTCATCCAGCAGCAGTTTCTCTAGTTCAGCAGGAGTAAGCTTCTCTATGTCAATGGTACTTAGTTTATCTTCCATGCTCTTGGCATCAGACTCTGGAAACACCATGAGATCATGGTCCTGCTTGTTATGAGTCTGTGCTTTTTGTCTGGGGCTGCTTAAAGCATGAAAGGTTTGTTTATTACCAGCTACACCTCTTTCTTTCTGCATCTTGGCTAACGCCTCAGCTTCCATCTGCAGTGCCTCCTCTTTGTCCACATCTTTTGACCTTGGGGCTGACAGAGAAGGCGAGGAGCGCTGTTTGAATCCATTGCTGCTGGATATCTGGGCCATGCCGCAAGAGCAGATGTCCATGAAAAGCAGCAACACTTCCCTCGCACGGGTTGTCTACCCTTGGCTTCAGAGCGGATTCAGCAGACCTGAAAAGGAAATGAAACATTAGAAACACATGCAAAAATCATACCAGGACAACTGCTAAGTGACACACCACCAGCTGACAAAGTTGCACATGTCCTTCAGAAACCCAGGATGTAAAATTTTGAAGAGGTTAATTTTGGGGTTTTTTGGGGGGAGGTAGCGTCAAACTTCAAAAGAAGCCACACAAATAAATTCACAGTCTTTGAATTATGCAAGACCCATTCATTTTTCTTACTCTGCCTACTGGTGCTAGTGAGCACTCAGTTTGTTTTTGCACCACTAGACCCAAGACACACAAAGGCCACCTTCAGGTATGTAGCGGTTTTCAGACTTGAGCAATTACACAGGTGCAATCTTGGGAGCAGAAGTCATTCTAAAGACTATACAAATATAACATTGATAAAGCCCATTATCAAAAGGACTTCCACCTTACTTCACTAGATTACAAAACCAGACCTTTCAAACTGCTGTACCATGATTGTAATGGTCATAATGACACTGAAGGACCTCTCTTCCTTTGGAAAATATTGTACTTTACCCTCTTAACAAGAAAAATAATGGTTATGAAATGACATTTCTTGGACAAGCAAAATAAGATATTTAAGTACAGCTGCTCATTGACTAATCTCTTTAACAGGCCTTTACAGAAAGTGTCATTCACTACTAGGTAAGGGAAGAAACTACAGAAGGTCACCTTTGCTTAAGGCCACCACCAAGAAAATGGTATTTTACATTTCTCCAATTCCAGTCTTGTGCTTAGGACTATGATACAACTTCCCATATTCACAATATCTATGCAGACTGTTTATTAAAATAATCTTGCAAGAGATTGCCACAATAACCGTGTTATTTTTCAGCATTACTTCTACTTTATTCTCCAGCTTTTTGCACACAGCTGGGTCAGAGCTGAGCCCAGGAGATAAGTGTCTTCCAGCAATAGCCAGTATGCACCTCAAGCAGCAAGATAAAAATCAGGAATAATGAGTTTCTGCTAGGAGGGTTACATAATCAGCAATCCTCATTAAAACACAGTTTCACTGAACTAGATGAGCCTTACGAAGGCAAATCATTCTGAGTTTAAGTCATGCAACAATCTACAAATTAAGAATTCTCTACAGCAAATAAGGCAGAGAACACAAAATTCTTTATGTTCTCTTTCAATTCACACCCATTAGAAGGGTTTGGATTTTAGATAGGGTTTTTTTTTTCCCCTCCTTGAATCAAACTAGTGAGATGTGCCTCAAACAAAGTGACTATTTCTCAGGACTCCCCACACAGACAGCAAGATTCTTAACAGATTTATAATAGATTCTTTAAATTCTTTAAGTCTGGCCAAGCTTTTGTTTTATCTACTTCATTTCAATGGCTTATAGTGTGAAGGACAGACATCTTTGTAAGAGGTTCTATACATTTCAGCTCAGTCTGAAGACAAATCCAACTGAAACCCTTCACAAAGCAAAATGAAAAAAGAAATGACGTTACAGTTACCAAGACAAGATTTAAACAAAAAAGTGTGGCTTCAGAAAGACTGAAACAGTGACAGACTAATAAAATTATAAAACCCTGAAAAACATACAACTCAGGTCCTGGGGCATAAAGTCTTAAGGAGGAGCTTTGGAAATTACAGGCATGAATCCATTCCACAGGATAATTATGTAAATATTCAACACAGACAAAGTCTACAGAAAAAAACCAAACCCCAGACCCTCTTCTGTACAGTATTTGAAGCTGCAGAGTTTACACCAAATAAAGCCATAAATATTGCTATTAGGAAGAAGTGTTGCCCTGTCTGCTGCCTACTCTGCTGCTCCAGAACTCAGTGTAGAACATAATCAGGGAATAAATTAAAAAGCCCCAACCTATTCTGCAGGGCTCCTTCACAGACAATGCAGGTCTCTGGTTCCATTAATGGCACAAATGTGGCCTTCAATTACTTACTACACTCCTGTTAGCAGGACAATCATACTAAAACTTCTCCTGAAGCCGTTCTGAATATTTTGTGGATGGTCTAAGCCTACCAGCCACGGATAATATCCTAATGAGAAGTCTCATATACTTGACACCACCTTCTCAGACTGTCTAGAAAGCTAAGCTGGCTTTAATCTCCTCATTAACTTACAGCTGGTTAAAACTGCTATGTCAGATTTTTAGATGCAAGAACACCCTGACTTTATTAAGTCCTCTCAAGAATTCCTACTTGTCTTTTCCAAGAAGCAGCAGCCTGAGGTGAGTGCAGCTTGCAGTTTTCAGTCTTGCTGTTGCCTGAGGATTCTAAAGAGCAGCAGGGCTTTTTCCTGAACTGTCTTCAAAAAAATAAAATAGAGCCATGCTTTCCGAGACTACTCATTACTGCTTGGGCTACAATTTACAAGATTATCAATCCATTCAATTGCTGCTTGACAATTACAAGTGATTGTTCAAGGAGATGAAAAAGAAGATTATATGATCTTTAAAGTGTTATACATAAACAACAGCCAGCTCTTAAAGAAAAAAAAAGCATTCTTTTTCTGCTGAAATCGATGGCCTTGATCTCCGTATCACCAAGAGGTCTCCTGTTCACAAGGAGCGCCACTGCTGGAGGAGGTCACAGCTGCAGATAAACACTCCCAGCTCCCAGAAACGCGGTACACAGCACCTTCATTCACAACACCTACAGCATCCCAGCCACCCAATAAATAACTGCTTGTCTGTGTCACAATTTCACATTACAGTGCTGTGTTTTGGTCACTTCATGACAGCACACTTGCACTGCCAAACCCAGGGACTTCAGCATTCAAGAGAGAAGGTTATTGTTAGTGGTTATCTGAAAATTTGAATTTTGGCCTTGCTCTTCGCAAGACAGCCTCAACAGCATACATACACATAATGTGATTGCTGTATGTCCTGTCCTTGGGAAACTTCTGAAGTCAGTGTAATAATTTCTGTCACATTTTATAGGCACACTGCAGGTTTCTTTCAAACCTGTTTGACCTTTCAAAAGAGTTTGACATAGAAAAAAACTGATATAAAAAAATCTGATAAAATTGCAATAGTTTTGGTGCAACTTTATGCTGCATGCCAGTTCTAAGCAGTAAATTCATACAACACATCAGAAGAAAAGCTCCCTAGGCATAAGCATGATTTAAATACCACAGACCTTCTTTCATATGCTAACCATGCAGCATCAGTTAACTTTTTCACATAAGTTTAGCTTCACTTTGAACCTCTCACTTTGCAGCCATTTAAGTTCAAAGGCAGAGAGTGAGCAGAATTTAAACTTCTCCAACATTTACAAAGAGAAGGGCAAATTCCATTAGGATCATCTATCAGCAGGAAACTCCTCAAATATGAGAAAAATAAGTTTCAATTCAAATCCTGGAATCCTGAACCATTACTGACCAAGCTATAGGAACTCACCAGAAGTTTGCAACAATGGGAGGTCACTGAAAACCCAGAAGTGATCCTTACAAAGCTAGGACTGCTCTCATCTGAACTGCTGCACACTATTTTAAGTAACAGTAATAATCAGTTTTCAGCCGTCAATCTGTCCACCTTCAAGAGTGCTCCTCTTGCCAAGCACTCAAAGAATGTGAGAAACATTTTGTTTATTTATTATTTTTATTATTTTTCAAGGAAAGCCAGAAGCAATTGAAGAGATTATAACAGAAATTCAGAAGTAATAAAACAATCCCCTACACCACTTACTTGTCCCCTAATTTTGAAATTAAACAGACACATTCATATTTGGGTGAAGTCCACCACATTTCCACTGCTCTAGCAGAACCACACCTGCTTCCTTTAAAAGTGGGTCTAAAACCTCAACCACACAATTTATCTACAGCCCTGAGCAAGGATAATGTCTCTGCAGTCAGATTTCACTAATTTGAAGCAGTATTTCCTTTCTCATGCAGTTCTGATCAGACAGGAGTTTGTAGACCTCTTTGGCTCTGGTCTAGCAGAGTTTCTGCAAGAGCAAAACTTCCCTGGTGACAATTTTACATGATTTTGTTTAGAGCCTAAAGTTAATTTGATCACTCAAGTACCTGTGTATTGTTATATAATTTTGTGTATTGCACATCACTCAGTATTTCAGAGTAAAATACTCTTTAAAAAAAGCAAGAAAACTTATTAATAATCAAGAACCAAGAAACTGCAAGATGCCTGACCATCTCCTTCTACACAGACCAAAGCCTCTACACAGAATGGAAATGAATTTAAACCGTATTTTCACTTAGAGAGACTAACATTAAAAAATAAAAATTAGATATGCACTAGTCTAGCAAATACATAAAATGGAACCACGAAGAATTTTCTTTCCAATAAGGAATTTATAGTTTTCTGGTAATAAGCTTCAGGGAACCAATACAGGACATTACATCCCCACTAGGACAAAGACTCCCAAAATCTAAATTAGCTTCCTATCTTAATGAGCAAGGGATGACTTCATCAGACATAAATCGTTTTACCTTAAGCAGAGGTAATCTCACCATCTGCTCATGTACATGTTAACATTCTTCTCTATTTCAGATGAGTTGCACAGCTTTCTTTTCAAAAACATTCAAGGCTTGTAATACCCTATTTATAAGTTGTTCTACGCAAGCACAGAACATATTATTTGGTAATTTCATCACAAGAAGTACTTTATAGCTATCAGAAATCAGTGCACATGAATTCCCCGGAGTCCAAGGACTAAATACAGAAGCAATGATAACAAGTCAGGCCATTTCCTGTATTCCTTATAAAGTAAGGCCCTGGCATACAGTAGCCAGCGCTTCCTCAAAACAAGTGCAATTTTCTAAGTAACTTTGATGTTATTTTGCCATTAAAGAAAACAAAAAATACTTGAAGCATTTGCCTCACATTGAATCACAGCTAACTTAAAATTAACAAATCTTGCCTGCATACCAGAGACAGTAGCAGTTTTATGGGAAACCAGGGAAAAGTTAGCAAAAATACGACAGCAGTAATATACTGTGGAAAATACTAATCATCTGCAAAGGAATTCATAACCAGACATTTGCTACAGCAGGAAAACTCCTTAGCAGGAAAAAAGAAAGAAAAAAGTCACAAGAACTTTGATGTTCAGAAGCCATCTCTGCCAGATGCACTCAGACTGCTAAAACTGAGAAAAAACTGAGCACATACTCATGACGTGACTTCTTGAAGTAAGGCTGTTATTCTTTTAAAATAATGTTATGTTTGAACTGGAGGTTTTCTCAATAACAAACAGATCTGAAAGGTCACTGTTAAAGCTATACAGTTCTATCAAGATATCTTTCCACTAAAAACTTAGTAGCTTCTTTAATCCAGTCATTTTAGCAAAATTAGCAAGTGCCTCCTTACAAATGAGATTAACAGAGTTAACCAGAAAATTGAATCCATTTTGTTTCAGCTCATCTTCAAAGACGCTTGCACTTGCTCAAATACAGGTGCAATTTTTAATTGGGCACAAACCCTGAACCAACACTCATTTCATTTGTTTTGCTCAAATCATTCAGATCATAAATACCTAAGCAAGAACCACATCTCTTGACTTTGATTTTGAAATTTCATTTACGTCTAGAAAGTACAATTTCATCACAAAACCTTTGATCTTCAGGGCTAGGCAAGAATAGGATGTTTCTAGCACCAGAACAGGAAGTCTCAGCCTTTAAGGTCTTTCAACATCAGCAACAAATCCCTTGAAAAATCCAACCTCAGCTGTTTCAGTGCTCATAAAAATTTATGAACTATCGAAATCAATTTTCACCCAGGACACTGTGCAGAGGATCATTCACAGATATGGCACACTTTGTAGCTGCTGTTAGATTTGAATCTTTAGGTTTTGAACGGTGTTTCAAGAGAGACAAAGCATGGATGCATCTGTCATGATGTTCCAGCCAGATCTCAGCGAGGGCAGTACAGATCCCTACAGACCATGGCCATGGCCACACTCTTCCCCTGCCATGGTTTGCACCACTACCACTGCAAGCCCTTCCATCAGCAGATGTGGATACATGCAGATTTGCTACAGCATGTTTGCAAGCTTACTCAGCACATTGCTGCTATTGTACTCCTTCCCTCAAATATTGAACCTAACCACCACTCCATTTAGGTCTCCATTAAGAGATGGGGGTCACAAAGATAATTGAATTCCATGCAAGTTTCATAAAACAAAACCCTGACCCTGCCAAGAACACTGGATGTCACAGCTAAAAGAAAACCCTAGCAAGAGCTCATATAACTGGACACTACAGATTTATCACCAGGATAAACTTTATAAATGATTGAATCATGGCAAGAAGTCCTTAAAGCCAATCAGTGGAAGACACAAATCAGCAGGAAGCTTGGCATTGGTTTCATCAGCTGTAAACTACTCACCAAAATTTGCATCCCTGTGTTTCTTCCTATCCTGTTCTCAGCTCTCAAACAGTATCCTGTTCTGTTCCTGCCCAGGATTTTCTGGATGCAGGTACCAGAAAAGAGCAAGAATGAAACTGATGGCATCCCAGGCTGTTTCATTCCGATGCACTTGGCCAAGATAGTTTTTTCCATGCCTCACAGCCAAGCTTATTACCCGCATTGTTTGACAAAGGCTAGGAATTCTAGTTCTGTTGCAATGTTTCTCCTTACAGAATAATGCTTTCAATTCCATTCCTGTTTCAAAAGTTTGCTTTTAAAAACTTTGTACTGGTTCCCTTGCCCTACAGACACCTCTTAAGTTGTGCTTTTCTCCACGTCACCCTGACGTACGCAATCCCTCCACCAATCCCGCTTTTCAAAGGCTACTTGAAAACACTCAGGCAATACAAACTTTCATAGAGAATCAACATTAGCTGCTGGCTTAAGGGGAGGCTTTTTCCTATTCTTTAACTGAGGTCATTATCCCAAATATTTTGATTCCCCAGCTGAATAATTGGTGCAGTAATTCCTGACTTGCAAAGTAATTTTATTCTGGAATATCACTTTCATGGAACAATTATGACTGGAAGGGACCTTAGTTATTCATGCAGTGTGGGGTCTGACCCACATGTAGAGCATGACAAATTACCTGGAGCATGTAGCTAAACTAGTACTTCCATTAATCTTAATCCCAGTGGAACTACACAGAAGACAGGACATTTTAAACTACATATCCAATTTTATCAAAACCATAGAAAGTGTCTAGTGTAGGTAGAACAGAGAAAGACGAAACAAACACCTGTGCTGTCTGCTTTAATTACCACAACAGAGATGTCCATATGGTTCTATAATATTCTGCAGCACAGACAGAGGACCATGTTAAAATCCCAATTTTTCCTAAATTATGTGCCCGAAGTAAGCCCTGCAGACATCCTCCCGATATCACAAAACATTGAAAACACAGGAAAATGCAGGAGGCTCACAATGCAAGGTACAGAGGCTGTTAACACTGGGAAATGAAAACAACTCTCCCCCACAGAGATCCTATTTTACTCCCTGTGCACCTTCAACAAAACACCATCAAAAACATTCACGGAGAGGAAACACTGACACCTCAGCTCTGACCCGGACTTAACTCCGTATCACTGTATTAGTTTCACCCTACCAGGCTAACCTAATGCAATTCTGCTGCAGTAGCCAAATTATTTCCACCACTTGCTTCAGCAGCTGAGTTTCCCCTCAGGCTGGAAACTTGCACAGTTTCAGTTCTAACCAGCAGATGCTTCTCAGTCACCTCATATTCACAGGAGATCGAGCAGAATTGCTGATTACTAATTGACAGAACAAATGCACCGTTCGCGTGTACCTCCATGCTTTATCCATCAGAAACACTAAATGATTATTACATGTATTGATTCAACCATTATGGTGTTTGTGTCTCTTACAATACACAGGTAGAGGACTGAACAGGGTGGCTACACTCAGACCAAAGGTTCATCTCACCCTTATCTTGTCTCTAAAGGTGGCTTTGGAAATGCAAATAGGAAAAAGCTAAACCAACACAAACACTTCCTCAAAATACCCTTCTAGTCTCCACTCATTTGGCACTCAAGTACTTCCTGAATCCTGAGGTAACTTCTCTAAGATTAAGACTCTTGATGGACTTTGTCATCAGGAATTTGTTCAGATGGATGCTGAACTTGGGTAAACTTCAGCCCTCACCTTCTAACAGCGCTGTCACCACGCTCTGCTCCTCTGCTGTGACTACAATCTAAGCAGAAGATCAGACCTGTTATTGATGACCTGTTCTTGATCAGTCCCCTACAAATATCAACCACAACACTGAAGCCTCAATTATTTTCTCTAGGTCACAATGCACTACACAACCTGCAGATCTGAACCAGTGACATTCCCTTAGCACAAACACCACAGGGTCCTCACACACTACACACTGCAAGTTGTGGCTGGGTTTTTGTAAGTGATGTTTTGTTTGTAACTTCAAATTACAAGTTACATGAAACATGCAGGCATACCTTCTCCCTCTTACTTCCTTTTCTTCCCTCTGAAGTGACCATCACTTGGATAGGTTAATCTAAGGAAACACTTTCAGGCTGCATTTCTACAAAGTTATAGATTCAAGTAATATTTCTCATAACTTTTTTATGTGAGCTTTGACGAAAGCATATCATTCTAAAATTTTTATAGCTTATGTGAGGTTTATCATTACTGGCATGTTTTGAAACATTTCCTCCTTCTCTTCCCAGTCCAGCCTGGAAACAACTTCATCATTCTCCTCACAAACTTACATCACCTACAAAGGGGATGGACGACACTGAATTAGATGACTGGTTTTATTGACCACCGTTGATAAAGACTGAACCCTGGTTCTGGTAATTAATTACACATCCCCATCTTCTACTTAAAATAGAACGATATGTTTACACAGTTACACATCCATAAAGCAAACAACTGATATTTGTGGAACACTCTCTCATTTTTAAGCTTGGTGTATTATCCTAAAAACAAATAAACACCAAGTAATCTCTGTACTGACTGCAGACACTTAAAAGCAACACTTCTAAAACAAAAACAAAAACAAGAAAAAGACGACCTTTACTTGAATGTCTTTAAGGCTGACGTCATATTTTATGAATTTTAGTCATATCAGTGTTGAACTTACACTGGCCTACCCACCAGTGCTACTTCATTGCAATTTTCGAAGTTCCCACAAGGCCACCTTAAGATTGTTCAAGAGTTTAAAAGACAAACAATATGCAATCCTACTCTAATAAAATTCAAATCTAGCATTCATTTTTCAAAATAACCCCATACCGTCTGGGTTTGGTCCCACATCAAAGCCTAAGACAACAACAACAAAAAAAAAGCCCTCCAAAACATCACCTCAGCATATTTATTTCTTAAACAACATTTTAATCCAAGTGTCTCCAGCTAGGCAGCAAACACAAGAGCAACACTGAGTAAGAAATATCACTAATTTCAATTTAGTTTCAGAAGTAAGAAACAAAGGAAGACAAAATCAGAAAGTTTTTTTTAAACATTTTGAAATGCTATTTTTCCATTTTCCATTTAATCATTTTCCATTTAAGGCATTCCATTTTCTTTGTTATTATACAGAGAGCTACTCAAATCAGATAAAAACAACCAAATCACCAATTTCAATACAATGATTATATGTCCTGATGAACCTTTATGTTTGAGTTCTCAGCAATAACCCACAGGTAAGAGGAACTTCGAGTATATAAATCTCGATTACTATTGAGATTACTATCGCACTGTAGTTAAGACAAATCTATTTTATTAAATCAATCAAAATTTTAAATATTTTCTGAGATCTCCTTCATATTTTTCATAAACAAGTATCTGTAAGAGATGTAAAAGAATATTCAAATACAGCACACCATTTAAGAAGATGAGACTCTAAATAACCTATTACTTGTCTGGTTTGTGGTCCCCTCCCCAAAAGGTCATTTAACTTCAAGTATTTGTCCTTTCTGCCTGTGTTCTCTGCCTTTATCTTTGCAACTTTCTTCTACTGTCCCCTTATTCTTACCAGTTTTGCTCCAACTTGCTTTTACAAAAGAACAAACACAACCCCAAAAGACAAACAGAATTTGGTGGGAATTATAATCCCTTTCTCCCCCTCCCACAAACGCGCTAAGTGAGGCCAATTTAAGCAACTTCTCCTCCCAGATGCATAAAGTTTTTTACAGGCTCACTCTCAGTACTGGGGGAATGAAGCACGTAACTGCCTTCAAAACCAACAAAGCCATATAAAAAAATACCTCGGTCTGTCTGATTTCATTTCCCCTACCCCGTTTCTGCTTCCCCTTTGGATTCTTCATAAATCATCCATCACTACTACTCCAGAACACAGTTTATATTCAAAGCAAGTATTGCACAACATCTTGTACAAACATCAGACATTTTTTCTTAAATTTTCAGTTCCCTTTGGAAAAAGCTCTGCATTAAACATGCAATTTTAATAGTTAAAACCTCTGAATCTCTCCTCTACTCTAAATCAGTTTAACTGTGCTATGCTCTAGTATCAGACTTGTAATAAATAATACAATGAGTAAAAGACCACCAGAATCTCCTTTTCTTCCAAACACTTTTCTTTTGACTGCATCTTGCTACCACATCTTCCCCCAACAACAGCATAGCTGAAGTGGGAGGTTACTCGTGCTAACAAAGGTGTAGGAATACCTTTTTTGTTGTGTTGACCCAGAATAATAAACTACATCGAGCAAAGAACAGCAAGGCAGTCACAAACTTCCATGTACCACTAGAAACATCGGCAAAGCTCCCGGAGGAAACAGCAGAGCTGTTTAGGGATCAGCTTTGTAAACATCCAACTTCTCTGGGACCACAGCAACGCACCAACCCGGGGCGAGCGAGCCCACTCCAAAGCCACCAAGGATGAACAAGGAAACGTAAACCCGCTGGGTCTCTGCAGCGGCTGCCAAGGTGCCCCTACGCCGGGCACCTCCGGTGACAGCTCCCCGCCACCGCGGAGACTTCACCCCCGGGTCCAACAAGCACGTCTGGCACCTGCGGGGCGCGGGCAGCCCCTCCGCCGCTCCAGCGCTCCACACACGCAGCTCCCGGCTGGAAGCGCTTCCCGCAGGCACCGCCGCCGCCCGGCTCGGGGAGCCCGCCCGGCTCCGGGAGCGGGACGGGCCGTGCGGACAGCGCTGCCCCGAGGCCGGGCCCGCCGCTCGCAGGTGCCGCCCGGCAGCGCGGGCAGCCCCGGGGCCGCGCCGAGGCCGCGGCGGCGGCGGGCAGCGCCCGGAGGCCGAGGGTCGCGGCGACCCCCGGGAGGGGCGGGCGAAGCGGGGCACGGCGGGGAGCGGAGCGGAGCTCAGCGAGCGGCCCCGGCGGGGCGGGCTGGGACGGCGCGGGGCCCGCAGCCGGCCCCGACCCCCGGCGCTCCCCGCGCCTACCTCGGCCATTTCCCCTCGTCCTGCTGCTCCCGGCGGGAGCGCTCCAGGCTGCGGGCAGCTCCCCCCGCTCCGCCGCGCTGCGCTCACTTCCGCCCGGCCGCGCGGGGCGGAGCGGGGCGGGGCGGGCGCCGCGCCGGGCCCGGCCCCGGGGCCGCCTCACCTGAGCCCGCGCCGCCGCTGCCGCCGCGCCCGGCCCGCGCTGCGAGCCCGGGGACTGCGGGGGGGCCGCGGGGCCGGGCGGCGCTGGGGTGACTCTCCGTCATTTCCTCCCTTATCGCCCGATCTTCCCAAGAATGCTCGGCATGACTGGGAACTTGCCCAGCGCACCAGAAGCGTCCGTCGGGGGGGCCGGAGCCGCGCCGCGGACACAATGGACTTCCTCAGGCGCCGGCAGCGGGGGAAGGGCCGGGGCGCGGCGGGGCCGGGGCCGAGCGGTGACGCCGGAGAGGCCGGGGAGCCCCCAGCGCACGGGGCTGGCTGCGGGGGTGAACACCGCCATGGCTCGCCAGCGAACGACCCCGGTGGTCTGGAACAACAGGTTCCACTACGCAGAATTCTGCTCAACTAGCTCCAGAAACTACTGCCCGGCAAGGGCAGATCCCTGTTGTCAACTCCCATCTTCCTGACATACCAACACGTTTCAGAAAGACCAAATATTTTGGTTTGACCTTCACAATAGCTTCAAAAGAACGAAATGCTTTGGATATGCCCAAAAGTATTGCATGTGGGATTTCATAGAAAGTTTAGACAATAGGCCTTTCATAAGATCAAATTAAAAGTTGTCACGGAGCTGTAAACATAATAGTATTGTTTTTAATGTAGATGTAAAAAAATTCCAGACAGAATAACTTTATATTCCATCCACTCAGGGATTACTTAAAATAAGCAAAGAATTCAGTTTATGCCTATTGGTACTTTATTCTGCACTTTTAGCGCACTGAAATTCCAAAAAATACAAAACACACAGTGAAGCATAGAAAACATGTGAAAAGAAGACGCATGAGTTTAGAAGCTACGATATAAATATCAAAAATGACTCAGGAATACATTGCTGGCTGTCATATTTCTACTGTGGATATATATAACCATCATTTTAGCATCTAAGCATTTTCTGTTGGATAGATCTTGACACCTTTAATGCCAATGAAAGCCCTTGGAGGTGAGTTCAACATGAGCAAAATGGGGACTTGGAAGACTGACACAAAATGTGTTCCTGGAGAATCACCACAGACATGACTTTAATTACATAGATTAAAAAAATTACCAGAGTTCTTACTACCCTTGTGATCTAAGCCATCAGAAATTTTTCAGGCTGACAGTTATTAGGAGTAGAAATCAATCCTTTCTAATGCCATTCCAGTTTTGACAATCAATAAGCAAATTCTGCTCCAATTTTGAACACAGAGTAGAGCATCAGTAGAAGAAATCTACCCAAAAAAAGAAAGCTCAAGGTTCCTTTCCAGACACTCTGTCCAAACACACCTTCTTTCCAGACTGCATTTCAGACTCTTTGTCCTGGCAGTCGTGTCTCCTGGCCGCCTGCTCTGCTGGGCTCCTGTGGTGATCCTGGCCAGGAGAGCGCTGTACTTGGAGCAATTAGTGACCCACTAAGTGATGCTTTACAGAGGCACAGTGTCTTTCTGCTGCAAACCACATCCACGGTGTCTGTGCTGCTTTCCCCTTCACGAACAGGTCACATTAAACTGCTCCCAATTACACCTATGACTCACTGGCCATAGGGTTTAGTCCTGGGATAACCATTTGCCCATGTTTCATCCTGTGCTAAGTAAAGGAGCATTAACCTTTGTAGTCTGAACAAAAGGCAGTTGCCACACCCAACAGTTTCAACAAGATCATGTTGGGATGAGCTATCTTTAAGGTCCCTTCCAACCCTAGCCACTCTATGATTCCCTGATAGATCACGGCTATTTGATTGACCAACCTCCATCACGTTATTACATAATATGTGACAGTAGGTCAAATATGAATCTTACTCGTTAAGATAGGAAAGATGATTTAGTTCATTCTGTGGATTAGTGAACAATTTTAGACTATTATCAAGCCTGCCTATCAGTGTCACTCTAACTGTAAGAACTGTCTGTGCTTTTACTTGGAAATTATTTCCTTCTTGTCAAAAATTTTTCTTGCTATTCCACATTTAAAAAAAATAATTTAAGCCCATCCTTTTTAGCACTATCTCATTTTTAAATGGTATTCTGAAGGTACTTCATGTTAAATAGGTGCTGATTTTGTATTATCACACTGAACACCAATAGAGTGTTCTATTCCTTCCTTTGCTTTCACAGTCACAGAATCATTAAGATTGGAAAATATTTCCAAGATCACTGAACCCAACCTTTGGCTGGACACCACGCTGTCAACTAGACCATGGCAATAAGTGCCATGCCCAGTCATTTCTTCAACACCTCCAGGGATGGTGATTCCACCACCTCCCTGGGCACTCTTCCAGGGCTTGACAACACTTTCAGTGAAGAAATTATTTCTGATGTCCAGCCTGAACCTCACCTGGCACAACTCGGGGCCATTTCCTCTTGTCCTGTTGCTGAGAGAAGAGACCCACCTGGCTACAGCCTCCTTTCAGCATTGTAGAGAGTGAAAAGGTCTCCCCTGAGCCTCCTTTTCTCCAGCTTAAACAACCCCACCCCCTAAGCAGTTCCTCAGACCTTTCACCAACTTTGTTTTCCTTCTCTGGACTAGCTGCAGCACCTCAATGTCTTTCCTGAATTGAGAGGCTCAGAACTGGACATAGGATTCAAGGTGCCACCTCACCAGTGACAACTCCAGGGGAGCAATCACTGCCCTGGTCCTGCTGGCCACACTATTTGTGATACAGGCCAGCACTTTGCACTGAAGAGCAACTCTAACACAAGTACTTTTGCCTCTGCTTTCATTGTTTCTCAGCTACATCCACATTACCCAAGTACCAATTATCAGGTGCACTCTGGCAGTGGTACGAGCCAGTTTTAGAAATAGCATTTGTATGTCAGATGCCAGGTAGCCTCTCCATAGCTGGGCAGCCACAGCAGCTCTCCTTCAAGAAAGACAACTGGTTGGCCTTGGAAGCTCAGCTTCCAGGCAAAGTGACACTATTTCCTAGAGAGCTGAGTCAAGAAAGGAACAGAGGCATAGCCTGCAGATTTGCTTAGGAACGGATGATTACAAGTTACCCATTCCCACATGCAGAAATGACGCCAGCTCTAAAGTATTTCTCATACAGGAAGTTATTAATGTGCCAGTGTAAAAGCAATGCACAAGGTGTG
This sequence comes from Prinia subflava, assembly GCF_021018805.1. Lineage (NCBI taxonomy): Eukaryota > Metazoa > Chordata > Aves > Passeriformes > Cisticolidae > Prinia > Prinia subflava. The sequence goes on from NC_086251.1 coordinate 14,305,937, forward strand.
TGTCTCAGCAGCCTCACTGTCTTGTTCCTGGGTGCCTTGTCTGTGATAAACAGATCAAATGCCACAGTTGCACTTTTTCAGGAGATAAAGCTATGATAAAACCAATGATATTTTCACTTGATAAAACTATGACTTGTAAAAAACCTCACAATTTATTAAATAACATTTTAATGAAAATTTGAATTGCATACCACAGACAGAATAAATGAGAGAATTTGGTCAAATATTTGGAGAGAGTTAGTGCGGTGCTTGCTATGCTGATAGTCAAACATCCCAAAAGAACTGACAGACAGCATATGCAAAGACCAAATCAGTTTGTGTAACTAACCATATTGACACTGGTATTAACTGGAAATATGACAAACTGTCACTGGTAGATGACTTTTTAAACAGTATCTAGGATACAAGGAAGCCTGAAGTATACCTAGATCAAAAGGATGCCTACACATAAAGCTGAGCAAATGTGTTGTGGTGACTATAACACATGGGAAGTAAAAAACAAAACAAAACCAAAACACACAAAACTCAAAAAAACAAACACCCACCATCAAAACAAACAAACAAAAAAAGAATAACTAAAAACAATTACTTTAAAGCCAAAATTTCCTTCGTTTTCTTCTAAGCATAAAATGCATTTATGTTACCCCCCCCCAATTTAACAGGTGAATGCCTTGAGCTACTGGAATTGCTGGCTGCCTTTAACTAACTGGAAGGAATAAACTTCATGTCTATTGTTAGAGTATCCTTTTTGTAAATGACAAATTGTTAGTAGGAGCACAGGGATTATTAAATGACAAATGTGCTTCCTGTGACAATAGGAAGATGGAGAATATCCTACCAAGGACAAAAACCTCTTCACAGAATCTTTGCCGTGTACCAGAACATGGTGAAAAAGCCACACCCACTTTGTGCAGCATGGAAATTCCCGGGATTTCATTCACTGGGGTGTGGACTGCAACACAAAGTTTGGATTTGAAAGTAGACCAACTCAGACTATGCAGGAAACTAAAATCGTGCAACTACATCTACAATTCCAGTATGAGGCTGCTCTTAGCATGGCTGCTGGATTCAGTGATGTTTGAATTAAAGACAAAACAGCTTTTATCTTGTTATATTTATCTTGTTATATTTATCTTGTTATATTTTCTTAAAGAAGTCATGTTAAATATACTGAGAAACTAAGCCTAAACCGAGTAAACACTAAAAAAATCTACCAATCCTCAGCTAATCAAGACACTGATAGCCTCAAGGTGACCTCTACATATTTAAAGGCAACAAGTTTAAGGAGCTAATTTTGGAACAATTGGTAATTTGTATCAAAATTGCAGCCAGGGTGTCCTATCTATGAACTTTTTTTTCTCTGCGAACCAGCAGAGGGAGACAGGTTCTGTTTTACTCTGAAAGAGAACAGAAGATTGTATTACTTCAAAAATGACACCTTCTGAAAATTCACTATCATTTCCTAGCCTAGGTTTGCAATGTCTTTTCTTGGTAATTTTGAACTCTATTATTAATACTCACTTTTTTTTGTTTGGCTGGTTTTTTGGGTTTGTTGTTGTTGTTGTTTGGTTTTTTTGTGCTTATCCAAGCTTAAAAGGCTATTGCTTACATCTGAAGATGTTTAATCAACAGCATGTTCCTATTAATACTTCACTATGAATTTCTCTCAGGGAGAAAGGGGATATCAGTGTTAGCAATGACTGAAAGAAAAATTAGGCTGTGGTTTTGTTTTTGTTGTTTCACGGTCATGCAACAGCTTGCATGTGTTTGCACCATGTCTAAAGTCTGCATATGGCTCTCAAAATCTAAACAGTAATTTCAGCTGGCTTTACATATGAGTTACATATCTAAGGACTAAATATAAGAAGACAGTTCTATTCTAAAGTGAAAACCACAAAAACAACTCCTGGTGGTTTCAAGTGCAAGTAAAATGTTCTCTTGGGTTAATTTCTTAGGACCCAGGTCTTGCTTCAGGAAATGGGAATTAAGGTATTACAAGCCAAAATGTTACTACAATCTTGACACAGAAACTTAGGTATGTCTCATGGTTTAGGCAACATTCTCTACAAAATTACATAAAATGGGATTTGAAATTAATAAAATATTTTTCATATTTACCCATAGTTTTGCAGATAAGTTATGTCCAGAAGAACTACCTGAACAGGGACCTGAACAGAAATAATTTTACTCGTGTTACTACTTGTTTTTACTGTAAATAGTTTGTGATCGTACTTTTTTTTCATAAACTCCCTTTTGCAGATTGTTTATTTACTCAGAAAATAAACTGTAAGAAAGGCTTTTTGGATAGAATGCTATAAGCAATATGCACAAATGCTGTAATTTTACATAAATCTTGAATAAAATGAAATTTTTGAATATTGCTAAAAAAGATTAGAAGCTGAAGAGTTATAAAATGCATGCAGAAAGTGTGTCAGTGCTGCAGCATACTCAGGAGGTACTGTGGGACAGTTTTCAGTCTGTGGTGTGCTCTGCTAAGGGCTCTTATGTAAGAATGGTGCCAGAAAAACCTGTGTGAGAAACTGCGGGCAACAGGATGCGTGCCTGGAAATAGCAATCATTCCTGGGGTAAAGATAATTGAGGTAATTGGGAAGCCTGTTAGTATTTAAAATCCCAATCACAACCAGTCATGCTTAATCAGACATCCAAAGGCAGAGGATGATAAAACTGCATATTGAGTACTCCCTTGAATTAGCCCCTATCAAGAAGTTCAAACAAACCAAGCAGCACTACCAGTAGGAGTCCTACACAGGAGAGACTTCCACAGGCTAAGAAGGGGGTTATAAGGTCTTCTCCCAGCTGCCCATACTTCTGCAGCTCCATGAAAGATCCAAGCCCTTCCCAACAAAATCTGCTTCTTCCTTTCTAATTGCATGAAGCTTCTTGTAGCTACCCTACATTCCTCAGTAACAAAACTTCATAATTCTTTAAGCCTTGCAAGCCCATGGAAATATTCTACTATTAAAAAAAGTATTGAACAATTCCTTATGTCATGCTTTTACTTGTAGTCACACAGTGTATATTGGTAAAAAGAAATTATCCTATCAAGGACATTCACTGAGGTGTTTTCATGTCCCTGTCCAAATCTAAATCTGTTGTGGCTCTGGCCCTTAATCCTTGTAATTTGGTGTCCAGCTTCTTGTCGTTTTCATCGGGGAAGTTAAGTACAAAATGTGTTCCCTGGAGAACAGTTGTAAAACCAGGTTTCAGGTTAAGGGTCAATGATCTAAATTCTGGAAGCAGCAGAATTATTTTTAAATGCCTTAAATCTTTGCCAATATTCTCTGGCTGGTAAATAGGCATCTTCTACTTAGGGATGACAGTTATGTAACAGTGGAGCACTGGCACATTATTCAAAGGGATTTATTGCTTTCCTTTGCTGCTTGCATTCGTGAGTAGAAAGACACCCATGCTTGAGGGACTAAACTGGAGAGAGCTTTAATGAAAATTATCTCTGAGTTTGGTGGAAAACCTTTCAGATAGGATTGCTGTGGTCAGCCCCCAGAAAAAAGAACCCAACATCAGAGGCCACCAACATTAATACGTGTCACAACTCACTGAACAACTTACCACAGAGTTTGTGTGCGTGGGAGGGAAAAAAAACCAGTGTGTGGTCATGTGTGCACAGCTCATGGAGAAACTTCAAGGGCAGGGGACAGCTGATGGGCTTACCACACAGTTCTGGCCTTGTTACAAACCCCATCTTTGTGGATACACCATCCCACTGAACAATTCCACCAAACCTACCAGGAACTCCATCTGGATTGAGCTGGTACTCCCAAATGTGGGTGTGCAGAGTGCATCGAGAATGTTCCTCCTGATCTTCTAGGGTGCCAGAGAAATCATGTGTCAGATCACCTTCTTGGGCTCCAAAGTCATCCTCCTGCAATGAAGCTGTGACACATCAGACCATGGAGAAATACAGCCCTTGTCCTAAGAACACAGGTGGTACTGAAGCATTTGGAAATAGTAATGTTAAGAAGATCACTTATTTTCCAAACATAAATGCAGAATTAAGACTTAAATAGTGTTGGCCCTTTGCTTGAGATACATACTGAAGAGTAGCTGAAGGATGTGGAAGAGAATATGTACAAGGGAATGACACCACAGTATTGGCTAATTCTTCCTATGACACCATACCTTCAAACTAAAACCTTCAAACTTCAAGCTGAAAGAGAGTAGGTTTGGATTAGGTGTTAGGAAAAAATTCTTTCTGTGAGGGTGGTGAGGCACAGGCTGCCCAGAGAAGCTGTGGATGTCCCATCCCTGGCAGTGTTCAAGGCCAGGCTGGACGGGGCTCTGAACAGCCTGGTCTAGTGGAAGGTGTCCCTGCCCATGGCAGGGGGTTGGAACTGGATGATCTTTAAGGTCCATTCCAACTCAAACCATTCTGAGATTCTATGATACCTAATTTGGCACAGTGAAGCAAGTATCTAAGATCATGTGTGTGTGGTAAAAGTATAGAGTGGTCTAACAACTCCTAGAAATCTCTAAATCAGATCAGTTTTAGCTACCTAGTTTTAACTAAATATCAGGCCTTTCAGAAAAAAAAAATTAAATTGTGTATATGTCACCTGCAAATGTTACTTCTACTAGAATACTGCACAGTCTTTTGGGAGAGCAGAAATTCATTGTCCAAGTCAAGAATCACATCATCAAGTATGATCTTGGTTTTGTGTTTAAATCAATGGAAGATGTGCTCTTTTTTCACTGAAAGAATAGCATAAAAAGAACAAAACTATCTTTGCTTTATTCCACTAAAACCAGTGGATGGATCCACTTACAGTTTAAGAGTACCTGGCTGAATACTTAACCCATGGAAGCTACATATTAAAAAACACACTAATGAAAAGTTACATGCTTCAGCTCTGTTTTCATCATTCATTCTCTGTTAGCAAGGGCATCCTGTCCTCCTTAGTCTTTTATTATTAAACACAAATCCAACTCCTGGTCATTAGGTTATTATATAAAATGCCCACCTCCCATGTGATATTAAAAACCTTTAAAAATCTACAAGGTTTAAGTCAGAAAAGCCAGAATTTTTCTAAAACCTGGTAGTCTTTGTGAGATTTAAAACCCAAATAAAGATTAATTACATTTTCCTGAAGCAGCAGAGAATACACTGATCATCCCTGACCTCTCTCTTAGGTTGAGAGATACTTTATTAGCTTGTTCTAAGGACAGACAGAAGCATACTTTTTTCAACCCTGAAAAGATATGAAACATTCCCAGCCTTTTAGAGAATTCTCTGGATATTTTGGAGGATGCACATAGCTTTCACTAAAGGGGGAAAGTACAGATTGGAAACAGATGGGGTTCTTATTTTTTTTTAATTGATCACAAAACCTACAATTTGGAATAATCAGGCTAAAAATCCTATTCTCAATTATACCACTTCTATTTTTTCTAACATCAGTTTCATGAGCTCTGCAGGCACTGCAGAGCACAATTTTCTACAGAAAAGGACAGATAGCCTGACAGCTGTAGAGGGCTTATACTGAAAGCATTTAAAGAATCCTTCTTTAATCTGATTTTGGTGGAAATTAAGCTTTACTCATGTTCTATTTGCACTGAAATTAACAGGGTTGATCTCAAGGATGACTGAAACATCCCTGGGAGCTAGGAATGGAAGGAAACGAAGGGAATGGAAATGGAAATGGGAAGGGAAAGGGAAAGGGGAAGGGGAAGGGGAAGGGGAAGGGGAAGGGGAAGGGGAAGGGGAAGGGGAAGGGGAAGGGGAAGGGGAAGGGGAAGGGGAAGGGGAAGGGAGGGGAGGGGAGGGGAGGGGAGGGGAGGGGAGGGGAGGGGAGGGGAGGGGAGGGGAGGGAAGGGAAGGGAAGGGAAGGGAAGGGAAGGGAAGGGAAGGGAAGGGAAGGGAAGGGAAGGGAAGGGAAGGGAAGGGAAGGGAAGGGAAGGGAAGGGAAGGGAAGGGAAGGGAAGGGAAGGGAAGGGAAGGGAAGGGAAGGGAAGGGAAGGGAAGGGAAGGGAAGGGAAGGGAAGGGAAGGGAAGGGAAGGGAAGGGAAGGGAAGGGAAGGGAAGGGAAGGGAAGGGAAGGGAAGGGAAGGGAAGGGAAGGGAAGGGAAGGGAAGGGAAGGGAAGGGAAGGGAAGGGAAGGGAAGGGAAGGGAAGGGAAGGGAAGGGAAGGGAAGGGAAGGGAAGGGCCATCTGTTCTGTGACAGTGTGTATTACAAGAAATTTCTTGAGATTCCATCCAACCCCTAAAAAAAGAGGATTTCCAACAAACCCTGGAGTATTTTCAGCCACTGAAAATCAGGCCACATGGTGGAATGTGGTTGAGACCAGAACCAGGGTATCCAATTTATCACAGGCTCTATCATAATTATGAGATTGTTTCCAGAAAGTCCTTTTTAACACTAAGTTACTTGAGAAATACTAATAATGTTTCAGTTTCTTTTCAGATATCAAAATTCAGAGAATTCACTAACCTTTTGGAATTAGTGAATAACATTCTTCCCCTGCTGCCCTTTATTCCCTTTCTTAAATAAGCATACAGGTTAAGAAAACTCAAATAAACCTGATAAATTATGTCACCATCTACAGTTTCAGTGACCCAGCCCAAGGTGTTTAGGGTGAAAACAGACTAAGACCCTGGAACTCATTAGAGACCACAAACTTAAAATTAAAGAACAAATATCATGTTACGCTCTCAGCTAAGTGCACACATGGAGATTAGAGAGGACTAATAGAGCATGACTGGCACCTTTGCAAACACAGGGCTTCAAAGATAAATACACTGCCTGCCTAATGGCAAAAGGCAGACAGGTATGATGACAGAGGTAAAGCTTGTATTGAAAGCTTTTTTTTTTTTTTTTAACCCAAGTTTAAAGTGGATATCCCTCTGTGATCATTAAGCACCGGAAACGAATGTTTTGGACTGTTGTAGGGACCCAGTACCTTCAGTCATTAATGTGAAGGGAGTTTTGCCTTGGCCAGATGATAAAGCCTTAAGACTGAGAGTATCTAAGAAAAATTTGTGCAGTCATTTCAGTGGGTAAAGTTCCCTAAAATCTCAGAAAATGGCATAAATTTAAAAATAACATGGGAAGCAGTATTCATTTCCATCTGTGCGAGTAAAGCAATCCATTCAACATGGAGACCACGTGATTTGTTGGGTAGGCTGCAGAAAGATGACACTCCAGGACTTCCAGGGTGTCCATGTGTTTCGCTGGACAAGGAGCTTTGGGAAGAGTTTAGATGGAGAGATGAAAAGCGGCTGTTGTGAGACAGCCTTCCAGTTCCCTTGTAATGAGGCAACTGAGCCTGCCCTATTTCTAAAATGCAATTATACACCTGCAGCCTGAGGCTCATCGAAAGAGTCTGATAACACTTTTACAACAAGGAACAATTGCAGAGCACTTTCAGATAGACTGATAAAAACTTTTACTTCATATATTACACTTTTATTGGAGGAGGAGATAAAATATGGAAGGATGTGGGAATGAGGCCAGGAGATAACATCAGCAAAGAAAATGAGGTCCAGAAGAACTGCTGTTGTCCCAATCTATTTTATAACTCAGTCTGTCCCTCAGACATTTCCATTTCCACTATGTTCCTCTACATAAACACTGCAGCAAATACCATAAAGAAAGGCAGCATTAGCTACCTTTAATGTCAACACCAGAGAAGTAGGCAGCAAGTAGCTAACCAGTTCTAGGAAGTTCTTAGGTGTTGGTTCACAGGACAATTATTTCTCTTCTAAGTTGTACCAGCAGGTTTGAAATTTTACTGGCTTTTTATCTCCAATGTGGCTGCTGCTCCACAACCTGGAAGAAGTTCTCTGCTTCACAATCTATGGAACACTTGGCTTAATATTTCCCTGTTTCACAGAAGAAGTATGAACAGTAACCACCACAAAATATTCCACATTAAAATTGCCTTTAAGAAGGACTATCTGAGTAATTATAATGTGATGGTCATTTAGTTGCACAATTGATTTAATGCTGGGCTTCTGAAATTATTTCAAGGGTTTTACTTTTCCTATCATTTAGTCTTTCATTCCTGCTCCTGCAAAAACATATTCTTGACAATATTAGCTGCAGGATAATGTTGCAATCTTGGTTTTCTTCCTCCACAAGGTTTTCTGCTCCCTTTGCTTTAAACTGTCCTTCCCCTGCTTCCCCTCCACTGACCCATGGCATGAGTTGATCAGGTCAACCACATAACTTTTCATCCAAATTAGACACATTCAGTAAAATAACTTGTTAAGATACAAAAGTAAGTGTCTATACAGAGTCAATCTTTTGCAATAAAACTCAAGCTATGCAACAAAATGTTACCCTGACCTGAGACAGTCCAGGATACATAATTTCTTTTGAAAGAGCTTGCATTATGGTTTATATCCATTCCTCTGCAGCACAGAGTAGCCTGTGTTTCCAGTTTCTAGACACACAACTCTGCCGAGGCAAGAAAATTACAAACAACGCTTTTGGAAATATTTTCACCCAGCCTTATTTTTATGAATACCTTAGGAAGAAAAATATTTGCAATGCTGCATTAAACATATATGAATTCACAAAGAATAAAGATCAGTGGTTGATAAAGTACAAAGGGTGACAGAAGCAGAGTGAAACAACTTTTAATCTGCTTTTATGTTCAACTAGGGTTTATGTAGGTCAATGCAAACCTTGCAAATTCCCCTCTGGCACATCGCTTGTAGAAATCTCTCTTTAAAATTTCATCAAAGAAAGGAAAAGTTGGGATGATGTCCCTTTCTGTAACAAAGTCGCTGCTTGTCACAGATCATTTACACATCTTGCTCATAATACTACTTCTGAAGAGAAAGTGTTTCATCTCTGAGATAGACAAAATGTTTCCTGATGGCCAGGGTCCAAAACAACACAGGATGGAGCAGAGCTTGCAACCATATCCGCCCATTCTTGTAACATTCAAATTTCCTCAGCAAGTTTTTCAGGAATAAGATAACGTTAGGGTCCAAAGGGACACCAACAATACTTTTTACTAAATATTGCTCTTTTTTTCAGTGTGAAAAACAAAAAGACATCCAGTCTATAACTCATTGCTCCAATGAGCACACAGATATATTTTGGGTGCTTTGTTTTCAGTTTCTAAAACTGTCAATATTGTCAGCACTGCTCCACAGATGTCCACGAACATGCATGTTTCATTTCAGCACAATGGAATGAAACAGTGGACAAAAGGGCGCTTCCCGCTGGGGAGAGGTTAGAAAGGCTGGGGAGATGGTTCCAGACCAAAATCCTCTTGCTACCCTCTGACTCAAAGATTCAGTCTCCAGCACATTCCCCATGGAAGCGCAGCAGGGGAAAATGACCCAGACGGGGAGGGCACTGGGGAGTGAGAGCCACTTCTCCTCAAACAGCTCTGTGGTGCAGAAAAATGGAAGGCCATGAATCCTGGTATTAATCCTCTATTTTTTTTTATTTTACTGAGAGTGAGGGTTTAAAAACCTAAAGGGAAAGGCAGATTTTTGGCTTGTACAATTCATGACAACTCAAGGCAACAGCAGTTTTCATCCACAGTGCTTGAAGAGCAGAACTGTACCTTTCACAATACACATAGGAGAGGGAAAAATGCACCCTGAACTTTAATCTCTTAAATCTCTTAAAGATAAATCAGATTCCATCTCATCTTTCCCCACCAAGCAGTGAAATAGCTTATACTTTAACTCTGATTTGCAATCCAGCCCAAAAGAGGGAATAACTCTTCACAGAGCAGAAGAGAGTTGAGAAATTTCAACATGCAATACCAAGGAAAGACAGTCACCAATGTTCAGCACTGAATCTGCCACAGGATTTCATTGCTTTATTGTGTTATGAAAAATAGTGACTTTTTCTATTTACTTCCAGCATGCCACTCTTCATGGGAATAGACCTGCATGTCATACCATACAGATCTACAATGGATTTATGCTGCACTATAACAATTCCTTTCATTACATTCTATTATTTTCCTAGCAATTCCATTATTCCTAGCACTTGCATTTTGATCTCCACTGAGCATTGCTCTAACCATACCACAGAACCTTCTTATTACACATTCACAATCTGAGCAAAAAGAGAAATAGTTTAAAAAAGCCAAGGCTGCCTTTTCTTCAAGGCAAGTCAGTTTACACTATTGACAAATCATTTACTGCTTCACCACCCAGCTACTGAATATTACAAGATACTCTGCAGATAGGAAGCAAAAGGTTTTCTTTCCATGTTGTTCCTCTAAGCAATTCCTTAATTCTAAGTCATTGGCAAACTTTCTCACATCATTTTCTGCCCCCATTTGGGAATTTCATGGTAACGTTGAAGCACAGAGGCCTGGTATAATTCCTAGGAAATACCACTGCTGACTCCCCCTGCCATTAGTCCAAGGTTTATAAAAAATAATAGCAAATAAACTTCCACAAACCCCTAAACATCACAAGAATAAGCCTCCCATGCTGACTGCCCCTTTTTGCCCATCTGTAACTGGGTGATAATCACATGCATATAGATATGACAAGAAAGAAGCTGCCATAATTTTAAAAGACATTTTTAAAAATTACTACCATGATCTCGTAAATACCTGGTGGATAGTTAGCCTCTGCCAAAAATTCAGATGCTACTTATCTGTTTTGTGATGACAGGGGCATTTATAAACTGCAGATAAGCTGAAAAAAATTTGGTTTGCAGGAGAAATCAAATAAAAACTTTTTCAGGAATCAAGTGCTACATTCTACTTTAATGAGATCTTCATGTTATTTCTTGTTGCATGTGGGATTTGTGTGACATATGTGCACTGTATGTCTGTTACCACAAACCTTTTTGTTCTACTTCTAAAAAACATTGCCATAACTGGAAATGAGAAGCCAAAAAATTGCTGTGATAGATTTCCTGCTACAACCACAGCAGTACCCTACCTTTTACTTCCTGGGTTTTTTACTGTTTGTTATTAATGTTATTATGCATTTTCAATGCACCCTCTCTTCAGTTTAAAATTCCAAAATTGATCATAACAACTTAGTTGTCTTACCACCTTCTTACACAAGGTATCATTACTCTTCTGCCTTCTTTTTGTGACTTTTCCATGTATCTTCAATCTGAAATTATCTTCGTGTCCTGTACCATTATTAATACTTTTCTACACCTTCAGAACAGTTTTCCCTCAACTTTATTCTTTACTTCTAAATATATTATGGGTCCCAACTCAGTTCTAACTCTTAAGTATTTAGGAGGGAACATCATGCCTGTTTCTCTGAACACATTTCCTTCTGTGTTTTTAAAGCAAAATTGTCAGGCACAATTTGCTCTGGCGAAGGCAGGTTTGGGCACCATCAATCAACTCCTTATTTTCCATGTGCCTTAGTACAGTTTAAGAATTACCCTTGGAGGGGTCATTGACACAGCCCCAGAAAGCTGGGGATGCACCTATCCAGAGGCTTTCCACCTTTCAGTTAAAGGAGTTTCCAGCCTGACATGAAATAACCACGTAACTATTTGGAGAGAGAAAAATAAGTAGCACAACTAACTAGGCTATGGTACTTATCAGCTTATGACTGAGAGGGTCAAAACAACCCTGAAACAGTCAAAGCTATGATGGAAATCTCCTCTCCCAAGTATCAGCCTTGACAACAGCATGGGGCCTGTGAGAAGAAAACAGAAATCAGTATCTTTCAGCCATTGTCTATTTGTTTCTACAAAATCATAGAATAAAAAAACACTTCCACATTCTTTCAAATCCAAATTGACCTTCCTCCAGTTTAAAAACAATATCCCTTGTGCTATGACTACCTGTACTTGTAAAAAGTCCCTCCTCAGCTTTCCTGTAGGCCCTTTAGGCACTGGAAGGTGCTCTAAGGTCTCCGTGGAGCCTTCTCCAGGCTGAACAATCCCAGCCATCTGAGAGGAGAAAGCTAGCTGGAAAACAGTTGCAGCTCCAGGAAAACCAACTCACAGCTGCCCTGATCCTCACTGCACCCACCCTCTGCCTGGCCATGCTGCACTGGCCATGAACATGTGCACCACACCAACCCTTTGCACACCTGCACTGCAGTGGCCATGTGTGCTTGTTGAAAATGACATACATTTTCTAATTAATTTTTAATTAATTGTTTTAATCACTCATAATCAGCATATTAATTATGAGCAGCGCTAGTCTTAAATCACTTTTAGCCAGCACATGACCCTGATATGTTTCATTGAACCAGACCTGGGAAGAGCGAAGGGTTGTTGAGATTGGATACAATCCCAGAATCACCAAATAAGCTGAGTTGGAAGGGATCCACAAGGATCACGGAGTCCAACTCCTGGCCCTGCGCAGCACCACCCCCAGGAGCCACACCGTGTGCCTGAGAGCATTGTCCAATGCTTCTTGAACTCTGCCAGGCTCATGCTGAGACCAGAACACTATTTATAGACTACACAGATATTTTGTAGAAAGCAGAGCATAAAGAGAAAGCTAACAAGGACTCACTATATGTGTGTTGGAAAGTCCCTAATGGAGGAAAAAGATACTAAAAAGACTAAAAATTTGACTATTTAGCATTAACAGCAAGAAATCAATACCCAGTAGAGGACAGAATACTAATGAAGGATGTGTCCTGCTGAACACAAGGCACATTGCACAGGAGTCCCATTCTCCTGTCCATGCCTAACCCACTTGGATACCGTGGGGGGCTGTGTCCCAGGCCTTGCCAAAGTCACAGTGAATGGCTGTCACTGCCCTTCCCTTGACCCACGAGGACACTCCCCCCTCCAGACAAAGGCTCATGTCGGTCCCACCACAGCTTGTCCTTGCAGACGATGTCACCTAGTCCTTCTCGTGCCTCCAAGCCACCTTCTGGCAATTGTCTGAGAAGGACAGGTTCTTCCTGGAAACTTGTGGGAAGGCTCTCACACAGGAGCCTCTGGTTCTTCCTACAAAGCAGGAACAGGCAAACAAGGAGGCCACAAAAGCAGAGAGCAGCTTTGTTCTTCATCCAACACTTGGCATGTTGTTGCTGTAGTCTTGTTGAGGGGACCCCCAGGATGAGGAGGCTCCTGAGGGGAGGTGGAGGACAGTCCCTGTGCCCAAGGAACAGCCCTCCTTGCAAGCAGCACCAGAGCAAGCCCCAGGAGAGGGGCCCTCAGCCCCCATCAGCCTTCTCCCACATCTGCGCACAAATTAGAAAAGAATGCTACGTCACCACAAAACTCTGCTTCCAAAGAGAACTTTAGTGTAGGAAAACGCTTTTCTAAGCTGGAGCAGTACCTCTGTGAGAGAAAGGGAAAGCTCCAAGTAGTGTCAGGCCCATTACTTTAACAGCTTTGTAACCACAGATGTCACCATAGACAGTTTACATCCCCATTTTATTTTCATAACCCAGAAGCTACAGTTTCAACCACCACTCTGCCCTCATTATAATTAACCCTCACCCTCGTGGCAGTTTTGAGTTTCTTCCCTAAGCTGAGCAAATCTCGCAATAATTTATTTCTATCTCTGATTTGTATAAACTATTGCAATAGTTTCTTAAAAAAGAAAAAAATCTCAAGCCTTAACTTGTACCTACTTATCTTGTAAACCAGAATGACAGAAACACAATACACAGTGATCAAAGCTTTTCAATTATCTGTACATGTCAGTACATCTCTTTAAACAGTATAGGCCGACAGTATTGAGACATCGTAAGAGATTACAATTAGAATTTACACTTATTACAGAAATCCAGAAATTCCCATTTTATAGGAAATGCTGTAACAGCTAGTATTTACCTATCCACTAAAAATAACTTGTGTTTTCTGAGGCCTTTCAGTGCTGAATAAACGCTTAAAGCACACAGAAAATAATTGCCAAAAATCCACCAGGTAGCACACCTTGAAACCAATGGGGAATGGAAATCCACAAATCAAACCCCGAGCTTACACCAAGCCTTAACAAATGCGAAGGTCGAGTATGATTTCCTAAACTGTTCTATCTGCACGGCTGTCAAGACTTTTGTCCTTTGAGAAGGGAAAACCAGGTCTGAACACGGCTAAGGCTCAAATGAGTGAAAAGAATTAGGAAAAAAGAAGGAGCAGGCCTGGGGAAGGATACCTGGGAACACATTTTCAAATTCCCACACGGCAGCTCACGAGCGGACACAGGGCAGTGCCCGGCGCAGCGAAAAGCTGGGCACAAAAGCGCTGGGGACGAGGACCGAGGTGTCGCTCGAGGCACAGGGGACCCTAGCCCAAAGCGGCACCGAGCCCAAGGCGGCACCGAGCCCAAGGCGGCACCGAGCCCACAGAACAGAGCGTCCCGGCAGTGCCTCCCTCACGCCGCGCGTTCCTCACGCCGTGTCGCGCCTCCCTCACGCCGTGTCGCGACTCCCTCACGCCGTGTCGCGCCTCCCTCACGCCGTGTCCCGCCCCGCTCACTTCGCGTCCCGCCCCCCGCCCCGCCGGTGACGCCAGCGGCGCGCGCGGGCCCCGCCCCGCGGAGCCGCCACGTTCCCCGCTCGGCTGCGCGCGCGTCACGGCGGGGCGGGGCCCGCGCCGCCCAATCGGAGCGCTCCGCGACGGCCGCCGCGGGTCGGCCCGGGCCAATGGGCGCTCGCCGGGGGGCGGGCGCTGTGCCCATGGCAACGGGCGCGGGGCCGCCGCGGGGCTGTCGCACCGAGCCGCGCCGAGCCCAGCCGAAGCCGCAGCGCCGCCGCAGCGCGCCCGCCGGAGCCCCCGCCGCGTAGCCGCCGTCAGCGCGCACCTCGTCCTTACGAAGCAGCGGCTCCTCTCCTGCCGCAGCGGGACCCAAAGGTAGCGCCGCCCGTCCCAGTGCCCCCGGCGGCGGGGCGGAGGCCTGGCGGCGGGGCAGCCGCTGTCAGGGTCGCGGGGGGACGCGACGCTCCCGCCGGCCAGGCTGGGACGCGGGGGGTGGCGGTGGAATCGCGGGGTCGGGGCTGCCGGGCGTGCGGGGCGGGAGCGGGGCGCAGCTGAAGTTTTCCCGGAGCGCCCTGGCGCCCGCCGGGAAGGCGGCTCCAGCTGTGGGGGTGTGTGTGTCCGTGTGCCCCCGGCTCCTCCGTGCGTCCCCCCGGCCCCCGGCCGGCCCGGGAGGCGGCGGGAGCTGCAGAGCGCCAGCAGAAATGAAAGCAGAGCTGGCAGCGGCGGCAGCTGCAGCGGCAGAAATGTAGTGGCTCGTAATTGCACGACCGCAGGGAAAACTTGGGCAGGAGGCTCGACGGGTTTCACTAGGAAGGGCACAGCGCTTCAGCATTACTGCCGTAAAGTCAAAGAACGGTTTGGGTTGGAAGAGACCTTAAAGATCATCCGGTTCCAACCCCGTGCCATGGGCAGGGACACCTTCCACTACACCAGGCTGCTCAGAGCCCCATCCAGCCTGGCCTTAAACACTGCCAGGATGGGGCACCCACAATTTTTCTGGGCAACTTGCTCCAGTGCCTCACCACCCTCACAGTAAAGAATTTTTTCCTGATATCTAGTCTGAACCTACTCTCTTTCAGTTTGAAGCCATTCCCTCTTGTACTGGCACTACATGCGCTTTTAAATAGTCTCTCTTCATCTTTCCTGGAGGCTGCCTTCAGGTAGTGAAAAGCTGCAATTAGGTCACCCTGAAGCCTTCTCTTTTCCAAGCTGAACAATCCCATCTCCCCCAGCCTTTCCTTTCAGGAGAGGTGGTCTATCCTCTGATCAGCTTGGTGGCCTGCTCTGGACTGACTCCAGCCGATCGCTGTCCCTCCTGTGCTGGGGTCCCCAGGGCTGAGCACATCTCTTACTGTGCTCTCAGTCCGGTACCGCGGGAGGAGCTCGGGAAGGTACTCCAGTGCCAGTACTCCAGTGCTTGGCAAAGTACTCCAGTGGAAAAGGTAGAGAGGTAACATTTTTTGCTGAAGTGAAAATGGCTAAGGCTTTCAAAAGAGTTTGCATTTGGCAACACTGTTTAGTAAGCCTGTAGGAGAAGAAAGCCTCCGTTGTTTGACTAACGAGTATTTGCTAAGGAAAGATAACATCCAGTAGTTTCAACATGAGACCATCACAGTATCAAAAGTGAAGTGCCTGTGCACCCATGATATCAAGTTCAATGTGGAGGTTTGTTTTGTTTGGGGGTTTTTTGTCATTTTGTTTTCTCTCACTTTCAAGACAAGCCCTGTAGCTGACTCGATAATGGTGCACCTCTGCTCTGAGTTCTGAAGTGACTGTCCCTCTCGACCAAATAGAGCAGCACAGGAAAGATTCCTACTGTAAAGACTGGATAGGAGCCACTCAAAGACTTTGAAACCAGGTTTTGTTGTAATCTTTGTAGACCTCTGCCTAAAACTCACAGGAAGTTTATGGGGGAAGCCCACATTGCTGTGAGCACTGTTATGTTTCTTACTGTCATTTACTGTCATTACACAGTGATCTACAGTCACAGTGCTGCATCCACCATGGGCCACAGATTACTAACCTGGTTACCTACAGTACCTCCTAACTGTCATCATCTATTTTCCCTCTTGCTTGCCTCTGTAATCTCTAGGGTGGTAGCAGTATTTTGTTTCAGAATAAGAAAGATAATTATGTTAAAAAACTCCATAGGTTTAAACAAATGGTGTAGATGTAGAGCAATGTGAATCTCATTCACTTCTAGCCAAGACATTTAACATAAGCAAAGAAAATGGGGAAATAAAATTTGAAATTAGTATTGCCTGTTGGGTCTGCTTAAAACTTACATTAGCAGCTGGATGCAAAGACATCTGTTATAAGTTTGTTATAACACTGCCTGAGATACTGTTATTTGTTGTCTGAAATTATATTCAGAAAATCACACTGGGCAAATAAAACCAAGTAACAACAACAACAGTAATTATTTTTTAATAATACTAAGGCAAAGTTTGCATACCTTGGCTGTGCAGTACTGCTAGTACTGCTGACGTAAACTTTCTGTTCATATAAGTCAAATTAAATATTTTCTGTCAAAAACTGCCCCCCCATACATACTTAACTGAAATTGCAGTCATGAAAGTGGAGAGCAGTAGTTCTCTGAGGTAATAAAAAACGTAAAATATATTGACTTAAATGTCAGAGGTGTGGAAATATTGATGCAATCGTTTTAGAGCTGTGCTGACTAAACAAATGCGCTTTACATAAGAAAGATAAAATCATTTACTGTTTGAAGCCACTATCAGGGCTTCCTATGATTTGAGCTCCTGTGTGGAGGTATTTGATCTAGTGAGGTATTGTGCTCTCAGTATTGATTGCTCAGTAAGCAGAAAAGATTTCACTGAAATTCCTGTCAGATATGTAGCAGACATGAGCCTTTTCGATAGGGGTGTGCTTTTATGTAGATAAAGTCAGGACCAGGTCCTAATGCTAAACAGAATGAAATCAGATTGAAGTAATTTCAATTGTTTCTGCTCTTCCATATGTGTATGATTTGACAGATGGAAGAGCAAAAGAAACTGTATTTCATGAAAACAGTTGTAAATATTATTCTTCATCATAGGTAATTCAAGAGTTTTCATGACTGCATTTCTCCTGCTAGTCTTTATAAAACTAGAATCAACATCCCCTGTTGATGTGTGTTTTTGTTTGTAAGCAAGTAAAAATGGGAATTAGCAAATTGTGAATGTAAATTTCCTTAAGCAGCCATCTTTAAGTGCCTAAATATTTTTGAATCTGGTTCCACATCGTTGGATCTAGATTTATTCTGGATAACTATTTTGTATTTTTTTTCAAAGGGGGAAAAAGGTACTTTGGACTCTTGGGGCATTCAGCGCTTACTTTAGCATCATCACTTGTTGTTGACTATAGCAAAATGCATATTTTTAAAATAATTGAAATAGCTTTGGATTTGAGTTCGAGTTTGAGCTAATTCATTGTTCACGTGTAGGAGCCCATTTGAGGTTGTTTTTTACATCAGCACTGCCAAAATTGCCATTCCCATTCATGAAAAATGAATTTATGAGACTCCAAGTGTACTGCTGTATTATGTTCTGTGTGGGAACTGAAATTAGAGTGCAGGAAGCTATAGTTGTAGCAGTATTTTTTTTAAGTTCCTTTTGAAGTTGTTAAGATTTTTATCAAGTATACATTGAATTCAGTACAAGTTTTTGCTTGACTATTGGCTTCATAAATCTTTTTCTGTGGCAACCTTGTTGGAAAGAATTAATAAAACCAAGCAAGTTGCTTTGAAAAACAAGGCTAATATTTCAACATTCTTCTGTTAGTAAGGTAGCTTTGTAGACAGTGCTATCTATTTTTTTGAAGCAAGGGTAGGGAAATTCCTTGGAGGCAGGTAATATTATAAATATGTGTATGTATTTGTGTGTGTGCACACAAGTTTTTAAATGGTGAACCATCAACATTGCAACAAGAAGAAAAGTTTTCAGACTTCACTTAGGACAGAGCTAAGCACATGTAACATCAGCCATACAATTTGCTTCTATGCTATCTTTCTTTCTGGACATAGTTGTGTTGTTTTGTGATACTATCCTATACTGTATGTGGTTTGAACATAAAATTGCTCTTTCCCACTCGAGCATTCATAGTTTGTGTTGCTATTGGATGACTCATTTAATAAAACAGCTGAAGTGCATTTTTTAAAAGGAGGTTCTTTCAGCAAATGTTGTACTAGGCACAGTTGAGGCATGCTGTGTTTTCTGGGAAGCTGAAAAAAGCAGCTGTTCCATCAGCCAGCTTTTAGTTGTAAAGAGAATTAAGCAGCTTGAGTGCAGCGAAAATGTAACAAATACAACTCAAAAGAATTTAAGTCAAGTAAACAGGATAGGAAAAAAGGGTTCTGCTGCCTTTATGTACTTAAATAATACTGTTTAATAAAGAACTATTTCCATGCAAGATTAAAATGCTTCTTGAAAAAATAAGGAAGGTCTCCTGGTGCAGAGAACTGAGTGGGATGTGCTCTAACAAAAGATTAGGACAGCGTGACCAATGTGAAACCTGTTGGATATTGGCCAGGGAAAAAAAGCAACATCTGAATCATGGGGTTAGTGAACAGCATTGACATAAGAGAAAAGAAAAATACTTGAAGGATAATGAAACTTTTTATATATATAATTATATAGCAATAATAGCTGGTTTATAATAGTTATTAGCTTGCACTTTAACTTCTAAAAGGATCAGGTTTCATTTGGGAAGGGAAGGCTGCAGGTGTTTTTGTGTTTTGAATGTTAACTACTGCAGCTTGTAACCATTTCCCTTTGCATGTCATTTCGTGCTCGTGCCTTCAAGGAGCAAACCCCGTGTAGAGGGCTGGTGACCAAGTGAAGAGATACCCTCACCAAAACCAGAGGTTTATAGCTTAACAGAGTGAGTGCAAACAGGTTTTTCCACTTGCTTCTCAAAACTGCTGCCACATGTCAGCTGTGCTTATGCCAGATTAATTCATTGGACAAACAGTGTGAAGAAAATGCATTAACTGTTGATTCATACGTTGCTTAAGGTATGATAGCTTAGGGTGTCTGTGCAGCAAGTGCTCCTGAAAAACTGGGGGAAACTAACACTGGTGTTTCCAGAGTATGGCAGAAGAATAATCTCTTTCTGCCCAATTTCAAATATTTAATGTAGTTTTTTTAGGGTTCTATAAGTGGATCAGTTTATAGATTTGCAAATAAATTTTAAAGAAATGGAAAAAGCCCATAGAGAGAAACATTTCCTGTTTAACCTGTGCTACATGGACAGGTATATTGCTGTTTCAGAGTGGCGGGAACAGATTGAGGATGCTAGGTGACTGGAGCAGACTGATGAGGGAATACTTTACATCTTATTCTAATACTGAGGGCGGAATAGTCTTAGAAAAATCAAATCAGTATATATTTTATCTATTTCTTGGCTTTTTTCTTTTTAATTCAGCACTGCCTGTGAAGATTGTTCATTTCTCCAGTGTTCAGCATAAAAATAGAAAGGCCCCTTACAGTCGTGACTGTAGAGAACATGACTGTTATCCTGCACATCTGCACTGTGTCTCACACAGGTTTAATTACTTCCATATCAGATAGAGCAGGAGTATGTGAAATTTGTGAATTGGTGGGTTTATTTGTGTATTATGTGAGTCCAGATTTATGTTTTCATTGCCTATCATGGTGCACATGGGTTTGGCAAGTACAAATGTGTGATGTGACATTTACAATGTTGTGCTGTCTTGCATCATAACCATCCACTGAGCTTCTGCATGTGCAGACACTGTATCCTGATATCACTAGATTGCTTTGCCTATCTCAGTTTTAGAAACTTTGACATGGGGTGTTACTTCTTTAAAAATACTTGTACTTTGCTGGGAGGGTGATGGAGATGTCAGTACCTGCATGATGGTGTTTTCTGGGCAATGGATGCTACGTTAATGAAAAGTAATTTTTGGGTTCGTATTATGGCAGCTGTATAAAATAGGTATTTAGCAGTTTGTGTTACTGTTCTGGAACAAACTTCAGAAGTAGCATTTTAAAAATGCTCTCAAAGCCTTTAGCTCTTCATAATTCAACTTCAAATTCAATCCTGTTTCACTGATGTTGATAGGAATTTGTGATTAACAAATAATCAAGATTGCTGGCAGGCAGCCTGCAGCTTTCTTTTCCAGTTGTATTTTTCTGTTCATACAAGTACATTGGTGACTCTGTTTTTTGCTCACTGTCTTATTCTCTTGGCTCTTGCTCTGTTTTTTGAAATACTTGGAGAAGATATTTTTCCCTGAAAGCTTAGGATGTTGGCTTTGTTTATGAACTACAGTATTTGTCAGTTCTAGAGCACTACTTTTATGATTAGTTCTCTTTATGTACTAGAAGTGTGACTGTTTGTTTATCCCTCCTGTAAAGATAAGATTGATTTCTGGTACCAGCAGATTACAGTTGTGCTACCTTTGCATCTAGATGGGCTACGTATCTTTAACTAAAATCACTTAATTTCCAGATGACAATTATGACATTACCTCTGTCTGTCTTTGAGAAAGTAGTCAGCTGGGCAAATCCATAACAGTTTATATTTCTATTAAAGCTTATAGAAGTAGGAAGAATAATAATAATTATTATATGCCACATGACATGGCAGGAGGGTGTATGCTGTGCATTGTGCACTGCTGATGGCAGTGAGCAAAGTGACACTGCTCCTCTTCTGCAGCACCCTCTGTGATTGCTCACGTGGTGGCTCTAATACAGAGGAAAGCCACATTCCTGGGTCAGACACATGCATGCACTAAACGCCTGGAAAACCCATCCAGGAATGGCTTTTCAAAAGTCCAGAACTCTTAAAAGCAGCTGGTAGCAGGCTGAGAGTGGAATGAACTGCTTGGTGGAACACAAAGGGGAACCCCACTTTTCTTCTCATCTAGCCTTTTCTCACTCTTCCCTATAGCTGAATTTGAGAATTGTGCTGAGTTTTTCTGGCGGGTGATTAATGTTAGATTTTGCAATGGGCCTGGGTTTCTCTCCTAATACACGTCAGAGTAGAAGGTGCTCAGTGACTCAGGTGTGACTGGCACGCTCTGAAGGTTGACTCATTCTTAGTCACATCTTTTCTTAAGGAAATTTTGATGAGTATAGTCTTGGACTAGTAGATACCTAAATACAGAAACTCTGTCTTCACTAGGTAATTGTTTTTTGTTCTAATAAATGTATTTCCAATTTACTTGTTACATCACAATTGGGTTCCTCAGAATACTGGGGGAAATGCTGTGTTAAGCACAGTTGTCTGTAAAGTCAGCTGTGATGATAGAGATAATGTTTGCTTACCCATTTTGGACTCCTCTGCTTTTAATTCTTCCTGGTGTGTGTGAATTTTTTTCGCTTGTTTTATCAAAAAAGCTACAATAAAAACATGCACTGCACAACCTGAAGCAAAACTGCCTGAAGTCTTCTGAGCAGCCTATTACATAAATAGATATGAAGAACATGCTGTGATATCATCCAGTCTTTCCCATTATGTATGACAGCATGTAATTATAAAGGTTAAAAAAACCCCATTGCCCACGAGCACAAATTCCACAGAATGTCAGCAGAGCCAATGGCACTTAATTTGATTAGGTATTTTCATAAATCAGCTCTGCTGACTACTGCAGAGGTAGTTGAGGATGAGACAGCTCCAGTTGCCCATCCCAAATCTGGAGGTGATTAGTGCTTCCTCATATGGGGTTTGGCAGACCAACGTGGTTACTTATATCTCAGTTGTTTCAGCTCAGCATGAACATTTTATGTATTAGTGTTCCTCAGGAGCAAGGAAAAGGTCTCAAAAATTTAAGTGTGCCCCCCTTCAACCTAAACTGGCAATTCTTGTCTCCACAACTGTTCATGTTATTAGAAGTTTTCGGTCAGGAGCTTTGAGAGGTGTCTTTAGAATGGACCAAAGACCAGATGTCATTGTTCAAAGTGTTGGCTTTAGCACTTGCTGTAGGCAAAGAATGAGTCAATGCCAGACCTGTGGGAAGCACCTGAGTTTCTGGCTTTCTGTGCTTCTCTGCCATCACCTGTTGGGCTTGAGCATGCTCATTTCATAGCCACATAATGATTTTCTAAAACGCTGTTTACACACCTTGCATAACTAGAGCAGTGTATAATAATAATAAATTACTTTTATTACTATAATTTTGTATATAGGTAAATATTTTGGTTGGAAAAATACCCATCTATCAGGTTCCAGATTTTTAGTATTATCAGAAGGCTACACTGTTTAAAAATGAATACTTCAAACATATATAACCTTTAAAAAAGATTTTGCAAAATGCTGAGAGTTTATATATATCATTATTATGTACTTGATAAGTATTTTGGGGTTTATTCATTTTGTTTCACATGCATTTCCTAGACTTCAAGCATGCTTATGTCCTTTCACTTAGAAATTACTAGGCAGCCCCATTCATACTCTGCAAGAACTTCAGCAAGGTGGGTTTTTGTTTTACCTGCAGTACCGAGGACTGCTCTGAGTCTTCGCATCTACATCAAGATTGGGAGACTTGAAGATCTAGGATTTGTTAGTTATTATCATCATCTCCTGTGATTAAATGCTGTAGAAATTACCAACCTAGGCACAGCATTTATACAATATTCTATAATAAAAACACCCAAGATAGTGAAACTTTGGCATTTTCAAAAGCAGTGGTGAATCATTAACCCTTTCACTCATCAATTGTGTAAGTCCCTGCAAGCCAACAGTGTGCATAGAGGTACAGTGATTAACGTAGCAGTTCCAGCAAATCAGTCTGTGTCTGGTTTCTTTGTGTGTTTGCTTGTTTTAAGGACATAACCTAGACAGGGCTAGTCACACTTGTGAATCTGACAGCAGTGCTGACATCCAATTTCAAATGCTCAATGTGGCAGCAACAGTAGCTCGTGTTATCTCATCTGGTAATAATCAGATATTAGTTATTTTTAAAAATGCAGGTAACAGGTATTTGCAGAGCATAGTCCATTTAGGCTCCTTTAGCTGATGATGTGATCAAGAAAAAACAGTTGTGGAAAATTCTTGTAATTCTTGAGCCTTTGACATAAAAAAATTGGATGGATAGGTGGATATACTTTTATCTCCAGCTAGTTCCTCATCCCCAACAAAAGAAATAATATCTCTACACATCTTGAATCCCTTTTTTTTAATGAGAATGCTTTTATTTTCCTAGCAGTTGAATAAGGGGGAATAAAGGATGTTAACAATGCTTAATATTAAGTATGTACCACTATCAACATTTGTTGCTATAGTAAAGGGCAGCATAACCCAAGCAGAAGCAATGCATCTCTGTCAAGTACCAGATCATATAGTCAGGAAAACTGGCACTGACACCATAATTAGTTTGTCCCTCTCAGCCCTCCCCCTGAAAAGAGATTTGGTGGTGGTGGACATAAGTACTTTTGACAGAATTCCTCGCATGGCTTGCTAGAGCACTTGTACAGAAATTCTTCTTGTAGCAGGTATACTTTCAATTTATTTGACTGCACATTCCTTCAATATTATGTCTTTTTCTTTGACATATCTAAGCTAATTTTAGACAGTCTTTGACTTGCAACTTTTACCTTCTAAGAGATGATTTATGTTACCAATGTAACACTGGAGTTTGCTCAAACTTCTTACAGAATACCCACAGATAGTAGATTGTCACAGTCTGAACTGGCCAGATTGTCTCAGGAGCCTGACTTGATTGTCAGGTGCTGGATTACCATCATTACTTTTTTTAGCTGGGTTCCTTGTACTCACTCTGTCTAATTATTCCATCTTACCAGCTTCTTAATGAATTAATTTCAACCAAGTTTGATAGAGGGGAAGAAGACAAAGGTCAAGAACTCAAAGTGCTCGGTGCATATCAAATTATGTGTGAGTTAGCTCCACCTAAGACACTGAAGAAAGGGCAGGGGGAACAATTTAATAAAGCCCTGGTCTCAACAACAATTTCAGGAAGAGTGAATTCCTGTCATTTTTCAGGAATCTCTATCCACCTGCAGTACGGATATAACATGGATTGTAAAATATTCTTCCTGCAAATAAATTTTGGAGGGGATCTTGACTCCAAATTGGGCAAAGTATTTCAGTGTTGAAACATAAAATCCACTGGCATTACTACACTAAGATCTGATTCAATTTCCCTAATGATCTTTAGGAGTTTGCCAATAAATTCAGCAAAGCCGTGACCCAAGTAGGAATGTCAGTATTAGTTATGTGAAACTTGAACATCCTAAACAGGTTTTCCCATCTGTTACTGATAATACCTCAGCACGTTAAAAACCTCTCACCATTTACAGCTTAGGTTTGGCATACAAGTGGAAACCAATCTGAGGAAATCTGTTTGCCTAAGAATGACCTTTAAAAATTAAGGCTGTATTTACTTCTTTGAGTTTTCATATTCCTTGAGAGCAGGACATTGTGAGGAAAGTGGGTTATTACAAGTATCTAAATAGGACTGGAAAAATATTTTCCTCAGTATAGTTGGATAACATGATGTGTGTTAACTTGTGTGGCCTGGTCTCATTTCAGATGAAGAGGTTATCTGTCCTGCCCCAACAGTGTCTTTTGCTGATGACATGTCTCCTAATGGCCTTGGAAGCTGTACCTATAGACATAGATAAAACAAAAGTCAAAGCAGAAGGCCATGTAGAAGGAGAGAAGGTAGAAAATCCAGTAAGTATAAAGAAACTGATCTGATTGTTTATCCTAATTGTTAATAATCTGGATAGAGCAAGCGCCTTCAGAAGGAAACTAATATTCCCCAGTACTGTCAGTGTGTGCGCCACCTACTATGGGAGGTTCTGTTTGAATTTGCTCTTTATTTTTTTTCAATGAGCTGCTAAAGGTGAGGTGGCACATGGGAGGAATTCCCAGCTTGCAACAAGAGGAGCATACAGAGACTTACTTCAAGTGATTGGGTGGTGCCTTAGGAAATTCCACTCACTGATTCCAGCTCAGTGTTTCAAACTGAACAGTAACAAATTAATTGCATTGTTTAAAAAAACCCACACACTATATTAATGGGATAGACATTTGTGTATTACAAGGATTCCTAATCACTTTCCTCTTCCTTGTCAGTTGCTGAAGCAAATGGATCATAAATTGTCAAAGGGCAATGATGCAAACCTGAAAACACAAAGACATGTAAGGCATAGTGTCTGCATTGCTAAGATTAGTGTCAGTTTAATAACTGTATTTAAACAAAACTAATTTACTATTTTTGTTTGTCAGTATATTCTTTACTACTCTTCACTCAATTTCTTTTTTTTTTTTTTTTTCTTTTTAAGGATACAGGACTTTATTATGATGAATATCTCAGGCAAGTAATAGATGTCTTGGAAACTGATAAGCATTTCAGGGAGAAACTCCAGACTGCTGATATAGAAGAAATAAAGGTAGGTTCAAAAAAAAAAAAAGAGTTAAATTGAGGTTAATTAAATCCACAATCATGAGCCATGTGTGTTGTATTCTTTCTTCCTTTAGTTCCTTGCTCTATCTAGGTGGTGGCTGTTTTGCATTGCCCCTTCAGGAGCTAAAAATTTAGGAAGGGATGAGTAGGAAACAGTCTAAAGGGACAGTCTTATGGAGGAGCTCGTGCCTTTTGTGTTTCCTTTAATCCCTCATGTTGCTGTTGGCAGCTTGTGGCATCTTTTCCTTCTGTGCTGTATGTACTGTCACCCTCGGAGATTCCTCTCCATTTCCAGGTTCTTGCAATACTCATCAGTGGCTGCTGCTGCCTTGTACCTTCCCTCAAGCCTAACAGCCCTGCTTGAGTGGATGAGGCACTTGGTGTGCTTCTCACAGTTCTTCTGAACTCAGCTGAGAATATTTGATCAAGAAGTTTGCCACAAACTTTATTAGGCATTGCTCCTTCAAGGTTATGGTCGTGCTCTTTGCAGGAGCAAGATGCTTAGAAACTCTTTTTTTCTGAAAGCTTTTAGCATTCCTCTGTTTCTATAACCATAGGCATAAAAATTTTGAATCTGCTCTTCAAAAAATTGTTGAGATTCTTACAGGGCTTCAGTATTGCCAGAGACTGCCATTAGTCTGCTGTCTCCCAGCTTATGTCTAATGGGAATCCTAAAGGCTTCTTTTCTTCCAGTGTTTATGCATGACTTCTTTGTTTTTTGACAGAGTGGAAAGCTAAGCAGAGAGCTTGATTTAGTAAGCCACCATGTGAGAACACGGCTGGATGAACTGAAGAGACAAGAGGTAGCAAGATTAAGAATGTTAATTAAAGCTAAAATGGATTCTGTTCAAGGTAAGAATACAAAACTTATCTAGGTGAGTTACCAGAGGGAATTGTGTTAGAGAAATGTCAAAGTCCAGCAGTTGTGCATTGTTTGTTGTCACCAATAATGACTAAACTGAGAGTGAGTGTCCTTTCTGAGCTGCCCTGGAGCCATTAAATACCTGTCTTTATAGGAAACTGGGGAGAAGAGAAAAGCCATCTCTGTTTTATAAATAACTGAACTTGTTTCTGTCAGTGGATTTTACAGATACTTGCACCTCTTATTTTTGTAATGCATCAGTTCATAGGTTACTCACAGAGAACCATTAGCATAGTAGGACTGTGTTTAAGAAAAAAAACATGGCACAGTATTTCATATCGTTAGGGGGTGCAAAATTAATTTTTTTGGTCAGTATTTTCCTATTATAAAGGTGTTTGCAAGTCTTCAGGGAGAATCCCAAGGAATTGAATATGTAATGCATCAAATAAAGTACTCCTAGAATAAGGATCTGTCTTGCAGACTGAGCAAATTGAGATGTGGCAGATAGACTGAAGAAGTGTGCACATGCAAATAAAAGTTCATGGGGATGTTGTTCCTGTTGCAGACATCAGTCCAGTGACGTCATGGTGACATTCACAGCTAGGTGACAGCAGCTAATGATAGCTCTGTGTGTACACAGTTGTTTTAGGTATTTGAGGTTTAATGGTCTGATTAGTTCTACCCCACTCAGCTTTCATAAATCAATAGTAACTAACAGTGTGTGCTTTAGAAAAATAATTCCCTCCAGTACCTCAGATCTTATTGTGTAAATGTGAGCTCTTACAATTGGGAAGAGATTATTGCAGTTCAGAATATTCAGATGAGTACTGAGATGTAAAAACATTTTGCAGAGTTTATAATCAGCTTTGCCCATGAGTGCTTCACATCATATACAAGTATGGCTGGATTAGCTATAAAATACAGCTGCATCTACACACCTAGACAAGATCTTGGAATATGCACAGGGGGAATTCTATAGCAGCAGGCAGAGTGGTTTGACTTCTTTTTATTTGCTCTTGTAATCTTTTACCTATAACACCACTTAGTATCTTAGTCTTCTGTCTGATCTACAAAAAGAAAAAAAAAGGCACACAAAGCCCTCCTCTTTTCTTTCCTCTCAGCTGGATCAGGTTTAAAAAAACTCAGACAACTAGATCTGAGATTACATTCAGCATGTATTCAGTCCTCACCCAGATGTGTTTTTGAACATTTTCACCAAGATCCAGAAGAATGTTAGGAGTTGAGTCTCAGATCATACTCAGATCAGTAATGTGGCAAGTAAATAGTGTCAAATAGAAAGAATCTTTTCCCCTAAATGTAAGAGATGGAGAAAAATGGGTTTGGAGGTTGATTTTTTTTACTGTTTGTTGGTTTTTCTTAAGTCCATTATTACACTTCTAAAAATGTTTCAAACACAAAGACACATATATTTAAACAGAATTTATGATCTCACCCGGGAGGAATGATGGTTGAAATCTGCTCTGGCCAGTGTTTGCTGTTTTGTGTTAATACAAACATGGCATTGATTGTAAAGCAGATAGTTTGTGACAGAACAGTATGTTCAAAAATGTGATTTTCAATTTTTTTTAACAAATAAAATATTCTTTGCTAAGCCATCTAGTAGAAGCTTGTCACAACTGTTGTACTTAACATATCAAAGCATATGCTTCTTAAGAGAATGTTATTATGTAGCATTAGTGTTCAGAGACCATGGTAACAGCTAGAAAAGCTGTGGTAGAATTGTGTTCAGTTGTTAGGGCATTGTGTGTTGATATTGGTGGGTATCACTCCTGTCACAAGGAAGAGAAAATGTTTCCAGCTTTTAGACACAAGACCTGTCTCCCCACTCTCTTACGCTTCTCTTTTTTCCACAATGAGGTTTGAATAGCTGCTTATTTGATTTGATACAATTTTACACCATATTGTACATAAATCTTTGGCCAGATGTGTCATTTGCAAAATGTCCGGGGCAGTAGAAGAGTTGGACTTCTCCCCACGCAGGAAAAACATACAAGTTGTTAGATTTGGTAGAGCACATTTCAACTATCTCTTTTATATAAAAGAGAATAAATTTTTTTTTAGTTTGTAAAGCTCAAATTGATCATACTTTTCACTTGCTGAAACAGAAGCTGTAATTTGTGCATGTAAAATGATTGTGTGCAATGCAGCACTGACCCATCAGAAGGAATGTAGCGCAAATTGCCATCAAGTCTGTCAGGAGAAGCAACTTTGGAACTGTTACTGTAGTTTCCTCCAACAATGAAAAAAATATTCAGTCCTTAGGGAACCTCAGGTACTTACAAGGCATAAGCTCCCTCATTAAAGACTTCTTGATTTTTCTGGATTTCAAATTTACTTTAATGTTTCACACATATACCTTGTTCTTCCAGACACTGGTATAGACCATCAGGCTCTCCTGAAGCAGTTTGAGCACCTGAACCATCAGAATCCTGACACCTTCGAACCTAAAGACTTGGATATGCTGATCAAAGCAGTGAGTGCAGATAGGAACTGCTGTGGGGGTTGGGGTTTTATTATGCTTTTTGCCTCTGGTAAAGGGAAATCCTTTCCTAAATACCACATTTTATAAATGACATGCAGTTTTCATTTTCAGAGAAAAGTCAGTTGTCTCCATGCACACTTGAAAACTGTTGCCAGTGTGCATGAAGCAAAAGAGTCCATAAATTTTGGGATGTCACCTTAACAGGACTTAACATTCATATGCTGGTACAAGCAACTTTGGGAATAAAACACAACTTTCTGAGGGCCTTTAAATTACTTATGGGCAAGATATGGGTACATTTTTCCGAAGTGGTTTTTTTTTTATTTCTGTTTCTAAATGATATAGGAGTCTCTCAGAATTATGTAAATAATAATCTCTAGCCTAGCCAGATGAATTTTGAGATCTACTGTATAGACATCAAGCTGCAAAACCACAGCAGTGTAGAATTTGAGACAGCAATATTAGAGACTGCTTATACTGGGCATGGCATTCAGTGTCTGTTCAGCAGATACAGTACCAGTCACAGGTGTGTGGGGTTTATTCAGGGGATGCAGTTAAGCTAAGCATGGCTTTTTTCAACTGCTAGAGAAAAATGGACTTTCCAGAGGGAAAATGTCTCAGGTATACTTCAGAGAGCACTGCATGTCTGACATGAGAATTTGAACAGTTTTTTATACTTTCAAAATAAATTGAAAGATAATTTCTGTGTAATTTTTTTACCCTTGGAAGATTTTATGTCCATTTTCTGTAGAATTATTCTTTATAGAGATACTACAATTTTTCTAAACATTTCTGAACATCACTTCTGGGAAAATTCTAGTTCATTTGGAGAAGCATATCCTTAACAAGGCAGTGCTTTTTTTAACGTATTTTATTTTGTCTTCTCATTTGTCAGCCAAGATACTGACAGGGTGTAATCTTAGTTTTGGAATTGTTTTAAAAAACATATGGTGAACCTGAAAAGTAAAATGTAAATAAAGGAGAGACAGTATCAGGTATAAACATGTTACTTTGAAAAGCACTACCAAAACTTTATTACTTTGGCCTGTATGAAAATGACACAACTTTAAACTCTATACAAGAACTTGTCAGAAATTCTCCTCTCATACCCTTTCTCTCCATTTAATTGTAGGGGTTTTTTATTTAATCTGTTTTATTAAGCTGTTGCAAACTATTATTAATGGAGGCGCTTCAGTCATTAAACTGTTGGATAAACCACAAATGTTCTTATTCTGAAATGATCAAGGAGTTAATGGTACTGTTAGTGTAGGGCTTTATTAACTTGAGTTCATTTATTACTCGCTGATGAGAAAGGACACCTTGAAGCCTTCTTACAGCACCATGTAATTGCAAAAATTGTCCAACAGATGAACCATTACAAATTAAATTCTGTGAAAATGACTAAGGGAGGAGAGATGTTTCTGCATCACTGTCATGTGAAAGGAACCCCCAGCCAGTCTGCCTTGAATAGCCAGCCTTGCCCACTGATCTGAACAATACAGTGTTTTTAATGTCAGATTATGTTACATAATCATCTGTCTGCATATATCCGTATTTTTAGGCTACAAGTGACCTGGAAAACTATGATAAGACTCGCCATGAGGAGTTTAAGAAATATGAGATGATGAAAGAACACGAGAGGAGAGAGTACTTAAAAACACTGGATGAAGAGAAGAGAAAGAGAGAAGAATCCAAATTCGAGGAGATGAAGAAAAAACATGGAGATCACCCTAAAGTTCACCATCCTGTAAGGCTGCTGCCTGTTCTTACGTGACTGAGTGTGAGCTTTCCTTTCCAGAGAGAAAAAGCTAATACACAGAAGGGTGTATTTTGTTTGTTCTCATCATTTGCCTCCTCTTACTGACATGGGAGCGGAGAGTGGGCACACTGCTGAGAGCATTACAAACCCCACTGTATAAACTCTCAGTCTTTCTGTACAGATGGGTTATTTGCTGCCAGAATTCTTATAAAGACACTGAAATTCATAAGGAAGAAGCCAGAACAGTATTCAGGACTGTAGGGTTGCCTGCATGGTATGCCTGGCCTGCAAGGAACTGCACCACAGTGCCATTTGCTCTTGGAAAGGCAAAATAATTCAGCTCCCTTCAGCTATTGTTTCTGGACAGGGCTGTGTGGCCATGACTGACTATTACAGGTGCTCCTTTCCAAAGATTATGCATTTCCTTTACACTCCCTCTTTCCCCAGGCCTTTCTGTTTAATGAAAGTATTAGACCTGACCAAAAGGGAATGAAGGAAAATGCCACTGATTCCATTTGCCACATGACTAAACAACAAATAAAGCAAGCCTTTCAGAGAAACCATAATGCCAAGGTAATGCAGGGAAATTACACTGAATTGTCTTTTGAATAGTTTTTCTTTGTAACCAATCTATAGGGAAGCAAAGATCAACTGAAAGAGGTGTGGGAAGAAGCAGATGGACTAGATCCTAATGAATTTGACCCCAAAACATTTTTCAAATTGCACGGTAAGAGGTTGCATTTTAATCTAATGAACTAGTGAAGTGACTTTGTTACATTCTGCTGAGGACAGGTTTGTCATATGTTAAGAGGAAGTCTTCCCCTCAAGCCACTTGGATGAATCTGAATAGTACAGAGGAGAAAATATTTATTTCTGTTTGTAAATTTCATGCAGTATTATAAAATGAGTTAAAAATTGAAAAACATTCAGGGTTTTGTTTAACTACTCCTAAAATCGTACAGGCAAAACCCACCAGTGATTCCTTAGGGAAGTATGGGTACTGTCCATATCTATAACTTTGCTTGCACAGTATGTACTGGGAATAAATCTGCAGAGGTTTGTGTAAGGGCAAAACCTGCTTTCTCATCATCTCTGCAGCTAAGTACCAGATGCCCCTAATCTTTGGAGTGGTCAGAGAAGGGCCAAGCCTCTTCAGAAGTTGCAAAATTCTCTTGATAAAACAAAAGCCCTCTAATCCTGCCTTCTAGATTTCTGAGGAATGAGCAGCTAGAAACAATAAGGAGTAGTGGAGATGAGGATGCATCTCAAGGAACACCTTGCTTTATATGTGGTGATGTCACCATGTAACCTTATGTTCTGATGTTGTTAAATGCTTCATGATAAAGTGTCCCTAAATAGATCCTGCCTGGCACTAGGCTGCAAAGGGTTGAACAGTACATGGAATTTGACTACTCTCAAAGATGATTTAGATAAAGAGAAGTGTTCTTGTTTGAGTCTAAACTTTTAACTCAGTTTATAACATAGGTAATAAGCATGTATTACAGAATCATAGAATGGTTTGGGTCCAAAGGGACCTTAATGATCATCTAGTTATAGGTGATAGTTACTAAATCTTACCTCTTCTTTCTAGAAAGAGATTTTGAAAGATAGCTTTCGGAAATTTTTTGATAGCTTGTTTGTGCAAAACCTACCAAAACAGAAATAGCTGAAATCACCTGTTGCCTTAGGGCTTAGTATAGAGAAAACTTTGAAGCAATTGCACAAAAATATTGGGTAATAATTTGAAGTGGCTGTTTTCTTTCATTTCAGAGGTAGTGTAACAGTATTCAGAGCACAGTGTAGGGTAAAAGATGGATCATTAATTATCAAGTATTCTCCTCTCTGCATCTGTCATGAAAAGTCATCTTACACTTATCTCAAGTGCTGCATGTTTATATAGATTTTCATGTAATTCTTTACTTTTTTGGGGGGTCATATTGTCAGTTAAAGGTTTTTCTGCAGAATCTTGTTGCTCCTGAGTCTAATTACAAATGTAGTGGTTAAATGGGGGGAAACTTGTTCTCAGCAATATTTTTTGGCAGTTGCAGTGTGCGCAATCCTGTGGTGACCTGTTTCAGTTTGTTAATCTAAGAAGTGGAGAGATTGCTCCAGACTTGCCCAACCAACCACAAGTGACAATACACTCCAGCCAATGCTTGATAAAAGCCTAAACAGAAGAAACAACCTATGTAACCAGTTTCTTGTTAAATGTGTACACTGATCCTTTCTGAACTCTTGGAGATCTATTACGTGTATGACTTTCTGCATGTACTCAACTTGTATTTTTAAATCTTCTTTTTGCAGATGTCAATAATGATGGTTTCCTGGATGAGCAAGAATTAGAAGCTCTGTTTACTAAAGAGGTAAAAAAAATTATTCAGAAGTTTAATTTCTTTCAGTAAATGGTTACAGCAATGTCTGTTTTTCCCAAGTATATTTGGGGGTTTTGGACTACAAAATAGAGTATTCATGCCGAGTTTCATGCATCCTTAATATTTTTATAAAAGTGTAAAACCTGTCAGCAAGCAAAATAAAGTAGTTGAAGCATGGGAGTCAGACATCAGAAATCTAGTGCTCATGTATTCTCTGCCCCAGGCTTGCTGGAGGTTCTATAACTAATCTGCAGGATAGGTATTACCTGTGTAAATTGCAGTGTAGAGAGCTGCTCTCCCTACATGCAGCCTGATAAAGGTTCTGAAGCTGGGCACCTATGCTCATTCAGTGTTCATCAACAAGTGTGATAAGAAAAAGGGTCACACTTGTGTGACTTGGCTCAGGGACAGCACTGTGGAAGTGGCTACAAAAGTTTAATGTATTTTATGTCTGGTTAGTTTGACACACATGTACATCTGATAAAGTAGACAGGCTCTTGGTTTCTTTAAGGTTTGTTGTCTGAAAATTTAACTCTGGTACAATAATTTGCCATAATCTCTTTCACTACAATGAAGATACAGTGCACTCTTTTTTGGCAGATGTCTCACTGTTTTATAGTTTTGTAGTGTAAAACCTAACAGCCTGGGGCCTTAAAATTACCTGTGGCTGGGCAAGGGAAGCTCAATGCCTGAGAAAGCCAAGTAGAAGCACATAAGCATGAACTCTCCAAAAAGAGATTGTGCATGAAGAGAAGTGAACCATTACATTTGGCACTGAATTTGTCTTGTGATACCCTGAATGCTTACGGGGTCAGCTGCACACCCTGGTGAAAAAGCCACTCTCTCCTGTTCCAGAAGCCACATGGAACCTCTGCCTGCTTTGAATCAAATGTAGGATCAGACTGTGCACATTGAGGTCAACTTGACTGTAACATCCACAGCACTGAGTTGTAACAGATCACATGAATTAACTGAAAACTTCATTCTTTTGAAAGAAAGGCTCACTTGTTGCTTAAGTACTGGGCTGAAAGAGGAAAATTGCACACACAGAGAACATCTCACACCACTTTTTCAGATATGCTCTGCCATTTGAATGAGCAGCCTTTTTTTCAAACTAACATGTACTAATTTTAAATTTCAGTTAGAAAAAGTTTATGATCCCAAGAATGAAGAGGATGACATGGTTGAAATGGAAGAAGAAAGGCTGAGAATGAGAGAACATGTAATGAATGAGGTGGGGGCTGGTTCCCTTCTGTGTTCAAAAAATACAGTTCTTCTAACATGAAGTGTTGTCTAAGTGCAGCAGAAAGGGATGGCCTGTCACACTTGAGTGCTGCTTGTGCTGGGATTCATGCCAAGTTATAATTCTCAAGCCTTGTCCTCTATTCTGATGTAATGCCTGCTGACTAGTTTTTATTTAAGGAGTTCCAGAGAAGGAATTGTTCTATAGCCTCGGTTGTTTGCAGATACTGAGGTTCAACAGAAATTCCTTGTGAGTTTCGTAGGAAGGAAGGCTCTAAAGGAAGACTCTAAAGTGCTTTGGCACTTGGCAAATGGGTAAGATTTAGGTGTGAGAAGAGGGAGTAGAGAAATGTCTTCTTTCATATAGCTCAGCTTTGTCCCTTTAAAAGGAGGCTCAGAGCTCAAGCTATCGCCTGTGATAGTGAAAACCTTCACTGGGTCTGATGGGTTTTCAGCTCAGGAAACACAGGAATGGAAAGGGGGTGTTTTGAACCGCTGTGTTTTCTACCCAGATTTTTTTTGTATTCAACTGTATTCCTTAAACTTGAGGAACAGAGCAAGGCTAGTCCTCTATTAGTCATAAAGGGAAGTATTTCCTCCCTTCCCCTTAAAGGATTCCAACACAATTCAGTTGGGTGGGATTTGTGTTTTTCAAAACCTCCCCCTGCAGCAGGGGAGATAATTTTATAACTGTGAGTCAGAGTAGTTACCAGAAAGCTACAAAACTTTTTCTCAAAAAAAAAAAAACAACATACATTCCACTAGTAGTGTTTGGACTGTGAGCACAAGTGTTTCCAATAAAGCCAGTGAATTTTGAAGTAAAATGTCAGGTTTTACTTTGTAGTTCTATTTTTGTTAAGCTACACAGGCTTGTGAGAAAAACTTTTAGAAAATGTTGTGGCTACTACATACTTGAAAGTAATTATATTTGATTGATGAAATTAAAACATTAGCTCCTCCAAAACCTCTCCTTTAGACTGAGCTTAATTTTTGCTTCAAATAGGTTGACATCAACAAGGACCGGCTAGTGACTTTGGAAGAGTTCCTGCGAGCTACAGAGAAAAAGGAATTTTTGGAGCCAGATAGCTGGGAGGTAATGAAAATGTGTTCCAAGTACAACATACAGCACCATTACCAGCACTTGGAGCAGGAAACCAAACGGCATGTCTGTGACCTTTGGTTTTTTTCAGCTCTGCTCTGGTATGTGTGTCGTTAAACCCCTCAGCTGAATGTAGCATTCAGCTGCGGCAGCTTAAATGTAATGCAGATGTGAACTCCACCAAAGGAAAAGGTCTGGCGCCACCCCGGGGATTCGGGAAGAGCTTTTCACACGTGCTTTTCAAATGGAAATGGACATTTTGTTTATGAATCACTTCAAAGGGAAGATAAGAGCTCAGCTAGAAGAATGAGGATATTTTCATCCTACATCTAAATCCGTGGTAGAGTTTTGTTGAGAAAATAGCCGAGAAATTACTGTTTTGCCGTTTTCATTGAGTGTACACAGTGTCATGTCTCTCTATTTTGTTCTGAGGGTTTTTTAGTGAACCGTGCTAGAATTTCACTAAGAAAGTAAAAAACACCATGCTTTCCTGGCTAATATTCATACTTGTACATATTTTCTTTTAGACACTAGATCAACAGCAGCTCTTCACTGAGGACGAGCTAAAGGAATTTGAAAATCACATTTCCCAGCAGGAAGATGAACTTAGAAAGAAAGCAGAAGAACTTCAGAAACAGAAGGAAGAGCTACAAAGACAGCATGATCAACTTCAGGCTCAGAAACAAGAGTTTCAACAGGTACATGTGTGAGGACAGCATATATTTGTTTTAATCTTTTCTCTGTCCTTATATGAGTAATGGCTCTTTACAATTCCCAGCTCTAGAGATTTACCTCTGCTCTCATATGAGTCCCAGCTGAATTCTAAACGAATGGTACCACAGTAAAACATAGTCTGGTGTTCTGAATTAAAGCAACTCGGCACTATACCCACTAGGAAAGACCTTACATAACTGCAAAATTTGGTTTAGGTGTATTCATTTATGTCACATCAGAGAAAGCTAACAAATTCAGCTGTTTCGAGTTTTTCAGCTGTTTTATTTCATTTTTCACCAGGTTGTAAAACAGATGGAACAAAAGAAACTACAGCAAGGAAATCCTCCTGCAGGACCAGCTGGAGAACTGAAAATCCAACCCCGTACGTGTCTTTCTGTGTAGATACACAAACTTTAAAATAAGACGTGCAATGTAGAAGTCATTACCTCCACATTTTGTGTTAAAGCTATTAACTTAGTGCAACTTTAATGACCTCTGGAGATAAGTTCACTAAGCTGTCTTTCAGAGGGAAGTATGTAACTTTTCCAAGTACTCCTGAAATCTCACTGCTTTTAGGTCCACAGTAAGAAACCAGAGCCCTAACACAAGGCATCCAATGGGCAGAGAAGGAGGATTGTGTTGTATTAGTCTGAAATACTGAGATCTAGAGCATCCAGGGAAGAACAGGGACATACAAAAGACAAAGTCTCACGATCTGTGGCTGCATTGCAGTCTCAGGCTGCAGAACAAATCAAAGCATTTAAAATCCTCAGTGGCAAATTTACCAGCAACTGGATGCAGTGTGACACAAGAAGTTAGCCTTGGGCAGTATGAACGACCAATTGCTTCAGCGCCCTCAGGAGAAGGCAGTGGTGTAATAAATCACTGCATTTCATCACTGGTGGCAGCAAAACAGTCAGGTATATATTAGCACTTCTTATCCATAGCAGATTGCCCAGGTTTCCTTTGTGCTTTAAAGGGGCTCTGCTGCCCCATGTATCCTAAATTAGCTTTTTCTTGCTCTCTAGAAAGGTTGAAACTATGCTGGCTTTATTGGTTTCCATGTTCATGTGCTGACATGATCAGTGAAGCTCAAGAATTTCTTGACATTAATCTCAAATACAAGCTTCAGATCTATCCAGGCAGCCTTTTGAGTACTAGGAGCTCTTAACTGCTCCTGCAGGGCCAACAGTGGGATTTCAAACTTCAGGAGCTGAGTTCAGTGATTACAGCTTGCCTTTTTGGGTACCTGAAATTCTGCCCACTCAGTTCTGTGAAGGGAAGTGATGAGATTTCAGAACCAATTTAATTCTGCCTTTTATATGCTTTGAAACTGCCTGTGGGTAATTTCATTTCATGATCTTTAATTCCAAGAGCCTGAATTCCCTTCACCTTCAGTAAAAGTGTTGTGTGTAGTTGCAGATAATACATCTTTTGATACTGGAAATATTGTAGCAGATACTGTTCTTAACACGTGTATTGTTTTATGTAAAATCCTTCTGTGAAGTCATTTAATTAGGTGTCATGAGAATTCATTATATTACCCAGAACTAGTCACTACTCATTCACTGAATCAGGGATGTCCAAGTAGACACTACTTTAAATCTGTAGGCCACTGGAGCTACTAAGAGTAATTTAAGGAAAAAAAAATTCCAGAAAGGGAGCTGCATGTTCTGAAATCTTCATCAAACTATGAAAATCAGTATTACTCAAACATAGGCACACAGAAAACACTTGATTCTACTTACAAACCAGAAAATAGAAGGTTTTGTTTGAGTGTCCCTATGCTGGAAACGTTCATTTAGAGAATTTTCTCATTTGTGGCCAGTTAACTCAGAAGTTACAAATGGTTCTGTTCTTGTTTTACAGCTGGTGAACACAAAGCTGGAGATGCACCACAACACCCAGCGGGAGCTGATCAGCCTTTACCACCAGGACACGTCCAGGAGCCAGCTGTCAGAACTGATCAAGTTCACCCTTGACCACTTGTGCCTCAACTTTCTAGCATCTTTATTATTTGGGGTGGGGAAGGGGTGGGAGGGGGCAGGAAATCAGAGTGAAACATGAACTTTCTCCCTCAGACTGTAAAATCTAACATTGGGAATGTTAGAGATGAAGTATCAGACCTGAAGTTAAATTAATTTTCTCTTCAATGCATCAGCGAGGAACACAAGAGGATCATGTAGAGGCTATAATAGAGGAAGAAATTAAAGAAACCATTAATACTAAAGGTTTTTATGGCCAGGGGACTGAGCTGTTGAACTCTTCTCTGACTAAGAGGGAAGAGATGTCTGCCATTCTGTGTTTAGGCATGAATCAGAATCTTCTCAGAGAGGAAACAGGGAACAGGCCTGGATGTTAAGTTAGGTCTAGTTTGATGTAGAAACTCTTTCTGGAAATGCTGAAAAGCAAAAGATGGGGAAACAAAGACCATAGATAAAGGCCTATTTCCAGCATACCAAATCCTTTCTTCTTTGAGACCAAATAAAAGTAAAAACTTCTTAATCACAGAAAATTTGCACTTTCTAAAATTCAAACACAGCAAAGAATTATGTGGAACAGCGAATATTTTTCATGTTTACAGAAACCTAAGAATTTCACTGAAAGCCTTCAAAAGGAATACTGTACTTGTGTATTGATCTGAACCATCCTTCTTGTTAAGATTAATTCTGTGTAGCAGTTGAAAGCTCAACTGGCCCTTGGGACAGTACTTTTGTCCCCATTTCTTTCATCAGATGCCAGCTGATCTCAAAATTTTGCATGTTAGTTACTAAGCTTTTTATGTTGATGGAAATATTGTGCAAAACAGAGCAAGACTCACTGTCTTTTTCTGTGCAGATTATCCTACCTCCTACAATAAAACCAGATTTTTCAAAGTGCACCATGTGCTTCAGACAGCTCTTCTCAGACATGAATCTGGGATTTGTTAAGGGTCTCACTGTTGACTCTTACCAGTCTTTCAGCAGTTGGTCTAAAATTATGAAGTGTCCTAAGCCAGAGCTTAGTAGTACGATTGTATTATTTTGATACTGAACCAGGACAGTTCCCTAATATTGCAAGCCAAGATTTTACAAGAGTAGGTTGATTTTCGTGTCAGTTTTATTACAATGCTGAAAAGTTGTGCCAGTGTCCCCTGCTTCTCATTCATTTCAAATTGAAACTAATCTGAAGTGTAAACCCTGTGTGGATTTCCTTCTTTGCTTGGGTTTTTGTGGTTGTTTTTTCATTTGTTTTGTTTTTTAAACACAAGTT
The DNA here is from genome assembly GCF_021018805.1 of Prinia subflava. Taxonomy (NCBI): domain Eukaryota; kingdom Metazoa; phylum Chordata; class Aves; order Passeriformes; family Cisticolidae; genus Prinia; species Prinia subflava. The sequence goes on from NC_086251.1 coordinate 14,345,515, forward strand.
GTTCTGATTGTGTAATGCTGGCTTTGAACGGATACACGCACCTCTGCTTGCTTCCTTTATATTTCCTTCCTGTTCTGTGGCTAAGTGCTGACAGTGGCATTAAAAGAGATATCTTGGGGCTCAAGCAAAGAAACACAAGCACACGTCTGTTAGAGAAAGATGTTCCTTTCAGAAAAAGACTTGAATAATTTAGGCAAACTCAAAAACCAGAGGGCAGTTGCTAACATTTTGTATTGACATTTGGGAAATTTCTCACTCTGAAGAACTTTGATTGATGGAAGCCAGGCACATTCCTTCCATGCTCAAGGCTTCTTTCATCAGACCTGGGCATATTCATGTTCTCCACACAATGCAGCAAAACCCAGTGCCAGAATAGATTAGATTTCCTTATCCATTTTATTCCATTATTTGTCATGTTACATTTCCTTCATTTATGCCACTCAATTTGACTTACTTTACCTTTTCTTTTTGTTCTTTATGCAAGTAGATGGCATTTTTAGTTTGCAAAACCAATGTCTCCACTGTTGGTTGTTTCTGTGCAATTCTAACGACAGTTTGATGTTGTCTTTGTCTGGAGACTAAAATATCTTTCAACAGCCTCATCTGTTTGCAAGGAGGCCCAGACATAGTTACAGCTACATGAACTTTCCCTGGCTTTGGGGTTGTAGTCTGATAATGGGTAACAGGGTGAGGAGGGAAACAAACAGGTAATTATTCAAATGTCATGGTAAAGGTGAGGGGAAATCTCAGTGTGTTTTCCCCATCCCACATGAAAGTTTACAGAGGACAAGTGATGAAGCCACGGATGATTGTAGAGATTCAAGGACTGAAGCCTTCAGTGTGAAGGCATTTTACCATACAAATCATTCCTTCAGGCTACTTCTGCCTCCTGACAAATGCCATTAAATGTCATGATGGCTTTGTAATGTAATGTTCAAGCTTCAGTTTCAGGGCAACCTCTCACATTTGACTCTGCTGTTGGCGATTGTTCCCCTTATCCCATTTAGTTGGAAACATCCAGAGTTTTGTAAAGAATTGCTGTAACTTTGGAAGAAGAAAGCTGTAACTACAGAGAAATAAGGGACTGGATATCATGGGCACAAGTGCTTATGCCTATATTCAGCTTTTCATTTAGGAGGTGATTACAACAAAATGTATCTCACTTTCTACAGACACCAGGTCCACCACAAAGATGCAGAGATTCGGTTTTGTACTTGGCTGGGATTTTGTTAGGAGGATGAAGGGGTAAAATTTGGTTAAAGTTGTACAAATTCATATCTCTGGTGCAATATATGTAAAAAAAACCCAAACAAACAGCCCCGCTCTGTACTTTGTATAGATTAGTTTTTAACTGGATTAAACTGAAACTCAGCACAGTGACAGAGGTTTAATGTTTTATTTGTAGTGGGTGGGCAGGAAGTGCTTTTGTACTCATAGAATCAGAGTGGCGTGGGTTGGAAAGGACCCCAAAGATCACCATGTTCCAAGTCCCCTGCTGTGGATGGGGACACCTTTCCCAAGACCAGGTTGTGCAGAGCCACATCCAGCCGGGCCTTGAACACGTCCAGGGATGGGACATCCACAGCTCCAGGCAACCTGTGCCAGTGCCTCCCCACCCTCACAGTAAATCGTTTGTAGGATTTACTATGATTTATAATAAATCATTTCTTGCTAGTGTTTAATGTCTAACCAAATACCTAATCTAATCCTGCCCTCTTTAGTTTGAAGCATTCCCCCTTGTCCTGTCACTACATGTCCTTGTAAAAGTCTCTCTCCATCTTTCTCATGGGCTCCCTTCAGGTAGTGACAGGCCAGTTAGGTCACCTGCAGCCTTCTCCTTAGGAGTCCTTCCTGTTTGCCCTCCACTGCTCGCTTTCTGGAAAGCTGTGAATTTAAAATGAGATGTAAGAGATCATGTGTTTTTCCCTGGCACCAGCTGCCTCACTGCAGTAGCTGTTCACTAATTAGGAACTCAAATGCTCAGTTTTCTATATTCATAAAAATACAAACCGAGCTAATTAGGATCCTGCTGTGCCACAATATTACAAACTCATAACACCACACTTCCCTGACTTGTTCACATTGAAAAGAGTAATCCCAAGAAGGTGAAGCCTGTATGGCTTAGTAAAGCATTTTTCCATAGGCTGCATTCTGTGCCTAGATTTTGCATTTGTAGTCAGGTGTTTGCCACCCAGCACGTGAGAATGGCCAGGGTGAGGTGTCTCTTGACATCCACAGGATGTGGTGCCATATCCAGCCACATTATTAGAATTCTCCATCCCGCGAATTTATCTGGATTAGGAAAAATATGATGTATGGTAGGGTTTTGTAAAGAAATGAAGCTTTGAACTAGGGCTTGTCCTTTGGTGATTTATGCAAAAGTAGGTAACAGATGCCAGGGGCTGTCTCTAAGGTTGGTCCCAGTTGTACCAAGGCTGTGAAATGAGAGTTCCATCTGAAAACAGCAGCACTGGCTGTAGTTCAGTTACACTTCTAAAAATGAATTCTTTTTACATAATGAGAAAGGAGGGAATGAATTTGAGTCCTATTTTTTATGCATCCACAGACAGCAAATATCAAACCCATCTACAGTTACCCTAACGTTATCTAATGCTTAAAAGCTACACTTGCCAAAATCAGGTTATATCCAATAGTAACAGTTTTTATTATTATGCTATCAAAAGCCTGTGCTAAATAACACCTTGCCCACTTGCTTACGTGGTAAAGGTCAATATCGGTGAGGGAAAATAATTTTTCAGAAATCACTTAGTTTCTAGACCTGGTGCATTTTTCAGTGACAAAAGCAGGGATAGAGCAGCACACCAGAACTGACCTCTCCATTCTTTGCCCCTTTTCCATCAATTCAAGCAGCTGTTAGTCTGAGTGACTGCACAGCAGTTGCTGCTCAGTCCCCGTGCAAACAATTTGTATTTACTCAAACGTGTATTTCCTTAAACACATAATAGCTCACAGCTGGTATCTCCTGAGAAACAGCCCACAGAGCCATTTCTGTGTTAAAGAAGGTCATACAATGTCATTATGGTTTTTGGACGGCATGGCAATAACGACATGTCTCTCTAGAAAAATGAGAGCCATCTTTATTCTTCTAAATTCTCCTTTATAGAGTACTTCGGCACAATTCATATGATTGGTCTTTAGAGTTTACACCCTTTTGTAAACACCTTTTCCAATAAACTTGTCGGAAAAACACCACCTGCTGATGGTTTTCACTTCCCAAGGTTTGTTATGGTCCTTCTCTGAGATTTTCCCAGGCCAGAAGGAGAAAGCTGCTCTTTTAAAGCTGTCTTTTTTACAGACCCTGGCAGAGCCTGAAGCCTAAATTCGGACCAGTTGTCAGCACCCATAATACAATGCACAGTTTCCCCTCCAATGTCTCGTTTCACACCCTCTCACTATCTTACCGTTGCTGTTAATGACACACTGAGAACAGGGCTTCCATTTTTGTGCTCCCTGTCACCAGGCACACGGCAGAAAGCGGGACGGAGGCACAGGCAGCCCTCCAAACCCCACTGTGCTCATTCCAGGCTATCCCAATTCCCAAACGCAGGGCCCAGCCCGGAGGAGAGGACAATCTGCCAAACCGTGGAGCGGAGCCCTCGGGCCGCTCCTGTGTCCGGAATTGGCGCCCACAGGCAGGCCCAGCCCACCCGGCAGCCCCGGGAGCAGCGCCGAGCCCGCGGCAGCCCCGCAGGCCGCGCTGGGCCTTCAGCACCGCGGGGAACGAACCGGCATCAGCTGCGGCACTCGGGATCCCTCAGCTGCAGCACTCGGGATCCCTCACCTAAAGCACACAGGATCCCTCTCCTGCAGCACTCGGGATCCCTCAGCTGCAGCACACGGGATCCCTCAGCTGCGGCACTCGGGATCCCTCAGCTGGAGCACAGGGGATCCCTCAGCTGCAGCACACGGGATCCCTCAGCTGGAGCACACAGGATCCCTCAGCTGCAGCACTCGGGATCCCTCACCTGGAGCACACGGGATCCCTCAGCTGCAGCACTCGGGATCCCTCACCTGGAGCACACAGGATCCCTCACCCGAAGCACACGGGATCCCTCAGCTGGAGCACAGGGGATCCCTCAGCTGCAGCACACGGGATCCCTCACCCGGAGCACACGGGATCCCTCAGCTGGAGCACACGGGATCCCTCAGCTGGAGCACACGGGATCCCTCACCCAGAGCACATGGGATCCCTCACCCGGAGCACACGGGATCCCTCTCCTGGAGCACACTGGATCCCTCAGCTGCAGCACTTGGGATCCCTCACTCAGAGCACAGGGGATCCCTCAGCTGCAGCACAGGGGATCCCTCAGCTGGAGCACACGGGATCCCTCACCTAAAGCACACGGGATCCCTCAGCTGGAGCACACAGGATCCCTCAGCTGGAGCACATGGGATCCCTCACCTGGAGCACAGGGGATCCCTCAGCTGGAGCACAGGGGATCCCTCAGCTGCAGCACAGGGGATCCCTCAGCTGCAACACACGGGATCCCTCACCTGGAGCACACGGGATCCCTCAGCTGGAGCACACGGGATCCCTCAGCTGCAGCACACAGGATCCCTCACCCGGAGCACACAGGATCCCTCAGCTGCGGCACTCGGGATCCCTCACCTAAAGCACACGGGATCCCTCAGCTGCAGCACTCGGGATCCCTCACCCGGAGCACACGGGGATCTCTCACCTGGAGCACACTGGATCCCTCAGCTGGAGCACACGGGATCCCTCAGCTGGAGCACACGGGATCCCTCACCTAAAGCACTCGGGATCGCTCACCCGGAGCACACGGAGCTGCAGCCGGTCCCTCACTAGAGGGAGTCTCACGACAAGGATTGCTGAGCCCTCCCCGGAGCCAAGCAAGAAGCAGAGCGGTGCCATAATACAATAGGCTGTTGAAAAGGGGGTGATCCCTCAAAAGCCAAACAACAGCAGCTGCCGTGTTTCAAAAGGGCTTTTGTTTTTTCCTTCTGCAGAACGCATTTCTTACAATATGCGGTTTGCTTTTGAAAGAGACCCCCAAAGTGCAAATGAGCACTAAGTTAATGGTGTCCTTCCTGATGGACACCTCTGTACCAGGCTTCATCTCCCAGTGCAGTACACCATAACTGAGGAGTAGCTGGTATTTAAAACCCCAAGGTACTGACCATGAAAACCTACTGTTTACATTTACAGCTTGAAACCACAGTCCTAGAGTAGGATCCTACATATTAGTGAAACAAAAAGGCAACACCTGTACTTATCTCTGGAGGCACCAGCTCATGGTCACTCCTGAGCCTGCTCAAGAAACAGCTTTGGAGGCAGATGCAAATTGTTATTTTTTCCCTCTAGAGGAGTTCTAAAGGTAAAAATTGCATATATTAAAGCCAGCTTAGGGATACTGCTCCACTTGGGCTCTGAAGCTCCCAGGGAGGTGTGATCACCAACAAACAGCCATGAAAACTCATAAAAATCACCCTGTTAAATATGAGAACTCAGATCAAAGAATAAGGAGTTGCCATCCAGGTACACATTAAATTTATGAGCAGTTTCCCTTTATCCCTAGTTTAATTTTCTGTGTTCAGTGTCATGTTGCTCACTGCATATAAAGCCACAACTCAATTTCAACTACAACAGCTTAGCCTAAACAGTTCTTAGCCTAAACCCTCTCTTTCTATGCATTTTACTTTTTACCAAGAGGAAAGTGCTGTAAATATTCATTTATTTGTGTTCACTGAGTATTATAAAATATGAAGGAACTTCCTATTTTATAATACTATTCATAGTCTGTCTATCTGTATTTTAGCTTTTTACTTTGTTTTCAGATGAGAAAAATAACCAGCCAGTTATCCAGCCTGACAAGTGGGTTTAGTTTGATCTACAGGTAATGACAGTATCACCATAAGAGTCTTTATTAATTTATCTATTGATTATTTACAGGTCCCAAGCTGCACTTCAGTTGGCTCAGTCTTTGCATTAACAGCTGCTTGTCTTCCTCTTGGGCTGAGCTTTCCTGCATGTTAAGCACTATCAACCACATCAGTGGCTTCCAGTGTCTGAATTTCAATTCTGACTGTTTTTAAGAATTCTACACTGAAAACTGTTCCTGCAGGTGATTTTATTCTGAGGATAATGGAAGGATGCACAACTGCAGCCAGCACTGGAATACTCCTTACCATTGCTGTGATTTTACCCCAGCTCCCAAAAGCAACTCACACGCTTTTACTCCTGTTCGCTTAAAAGCAAAAAGTTTTCCTTGGGTTCCTTGGCAGCTGCAGTTGGGCTGGAGATTGCTAAGCCATCTGTGCCTGACGTGGCACTGCAGACCTGGGCCCTACCAGCTCATGCATGTTTCATCACAGCTCAGCTTTCAGTCTAGACGTGTCCTAAATGTTTCAAATGTCTCTTGGGCTCCTCAGGACAAAGCCAGGGTGGCACCAAGTGTGCACAGAGCATTTTTTCAAATTTAAAAACAAAACAAAACCCCAAACAAATAAAAATCCCTCAAAAACATATTGCAACATAGTAGTTAGGAAACATGGAGAAAATAGAGCTGGGACTTGAGGCAGTGCATTCACATCCTGCCATAAATTACTGGCTGCATAGATGCAGTCTGACCCAAAAAACAGCTAATGTACATCCTCCTGCTCGTGCCTGATGCACAGGTGTCATCAGCAAAACTTCAAAGCAATAACTCCCAGCTGCTTGATGACATGGTTTATTATTAAACTGTGACAAACTTATGCATCTAAACAACCCTTTCACAGAGAGCAAACTTTGGAGGCTGCCTGGCTGTAGCTGACTCTCAGTCACATATCTGGCAACACTGCAGGACTAAAGGCTATTTAAATATTTGCAGCTTTTCAGTTAAGAGATTGTAATTGCACATTTTAAAGCAATAAGGCAATAAAATACTTTAATGTACTATCACAGTCCAGTATCTAAGCCTTTGTAAAGCAAAGAAACTACTCACGTCTATGAGTTAAAAAAAAAGCAAACTCCAGCTTATTTTGGGCAGGCACTTGTACTGTGTAAATGCAGCTCACTTCCCACACAGCTCCTCAAGGCTGCCCAGGAGCCCAGCAGCCTGTCCCACCCTTGGGGTAAGTGTGCATCCACAGACAAGGGTATCCTTTTTTCCTTACAGCTCCTCAAAAAGTAGCAATGTTCAAAGGAAGCACAGAAAAGAAGCATTTGGAAGCAGCTATTCTGAATCACAAGCTCGTAGGCTTTCATCCCAAACCATTACTACTACAACATTTTATCTGAAGTATCCACAAGAGAGGAAGGTACACATTTTCCCCTGACACAAAAAGCAATGTTGTGGCAGAAGACACAGCAATTCTGCTAAAGAACCAGGGGGATCTGAAAGCTTTTCAGCTCCAGGCTCACATAGAGGACGAGACTTTTGGAAAAGCAAACACATTGGGTACTTCTCCAAGGAATTTAACATCCGCACTGGGTGCAGTCACGAAGCCAATCCCCCAACCCTCTTCTTGTTGCCTGTGCTCTGGGCTTCAGCATGGGCTCCTCTGGGGGTCATGGTGCCCAGTGCCTGGGAGAGGGGGACACCCTCAACCAGCACCTTGCTGTGCTCTCTTCTCTTGGTAATGATTTCTGTAAATCTGTGATTTGCTTTTTTAGCCCCAGCAGAGCTGCATGCAGTGCCATGTTTAATGGACATGCCAGCTGCTGTGAAGGCTCTTCAACTTGCACAGCACTTCTTCTTTCCTGAAGGAATTGAATTTGTTCTTTAGGCAAAAAGATGATGAGTAGCTCTCAGAAGGATCCTCTGCAGATCCTGAAGATAAAGACAAAGATCTTTTACTTGCTGCTGGAGACAAAACTGCATTGCAAAGACAACTGAATTCCATTTTCACAATCTCACAGACAGCTCATTGCTGATGCTGCACATTCAAAGGGTACTGCAAGGAAATCCTCTCAGTTTGCAAGGTGATTCTCTTACCCTGTGTCCTTTGGGCAGTGTGTTTATGCTTTTCTCTTTGGTCCACTTGAAAACATCTGGAGAGGACACACTGCCTTTAAACCCGTGCTGGCTCTGCCATGAGTCAGATTGGCTCCAAGTCTGCCCTGGAGGGAGGTCAGAGCAGCTGTGTCCTGCATGTCCAGCTTTGGAAGCACTGACTCGCCAGAAACAGAGAGTTTTGAGAGAGCTGGACCCAAGGAGCAACACAAGTACTGCTCCTGGTAAGATTTCACAGGATTTGTCACGAACTATCTTTACGAAGTATTTAGAAAAAAACCAAATGGAATCCCACACAGACCTGATTGTCCCACTATGAGACATCTACAGAGCACTGCCCTTGCAAACCAACGCATAAAACCAGAAGAAAAATGTAGATCTAAATCTAGCCTAAGGATTAGACTAAGCTTAAAAAACAGCTAGCCTGAGAATTTCAAAGTGTCCATGGCATCTGTATTCCTTTCTACTTTACTGAAAATGAGAGAGCCTTATCCACTGAATAATGGTCTACTTATCTTTGAAGGTTTTAAGAAACTCTTAGAAGGAGGGAGGGAAAAAAAAAAAAGGAAAGAATAGCTCTTGGAGTTTGTGTTTTCCTGAGGAAGCATATTTTAATAGAATGACACTGACCCTTTAAGGGAAAATAAATAGATTATTCCTTCTGCAGCAGGGAAGCCACTTGTACTTTGTAATTCCTAAGTTTTTAAATTGTGTTGGCATAGCTGTTTCAGGGACACAAGAAGGACTAGCAAGGAGAAGCTGGGAACTTCATAAACCAGGGAAAATAAAATATGTAATTACATGGTACATTTGTTACAGAAGCCTTGTAGTTGGATGAGTGCTCAATTAATATAAATAAATCCATTTTCATAGCCAGAGGACTAAAGTTTAGTTGTGTTTAAGCTGTCAAAAGAACATTATTTTTCATATTTTTTACTGAGACTGAATTCCTCTTGCTTCCTTTAAAAATAACCAACTACATAAATATTAAGAAATAAATAATAAAGTTTCTTTTACCTCCTTTTCACATCTTTCTCTGCTTATCTAGCAGTAGGAAATACTCTGTAGTTTCTCTGTGTGCAGAGACTAACTGGTTTCTGACCTAAAGAGATTAAAATTCAGTGGTTATTGGAGGAGGATATGATCAATGTCAGACAAGAGCTACTGGGCCACTCAGGTAACTGCTTCTGCCTTTATCCTGTGCTTCAGATGACACTACAGCTTTCACATTTGTCAAAAAATAAAGTTGTTATCAAAGTAATACACAAAGCCTGGAGAGACCTGTTTTAAATAAGAGACATTTCTGAGGTTCTCAGGCATGTAAAATAAATCTCTGTTGTGCTCTCACGGGAAGGGCAGCACAGAGCACTGTTTGATGCAATTTGTAGGGGACAATAATCTTATTTCAGTTGTACAGAGTCACTAGGGCCAGGAAGGTGTAACTCATGAGTCACTGGGCAAGCACAGTTCAGCCCAGGGGACCCTGGCTGCAGCTTTCTATCACATTAATCCATGCAGTGCTCCACAAGATTGAAGTATTCACTTGGCATTTTATTTTTGCTATGGAGAGTCTCTACAAAAGCTCCAGCAAACTGGTATAAACAAAGGCTGAATTTTTAGTTGGGTTTTTTCTTTGCTTGAATTGTTTTATTTCAAGTGAGTAAAGAATGTTATATTCTCCACTACGAAATGCTGAAAGTAAAGTGATTGGAGAAAAAAAAAAAACAAACCACAAATTGAGGTTCTGTTATCTTTAATCCAGCCATTCCACCACCAATTTGCTTTCCATGAGATCACATCTGACAGGAACAATTTCTCTTTCCTTCTTCCCTCTCAACCACAAGATGTAATTTCATATTTTCCCTGCTGTAAAATCCTACAGGCAAGAAAGCAGTATAGATTTTGCATTTCATTTTTGAGGACCGTTAGCATCAAATGTTTGCCTGGGGTTGACTTCTCAACTAGTTTGTCCTCAAACTATAAATCTTCTCCTTTTTCTGTAGCAAAGTAACAGATCTTTTTAGCTGGTGGATGATGGTGACTGAAAAGAGCCTGCTGGAGCCAAGTGCTTAATTGCTTAATTATGTTGATAGGAGTCATACTTTGGTCTTATTCCTGCTGCCAGGAAAAAAAACTTTCAAAACACCCTTTTAAGAAGGAGCAACATTTCTCTCTTTTAATAAGTCAGTGTGACCCACTCTGTGTGTGCATAGGTAAGTGCAGTGTCTCACTGAGCCCAGGTACAGAGCACCCAAACCCCAGCACTCACATCCTTTTGCTCTCTTTCCTCTGCAATAAATCACTCGTGGCTCAGTGTCCCAGGAGTATTTTACTGCAGCAGCTTTTTAAAGGAAGACTTTTTCTCTTGCTTTAGCAAAGTCTTCTGTTGTCTCTGTGAGATGAAAAATTTCTACCCAAACCACAGTCAACAGGACTATGTGTCTTGGACTTTCCACATCAAATTTTGTACCTGATAACATCAAACATGTTTAGGACAAGCCTATCAAACTCACTTTTGCAGGCAAATTATTATTTTATAATTATTTGTTACCTCTTAGAAGTTAAATTTAATTTGGGTACTAGTTTTGCAAAAACTCAAACTTCTTTTCGTGTGGCTGGATAAAGGAACAAGAAAGCCCACAAAGTTATTAAAGGTATTGGGGCCTTACCTAAAGGAGATTATGTCTTTAAACAAATATTTCTGTATGTCAGAAAATTGTGGAAATTTTCAAAAATTTCCACCCCACTGTGGCAATGAATGAGCTGTAGCTACAAAGTAAACATGAAAAACAAACAAAACCTTCCACCCGTATCTCACTAAGGATCAAGTGAAACCTCTCAACAATTGTTGCTCAGTATTTTTTCATTTATTTAAACTGTTTCAGGAAAATGAATGAAATGTGAGTGCCAGCACACCATTTCAGCCAGGCATTCTCTGAACTGCATCCAAACTTTTTTAAGCCAGTATGATGACATCTGTTGAATTTAGCACACTTTGGAGCAGTTTCCCTGAGAGTCAATGTGAAAAGCAATGATCACTGGAGACTGAATAATGGGAACAATATTACTAAAAATTTTTGTGGACTCGTGTAAATTGGCAAATACTTTTAAATGTGACATTGTGGATTTTTCTATGGATATACTAACTCCCTTTCCAACAGTTCAGTATAAGAACATTACTATTGCAATTAACTGAGTTTCTGCCTGCTTCATAGAAGAAGCTAACAGGGCTGCTAATAAACTGCATCTACTGAGCAGCAAATCAAAGGCACATAAAGTCTTTATAGTTTTAGAACAGAACAAAACTGTAAAGGCCATTCTGATAATATCACCCCTGGGCATGATCCTTACCCCAGCAGGCAAACATCAGAGAAGGGTTTTGAACACACTGGACCTGCTCAAGGCCAAATCCAAACAATGGGAACAAGGTAGCAGAGAGTCTTATATTTATAGCTGTCTCTTCAGGTAATTATTTAACATTACAGGACATCAGTGAAATGTAGAAATTACAGTTTTAATAGTAAAACACAAACTGCTCAGCCATAACGTGACATGTTTATGGAGTGGCTTTGCTGCCAAAATTTTTATTCACTTCCCTATGAAAAAAGAAAATAAACAATCCTGGTCCATCCAGCCAAGAAGCAACTCCCACTTTAGAGATAAAAGTGCATTGCTGTGCATCAAAAGGCTACTGTGATGTGTCAGTTCAGCTCTGGGTGTGTGGAAGGAATAGAAAATGGGTGAGTTTAGTTATCTGATTTAAGGCACTATTCCCATTTGAGAAAAAAAAAAAGTAGAAAATAAGAACTGGATGAGGATAAGTCTGGTTTAATCTTTTATATAACTTGCAAAAAAGAAGACAGAGTGAAGAATGTAAGTTCAGATGTGAGTTTCTACTCAGATGAGACTTCTGAGGAAACAAATTTTAAAATTTGACTTAGCTCCACTTAGAAAAGAAAATGGATGCTTCAGTGAATACATAAGAGTAGAAACACTTGTGACCATTGAAATTCCTTGAGTGGTAGTACTGTAATTCAAGAGTTCTGACCATAGGTCATAGGGCTATGGCATGCTGGGGAACTTTTAGTTCTATTTTTCTCCTTAAACAAAAGCACAACAGAAGTGACACGCTTTTCAGGCTACTTACAATAATAAGCAAAGAAAGCAGGAGAAAGAGTAAATTAAATTAATAACAACTTTGGTGTAATTTAAAAAAGGAAGCATGAAAGAACAATCTATCAAACCAAATAATTGAATTTCACTGTCAAAATCATCCATTTAGAAAGCAGGTGGCTTCTAAATATAGAATATCCAGGCAACACTTGATAGAAGAAAATCTGTGAGAAAGTAACAGATACTTCCTACAAAGGCACTTCTAAAGACAGATACTGACTTTGGAAAAATATTTGTTTCCTGCTTATACTTTAGATAAGAATTTGCCATCATTTTACACAAAGAAGCTGCTCTCTGGGCACTCTGCTCCACCAATGATGACCTTCCTGCTCATCTCACTGCTTCTTTTCTCCACCTATCCCATGAAAGAAACATCGCCTTGCTAATTTTTATTCCTCAAGTTGTAAAGCTGAAGTAGAACTAACAACTTTATTATCCCCATTGCTACAAGCATACACTCACCAGGACGCAGTGAGAACTTATGATCAAAGAAGAGTTTAGGTTAGACAAGAACCTCAAGATCAGCAAATCCAGCTGTTAACCCAGCACTGCCAACTCCAGCACTAAACCAGGTCAGTCAGCAACACATAAATACTCCCCTGGGCAGCCTGTTCAAATGCCTGAGCACCCTTTCAGTGAAGAAATTTTCCCTAATATCCAATATAAACTGTCCCTGGCATAACTTGAGCCCATTTGCTCTTGTCCTGTCCCTTGCTACTTGGGAAAAAGACCAACACTCATCTCACTACAGCCACCTTTCATGCACATGGCAAGACCGTAACATAAACATTCAACAAAGTCAAATGCCTTGGCAAAAAGGATTATACAATATGCACGAGGGCCATATCCTCTCAGGCTTGAGAAAAGGAAATGAAGCAAGATTTTTATCCACAAGGCAGAAGAACAAGTTCCCAGGAGATGCTGAACCTGAAAAACATCACTACTGCAGCAAAGGCCCCATCAGAGGCTATTTGAGTCAGCTGCCCACCCCATTAACCTAATAGTGCCCAGTCCTAGGAGGGAAATCCTGTGCTGATGAACTCCCTGGCAATCATTCTTGGATTTGAAGGCCTAGGATTTAAAATGGGAGCTGGAGTTGAAGTTCATTGAAGTTAAGGGTTCCTGTTGCTGGCACTGATGCTCACTGTCAATTCAGTGCTTCAACTCCACTCAGGGATAATATTATTGTGAATGAAACAACAATTATGGTATTTATATCCTGTGCCTTCCCTCTCTTGGGCAGAGAGCAAAGGCAAAACGTATAAGCAAGTATTGGCCACTTAAAGCAGTGAATGAACAAGAGCCAGGGGAGGAAAAGGGTGGCAGCCGGACTCGCAGTGAGGGAAGGGAAGAGGGGACAAGTGTCTCTGTGGGGCTCTGTCACGAGGAGCCCCTGCAGTTCTGATGGCATTGCCCCTCAATGCTGCTCAGCTCTGCAGCAAGGGGCTGCCCAGGAAGCCTCACGGGTGCTGTCACCTGCACTTAACTCCTGAGTAAGGCAGGCACAAAGGTCAGCAGAGGCAAGTGGGCACACGGCAGAGAGGGGCTGCAGGTTCTGATTTTTGAAAGTTCTGTTTAAAATGAGTCATTGCCCTGTGGTAACTCATTAAAGTCACGCTATTAATTAAAACAGGAGCCTAGGCCAGAAGAACATGCAGCATATTCTGCAGGCACCCCATGGTTCTCAGAGCAGGACAGAGCAGTATCTGCAGCCTCTCAAGAATGTCTTCTGCTCTTTTAATAGTTCTCCTTAGTGGGGTGCGGAGGTTTGTATCACGTATCTCTCTCCCCTTGCTGAATCCAAAATAGTGCACTGAGTCAGTGCTTACAGGCAGTCAGGCAGTCCCCAAGCAGGCTGAGCACGTGTCCCTGCGCCTGTGGGCTCCAGCTCCCCCAGGCCTCCCTCTCACAAGGCTCTTCTCACCTCCAGCACCACCTCTGCCCGAGTAAGGGCTGCAGGGAGGAGAAAATCCCTCTCTGCTGCAGCATGTGCTTCCAGCAGGTCAGCAGATGATGGCCGTGGATCCAAAAATACACTGAAATGGGTGGGAATCTTCTCTGCTGCCTTCCAGGGTGCCTGGATCAGGGCTGTCAGGCTGGAGATGCCCACCTTGGAATGGGGCAGCTGGCCCTGGATGAATGGAGTTCCACATGGGAGCATACCCTGCAAAGAGCACTAATCCAGCCCATTTTTAGTGCAAATGCCAGTTCAACACTGAGCACAGGGAGAGGGAAAATGTGTAACCAGGGAGCCTTAAATGCAGTGATTTTGAACCTTAACCTCTTCTCCTTAACCCTATTCTGAAGAGCTAAAACACTTCCCCTTCAACTCAGACTTGCAAAAGGAACAACAGGGAGCATAAATTCACGGTGGTTTATCAATATCCTGTTCCTAAGAAAAGATATTTCCATGCTTTATACAATAATCACTTAAAGGCTGCAAGCTTGGCATTTTCACAGGAGTTTTTAGGTTTCTAGTATCTATTTTAATTTTGCATTTTACTCCCCAAAACATGCTTGTGCTTTGCACCAAATCAAAACAACCTGTGCTAGCACAGCTACGATTACCTTCAGGGGTGACTAAGGTACAAAGAGTGGAAAAGGAAGGAAAATGTAAAGAAACAAATTCATTTTTCAAAGAACTGTTAATTACTTGTTAGTTTGATATTATTAACTACTAATACACAACTGACCACAAGGGTCAGACCCCAACAAATCCTCGTAGCACTGCTTCCAACAGGGCTCTCCTGTGACTCATGCCTTGCCCAACAAGCAGCAATATTTACCCACTGGATTGAGCAATGCTGATCATGCCCAGCCCGCTGTCTCCCTTTACAGGGCAGCCTGAATTTTGACATTGACCCTGTTGCTAGTCTATGCTAGCATGTAGACCTTGGCCTTGCTAAAGACTCTCATTCCAGCCTCTCATATCTGCTTTTTAGGGCTCTGAACTCTCATCTCAGCATCGCCACACATTTGCTGGTGCTTCAAAATAAAATAGTTTATTACTGCTTGACATTGTCTTCCCACTGTGTAACTTTTGGATTTGAAATGTGTCTGTTTTGTATCCCTGACTCTCTTTTCCCCTGTAATACCATCTCTTAAGTTCACTTCTGGCTTGTATCCATTTTATAGGGACATGTCCTGCTGAAGTGCAGTGCTATAACACTGTACTTATCATGTGCCTTGAGGGATAAAGAGAGGAAGTCGGACCTTGTTATAATCTAATTTTGTATACATATGCTTTGATTTCATCAGGAAATGCAGCATGAACTGAGATGCCCAGTGGCTCACCAGCAGTCACTGCAAGTATTTTCAAACCATGGCATGTAAGGGTTCTGCAGCCTCCCTTTGTGATTAACCAGCTCCTGTGACCCTTCTCTCCATCCAAGCAGCTCCAGCAGCTCCAGTTCGAAAGCACGGAACAGTGTGAACCTGTGAGTGCAAACTGACAGTGGTCTCCTGAAGCACACAAAAGCAATTCCATGGACTCAGCTGGTTCTGCCACAGCCAAAACTCATCACTGAGCTTCCTACTTGTATCCACGTCCACACCTCAGCCAGGGCAAGCCCCGAGCAGATGATGCAGCCTCCAGCCTCCCTCACACCTCCTCCTGTGCTGAGGACATGTGGGAGCCACAGCTCTTCCCGGTGCTCAGCAGGATCCAAACCGTGATCCCACCTCCGAAAAGCAGATGTAGGCTGAGAAAGAGAGCTCAAAAGCCCACTCACTTCTGAGTTCAGCTATGGAAAACACAGCGTTTGCTCACTGCTAAGAATGAGGACTTTTCTGTGTAAATGATAGCACTGGCGCCTTCTTCAGAGCCTTCCCATGGAGAACGGGGGTGGTCAGCCCAAGGACAACTTTAGGGACAATTTCAGAAGCTGTGTCCACAAACACTTAATAAATGATAAAATGAAAGGATTCCCAAAGAGAAGTAATATCCTTAGTGTAAAATAAATACTCTCATCCTTCTTCGCTTCGCTTCGCCCCAAAATGCTTCTGAATATTTTAAATGGTGAAAGAACAGAAGGATTTTATATTACAGCAATTCTGAGATTCAAAATCACCAGCACTTAGATTCAAATAATTCACGATGGTGATTTTAACAGCACAAATCCTGCCTTCCTCATAATATTATGATGCCATTTTTTGCAGGACTTCAGAAAAATCAGGCAGATTTTTGAAAAAGAAGAGACATAAAAATGGTCCTGACAGCAGCCCAGTGAAGAGAAGCTGTTTCTTCCCATATTTCCCCTCCCATCTCACAGGGAACAAAGAGAATTTTCCACCTCTCAGCTTCACAGATTTCCCCCAGGCAAAAAGAAGCTTGCATCAGTTCCTGAAAATAGTTACATGGTATTGCTGCTGAAACTGCTTCACATTTAGGTCAAATCTCGAGACGAGCTTTAAAACGCAGCCAGAGCTGGAGCAGCCTTATGAGGGAACCTTAAGGTGCATCTTAGACATTGAACCAAGGCACCAAGGAGACCTGGGGGGAGGCCAAAGAGGACAAGTCACTGGAAAGCCAACCAATATTTTGTGTATGACTCTTGTGAGAACAGAGCAGTGATTTTGTGGCAAGTGATAAAGAACATTGAACTTTCAAAGGAAGAAAGGTGCCTGGGAAATGCAGGGTGCTCTACTGTAAGTGGCCTCTGACAGGCAATGGGAGATGGAACAGAGGCAGCAAAAAAGGGAAAATCGGAAAATAATGTGGGAAATCTGCTCAGTCTTACAGAAGAAATTTAATCATGTAAGGCATTTAAACATGCCCTATTTTAAAAAACGGGGGATTATGATTACAAAAATAAAATGTGCCTTTCCAAATTCTCTTTGCTGACAATTTGCTAATGCTAGTTTTACTGTCATTTTGTTGTGAAACTCATTTCACATTTTCAGAGCTGTTCACAGAATATTATAGGTGTATTGGGGATTTGGAAACTGAGCAGGCATTTATTCCTGTAACTGGCAGTCTGGCTTCATAAAACCAAAATACATAAACAGCAAAAACATAACAAATATTTTTTCATTTTAACCCAATACTTGATTTGACCCAAACATTGATTGTTTTATTACAGATGCCTGAAAATATTCCGTAGTCACTATGGAAGTTTTCTTACCCTTTTGAATGAATTTGTCATATACTGACACTGACATGGCATCAGAAATTTGCCATATTATTGCCAACACAAACAGTTTGAGGAGTCTGTTGTGAACTACAGAACACACAAGACTTGATACTAGATCCTCCTTGAATAATTATGTTTCCAGTAAGTTGGTGCCTCTCTGCACAGCCTGTGCAGCCAGGTGTGGGATCAGTTCTTTAGATTTTATATGGACATTATATGTTTTTTTGGCTGGGTGGCAGTTTGCCCTGTAGCTAATACTGGTGCCACCTCCTAATAACCCTGTGTGGAAATAAACCTGCTGTTGTGACCAGGATCTCCAGAGAGTGGATTTGCAGGAGTGGGCGAAGGGGAATTGTTCCTGTTGTCACTGTGGGGCCGAGAGGGGGAACATGGCTCCTTCATGTTTGCTGGCAAATGACAGATCTTGGATTCAGCTAAAAACCAAGGCAGGCACCAGCTGCATGGGGAGGTCAGGATGAGATTGGAAAGGGAATTGTTTCCTCAGCAGCAGTAATGTTTTTGACACAGCATCCCAGAGGTGACCACACTGTCTTATACAGCCTTCCTTCCCCTAAGCATGAAAACCCCTTGATTTCTTTTAAAAAAGAGAAAGGAGCAAAAGCTTTTCCTTACTGCAAGTAGATATATTTTCAGCATTCAGCACTGTCCTTTCATTCAAAATATGTAATTCTATTTTTATTCCCTGATCATCTAGCAGAATTCACCATGACCCAGGGGAGAGGTTAATTTTTGTACTGAATATCCTATTGCCATGTGGCTGGAAGAGAGGGAATGTTGCTTCTTTTCAGCTCAAAATTAAAATGCAGATTTTTTCTATTTATAATTAATTTCAACTGTATATTTTCTGCTACTCTTTTTAAAGGCAAAGCATTGCTTACTCTCAGAAATGTACAGTACAAAAAGGTATTCCTGAATGTTTTATTTTGGAAGTGTAAAGGCTTTTAAAATAAACAAAAGTAAATATTCAAACACATTTCATACTGCATGTGGTAGGAGTGGCTCCATACAACACAATATGGATGATGCAAATCCAGCAGTTAATTTCTCTGAGACATACAGTATAGTATAGAGACACTTCTAGATCTGGTCTTGTGTCATTGCCTGACCCTTTTTTTATCATTTAAATCCAGCCTAGTTTATTAATTATTAATATTTTATTTTGCTATATTGATTGTTCAAGTTAGGAAAAAAAAACACCAGCTAAAAACTACGGACTTGCGAACACTGCAAGACCCTAAAAACTGCAATCTCTGAGGATAAATATACATTTAATTTTTGAGGAAATGTGTCATTACCTGCAGTTGAATCAACGCAGAATGATCGTGCAATTAAATAGTCTGAATTGAAATTTAAAGCTGCAGACCACGATTTTCCCTACTCCCAGTTCTGCTTGAAATCTCTCAAACTATATTTTTACATTTAAAAAAATATAATTAGCTTTAGATTTCCCCACAATAAATAACACCAGAACATACCTTGTGCTACCAACCTGAATTTTAAAAAAAAGTAAGAGGCCACCTCAGTGTTACGAGTTCATGAGATCTGTCAGACACAAAGCCCTAACAGAGTTTCCCAGTCAGAAGGCATCAGGAAGGCTCCTCACTTATGGTAAACTTGGGCTTTAGCTTGACAGACCTCCTCCTAATGGTGCCTTTAGGGGACAGCGGCATGGTGTCCATGATGCTCTTGTCCTCCTCCAGCTGCCTGGCAGTGCACGAGGGCGTGGGCACCTTCACCGTGTTGCCAAATTTGGAGTAGTCCACCGAGTATCGCCCATCTTCCTCGGCCACGATGGGCACGAACCTCTGGCCCCAGAGGATTTCGTCCGCCAGGTAGGAGGTTCTGGCCTGGGTGGTGATGCCGGTGGTCTCCACCACCCCTTCCAAGATGACGATGATCTCCAGGTCCTCGTGGTGGTGCAGGTTCATGGGGGAGATGTCGTAGAGGGGGCTGTTCTTGTCTATCACGTGGTAGATGATGAGCGGGGACACGAGGAAGATGCTGTTGCCCCCCACGGGATTCTCCATCTGGATGTCGATCTGGTTGAGGGGCACCACCTCCCCCTCCAGGCTGGCGGTCTTCTTCACCACCTGCATGCGGATGGTGGCACTGATGATCATGCTCTTGCGGAGGTCGCCCACGCGCAGCATGAAGCAGAGGCGGCCCTCCCGCAGGGCGATCACCGCGTGCTTGCTGAAGATGAGCGTCTCGGCCCGCCGGTGCGCCTGCGACGTCTTCATGAAGATGCAGCCCAGCATGATGGCGTTGATCACCAGCCCCACGATGTTCTGCACGATCAGCACCAGGATGGCGGCCGGGCACTCCTCCGTCACCATGCGGCCCCCGAAGCCGATGGTCACCTGCACCTCGATGGAGAAGAGGAAGGCCGAGGTGAAGGAGTGGATGCTGGTCACGCAGGGCACGAAGCCGGCCGCGGACCCCGCCGCCCCCTCCGCGGGGTCCCGCTGCAGCCGGGTGCTGTGGTCCAGGTCCCCGTGGGCGAAGGCGATGAGCCACCAGACCATGCCGAAGAGCAGCCAGCTGCACAGGAAGGACATGGTGAAGATGAGCAGCGTGTGCGGCCACTTGAGGTCCACCAGGGTGGTGAAGACATCCTGCAGGAAGCGCCCCTGCTCGCGGATGTTCTTATGGGCCACATTGCAGGCGCCGTTCTTGCCCACGAAGCGCGCCCGCCTCTCCCGCGCGCGGTACCGGGCGTGATCCGGCACATCCTCGGCCAGCCGGGTCAGCACGTACTCCTCGGGGATGATCCCCTTCCTCGAGAGCATGGCTCCGCCGCCGCGCACCGCCCCGGGCCGCGGGGCGGGCGGAGGGGCCGCGGAGCGCCGGGCGGGAGCGCCGGGAGCGCCGGGAGCGCCGTGCGTGCGCCGCGGGCACGGGGGCGCGGCCGGCGCCGAGCGGGGAACGGCGCCAGCGCAGCCCCCGCCGCGGCCGGCCCGGGAGCGCTCCCCGCCGGAGCTGGGGGCGTTCCTTTACCTTTTCACCCTCCTTTTTTTTTTTTTTTTTTTTTTTTTTTTTTTTTTTTTCCCCCTCCGGAGGAAGGGTTTCGGGCCGCGGTTTGTATGTAAACATTTGATCCAGGACGCATTTGCCGCCTTCCATTAACCATGGGCTCCTTTGTGGGATGCCGTGGCTTCATGTCGGGTGATTATTCCGTGAAATGGGGGGAGGGGGGGAAAGGTACTGGCCAATTTTAAAAAAGGAATTTGTAATAATAATTATGCTGATGACATTGATAATAATAGTAACAACAACAAAACGACAACGTTAATAGTAATCTAACAGTAAAATAATAACAGCAAAACAAATATTAAATAATAGTAACAATAAAATAAATAATTAATACTGAAATTCACCTGCATGTCTTTCAGTAAGTAGGACAAAAGCATTCATATGGTAAATCGGGCATGCACTGGTAGGAAATTTGCTTGAAGAAGCTGAATCCAAGGATATAATGGCTAAACCTGGAACTAAAGGGGCTCAATCCCATTTAAAATTTTGCTGGAGAATAAACAAGGATTTTGGGTTTTTTTTCTGCAGAGAGGAGACTGAAATTATGTGAGCTGTGGCTGCTCATGAAAATGTCTACAGTCCAAACAACAGCTTTTCAACCAAAAGTTGAAAAAAAATCTGGGTGCAAAGGGTTAACCCCCAGTCACATGAACTTCCAGAGAGGCATCAAAATCCTCGGAAAAGGCAACAAAGGGAGGCAGGAAGCTAGAACCTGTTTGGGACACTGGGATGTCTCTGTGGGTATAAATACATCCATGGACATGCCTATGAGGATGTATCCTCCTGACAAGATGCATTATTTAAAAGCATTCTGATGTGGCTTCACTGCTCTGTAAACAGCAGCATTCTCATTGATGTGTTTGCTTCTTCTGCTTTCAGTATTTTGTTTCTATTTCAGTTTAGACACTAACATTGTGGAGTTGCTACAGCATCCTAGGATATTCTGGATAAAAGCTTTTTCTTTAGTATCAATGGATTTGTGATTATCTATTTTGTAACTGCATGACATGTGTCCATGGACTTTGCCTTTAGTTTTGGCTCAAAGTGCTTTGGTATACGCTGTAAACAGCTCTTGGCACCCACTCCTTGGGCAAGGCAATTGTCCAGTTGATGTCTGGGAATCAGCCAGTTGGGGTTGAAATTAACTTTCACCACCTACAGCTACTTAGGGCAGCCCACCTAGGGATTTTGGAGTAGTAGTTTGAAGTAATCACTCTGAGCTCTCCGAGCAGTCATTATAGGACTTGTAATTAAATGTTTACTATTACTTTAGATATTTCTTTTTATGTATGAATAGTGGCATATCTTTGCACACATCAATTCCTTTTGGAGGGGTCAATTTCCCAATCTGGTTCATCTTTCTTGCTGCTTTGATAAATAAAGCTAGAATAGCAACAAGGTGTCCTGGCACGGACTGCCAGGCCACTGAGCTTAGCCAAAGGTGTTCCCCCTTTCTCTACATCGCTTTGTCTCCTAGACTCCTTTTGTGTCCTTGTTGTGAATGTCACCTGCACCTAGACTGTTTGTTAACTACATGATTTATAGGACAATGTAATTTTTTAGAAAGTTTGGGGTTTTTTTTTTAGAAACCACATTTTTCTTTCTAAACATTAAAAAAAAAAAAAAAAAAAAAAGGAAAACCTGTAATCCAAAAGGATGAAGTAAGATGAAGTTTTACTTGTCAGATGTGTAGTTCTGTAGCTGATGGCAGGTCCTACTTCCAGCATTTTGCAGTGAGCATAAGCAAGGTGTACAGCACCAGGCAACTGATGGGCAGCATTTATTTTACACCCTTGCAGATATGGACACAGGGATTCAAGGGACAGTCCTGACTTTTGTGCCGTTTTTCGTCTTTTCTAACCGTGGTCTTTATCCTGTACCTTTTCCTCCAGAGGGCGGTACCTTCGTAAATGTGGAATCGATAAAAACCTGTCGGGGGAGAGGGTTTTAGAGGAGAAGTGAATTGCTGCATCGCCTGGCGCTAGGCACGACCCAGGGAGGGCTCCTTTCTGAACACGCTCACCACGCTGCCTTTAGCAATCTGAACTCTCTAGAACAGAGCTTGTTCCACTTCTGTAATGGGACTGTCATTTGCCACATCTCTGAGCGCTTACCGGTTGAGATGGGCTAGCAAAGCAAGTGGCTTCTGCTGAAGAATTTCTGGAGCTGTCTTTATGGATCAAGTGACAGATACTCAAAAGAAAAACGTGACAGATCTTCTGAGTGAGCCAACATATTTGTGTGAAGAGCTGCTGAAAACAATTGGGCTCACAGGAATGAACAACCCCACTCTGTAGTATTGAATCATGAGGGGTAAGTTCTTCCACCCACAAAGGAGGTTTTATGCTTCAAAACTTTCCCCCCTCCCAATTTATTCTAATTTTAATGGCTATCAAACAAGATCTTATGATAACTGCCAAATTAAAATTTAGTTGTTGCCATGTTATTACTTTGCCTTGAGAAGCTGAGTAAAGCTTCAGAGGCTATACAGTGTTATTCTGATAGAAATTAAGCCTCATAAATCACCCTGCAGTGCAAGTAGGTAGGCAGAAGAAAAGAGATCGGAGTTGGTTATGCAAAGGCACAAGGGGAGGCAGGAGCAGAGCTGGGAGGAGGGCTGATGAAGAGCCATGCTGTTTTTCCTGGCCACACTAAGACAAGGGAATAAACCCTATGAAGTTTTTTGTATAGTGGAAGCATTTATACAAAACAACAAAAACCCCTCTGTTTGCATCTCCATGGGCAGCCTTTCCCTGAACACCTTTGGGACTGAGACAAGTCCTATCCCCCAGGAAAACTGAAAGTCTGGCCTTGGCTTGCACTGTCTTGCAGCCACTGCAGTGCAGCCCTTTGCTCAGTGATGCCTCACTGCCATACAGACACAGCTGTGAGCCTGCTTCAGCAGTGACTCCTGGGCTGCCTATCTCATGGCAACAAGGTTTATTGACTTGGATAATGGCAGCGGGCCTCACACCACAGAATAATGTTCTTGGGTACTGCTTCTGGGCACTGGTGAGACTCTCAATCCTTTGGAGTGAGGGGCAGGAACTCCCTGGCCCCTTATAAACAAGACCAGATGAAGTGTCCTGTCCTGTTGAGGGGCAGTGAGAGCCTCCCTGTTCACACGTATTGATTGAGCAGTGCGGTACCACTCAAAAGATGAGTAATTGGTGGATATGAATGAACTCACCCTGCTCTCCTGCAATGCTACTTTGGGAAATACAAGCCCCATTTAAAATGGAAATGTACAACACTGGCACTTTTGGGTTCTAATTTCTTCATGCTGCAAGATAAAGTACAACCTCCTTAGCATTATGCTGTGTCCTTTCCTCCCCTGCACTCCCTTCTGGGTAAGGCTGTCAGAAGCTTGTGCAATAGGAGCGAGTCCAAATTGAGTGTCAAATCCCAGGCACTTAATTAAAAGCACATGAAGCCTCACTTCTCTGCCTCTCTCCCCTTGCCATTAGAATCTCTAAAAGCTCCACAGATGGCTGCAGAGCCTCTGCAGGGAGAGGCTGAGGTGTCCTGCAGGGTGGTGTTTTCCTGAGCCTTTACAGGATGAGATCCTGCCTTAGACCAGTAATGGGTCATGGCCAGCAGCTGTAGCAGAAACCTGCTCTGTGCCCTTCTGCTCCCACTGCTCCTCTCTCAGCCCCGATGGAAGGCTGGTATTCCAGGGTGAAAACACACTAATAGATCTGCAGCCATTCTTTCTTGGACACTGCCCAGGAAACAATTCCCTGGAGGAGGAGAAAGTTCCCAACTGCCCTTTTTCTCTCCCTAAGGCAATGACAGAGCTCATGCCCTTCACCTGCATAACCATACCCTACCTCCTGACTTTTACCACTGTTCATTCCACACTCTCCTCTGGTGCCACTTACCTGCCCTTCATTATTGCCCAAATAACAGCAGGGATATGCTGCAAATACTCTGCTCTGGAACTGTAACACAAACAGCAACAACAGTTCTTCATTTTCCCTGGCTCTCTGCTACAGTGCTAGAATGCCTTAAAATATCACACGTTCCATGAGAACACTGAAGTCTATTTTTCTAGAAAATAAAGCTTTTAAAAACAGGTACCAAACTAATTGAGCAGGCTAAAGAGAGACAAAAAACCCCAAAAAGATAAAGAGCCCTCCTAAGCACTAGAAATCCTTCAAATAGGGGAAGTAACAAAACAAAAAATGGATATAAAGGGCAAACTTGCTGTAAAAAGAATAAGGGAAAAACTCAATGGAGCCTTCCACTGGGTTATTGACATTCTAACCCTCTATTAATGAAAAAATCCCACACTGACTGTCACAGGGCAGGGATAAGTAGCTGTCTAGCTAAATTAGGATAATTTCAGTGGTTAAAAGTTATCTTAAGTGTACTGAATTTATTGGTAAGGGTCACAGTAAATCTAGAGCCAGCACGACAGTCGGTGAAACATGTGAAACTAGGAGATGGAGTCAAGCTGTCGTGGCCCTGAGCTGCAGTAAAAGGTTTAATGCTGTTTATTTACCAGTCTTGGAGGGATAATTTCCAGATGAATTGGTACATCTGCACTGGTCTGGAAACGGTGTACATTAAACAGTGATACTTTATCACAGCCTGCCTCCTCTCAGCTTCCTCACAGTTTGGGAGGGAGTCTGCCCCATCCTGCTTGGAATCAGTGTAACAGTATTCAGTGGGCAGAAAGATGGAATCAGATTGAGATTCATTTCTAGACAGTATTAAAAGAGAGTCTAAGGCACAACTCAGGCACTATCAATAAAACACAGTATAATAAATGTTTTATAGATTTTATATTTAGATATTAAAGCTTTACAGAGTCATTTGAAAGAGATACAAGCTTTTGAGAGATAGCTTTGGTATATAACTTTTCCTTCTGCATATAGTCATGAACATTATCTACAGTAGGGCTATGACACATAGAAAATAACAAGTTAATAAATGATGGGGGGTTTGAGAGGTACATAAAAACTCCATGCTGGTTAAGTTTGTTTGATGTGTATCCTGTTGTTGTTGACCCATGTAGTTTTTTTCAACTATATTTCATAATTCTTTGGCAGCAAGTAAAAAGAAAAGTAGTAATATACAGAAAAAGTAAAGTACACAGATAATTCATTAATGCTTCAGACGGAAAAAATGGCTCATTTTATTAAAAAAGGAAAAGCTCAATTTATTATGAAATAATATTTATTTACAGGTATTTTACATTTTTAGAAAATAATAAAATTGTGTTCTAAAATGCTTTATTTTTATTACTTATCTGCTTGTACAAAAGAAGCAAAGACACTGTCTTCTTGTTCTAGCAGAACCTCAGGCTTGTCATATTCCAAAATAACCCCTCTCTTCATTACAATAACCAAATCTGAATTGAGGATTGTGTGCACACGGTGCTGAAAAAAAACAAACAAAATGCCAGGTCAGTGTATCTCTCTAGTCAATATTCCAGGATAAGACAGACTTCCACAAATGAATTTTCGTATCAACTTCAAGTTTGATTAAGGCTACTTATCCTTCTTTTCCTCCTAATTTCTCTGTAAATACTGCAGATAAATATACAGACCAAAAGCCAGGAGGATACTCAAGTACCTAAAAAATACACAGGTACTTGTGTGAATATGAAGAGTCCTACGAGTTCCCTTTAGAATGTCCCCAGCCCTGCTGCCAAGGCTGCCAAAAGCAGACAGCCAGGCAGAGTAGGAACTGAGCAACTGAGTGTGCAATGCCTGTGGGAAGCCGGGAATTCTCCCAGTCCTGGATTACGTCTGGGTCTGGGGTGGCCCCTGAGCTTGCTGTGGTTTGTCTATTTAGAAAGCTGATCTAGGCAGTTTTACAAGACTTGGGCCATGTCTTCTCTTGAGCTTTCACAATTGGTTTGCATCCATATCCTTTGGAAAACACTTTTCCATACTTTCTCCCCACCATATGAACAAATACTCCCTCCTTTCTCAGGGCTCAGTTTCATCTGCCCCTTGCCTCGTGGCTTTGCAGAGCTCTCACATGTCCTTACAGTGTCCTTCTTCCACACAGAAGAGCCCCAGGCTGCTCAAATCCAGGAGCAAATCCAACACCTCCAAATCATCCTGTGCTTCTCAACATTTTTCAGTTGTAATGTGTTGTTCTGGGCATAAGGACACTGGAACTACACATCATATTCAAGGTATGTGTGAACTACAGATTGAGTTCAGCCTTCTTGTTTCTAATCATCTTTTTTATTTCTTTATCCATACCACATTATTCTATCCTAACTCAAACATTACCTAAATAAATAAACAGCATGCATTGTTTCCATCTTCTTTTTAAATAAAATGCTTCAGTAATTTCCATAATCCCCTGTCAGATTCAAACTACTTTGCTGCTTCTTTTAGCTTTTTTCCCCTCACCATTTATTTTTGGGTTAGGTTTTTGGAAGCCTCTTCATATTGACAGAATTCCACTCCTTAATGTTAACTGTAACTGCACGGGATTTTTTGGATCTGCATTACTCCTCCAGGGGTATTTAATCTCAGAATATTATGATTGCTGTTATACAGTTTCTCTTCACCCATGAGGTTCCTAATCAAGTCCTGAGCATCCTCAGTATCAAAACAACTCTTGTATCTCCTTCTCTGGCTTTTCTAGCCAGATTTTCCATAAAATAATCCCTGATGGCATCTACAATCTCGTATCTTCTGCAGTTTCTATGGCATTTATCCAGTCCACACAGGCAGGGGCAGGGGACTGAAATATCACATTCCAGTTGAATTTGCTGCCCTTGTCTGATCTCTTTCAGTGTAACACAATCAGAGCTGCCACCCTGGCAATTGTGAGTAACATAGAAGATAATAGAGAGTCAGTACTATAACTCCAACTATTATTATTCTTCCTAAACAGAAATTAGAAATATATAGCTTTTTCTGGGGGAAAAAACCCAGCAAAACACCAAAACCAACACAAAACAAAACCACACCTCAAAACCAACACAAAAAAAATCTGCCAAAAAGCCAAAACCCCAAAACCAAAACCCATGCCACAAACCCTCTATGTTATGTTTCTACTACAGAATGTTTTGAATACAAAACCACCTGCTGTAAACCACTTTTACAATGGGAAGTAAGCAAAAATGTTCAAAGTAAGTTTATTCCAAGATGTTTGTTTGAACTGTGTAGTGTGAAACGCACAGTTAAAGAAGTTTAAAACTAAGGGAGTAAAAGAAGAATAAAGCTTTTTCAGCATGTCCCCAAACAAACTGAAAAGATACATAAATGCAGAATAGAGTGCAAATCTGAATTTTCATGCAGAGAAATCAGGAAATGTCATGGTTATGATTCCTTTGCTTTTTTATAATGACACACTGGATGGATTCCATAAGATACATCAGGTCCTCTATTACACATTTGCTAGGTGAAAATAAATGATGCTCAGAGATTGCTGAGCATAGATTTCTGGTGTTGAATTTTTAAACATAAGGAATCATACTGACTTCATTTCACCTGCCTAAAATATGTGTATTTACTTGTTCTTAGTTAAATGATTATTTTAGCTTGATGAAATTTATATTTCACACCAAAGTATATGGCATTTTAAATTAGCTTAAAATGGGAAACAGAAGCTAGAGGGCACACTTAGGTTATGTACCTTTACAGGTAATTTGACTTAGCACCATGCAACACAGTTAAGCTGATCTTATGAATTTAAGTATGAAATTTAAAAATGGAAAAGAAAGCTTACATTTAAACACCAGTTAAAAAAAGAAGAAGATGAATGGCCTGATGAACACATGTATTAACACTGACAAGAAGTGACTAATGGGGCATTTCTGATCCTTGCTTGCCTTAGAATGGCAGCAGGGCCTGCACTTACCGCTATTGTAACCACAGTGCGGTCAGCAAACGCAGTCATCACCACCTTCTGGAGAATGTTCTCCTAGGGAAGGACAAACGTTTGGTGCTTTTCAAACACAAGCTGCATGACAGACATAGACACTAAGAAGGCTTAGGTAACCCCAGACTATTCCATGCAGTTACTTATTGTCCACTGCAGAAGTGAAAAATTAGCTACATGTCCAAACTAAGCCAGAGCCTGGTATCTCCTGCCATTCCCACTGCCTCTGGGGCTCAGCAGACACCAGAGCTGTGCTCTGGCCCCAGACTCCTGCTGTCCTGGCCTCAGTTTAACAGGGAGGAAATCCAAGGTGAATTCCGGGTGCTGCCAGGCTGCCCATGCCGGCGCCTCTGCGGCGCGTCCTTCACCCCACTGCAAGCCCAGGAATGTTCCAGCACAATGGGGACATCTAACACCAAGGGGTGGCAGGGACAAGCAAGGGACTGTGCTGTACCTGGCATATTTGACAGTGGAGATGATATTTAAGATGGCCTCAACATACATAGCTCTCACTCAACAAGTACTCATCCTTTGCTATTTAGGAGATGCGTTGTTGCATTCCAAACCGCCTGGAGGTGTCACAAGCACAGATACCTTCATTTGCTATTAGCTGCTCTTCAGACAAGTATTTCAAAGGAGGGACTCTATCCTCAATGCATCAAAATTTAAAATGTTTTTAACTGGGCTGCGTGCACTATAGTTCCCTTATTGAAGCTCAAACACTAACATTTTACTGAACTAAAAATTGTAGCTGTTCTAACAAACCCCTCCACTTATGTTTTTTACTTACAGTGGAAAGAAAATCAGAATATTTCCTGTAACAACGTAACATGAAAAAAAATGTACTATTCTATTTGGCTGAAACCCAGTCACTGCACTACTGAGTGCTTAAACATCTGCCTAGAAATTCCAGACAATTAATGCAATAATCCAGTGTGTCTTTCCTGTGTCAGTGTTCATTTCCTTGACTCTACTTTCAAGTCTTCTAACTTCCTGACTTGTCCTGCCAACCACGCTGGGAAAACTTGTCACTTGCCAATTCGCCCTTCACTGACCATCCCAGCTGACCTTCCCAAGCTCTGTTTACTTTAGGAACACCCACTGCCAATTATAATACCACACTTCATTCTCATAATGCAAGCAGTTCTGGAATAACTATTCAATCCCTAGTAAAATAGTTTAAAAGCTCTTTAGATTTGTTAGCAGTGACTAACAACTACCTGGGCTTGTAAATGTCTGCACTAAATATGGTGTAAGCATGCTACAGAATAGACAGAATTGCTTTCCACCTTTTTCTTCACATATCAGGTGTTTCCCCCTCAAGGAAAAGAATCAGAAGCACTTCAAACTCACTGTTGCCATGTCAATGGATGCTGTGGCTTCATCCATGATGAAGATGCTCGTCTTCCTCACAAAAGCCCTTGCTAGGCAGAACAGCTGCCTTTGGCCCTGGCTGAAGTTTTCACCCCCTTCTGTGACTATTGCATCTGGAAGTGAAACAGCCAAATCAGTACAGCCAGATCAGAACAGAGCATATACTTGGAAAACAATGTTTCACTTTCAGAATAAAGTAATATTTCCTGGGCCTACAGCTGCTGTTGACAGTTTTGCCTGCTTATTTCCAGTGTTCAAAACCACCAGTACTTTTGTCTCACTATATCCTCTGCATCTGTTAGACATCAAAATAGCTGAGGATGTTCAAGAGTGAGTTTCTCTGAAACATGTGCAGTCTAGGACACTGCACCTCCAGTCAAACCAGCACCTCATTTCTTTACCCTAGGGCTGTATAATTTACCATTTTAAGGGGGGTTATTGCTGCTTTTGTATGTTTTTTGTTAGGTGTTTGGTGGTGGGGGTTTTGTTTGTTTGTTTTCTGCATGGCCAAATAATTCACACCTTGAAGAAATCTTCCTCCTTGGACATGACTATTGGAAAATACAAAAGAAGGGTGTTCTAGGTAACACCTGACTTGTTGACTGCTTATTTGAATTCACAAGACCCATAAACCTTAGTGCTTCAAAACAAAGACATACTGAAATAAAAGAATTTTACCATTGATTTGAAAAGAAAGAGGATTCTGCCCCCCAGGTACAGTTGGTAAAGGAGTTATACAGATAAAAGACATTTGCCTGCAGGCACTTTCTGTCACCTTCCACAAACTTTAAAATCTCTTTCTTCATCAGCTACCCTTCTAATAAGTAAGAGGGAAACAGGAATATTGTGAATGCTGGAAACAACATTCTCAGAAGGAAGGCTCATTACCTAGGCCCCCAGGTAGTGCCTTCACCACGTGCTTGAGCTGTGCTATTTCCAGTGCTTCCCAGAGCATGCTGTCAGTGCACTTCTTCTCAGGGTCCAAGTTGAACCTGCAGCGTGAGTAATTCAAGAACATCAGTCAACAGAAACTGCTGCAATGGATTTCTTCTCTTAGCGTGCTTAGAAACAAACCTGCAGATAATCAGAATCATATGCTGAAGGTCTGGGCCTGATTCTGATCTATGATTGGTATAAATCCTCTGAATTGCCCAGACTTAATCAACATTTATGCCAATGTGACTAAGGTGAAAATCTGACTCAGTTGAGCAGAAAGGGAAAAGTTTCCTATTTTGTAGATATCTTTATGGATTTGGAATCTATTTTGTTCTGCATAAACTAAAGAAATCTCTAGATTTCTTGAGAAAATCTACTAGAAAAAGCTGTGACTATACTCAGTTTAAATTAACATTGAATTTTTATGAGCCAAAATTCTATCCTCCCGCCTTTTAAATACAATGTCTCTTTGTTCTTCACTGCTATAGAAATGTTAATAGAATAGTCAAGCTTCATACTGCATTAGGAAATTCAAGTCTTCACTGCAATTCAAAAAATCTTGGATTTATGAACAGATGAACATTATTTTAGCTTGCTGCGGCCCAGAAGTGACAACAACAAATGTGAATTTCACATCATATTACATTAGCATATAGAATGACAATAAAAGCTTCAATGGGGCATAACATTATTTTTACTTTTTACTCCTGCTGTATGAGTTGTGAAAATTCGATGCTGGCCTAAATGCATTTTTTAATAGATTAATTCCTAAAATAAAGGAATACAATCACATCATCTTCTGATGTGAAATAAGCATGGTCTATTCAGGCATGTCCTGAAGCCTGTATCCTTTTCAGTGAACTCTAATCTCTTGTAGAAGCTGCAGGTGATGTAACTGGGCACTGAGGACTGTACTGTTTCTTCCCAAGGTAAAGGGCACAGACACAGGGAAGGACATTTGCTGGAAACTGGAACTTTTGGCCATTGTTTCAATTGCATCATCTCAGAGAAGTGGAAAGAGGACACAAAAAAAAAGCCAACAAAAAGAGTTAAGGTATTTGGTGCCACAGATGAAACAGCTCAGAAGAAACACAGAGAGAGGCTCCAGGATAAAATAGCCCAGTCTCCCAGTACTTCTCATGTTGTTCTTTTGCTTTCTCTCTGTTTACAGTAATT
Source organism: Prinia subflava (assembly GCF_021018805.1). Lineage (NCBI taxonomy): Eukaryota > Metazoa > Chordata > Aves > Passeriformes > Cisticolidae > Prinia > Prinia subflava. The sequence continues at coordinate 14,377,190 of NC_086251.1, forward strand.
TTTTAGCCTGCATTTTTTACATCTCATATTTTAAGGCAGACAGATGAAAACCGTTGTAGGAGAAAGAAGGTTTCAAGAAATGCTGGGTGGTTATGGGCATTTGAGCTAAACTGATTACTGCATCCTGGAGGAATAAATATTGGCTTTCCCTGCTTCCCAGGCATGGGATGTCTTCTGCCAGCAGTGTCCTGTCCAGGCTCAGGCATGGGGAAAGGTTAGTCTGGCAGGGGTGAGTTAAAAGCACAGACAGAAGGCAGTGATGAGGATCACTATTCCAGCTGAGGAGACTGGACTTGAACAGCTTGGTATAAAAGTCATTATATAGTACAATTATAATATATCATTCATATTGCATGACATACAAGCAATTACATGGTTTTTATTTATTGCTGGTGCTTGATACTTGCCGGATTGTTCCACTGAATAAAATAGGATCTTGGAGAATGATTGACAGCCTGGATCTCAAGGTCTGCAAGGGCAGCTTGGCGATGTCTATGCCATCAATGATAATCCTCCCTGTTCACAAGAAAGAGGACAGTGTGTTTATTGTGCCACACAGCTGGGGGCAAAGATATGGCTCACTTCCAGGCTGAAGGGCAGTGCAGCAGGAACAGGCCTTGTATCACACACCCCCTTTGTCACTAAAGAAACATGCTTTGAGTAAAAAGCAAGCATAGCCACCTGGAGCTGAGCTGCAAAGCATAGAGAGTGTACCTGAAGTATCTCAGGAATTAGATACACTACTTAACTGCTTGACCAGTGCACATCTATCAAACAACAAGCTCAGACATTTCTTCAATCAGGGACTAATTACCTGGGGCAACAAGCCTTTCAGAAAGCCAAATTATTTCTGAGCACTATGAAACCTTATCTCCAAGTACAACTGTTTGTCTCTGCACAGGGGCTCTGTGGGTGATGTGGCAGGGAAACAGCCTGACATCTTTTTGAGATGAATCCTGTGAGGCATATGGACATGGCACACAGCAGGAAATTCCAGGGCAGCAGGCCAGGCTGCAGCCCCCAGCTGCTGAGTTTTCTGGGCCTAGTGGATCCTGTCTGTCCCTTGAGTACAGATCCTTCATTACACTTGAACACCTTGCCCTTTTATGCTTTGCTGCTGCTGTTATTTAACAGTACAAAAGGCTGTCGTCTGTCACTCTGGGACTTTTGCTTCTATCAAGCAGAATTTTTATTGATCTGCATTACGAATGGCCCAGCTGTTAGGTGACAGATGATCTCAGCTTTAAACAGGGCCAGAGACTGTGTCCTGCAGATCTGAAAATCACACTTCAGGGCTGCTGCTGTTTAGGAATTGACTACCAAGGAACCTTCAGGAGCTGAGCTTGAGTGACATATAAAAACGTTACCTTCAAAGGTGTCAACCATTCTGAAAAATGCAAGAGAGAAGGAGGATTTCCCACTGCCTGTTCGGCCGCAGATCCCAATCTGTGACACAGAAAGCAGATGAACATCAGGCAATGACAATACAGGAAATGGATAACATCTGTACTTGACACTTCAGATGAGAGGGTGGAGGAGCTGTCCTGATTCACATGATCCTTTTCTCCTCCTGACTGATCAGTCAAACTGAACCACTCATTACACAATATTTGGGTTCACTTTTTGTCTTATAGGGGCCTGAGTATTTAAGGATAAATCAAGGCCAGTCCTATAACAGGAAAAACAGGAGAGTGGTAATGAGGGGAATAAAGACATGAGAGTCACGTGAAAAGGATGGAAAGTAGGTCTAGCACTGTAAGGGCTCACTGTCACTTCTTTTAGCACTGTGTGCTGACAGGAGTGCACTGGGATACTGAGAGGGGAGGTGTTTGCCTCAATACACCAAGCTCAGAATCCCCCAGACTCCTTTCCAGTGTCCTACATTCTTTGAGAGAAAAAAAAAATCATCTGTAATTCAGTCATCAAAACATTCTGTGGTATGTTTTAACCCTGATTTATGTGATGTGCTAGTCTAAAGAGGTTCTGAGAACCACTGCAGCTCTTTACCTTTTGTCCTGGTGAGATGTGGGCATTGACATGTTTTAGCACTGGCTTTAAGTTGCTGTCATATCGGACACAGAGATTCTGGATTTGGATCTCGCCTCTGTCTGGCCAGTTCTGAGGAATCTGTGAGGAAGCTGTACAACAAGCACAGGGGGAAAAAAGCCCAACATCAACCCTCTTATAATAAATTAATTGATTCATTAGGTTATTTACTACATTTTTCATGGCAATACACTGCAAAGCCATTAAAATTTTAGCAAGCTCTTTCTGCATGCTGCACAAAACTGCACTTACAAAGGAGCCCTTCGTAATTTTCAGCTTCTGTTTTGAGAAGGCCATTGATTCTTTTCACTGCCCCCAGCTGGATCTCCATGTCAGCCAGGTTACGAACCATCCAATTCAGATAGTTAGACACCTGATGTAAAGCAAATACATGACTGAATCCCAGATTTTTAATAGTTTGCATCATTTGACCAGCATGCAGTTTATATTCCTACACAGGAATGCCTCAGTAAGTGGAAGTTGTGAATGCACTGGATGGTACAACACCAACAAGGAGGCAACAATGACTAAAGGTTAAATTTCCTAACTGCAGTGCACACATATTTTGGTACTATGGAGATCTGATCTACACCAACAGAAAAGAGGGTGGGGGAACAATAAAGACGGGTGAAAAGACATAATTTTGGTAACTTAAGTTTGGACAACCTAGAATGACATACCAGGGCACAATTACAGCTGATGCACTGAAAATGTATTCTTCACAATGCAAGACGATATAAAAAACCATGACACAACTTGTCCACGTTTGGTTGACATATTTGAACAAACACCTCAGTGAGATTTGATCTCAAAGCTGAAGAAAGCATACACTCAAATATGCCAACTATCACATGTGAACTGAAGTAAACACATGGTTTCAGTGATGTTACAGTACCCACTATAGATGTACAGACACCTTCAATCTTCCTGTTCATCTTTGTGCCCTGAGGAATTACAAAAATATGTTTGGGAGAGACAGAAAGGATCCTGAGATTCTTACCATAAGAGCATAGGTTAGTCCCAAGCCTACAAGTCCTGAAGTGATTTTATTATACAGGCAACTGGTAATAGAAGTGACAGCTGCTATGAGTACCACACATGCTCCAATGTACTCCTGAAGGAATATGAATAAGCTCCATCATTATAAGTCTACAAAGGGTTAAAACGTTCTCATAACTTTGCATACCAATAAAAAACCCATTGCACAATTTCAAAACACAGGCAGAAAGCCCCATGGAACTCCACACAGACTCTACCTAGGAACCCAAAACTGCTTTTAGCAGGGCTGTGCTGGGGAAGTCTACACAGACACCTTAAACACGTAATGGAGGTGGCTGAAATGGTGCAGCTGACTTTACCTGGGATAGGAGGGAAATGCTCATGTGCTCATCTCTGTGGCTGATGTTGAACTGCTGGGAGGCTCTGCTGCTGCTGAGTTCTTACCATACAATAATGGTCAAACAAGCCTTTCTTGCATAGCACACACCTATTACCTTAAGGGCCTTTTCCTGCTTTAATTTAAATCATTGGTGATTTGACCGGCCACAGATAATTCTTTGAGTAAAACTGTGTAACAGACTAGAAAACAAACTCTGTAAGAGGGAAATTGTCATTTATCTGTGTTTGAACTGTTTAGTGGCATTCTGTTTAGATCAGAATTTGGGACTTGAGGTAGTTTAGGCCTGAACATATCATAGGGTAATAATATTTTATTCAAGCCATACCCAATACCTGAACTAAATTAGCAAAAGATACCAGTTAAGGGGTCCAAAACAGAGCTATAAAGTGTGATATGAAAAATGAATTAACCTACATTTAGCACATCTAAAAGAAGCCCATGTTACCAGAACAGCATTACTACACATGCATTTACAATTGTAATATAGCATTCCACAACATAAAATCCCTTGACTAGCTTCTTAGAGAATTATTTTTAATAATCCACTTCTCATGCCACACCACTTCACTGAGCAGAAAACAGGCCACTGAATATATTTGGTGTTCTTCAGATGACCCCACAACAGACTTAAACTTATTTAGATCCTTCTGCTCATTAGGAGAGCTTCCAAGATATTGAAATATTCCTAGGGAGCCACAAGGCAGAGGCTGCTGACACTGACTGACATGGTGCCATGATGACATGCTGGCTGGTGGCACAGCTCAACCAGCTCTGATCACTCTTCACACAGAGAGGAGCCAATGTGACCCGTGAAAACTATTCCTGTCTTGGAAAAACAGCTGCAGGCTATGGAGAAAATTCATACCCCATTCAGTGTCCAGCATGGGTTGGGCATGTGCTCATTACAGAGAGACATAGAGGGCAAAGGTATAGCTTTGAGATGAGGCTGGAAAACTGCTGGATGCCTCATCAGATTACTTGGAACAAAGTCAAAAATTCCTTGTGTATACACAACAATAATAATGTACTTGCCATGCGAACTTCCAGCCAGCGATTGGCTGCTGTGAGGAAAAGGGAGGCAATGTTGTTGGAATCTGTGTATTCAAGAAGTTTCTGTCGGAATTTGGCTTCATATCTAAAAAAAGGAAACAAAACAAAACAAAACAAAAAGCAGAAAAGCAAGAGGAAAGGAGAAAAAAAAAGGAGTCAGGCCTTGGGGTCTTGGAAAAATACAAAGTAAAATTCAATTTCTGGGGTATGTGCTTATGGACAGCTTGGCACAGGGTATAAATCAGCCTATCAACAGTTCAGAGTGTAGTGGTGTACTAGATACAGGCAAAGTGTATTTGTGCAGTATCCTGAGGAGTAATTTATGGATATTATTGCATTGATTCTTGTATTGAAATTCTGTGGGACTTCCAGATCCCACTGGGCATTTTATAAATGTATTTTATGACATGGTAATTGAGAGAGAGAGAGAGAGAGAGAAATTAAAACTAAAATATTTAAAATATGTATGAGAAAAATAATACATGCGTATACTTGTGAAAATAAGCATTAATGCTGCAGAATTCAGTTTTTCTCAATCATCTAAGCTCAGGTTCTTAAATTTATATAACCATAGTGCCTAGAAATTGTAACAATTTAAAAAGTATAAACTCAAAGAACTTCCCATTGTAGTAGCACCCATACTAAAGAAATGTATTTGTCCTTATCATTAAACATATAGAGCACTTTGGAAAATGGAAGTCCAAGTACACGGCACAACAAGGAGTATTAGATTGGAAAGAACTGTTTCCCTTCCCTCAAGGAATTAGCCACAGAACACAAAACAGGATGAATCACTAACAAGCCTGTTTACAGTTTGTTACAGTGAATTTGCACCCACTCATCTGAAGAGCTGTGCCAGTGAAATCTGCCTTGAATTCCACAGGTGTGGGAGATGATTCCCTGCTGGGGTCTTGGCAAGTGTACAAGTCAGCCAGTCACCCCTTTTAGTTGGGCGTATTTAATCACAGAGTTGTGAATTAGAGTGATGTCAATAATCAAGTGTATCAACAATTACAGCTAATAATGCACAAGCCTGGCACAAAAGTCTTTTCCAGGGTAGTGACATAAGCTCAAAGGCCTGAAGATTTAGTTTAAACACCCAAATCTTGCTTTTCCCCCCCTTTTATTAGATGATCAGGTTTAATACACTTGATCAACCCCTCCAAAACTTTACCTTATCCTTTCACTATGATGGCTGTGACAAGCACTGATTATAAATAAACTCTGCTCTCCTAATACTGATACAGAAGAATGCCTGTGTATGAAGTACATGGTTTATAGAAGCTTTCAAATTTGTTCACTGCTGAGTACTTTAGTCCTTCTGCTAAGCACAGCAAAAAAAATGACTTTACATATAAAAATTACGATTTTGAGGAAAAGAAGTAATTCAGCTGTCCACAACTTAGCCATGTACTAAGACATAAGAGACATGTCTGCTGTGTGCAGTGGGGAACCATGGAAAGGCTTGGATTGGAAGGGACCTTACAGATCATCTCATTCCAACCCCCTGCCATAAGCAGGGACACCTGTCACCACACCAGGCTGCTCAGAGCCCCATCCAATCTGGCTTTGAACACTGAGGGATGGGGCATCCACAGCTTCTCTGGGCAACCTGTGCCAGTGCCTCCCCACCCTCACAGTAAAGAATTTTGTCCTAATATCTCATCTAAATCTACTCTCTGTCAGTCTGAAGCCATTCCCCTTGTCCCATCATTACATGTCTTTGTAAACAGTCTCTCTCATCTTTCTCACAGGTTCTCTTCAAGTACTGGAAGGACACAATGAGGTCACCCCAAAACCTTCTCTTTTCCAGGCTGAACAAAACCAATTGTCAGCCTTTCTTCACAGGAGAGGTGCTTCATCTCCAATCACCTTGGTGGCCTCCTCTGGACTCACCCTAACAGCTCCATGTCCTTTCCATGCTCACAGCAGAGCTGGAGGCAGCACTACGGGTGGCTCTCACCAGAGCAGAGGGGCAGAACCCCCTGCCCTGCCCTGCTGCCCACGGGGTTTCAGACGCAGCCCAGGGTCTGGGCTGGCTGGGGCATGTTGGTGTGCTTGCACAGTGGGAAGGTTGTTTCTCAAAAGAGGCATCAGTGTCACCATGTCAGAGTGAGGGAGCCCTTCCCTTCCTCCAGGCTCACTGCCCTCAGTGCCTCACCACACAGACATGGTCGTGCTGCTTCTGGAACCAATTCAGTCACATTTAACTCTCCTGTCTCTATACCATGAGGAATTGTGTGACGCAGATAGCCCCAGAGAATGTGGGCTATGCACCGTGAGTCAGTCATGCATATGCACGTGGAACAGGGATGCAAGTTAGTACAGTTGCTGCATCAATGCAAAAATATCAGAATTTCTCTCCAGGAAGTGTCCCCAGATTACCAGATCTTTAAGAATACAGACAAGTGTTTGCTGAATCCGTCACATTTACATTTTTTTGATGGTTTAACACAAATGCTATCTGAAGTATCAAAACAAACTATAAATCAGGCCAGGGCATCTGCTGAAGGTGTTTTTGTAGGTGCAGCAGTAGCTGTCTTTGAACTCCTCCAGACTTTTTTGTACATTTCTTTCCGAATGCATTCTGAATAAACCCAGTATGGAGAGTAACCAAGGGTAAGGACACTTCAGGAACAACTGGCACCTCTTAACAGAATGAATTCCTGAATTAGTGTTATTTTTAGGGATGCTCATGCTAGCAAGTCTAAACTCCACGCCTGCTAATATGTTAGGCAGCTGAAAAGCTACACAGTCCTAAAAATAACTGGCTTAGCAGCTGAGGCAGGAGGCTGGCAGACAGATGGAACACAGAACTCACTGAACACACATGCCTGGCTGGGTCAGAGACACATCACTTACTGCAGGATTTAAGAAAAAGGAGGCACCAAACAATTCTTTAAGAGAGGAATTATTTCCAAAGTGATGGGAAGAACCAAGAGAGAATGCTCTGACAGACTGAAAATATCAGCTATGTGGCACTGAATATTGCTTTCTGTATCAACACCAGAAAACACTCAGCCATAATGCTTCAAAAATCCTCTTGATCAAGTAAAAGAATATAGGGATGAGAAAAGCAGAAATTGAAAGAGAAATTGATTTTCCTGCAAATTGAACATGGACATAATTACAGACTGTAGAACATCATTAGCACTTAATGAATTAAATGGTCAATAACAGTCATTAATGGAAAACACTAAGCTGCTCTACCACTCTTGGGTAAGCTACCTTCAGTCAAAAAGAAACTCTTAAATTGGTTGTTCTTTCTTTAATCTATTATAACCTATTTAGAATAGTTTAAGTTACCTTTGTGCATTACTTCTATTATAAAATTACAATTATAGGTTAGGAGGAATAAATAAACACTACTGGTTCAAGGATAGAAGGGTAACAGTAATAATTAACTGACAAAATACGTAGACATCACCGAGATGAGAATCTAGTGGAAAAGTTGACCATGTTTGAGTCAACTGGGAAAAGACAAGAATAGCCCTAGTGCAGGGAAAGCAGCTGGTAAGCTCAGCAGTGGTTTTATTGGTACCTCTGAGGTATCAGCATGACTGCCAGTTTTCTAACACACATATAGAACCAAGCCACATTATCAGGTATTCCTGGGTTGCTCTCCTGGCAGCTTATGTGGATGGAAAAACAAACCAAAACTGGCAAGGAAACACTTTGTCTGCAGCTTGTGTATTTCCAAAATCAGTGTAAACACCCACATTTTCAGCCAGCAACCTGAAAAACAATGTAGGGTGCTACTGCAGCCTCTGAAGTCACCAGCATGCACAGCTTATCCGACCAGGACATCGACACAGATCAGTCTGTACCAAGTTGGTGCATATCAGTTCTGCCATGGAAACTGTCCAAGCCCATTGTCTGCCACACCACATGCTGTGGTAATTGCGGGCTAATTCACCTCCTTAAATCACATTTGCCCTCCAGTTCGTTTTATCAGGCTGCATGCAAGTGCCTGCACAGCAACCACAGGGCAGATGACCCACATAAGCCTGTTCTGTGTACAGGCTCTACACACAAAATGCTTAAAATTCTTCTATGTTTGACATCTCCCCTTGCCCAGGTTGTGAGGACTCTGGATTTTCCAGGCAGAACAGTTTAAGACATAACATTACCTCACTTTTGAATACCTATGTTTCTTAAAAAAAACTATACCTGAAGGCTCGGATGGTGGTGAGACCTTCAACAGTCTCTGAAAAATGGGAGAGTAATGGTAGCTGAGTGCTGTCATCCAGCTGCTGCAGGTCCCTGGAGAAGGTTATGAAAAGAATTTTGTAAAAAACCAGTTTTGCTGTGCAGTTATTCCCTTGAATCTGGCCCAGGGAGTGAAAAGGAATAGCATCACAATAGCTATATGTAAGGTAATATATATTACGTATATATATATATACACACACACACATAAGATTCAGACAGATTGCAAAGCAGTGCCACAGGGGAATGAATTTCCCAGAAGGATTTTTCTTTTAACACTTAACTAGCTGGAGTTCTGAATGGGTCTTTTCCCTTGACTGCTTTCCCTCCTTTCTCCTGTATTTCTTTTTCTTGTACTCAATTTTTTATTGATTTAAACACCATTCTGTCTCTGTATTGAACATCAATTTAATGGAATGCTGCAAATAGGAGCTCAAGTTAATCAGAAGAAAAAGTGCACCCCCAGATAACAGCACAACTTCTCACTGAGCCAACAGTATCTCACACTCAGTAAATGAGAGCTGCACTCATTATTAGGTTGCATTTCTCAATGTCATATTTAGTCCTCATATCAGTAAAAGCACATGTAGGGTGAAATCTATTTAGTCTCAGTTTCTTCCAGCAGGAAGTAAATTGGTTGCAGACTCCCTCTCAATCTGTGCATGTATGAGGGGATATGCATATTTTTGCATTGCTGCAAACATTTCACAAGAGGGAAATTCTCTCATCTTAGAAGGAGTAAGGTCTCAGATATAATTAAAATTTTCATATTTTTAAAAGCTAGAAGGACCCAGAACAGGAGAGGAGGCTTGTGCACACTGGATCCTTAATGGCTAGCTGTACCAGCAAGGTTATACTGCATTCTGCAGCCTCTCCTTAACATATTTCCACTTTCACCTGGACAGGCAGACTTGAGTTTCCCTGTCCTGTCACCACATTTTCTCAGACATATCCAGCACACAGCCCTTGGGGGAGGGCACAATCCAGTTCAGTTCTTTGTGTCCTGTGAACTCCAAACACCTTTGATGGTGCACCAAGGCCCTGCTCATGCCTCCCAGATGATCTCCTCGAAGAGCTGCCAACAAAGGCACTTGCAAAGTGACACAATTCCACTGCAGTGGGCTTGTCCCACCTGCAGACAGTGCCACAGCCTAGGCAGGACCGAATTTAAACACGAAGCTCCCTGCAGTGCAATCTGCAGTGCACTCCTGCCCTGCAGGCAGTGTTTCCATGCCAGCACGGTGACGGTCCTGCTCTCACCGGGACGCCACTCGGAAGTACTTCTGGATGAAGTAGCACATGATGGCCAGGGGAAGCAGGGCGATGAGGAACATGGGCGTCACGTACGAGATCACCGCCAGGGCAGACACGCACAGCAGCGTGGAACGGCTCAGGCACTCCAGGGTAGCTGGAATGTGCTGCACAGAGGAGAAAAAAGCACACAGAATCTTCCACAGCACGCCAAGGTGAAAAACTTAAACGCCTAAAACACTACTTCATTTTCCTTTCTCCCACTTCCTCAAAAAATTTTATACCTTGTGTATTTTAAGCATTTTAAGCATACAGGTCTGCTCTTGAATTTACCACAGGGTTCTGGGGACATCTGAAGAGATTTCTGTGGGGCTGCTTCACATCTGCATAGTGGAGCACAATCCTCATGTCAGAGGATTACAGATGGGATGCAATAGATGATTTTAGCATCTGCATAAATCCTATGAACTGGCAGTGCAGTCTGGGGTAAGTAATGGTGATTTGAATTTCAGTCATTTCTATTCTGGGCAATAGCATTTGCTTTTTTCTCATTTCATTTCCCCAAATGAATGTGTTTGCTCACTTACAAAAAAAGTAGATACTCTTTAATTTGGGGATATCACTATTGATCTTATTTTGCTTCCCTTTTCTATACGGGACATCTTAGCAAATAAATGCTTTTTCAATGTGCATGTAAAATGAGGAACTCATTCAGAACTGAGAAAATCATGATGCAAACCTATACAGTCAAAATCACAGTTCATCTGTAAGCTTCACCTAGATAAGTCTGTAATAAATGAAACCCCATTTTTTCAGATTAAGATAGGATAACTTGAGAGCTCAAAAATATTTAATCAGTACCTGGTCAATGGTATTGCAGTCAGCTGAAAATCTGTTCAATATACTTCCCAGAGGCGTTGTTTCAAAAAACCTAAAATGGTACAAGGAACAGCAAAGTTTACAATACTGATGTTAGAACTGATTCATGTACCTCAGCTAGGTACTATATCACAGAAACAAGCAAATAAATTGACAGCCATAGTAAAATTTCTCTTTTTTTCCCAGTACCTATGGCTTTCCATTTAAATGGAAATGTCTCGAATTTACAACCATAAGCATGAACCTACAACCACTCAGAACCCTACAACTGCAAGCATGTCCTCAGCTCCCTCTACTGCCTAAGCCATGGACATCACATGATTAGACTTGAAAAAATCCTTTCAGATTTCAATTTGAGGCCACTTCAATTCATGAAAAATTCAAAACAAGTTATCTTACAAAGTCTTGCATCTTTCTGGGAAAAGAAAATTGTAATAAGAACAACTACTATTGGAATAATATATTAAAAGACATTTGGATATGCAAAATGCACACTACATTATTGTTCTGCTACTATTAGGTGTTCCATAACTCATGTGGAACCTGAAGTCTAATTTTATCCTGGAAATAAAAATCTAAAAAAAAGTCTGAGGTTTTTCATGTGTGGGATTTTTTCCATGATTTCTGGGTCAAATATAGTTAGCTTAAAAATAAGAATCTTTTTCCTAGAGCTGCAGGTTTGAATCAAGCTACACTTTTCCTTTCATGCACAGGGAAAAAACCTTCTGGAGGACAACCAAGGCTTTTGCTGGAACAAAGAACATCCCAGTGTACTCTAACGATGCCTGTAATGACACTTGTCTAAGCTCATTACCTTTCCTAGACTTGCACAGTCACTGCCTGACAGTAAATATTTCCAGTGATTAACATGATGAAGCCTGCTATGAATTATCTGTACCACATATTGATCAATAATTGTGTTTTCTCCCTAATTAAAAACTGCAAAGAGAAATTAAACACGCAAGGAAGTAAATCTCTTAAGTCACAGTCGGGCAGGAGAGGCATTTGACTTGTGCCTAGGAACTCAAGCAGTCTGGGTACCATTTTCAAAAACTACTCAGAAACTTGGCACCTGGTGATTTTTCACTGATATCTTAAAAAATATGTGATGCAAAATTATTTCTAAGTAAAAACTGCATTAAGGAGCCTCTTGAAGCAAAGAAAACAAAATTACTATAATAAAATTTCTATTACAATCAAAGAAGTACCTCATTGGAGCCAAAATAATTTTATTTAGTAAAGAAGAGTGTAGCTTTTTGGTGACTTTCAAGCCAGTCCACTCCACTGCTATTGATGTGACAAGACATAATACGATGCCAAGGCAGCAAAGAATGCTGAAAACTTTTGAATATGGAGAATGGTCAAATTCCTAAGAAACAAAGAGCAACACTATTATTCACTTTAAATTACATTTAAAAAATATTGTAAATACACAAGCACAAGAATAAAAAAAAGTGAGAGTATGTCCTTTTTGCTCCCTAAATTAAACAGTCCATGATTTTCACCCATCTTAAATCATAACGTATTATCCTTTGGAGAGGGAAAGGTTTGCATGAAAATAAGTGACAAATCAGAAATATAAAACCACAGAATACCATAAAAAGCCTACGTGAGAATGCAACACTGCAGGGAAAACAAAAAAGAACTCTGATATCAAAATTATTTTAGAAGCCCAGGCTTAGGTATATCAACTTGGTGACTAAAATGCAACAAATCTAAAAAAAGGAGAACAACACAGCAAACTTAAGTTCATTTTACTGCACTGTGTATGCAAAAATGCTTTGAGCTTCAAAATACTCTGGAGTGGCTCTTTTACAGAAAAACAGCACACTGCATACAAGTCTTGGAGCAGAGGTTGACAGTGGGGGAACACTGCCAGTTAAATCACGGGAGGAAGGTGAACAAGGCAGTGCCTACCATGCACTGGGAGCAGTTTTTTGCCTCAGGCTCTATCTTGACAGAAATGGCATGCTCGGTCCAGAGCGCCAGGCAGTAGTCGATGGCCACCATCACCGTGTGCTTCAGCAGCTGGGACAGCAGCAGCAGGGGCAGCAGGAGGATCCCTGCTGCACTCAGGTACTTGCCACAGGCTCTCCAGGGCATCTTGGCTCTCTGGTGGAGCACTGAAGACAGGTTGTCTTCGTCATCACTCTCTGTTACTTCTTCTGCAAGGTGCAAGAGAAGAGGACGGCCATGCTGTCACATATCAAAGGGACTGGCAAGCTACAAACCAAGTCTTACCACGCAGGATAAAGGGTGGCCCTATGGCCAAAGTACCTGCTCAGGCCTGCATTTATCAACCTGCTAAACTTAATAGTAATGCACACTAAAAAGATGCAAAACCCCTCAGCACTTGGCGATAAATTTCTTCAACCATGTTTTTTGCAATGTGAAAGCACTGGCTGGATAAAAATCAATTGTAATCTTTTTCCTATGTAAAACCTTAAGCAAATATGTTTAGCTATTGACAGGTGAAGTTCACCCAGCATATTGTTTAATATTATTCTTCATTCATTATTAAATCATATTTGCATATAAGAAAAAACCTCAGAAGTCTGGAGGAAGCAATGACTTGTGAATGCTTGCAATCACTCTAGTCCAGAGGTCAAAGCAACGAACAGCACTCTTATAAATCGTAACCCACATGAAAAATGTTTTGTTCTCTTGCCAGTTTGAATGGTGTTAATTCATTCTAATATAATTTAACTGTGAAACAGTAATGTACTGGCAGTGGGCTCAAAGGGTGCCCTTTACCTTCATCCTCTTCATCATCTTTCAGCAATGCTTCCCGGGAATACATCGTCCTCCGGAGATTCGTTCTTTCCAAAACAGGGTTTTCCTCAATAGTTGTTTCCTGAAAAGGGGACAGTTCATGTGTTTTCAACCAGAGAATCAATACAAAGAACCTGCTACTTGTGATAAAATTGTTCCCACTCAGTGAAAAATAGAAGTGAGAATCTCACAGCAGGAAGCTGTGATGGATTTGCTACCTCTGTGTAAAATCAAAGGACATAAATTAGATATCTAACATTCATTTCAGGTTGTCAATCCCAACCCTCCTGGAATCTTAACTCGGACAGTAATCCCAGAATTAACAATGATTAAGATTAATATCTCGTTCTTCTTGTGTTATAAGTACAAAAGACACAACATTTTTATCATTTAAAGAACTTGATAAAGGCATATCTGAAAAGCTTCCACCAAAGGCAATGAGTAAATTCAGGCATGTCTATAAAACCAGTTGTCAATATTAGCAAAGCTTTTCCTAAAATGGCCATATTTATATTCCTTAGGTGACAATATTTTGATAAGGTTTCCTATCAAGAATGGATTAGAACAGTATCAAGGAAACATGAGCTGTCCAGATGAAGGAATTTATCCTTAGAGATAAATAATAATGGTACTACATTCATATTAAGTTAGACATCACACACAGCATGTCAATTCTTGTTAAACCTTTCAAACTAAGGCAAAAAAAGACAAGACATTTTCTTGCATATATTCATTTCCCTGCCCATCAAAAACCTTCTCCAGCTCTTGGTCTTGTCGATTCATTAATGTCTTCCAGTGTTCAAAGAGCTCAGTCTCTGATTTCTGAATGTCCTTGAGTGTTCCTTCTCTCTGGATGTTACCATCTTTCATCGCAATTATCTAAAAAGTCAGAAACACAAGTGGTGAGATAAATAGCTGGGTATGTCTATTTATTTTAAAGCTGTATTGCTGTCTTTGACAGGATTTTCTCTTTTCTTAAATAAATAATATTTTCATGAACAAATCTGTCTTCTAAAAAGACAGTGACATTCTCTCCATCCCCTTCATTCAAGATGCTGAAAACCCAGAAACTTCCTGCACTCCACGTTTTCAGAAAAGGCTGCTTTTAAGAAAGAAGAATGGGATCCCTGTTGGCAGACAGGGGGGCACACTACTCTTCCTAAATACAAGTCATTAGCAAGATAAGATTTTCGAGTTCTCTTACCTCCTAAAAGGAAAAAGCTTTTAGCAAGACATTGAGTGCAGGAGGTTTTGCCCTCATTCAGACAATTAGATATGAGAATGCTGGCTCCTTCTCTGATACCATGGACTGATAAGGAAGAGCTAGGGAACTTGATTCTCTAAAGCTTTAAAAGCATAAATAGTGGACACAGTTTGGAAAAGAAAAATATATATGCAAGCAAAGTCTGCAGGGAGCAGTTTCCAGGTTTGTGTCAGGGAACTATGTTATACACACAGTGTAACTACCACCACTCCAGATCAGAGGGGGGCAACTGGAAAATGAGGCACGCAGATTGCAAACTCCCATTATTATAAAAGAGTTAATGCACTGCTTCTTTTTCTCTCTCCGCAGAAACTCAGAAATTTCCATGGGCAGAGAGTGGGGAAGTAAACAATTTTGTTTATTGCTAAGAATTTAAAAAGAGAGAAGGTAAAAATAAAGAAAACAAGGATCTTTTTGCGATCAATTTATTCAGGAAACCTGCAACTGGGATACACCTTGAATTCTTCTGAGGGTTTTGTTGAAAAGATTTAGGGGGACCATGACATATACTTCAAACTATATTTTTATTTAAAATTTCTTAATAAAATAAATATTCCCTCTTCACTCCACTGGGTAAGAATTGGTAAGGATTAATGAAACCCACATTTAGGAAAAAAACATGAACTATTTTGTAATAAATATTTTTTATTATGAAGTTCAAACAAATCCTTCCTGTGCTACCATTTGAAACAGTATATTTCATAAAAACTTACACATCTAGAAGATAATAAAAATAAAGCAATTTTCGTACAACATCTCCTAAAACACCAACATCTAGAAATGGGTATTACATTCTCAAAGAAAATTAAAACAATTACACTGATGAAAGGCCATAGCTGTGTATACTTCAAAAAAACTGCAGATACGTAAGAATAAAAAGGAAGTTAAGATGGACCTCATAGGGAGGGGAAAAAGGCAGAAAATTCCTGTATTCCAAAAGACACTAATTTGAAAACCAGGACTGTGTTGAGAACAGTGGTAACTCTGAAGGTGAACAACTGAGAGACAGGGTCACAGCAGAGACCATAAATAACAAATGCTGCCAACCAAAAACCCGATCAGAACAAGATGAATGTCTATCTGCAGCTTCATGCCAAGCCAATATGAAGCTCAGGAAGCAGCTGTAATATGATTATTTCTTGAGACCAGGCAACTGCTGCTATAGCCTGTGCAAGATGTGAAAGAGAGAAGTCCTGCTAGGAGGTATAACTGCAGTCATCCATCACCACGGGCAAGGAGACCCGGGAGGCTGGAAAACTGCAGGAATAAGTGCAAGGCCACTGGAAACCAATGAATTAAAAAAAAACAAAAAAGAATCCAAATCTCAAAAATTTCCCTATTTCCCTCTTCATCTTTGACATTTCCAATTATAAACTGGTATAGAAAGCATACCTCCATTTCTTTTCCTTTAAAGTAGAAAATATAAAAAAGAAACCTAACAGAACAATCAAATACTACACATTTCTTAAAATCTTGCCTACACACAAAGGACAAAGATGTTTTTAACACATTATATCCTAGTACTAACTATACAGAAATACTGGGCTTTTCCTTGTATTTCCATACCTCTCAATATCCACCTTTTCCTGTGATAGCACAAATTCCTAGTAACATCCCAGTGGAGGCAAAGGTGTTTAACATTTCACTGTTTTGAGATTAAAAAATTAACCAATATAAGTAAAGTTTTGGGATACTCAATGTATTTTAAATGTAACCTGCTTTCATAGGAGTATTAAGTTGCAGCTCTACAAAAATCCAACCTATTTAGGTGTTCCAAGATGGGAATCTCAAAGTTACAGCTCCCCGAACTAGCTGATTTTCAAAAGATCTTTATTAGATATCTTCTCACTGAACTATTACTTGGTGGAGAGATGAAGTGAAAGCACTGTCTGCAGCAAGACATGTTCCTGCCATGTTGTTGCCTCCTCAGAAAAAATGAGCAGAGGTTCCTTACCCAGTCAGCGTGGGGCAAGTACTGCAGCTTGTGAGTCACCAGCACAATGGTGCGCTTGTCCTCCCGCAGCATTTTCAGGATCCCTTCTTGCATGAGATGGTCACTCAGGTGGATATCCAGGGCAGAAAAAGGATCATCCTGTCATGATGATAAGGGGTCAGCGTTTGGAGCCAGAACTTACGGCCTCCAAGGAAACTGAGAGGTTTTAACACCAGTAAACCCAGGCAGATCCACAGAGACACACAAAAGAGGCCATCAGATCAAAACTGTGCTGAGGAATGGTTTCCTTAATTTACAGAACACCAAAGTGAACTGTGCTTCTGCAGAGAGCACTGAGTAACGCCAGCTCTGTCAACTCTATAATTCTGTGGGGTTTTCTGGGACCTGCCCCTCTCCCCAGATGTGTTCATGGCCCACTCAGCTTCTGTCAGGCTCCAGACAATGTTGTGGTGAGGGTCTCTGGCAGATATTGCATTACTGCTCCAGGGATAGGGACAACAAGCACATTTCTGTTTCCCTTGAAAATCCCTGCCTTGTGGTTTGTGGGGTTTTGTTGTTGTTGTTTTGGTTTGGTTTTGGTTTTTTTCCTTTTTTTTGCTCATAAATCAACACTCTTAACAAAGACTCACAAAAAAAATCACAAAAGAAGCAATATTGATCATTTTGCTGACTCAGCTCAGATATTTGATTTGAGACCTACATTATTGTATTGAATCAATCAATTATATGCAATTCATTTAGGCATAAATTCATCTGTACCATCTTTTGGGAAACTTGTTTACCTAATCCTACTTTTATGGAATCACAAACCTTTTGATGTGATTTGATTTGATATTTCTGCTTACAATAGTGATACTGGCAGTAGGATTTACTTAGTGTTACTATTTCATACTATAATACTACACTACACCCAGGCTTCATTAAAAATCAAAAATATCTGAAATTAGCAGTAAGATAAGTTTGACCATTTAGATTTTAATAAACCAGAGCATCACAACATAAAGCACCTAGAAAGTGCTTTTGAAGTACAGTAACTTCACGATCCAGAATTTTCTCTGAAAAGCATGTGTGCAACAGTGTGTGCACTGTGCTTGCTGAGCAAGGATGTTGCCAGCTCTGCTGCTGCACTCTTCTGACCTGGCACAGACCTGAACATCAGCCTTATGACATACTTGTGAGAGTGAAGTTTCATAAATCTTTCTTTACAAAACCAGCCTTAAAAGTACTCAGTGTTTGCTAATACTAACATACAGGATTTCCTTATTGTTTTCTAAATATTAATACTAGAAATAAACTTTATTTGGAGGTGTTTTTCCATTGTCAAAACCCAAGAGAACCTGCTGCTCTTAGGAGGTATTGAGTGTCCTTCACAGAAGGACAAAAAGGGCAGAACCAAGTTACAGACAATAGTGGATCTGCTGGTTTGCAGCACCTGACCCAACTGCTCCCTACTCTCCTGCACTCTGATCTTTGCCTGGAAGTGCTCTACACATGAAGCAAGCACAGACTGATCAGCCTAATTACAGAGAAAGGTCTAAACAGCTTCCCTTTCTTTTAGGGATTACATCTAATGTGCACAGCTTTTCTAATCCTACGTGACTTATGTCTCACTGTCATAACAGCTGGATTCAAACCTTCTAGAAAACTGAGGTAAAGAAGGAAGTCCTAAACTGGAAAGCCAGGAAGCTCACTACAAGTGAGTGTGTAGGATGCATCTGTTTTCCCACCTGTGAAACCTGTTAGAACCTGCTGTCACTCTTTTTCCGTAGCTGAAGCTGCGACAGGATATACAGCAGGCAATTCAGGGTGCAAAAGCAGCTTTGTTTGTTGCAGAGAGGAAACACCCCAGACACGAGACAATATTAATTTTAGACCTGAGAGAGCTTAGGAATTTCACTAATACAGCAAAACTATTACATTTCTAAGACCCAAAGATAAAAGCAAGGGTCAAACTGAATTTTCAACACACTGGGAGAACAAGCATCAGCATTTCAATGTGCAGTACTCTCTGTCTGTCTGCAGCATTTGCAAAGTGCTTCCTACCTGCAGGCTAGCTGACAAGAGATACAAACTACACAGTGTACATTTGGCTGGGCTCAGCGAAACACGATGTTCAGCGTGTGACCCATGAAATCCTCTAAATGAAGCAGCAGCTCGTGCCTCTGCATGGAGCATAAACAGAAGGGCACCTACTCACCAGGAACACAACATTTGTCTGCTGGTACAGGGCTCGTGCCACACTGATCCGCTGGCGCTGCCCTCCAGACAGATTAATACCCTGGAGATAAGCAGGAGAGAAACAATCAGACAGTTAAAGAAAACATCAACTGAGCACTCATATTCCTTATTCTGGCTGGATTATCCATAAAAGACTTTTCTAGGCAGAGAAATATGAGGAATTTTTCCAAAGTGTGAGCCTATAATGTATCCTTGTGGTGTTTTAGGGTGTGTTTTGGGGGTTCTTTTGTTTGTGCCAGTGCATGTTAGAGTAAACTCTTTACAAATCTATGACTTCTGTTTCCGTTCTCATCACTCCCTAATCTTCCCATGTGTGATAAAGCCACTGGTTAAACACCTGTCCTTCTGTAAATGAAAGGGCTCTAAAAGAAAACAAAAAAAATCTATGTATTTATTTTTCTGTTACTTCTAAAGAAACCAAAAAATATCCTGTTAAGTCAGGATATCTGCAATAGCAGCTGCAGAATAGTCAAACATTCTGATAGCAGCACATTTAAATCATTGCACCTCACATAAATGACAGTGTTTCCATGTTCACTGAGCAGTGAGCGTTCAGACTAATGACCCAAACATACACTTAACTAAAAGATTACCTTTGTTGCCAAATAACCTGTAAGATTTTAAGAACCAACAAAATAATAAACCCCCCTCTATATATTTAAACCAAAAATAGAAGCCTGCAGCTGTTTACTGACCCTTTCTCCGATCTGGGTTTGGTCTCCGTGAGGCAGAATGTCAATATCAGGCTGGAGGGAACAAGCATCAATTACTGCTTTGTACCTGTGGAAACAAAAAAGGCAACAAAATGCACACAGATACTGCTGGAGAAGCACATTTCCTACCTGTAGAGGAACAAAAATTAACCAGCTGGAAAAAATCACACAGTGGAAAACGTATTTGTTAGCCACTAATTGTTCTAATGGGATCTCTTTCAATCACAGGCAAGTAAGTAATATTTCAGCTAAGAAAAAGGATCTCAGGTCAGTTTCCCAAATAAAAAATGTTAAACACAGGAAAAACAAATATAACTTCTTCCACGGTATATTGCCATTTTTAGCAGTTGTTTTTCTTACCCAGGGCATTTGTTTCTTGTTTCAATATCCAAGAATGACAGAAAAAACAAGAGTGTAGGATGGAAATACATAATCAACCACTTCTTTTGAGGGTGGGGGACAGCAATTGATTTCTAAATATTTGACAGTGTCTGGTGAGCATGTATATTGAATAAAAAGGCAGCCCACTAATTCTTTACAAACAATATTCCCACTCCCAAACAGGTGATGTCCTTCCAGGAGAGGTAAACTAGTCAATCAGGTGAGAGAACACTGCATGCTAAACAAACATGGTCCTTGGAAATGGAAACATTTGTACACTTGAATTCAAGTGAGGCAAACCCTGTCCCTTGTGTCACCCAGCAAAAACATGGTCAAAGGGGGAGACTCATGTTCAGGCAGGTGCAGAAGGTTTGTTCCTACAGGGAGATGGGGAGCCATGTGTGATCCACACGACACAAATATTTATGGAAAAGGGGAATAAAATACAACAGCTGGAACCTGTTACCTCTGTTTGTTAAAAGAGCTTTCAAATGTGATATTCTCTTCCACTGTGGCATTGAGCAGCCAAGGCTTCTGGGATGCATAAGCTACTGCACCTCTTTTCCTGGGAAAAAAACAAACACAAGAGTTCCCAGCTTACCAGTGCAATTGCTGCTTTTGGAAACTGTTTTCTTGTAAAAGAAGAAACTAGTGTTCAAAAATGCTTTCCTTTCTTTCTTTAGGACAATCAATGGCTTTTCCATAAAGAAAATACATAAGATGATAAGTTTCCAACAGAACACTGAAATGGTTTACCCAACTGAACTTCACTTTGTTCCCTCTTCTCCTACTGTGAGGTGGGGTTTGGAGAGTCTAGCTCAGTACAGCTGCCTCTTGAGCAGAGTGGATGGGAGGAGGAAAACCACCAAAGACTGAATCCTAGCTCTGTTTGACTAGATTAATTAAAAAAATTAAATGTGTAGTAGATCACTAGTTAGGCAACACATTACAGGAGGGACATTCTAAAAAGAGAAAGTATTTGAAAAAGATCCAAACAACTCTACACATGTACAAAGGCAATTCCCTCTGCCATATTTTCCCCCATTCTAAGATGAGAACTAGCGCTAGAAAGTAAATTAGTAAGTAATTTCCATTCCTATAAAGGCAAGAAAAGATAACACAGACAAAAATATATTTGCTAAATTTCCCCCGGTGAAATAGCCCTCATAATGCATCATCAGAAGGGCCAATTTACCAGGTACAGTCAACAGGATTTTCCTCACCATGCACATACAATTTCATAGAAATTATTATTATTACTACTATTTAAAAAGGAAAATATCTGCCTGCTGGAGAATTTGTGCTTCTGTTGTCTGTGGTGCATTAAAGATTCCAGCAAGGCAGAGCTGGGAGAAAGGCAACACTTTTCATCAGAGCAACTAATACCGTTGGACAACTCCTTGGCACACCAACCTTTCTACAGAAAAGGGCCAACAGAGGGATCATATACCTAAAAGCATATCTGTTTTCTTCCTAGCTCAATCAGCTAATCCAATAAAAAGATAGGACCTCTCACCCAAACGTGGCCTTTGTCTGCTAGACAGCCATTATGGCAGCCTGTTTCTAGTTGGACCTGAAAGCAATTCCAGCCATGACTTGACAAAGTGCATTTTATTTCTCTTTATAAGTTAAGGTCACTTGCCCTGCTCGGTTTTTTCAGGCTTTTACCAAACTTGTTTAGAAACTAAGATAGGATCCAATTTTTGTTGATGACCTGAAAGCACACACAATTCCACTATTCTGCTAACATGATTCCAGGTTGAAATTTATGATATTTCACTAGAATTTAATTACGCTTTATGTATTTTTGTTGCTGGAAAATGAAACAGAAATAGCTAAACAAAAGAAAAAAAAAGACAGAAGACATCCCCTAGGCAGCCCAGCCTGCAGCCCCAAAATCTAATTCAAAGAGCATTCAGGTCTGCCTCAAGAGAGAAGCATTTTTTCAATTAGCATGAAATTTTCATCCCAACAATTGAGAAAAAATTGCTCTGAGCATTCCAAGATGAAGACATATTTCCTTCCCTGTCTTTCTTTGCTTGAATCTGTGACTTTGCAGCTCTTAATTCTCAACGTGATCAAAAAGTTACTCCTAATTTAGGTTTAAAAAAATAGCAGCAAAGTCTTGAGGAAAAAGCTTTTACAGCTTTTGCAGAAAGTGTTCTTTGGTTGAGTGAAGATTAAGGGCCCTGCCAGTGTGATGCACTCCATGCTGAGAACCAGCACAATGTCTGGAAATACCACTCACATTTGGATTACATTGTGCTTTAAGGACATCAGTGAGAATTCATTAGTGCAAGGAACTTGGCAACAGGCAGTGAGCTTGCCAAAACTGATTATGGACTGAGGATTTAGTAAATTCCTCTAAATTAATCCTAATTGCAAACTGACACAAGGATGGCATATCAGGACTGATCATATTTTGACATAAACAAAAAGTCTGCAAGTGCTTGCAAGCTTCTTTTTCACATATATGAAATTTACTGCATGCCCACAGTGCTGCTTACAGTAAAGAGACAATAAAACAATTGTTACTGAAACTGTGAGAAACACACGGCTTAAAATCCAGAGAACAAAATATTCTGCAATGGAATGTGCAAGACGTGCTCTGAAAGTCTGCCTTGAACATACATAAGGTTTCACAGTTTTAGGACTGAGTGCAAACCAATGGTTTAGGAGACAAAGGCTTCTGAGGGATTATTCTGCAGGTGGAAGTGATGGCTTCCTGTCCCCAGATTGCATAAATAACCATGTGTTTTCAGCAGTGGAGTGAGTTTTTTCCCTTCTGATAACACAACAGACTAACCATAGCCTCTTAATTATCACAGATGTGCAGACAGAAAAATTCAGCCTTGCAATTAATAGGGAAAACCTTCCCTGAGCTCCCTGGAGACTATGAGCTTTGTCTAATATAGAATCAAGCCTGTTTACTAATTATGAATCAGATTAATTCATCAGAAACAACACTGTCAAAAGGAACAACATTCACTTCTTTACCGTGTGGGTGACTGAGCACTGGAACAGATTGCCCAGAGAGGTTGTGGAGTCTCCCTCGCTGGAGATACTCAAGAACCATCTGGACACAATCCTGTGCCATGTGCTCTGGGATGGCCTCCTTGAGCAGGAAGGTTGGACCAGATGAGCCCCTGTGGTCCCTTCAACCTTACTCTTTCAGTCATTCTGTTGTGAAGATTGCTTGTTTAAAATGATTAATCTGTCTCTACTTTCACATATCTTTTTAAGTCCAGGAGGCACAGTAGATCTCCAAGATCAAACACAACTAGTTAAGGGACATTCATACATGAATTTCAGTGCCTCAATAAACCTACAAAATCTAGGATGTTGGCAATTTTTAAAAGAAAATAGATGCACTTAAAATGTAATGCAGTTAGGATTATGATGATAGAGGAAATAATACATTGCAAATCCTTTCCTGTGTGTTTTGGGATTGCTGACTACAGTTTTATCTTGATTACTTTGCACAATTCATTAACTTCTACTATCAGTCAATTCAAATTCAAATGTTCTCCAGATATGAGAGAAATGTGTACTGTTCTGTATTATAACTGCTTATGCAGAAAATATGCTTCTTGTATTTTCAGCCTGATGGAAAGTATTGGAGCATTCTGGTATTGCTCCAATGCAATTCCAATCCTGAGCATTCAGGAAGAAATCTTTCTGCCATTGTTAAACTTCAAGGGGTTTTATTTTAAACCTTGCAGTCGCTGCATTCAGAGACATCCTGTTTGTCTTCTAAGGAGGAACATTAAACTCATTAAGTGCAGAGACTGCTGAACAATATTCACAGAGTCACAGCATGGTTGAGGTTGGAAGGGGCCTCTGGAGCTTCCCATTAGTTTTTAAAATGTCGTACCTGAATTCCATGTCAACAGGAGATTCTTTCTCTGGGCTGTAGAAAACAAACACAAGGGTTTTAAAAAAATTAAATTATTTCAGACAGTGCAAATAACACCACAAAATAATATCATTATGCTATAATTAAAAATACAGCAAAATGACTGCATAACAGAAATAAAGCTCTTTTTATGTTAAAGTTCTCTGCTATGTGATATTGACCTAAAAAGAGTATAGTTAAAGCTTCAGTTTGGAGAAGTGCTAAACCTTGCAGAAAGCCTTTAACACCTATGAGTAAATGCTCAAGACCTCAAAAGACTTTGACCCAAAATACTCTTCTGAGAACACCACAAATGTTCTGCAGGATGTTAGTGCAACAAAACCACCAGAGGTATTCTTAAAGCACTTAACCAGCTAGGAATCTCAGAACATTATGGTAATGTAGGTAATTGTTTCATGCAGTCTAATATTCTTTCCTACCTTTTAATACTCGTGCCATGCTGTTGTCATGCATGTTATGTCGCTGTTCGCCATGGATAACCATGGAAATGGATAATCATTTCAAACATGTGACTGTCTAATTCTGATCATACTTCTCTTGTATCTTAATGGGTTCAAATGGTTTCCTTTCAACTTGGCCCAGAAATTTCAAAGTATCCTCTACCAGGAGGGCCTAGACACGAGGTACAAGAAAGATCCTCTTATACTACAGACAGATGGGAGCAGCAGTTTTGCAGGACTCAGTCTGACAACCACACAACAAGTCTGAGAAATAAAGTAAATGGGAGAGAAGAAGCTGGCAAATCTAAAGAAAAGGCAGGAGAACAGTTGGAGAATCACAGAACCAAGAAAATGTTGTGGTCAGTAAAAGCCATACAATGTAGCCTAAGTCAAGGGAAGGGAGGCCATATGACACTGCTGATTTCAATAACAAACTTCTCACTGAGTCCAGCAGGAACAGGATCATCTCTTTTACAAGATTCACTGTTCTGGAGGTTAGTGCCCCAAAGTCAGAAAGATTTGTTCTTAGTTGATTTGGCAGATATTCCCAAAATCAAAACTGAGCTATGTTAGTCAGGTAAAAATAATTTCTGTGCCAACAGATGGACTAATCTCTTACTCTCCACACTTCTCTGTATGTGCCTGAAGAATGGTAGGTGAGAAAAACTTATGACAGGATGTAAAAAAATGAAGAGAAGGGTAATGAGGAGAATTTGCTTTAATAAATGAGACCTTAAAATACTTGACACCATTTTTCAAAGTGCAGAATAATCTGGTTCAGATCTTTAGAGAAAGATTTTCAAACATATTAGAATACAATTTTCAAAATCTCCAAATGGCAATGTTTTTATAACAGAAATCCAACTCTTATTTTCATTACTTGCTAAAGTGGTTTCAAAAATTGTATCCTGGGATAATGCAGTTAAAATTTCACAGATTTTCAGAATTCTGACTCTATATCTTCAGCACAGATATTAGAAAACTGTTTTTTTCTACTGCAATTGATTTAGCAGAAAAACCAATAATTGCACACAATACCATACCTGAAATCTTCCCCCGTCTCACTGTCAGAAGTGCAGCTGCATCACAAATAGAAAGCAAAGACTGTTTACTTAAGTGAGCACAAGCAATCTGCCTCAGAAAGAAAAACTATTAAATTCCACTTAGTGCACTGGCTGCAAACATTACTTATCACAGGGCTGCAGTGCAGCATCTGTTCCTTCCACACAAACTGGCTTGATTTCATCAGGCAAAAAGATTTGGTGACCCTTTTTTACCTTATAAACATTAATTTGACTCAACAAATAAAATCACCTCCACCCTGTCCTGGAGGTGCTAGCAGAACTGAGAAGTTCTTCTGTGACAAGAATGCAGTTCCATTATAAAAAGTTCATTTTCTGGGAAAACAAAATTCATGATACTGGGTTTTTTTTCTCATGACAGTAACTGCACCTTTACAGCACATAATGGGTTAGTGTGAACCCCAAATCTCACCACATACTGTGTTCTATGTCAGCCCTATCCTTGGGGTGATGTGCTTGTGTAAATGTAGGCATGTCCAAAGGACAGACAGGTTTTGGATTTGCTATTTTTGAACGTGCACAAAGATGTTCAGAGTTGTTTTGACAGGATGACTGGGCATACTTATTACTGATGCTAAAATCAGTTCCATTCAAAAGAGTGAAAAATCTGTGTGTCAAATGATATAAACAAAATCAAGGAGGAACAAAGCCTTTTACGCTTTAAAGAGGACAGTCTCATTAACTTTGTGCCAACACAATTTGTTTATAAATATCCAGG
Organism: Prinia subflava; assembly: GCF_021018805.1. Taxonomy (NCBI): domain Eukaryota; kingdom Metazoa; phylum Chordata; class Aves; order Passeriformes; family Cisticolidae; genus Prinia; species Prinia subflava. The sequence goes on from NC_086251.1 coordinate 14,403,502, forward strand.
AGAGAGAACTATACCTGCAGATTAAAAGGTTGGTTCAAGACATTTCCATAAAGTTTATGCATAATAAGCAATGACCATATCTAAATTAAATTTACTGTACAATTGGAGAGCACCACCAGCCACCAGTACTTTTACTCCAAAGGTCTGTGTACTGAGCAAACCTTTTCCACAGTAAAGCTCACACTCCACTAGTCTTAAGTGACCATGTGAACTCAGTGGCTCATTATCCAAAAACCCATGAACCTGTTGCATATGATTAACTAGAAACACATTCTTTACAGAACTAGTGATAGGCTGAAATAGAAAATACCTCTTCCAGCCCTTCCATGCAGAACACAAAGACTCTGAACCAATTGCATATCAATTCCCTGACCTCTGTTTCTGCTCTGTAGCAGGAAAACAATTATTCTCCACTTGGAGTTTTAGCTCAAACTTCCCAACCCACTTTCCCCCACTTGTTCTATCCCTTCTTTCCCCCTTTTCCTGCATACTCTTGGCAATTAAGGATGCCTTGATCTCCTACCAGTGCTGAAATGCCAATGTAACATATGGTTGATAAAGAGGTCTAGATCTAATTTGTCAAGGTATTTTAGATGTCTAAAGATGCAAAGATGAGCCTACTGAGATTTTCAAGCCTTCAGATTTTGATTTCCCACTTAAATAGAATTAAGTACTTGGATGTTTCTGTAAACATCCAGTAAACATGTATTTTTAAAAACCAATTTACTTTGCATAAAAACAACTTCAATTTTTTTTCAAATTTGATGAAAACAGTCAATTCCACATTAAGATGAAAACCTACTGCTAGCAACCTTAAATCTCTATCTTCCTTCACATTATAAGGACCCAAGATTCACATGCAAGAATGTATGTCCTCTTTAAACCAAATGACAATTATGTTTGAGCAAACTATTTCCCAATTAGGTCAGTTTTTTGGTATTATTTACTCGAACAAGATTTGAATTGGGTCTATTAAAAGTGAGATACTGCCCAAAAGAAATTAGCATGGCATATAATATATTTATTTACTCAGTAACAGGCCAAATCATTACCATTTACCACCTGCGCAGAACATAAATAATGATTCCTCTACTTTTGTTAAATCCCTAACCACATTATAAAATATTTATACTGAGATGGTGTCAGACTGCTTGGCACAAGAGGCATTAATTTGAGCTGGGTCTTCTGGACACACACTGTAACACAAACAACAAAAATATCACAAATGAGCCATGGCTCACTTCTGATTATCTCCCTCCTAGCCCAGGAATAAATTACATTATTTTTAAGGGTTTGAAATAAATATTTTTATGAGAAACAAGCAAAAATGATACACAGTTAATCCTGTTTTATTCATAAAGCATGGGGGCAAAGAATAGGAAAATGACTTGCTATCCATTAGATCAAGGGAAGGGTCAGGAATAGCATCCAGATTTCCTGAGCACTGAGTGACATGTCAGCAGGATACATCCTTCATCTTCATAGCTATGACCTTGGAGGAAGGGAAGGAAATTTGGATGAACTAATTCAGGTCTATTCTGTAACGTGAATGACTGAAGCCAAGCAGTCCCAAAGAAAGAGCTGTAACAAGGAACTTAAGTGATTTTGGTGACACTTTTCATTGCCTGAGCTGAGGCTAGCAGCCCTGGTGATTACTTGATAAGACTACTCTCCTTGAACCTGGGATAAGGTTGCATGTTCCCAGTCAGGCATTAGTATTTGCTTATCAAATTAAGGGAGCTTTCATCTGATAGCTTCACAACACAGGTGGGCAGCCCACACTGGCTGCATCCATCACTCTGAATAGACCAGTGCACATGGCAGCAGCTCTGAAAGATGAGACAACTCCTAATCTGTCCCAGTGCAGCCAGCACTTACAGTGCTCAGATTGTTTCAGCCACAAGTCCCTTTCTACATATCTGACAGATAGCGCAGCAAATGTGATAACAACTGAATTTCACCTTGTGATACTTTGGCACATATAGAAGGCATGAAAACCAGCCCTGACCTTTCCACTCTTGTGAAGAACATACTTCTAAACAAGTGCTATTTAAAAACACAGCACAGTTTCTGATCAGAAACATCATGTCATCTGTTTTAGTTTAGCATCAGACATTCAAATTACACTTCTTAATCACGTTATGTCATCTGTAAAAAATTACAGCCTTGCTGAAATGAAGTTAGTTCACCTAATGAGGCTGCAGGGATTCTGTATGGTTCCTCACCACAGTCTGATTTTCTGCTTAGGGAAGTATATTCCCATGGATAGATCACTACATGCTGGAAGTTTGGTTTCTGTTCTTGTTCCCCTCACTAGCTGAAAGGGTCATCTTCTTATGTTTCGTTTTCCCCACCTATAAAATAGACAACCTTCCTTTCTTGTACTATTGCTATCAAAGCACGTGCAATTCTGAGTAGTGTGACTGGCTTACACATGAAGGCTGGATATAAATCACATCTCTTGACAAACACACAAGGAATTTAGAGAATTGTTCCACAAAATCGCTGCAGAATCCACTGGGTAACAATGACCCTCTGTCCATCAGAGTGTGTAGATTTGATTTATAGGTAGCCTGGTTTTTCTTTCCCAATCAATTGGAAATAAAATTGTTTCTCTAGGTTCTTCTGCAATTTGTTGAGCTTTACCTACAAATAGTCATAGCCCAAAGGGCAAAATGCAGGTCTATATGGCTAGGAAGTCTGGTACTGTGAAATAAACAGGCCAAAAATGTTCACACATTGATCAAACTGTATATTAGAGACAGCAGGAATTTAATGGAAACCATATAGAGGAGATGCAATATATTTTACCATCTGTCACCATGCCTGAGGGTCAAGAGAACAAGTCCCAACAGAAGCTGTTGGAGCTCAGTCCCATTTGTTTCCCTCCCTTCAAGGCAAATACAGAGTTAGACACGAGTGGAATCTCTAAGTGGCTGTCAGAGCCCAGGTGCTGTGTCCCTTGGAGAGAAGGGAAGGACACGGCTGACAGTCCTGTCAGATCAGGCAGGATGCACGGGGGATGACTCTGAGGCCACTGCCACTTGAAAGACACTCCTCAAATTCTCAGGCACTAGCCTGGTGCTGGGGTGGAGCACACATCTGAGCCAGGCACTGCTCCTAGTGAGCCAGCACCTCTTAGAGCTCCTTGCAAAGACACGAGCACAGGCCTGAAAGTGCAAACACCATTCTGCAGCTGCACAACACCTCAAGCTCATCAATTCTACTTCCTAATTAGCAACAATTTCACTCGGGTTATGCTGCTGGAGTGCAGAATGCCCAAGAATGGTTGTCCATTTCTATTAGTGGAATAGGCAGCTTGTTTCACCCTGGTTGGGCATTCTTTCTAATCTTAGGGTAAGGTTTTTATCTTGACTGTGTATCTAGAAAACCCCCAACTCCACAAGTTCTCAGGTGAGATTTTCGGCTTTTTTTGCATTACTGCTCTAGTCAAGCTGAATTTTTAAATTAAATTAGAATTTTAAATTAAATGCCCCTACCTGCTCCAGGATATGTTCCCAGAGATCTTCTGCATCTCACCAAGTATGGCCAGCAAGAGAGATGACTTACCACAGCCCACCTGTCCTACAATCATTGTTAGCTGACCTGGGAGGGTAGAAGGTATACATAAGATCATGATTTGCCAAATAATTATTGAAAAATATCTTATTCTGTTTCTCTGATGTAATTTTGTACCTTGAGGGATTCGGATATCAATATTGGACAATGCTGGAGGACCTTCAGGTGTCCAAGTGAAAAATCCATTTGTGATCTATACCAAGATGGAGAGAAAAGATAAAGAGAAACCCAGATTTAGAGCTCACTTTTTTCCCAATGTCAGAGAGACTTCTCTTTTCATTACACTGGGCACAGGAAGAGAGTTAGCCTTTGCCCAATGCAGGAAATGGATCTTCAAGTGACTGACTTTGTAAAGGACTGATCTTCGATGGGCAGAAACCTCTGAACTCAAACAAGACTACAAGAAAATTACTGAGAATTCATGAGGGGAAAAGAAGTTGCCATTTAGAGTTTCTCTTGTTCTGTTGTTTGTAAGGTGGCTACATGTAATAAGTGAAACGATTACAACACAATTAAATTACAGACATGCCCAGTTTGCTCTCTGCAGAGCCCTGAATGTCACTCGAGACACAGTGCAGCTTATAGAGCAATTACACCACCCAAATTCCAAGCAGACCTGCAGAATCTCCCATGAAATTAGATGTTGCTGCCCATTACAGCATTTTCCTTTGTATTTCTGACATGACTCTCAGATAATCTAGGTTTTGCTAGATACAGAAATTGTTTCATTGAAAAATACAAAAACCAGGAAAGCTTGTTCAGACTTTAAATTAAGATTTCCATGGATATTATGAGAAACAAGGAATGGGAGACAATTTTAGAAGGCCTACATTTATCCAGGACCCTCATCTCTCACTTCTCCAGAGCCATGAAAGCCTTCAAAACCTTCCAGCTATGCAAGGTACAACAATTTTTCATCTACAATGCGTGGAAGGGGACACTTTTATCAGACCCTTGAGAAAAACTGATACACCTATCTTGAGCAAAAGCGAGCGTGGTGTTCCTCCCTCTGGATTACCAAAGGCAGCCAGAGGATCCTCTCACAACAAAGGCTCCTTCCTGGGCAATGAGCTGCAGACAGACAGAACCTGTAAAATTCCCTGACCCAGGGGCCATCGGTGACAATGGTGTCAGCAGATGGAGCCAAAGATTATCCCTGGGTCTGGCTTTGTGTTCATGCCTTACAGAGATTACTGCACCAGCCTCTCCTTTGTGACAAACTCCTCTGCTGTCACTCCACGCAGTCTTTTGACCCAGCACTGCCCCTAAAATCCTCTTTCAAATATTCCTCCTTTTTTCCTGGAAGTCTGCTCAAGAAGGATCCTGCATCAATCCAGTATGTCTAAAAAAAACCTGAAAGCATTACCAGTTGTCCTACTTAGTCCCATGAAACTGAATTATTCATCCTCTTTTGCTGGAAATGCAAATGTAACAGCAGACTTCCTAAATAAACAGCTTCATCACTATAACAACCATCAGGATTTTTATTACTTCTGGCCATTTCCACAGCAAATCAAGAGCATCAGTCTTCAAAGTGGCATGGGTAACTGTAATTTTTTCTTCGGACAAGTTAGATCTTTGGGAGTTAGTTCTTAATTTCATCTGGGGAAAGGCTACAAAGAATTCCAAAATAGGAAGGGAAGGTCCATGATGAGATTATTTTGGGAACGTCTACAACAAATTCTTCTTGATTTTCTTCATCCCATTATTCTATATATATTCCACTCTGGAACTGGAGGAAGGAGTCTGGCATACATAAAGGGTTGGGTCAGATGATCTTTTGAGGTTCCTTCCAACCTATGCTGTTCTGAGTTCAAATTTTTGGAACTGAGAACAGGGCTAATGACTTAAACACTTGAAATAGAAAATGGCTGGGTGAAATTTAGAGGAACAATTGCAACTGATCACAACCTAGATATTAGCAGTTAATTCTTAAAAAAGAAGACAGATACAAGAAAGCTGAAGGTTAATCTGACAAGTGCACAAGTGCCTGACAGTTCACACCAAATGCTTGTTTTTGAACTTGAAACTGCCATCAGAGTACAAAAATGACTATTAGTGAGCTAATATAAGTGTTATTAGAGTGACCTTCATATCACCTTTACACAAAAATCATCTGCTTCTGTGATGTTAATGGGTCTTCTCATGTGAGAGCTGTAATTGTTCCAGTCCTCCCTGGCAGGCCTCTTGCGGTTCACAACCTTGAGTGGCTGTGCAAAATCAGAAAGACAGAAATAAGCACTAATTGGTGGCAGCATCAGCAAAATGTCCTAAACCCTAGCAACCATAGTGTGAATGATACAGTTCAGGATATTAGAATAGAGGTTTTGCATTTGCAAGAAATAATCAGTAGGAAATGGGAAAGTGAAAAATTTATTCTGGGTACAAATGACTGCAGCCACTTCACTGGCAATGAGACAGCTTTACTCACCACTGCTTGGTACTTGCTGTGATTATCTGCACTTCTTAGCTCTGAAGATTTATCATGCTCTTCTCCAATTTCTTCACTTGACAGGAACTCACTCAATTTCTGCACACTGAAAGGGAAAAAACCCCACAGTCACACCTCAACCTTGGAAGTAAAACTTTTGTTCACTGTAATGTTTATTACAGAGCATCCCTTCTGGTACTTCAGCTGCTGTCTGCTGCACAGTTTGTTTGTTCATGTTTTTGTTAAAGGTGTATGAAAAGGTGTATGAGAGCTCTCACACAAAGGTTTTTTCAGGCATTTGGTGGGACATAGAAAAGCTACAACAGTGGCTTGTTTTGAAGCTACTCACCCAAGCAGAATTAATGTCATTTATGCAGATCAAGTGTGGCCCAGTCAGTCGTACTGAACAGTCTTATGAAAGCTTTACACCCTGAGCCAAATTCAACCAGCTCTGGTGAAATATGGTGTGCATAAGGTAACTAGATAAAAGAATATACCTTAACAGAATAGTACTCAACAGATGAGATAGAAAAGGAATCCTGACAACCAGCAACAAAGAAGGCATAAAATTTTCACTAGCTGCTTCAAGATTTAATTAGCTAAGAGATAATGTGCCTTTATTAAGACATTTAACAGATCAGGGCATCAATTTTATCTCTGTACCTGACTTTATAAAATGCATGTCTAATCTACTCACAGGGACAGCAAATGAAATTTGTGAAAGAATTGGATTGAATCATGAACTCAACATCAAAGGAGCTCAATTAGCTGGTAATCAGTTAACTATTAGTCTTCAAAATGATAAAGTGCCAGAAGGCCTAAAAATAAATTTACAGACAAGAGCTAAAAAAATTGATTTCAATGTTTAGCCTTAGGCTAACTAGGGAGAAAGAGGAAAAACAATGCCACTGAAGCACTGTGATAAGTGGTGATCTGTTAGGATGCCAATCTTACAAAATAAGAATAAATCTGCCAAGATTTATTTTCCATTTCACTACCAGGGGTTTCTTTTTTAAGAGTTGACTTAGTTTCTTCTAAGATGTTCATGAGATCCCCCACTGATGCCAAAACACTGTTGGATCCGGGCATTACTTCCTGAGGCAGGCTCCCTGCACAGCTAACTCTTGTCCTGCCAGCAGAGATTAAAGTCACCCGGGCACTGCCAAGCAGAGAACTGGTTCTAGAGTTCTTCTGCCAACATACCTCATTGCTAATGGCAGCTGAGGACTGAGAGCAGTGCATCTCTAAGTGGATTCAGTGGAGGGAATTTAGCTACAGCAGGCACTACAATCTAAACAACAAAAAGGGGAAGAGTAACTATTTGGGATGGGATAAGAGGAATAAGAATTAATTTGGGATCAATTTTTGATCAGAATTCCTTAATGGGAAGGTCTTTCATCTCAAAGGAAGTGATTAGAACCTCCATTGCTTGAAATATTCATATCTATTTGCACAAAGCTCTGGAAAACAGGGCTAGGAATCTTTCTGTTCAGTGAACCAAACATTTAAAAGAACATTTCAAATGTCTGTAAACCAAATGATGATTTAGATGCTGCCTATATGGATTTGATATGCAGCTGCAGCTGTATTCTCTGCATCAAAATTACACTGATATTTGAGAAATTGCTCTGAAGACAGAGGGAGCAGACAGAGAAGTCCCCCATGTATCTGCTCCAGGGTCTAGAGGGGTAGGAAGAGAAGACAGCAAACATTCTCAGACCATGCATATCCAAACAAGAGTACGTTTGTATTAAGCCATCCAACAATTTTCATTTTATTCTCTGGTTATGTATCGAGGTGTCTGTACTCTCTGCAAATCCCTGCCCCATACTCTGCATAACTCTGGAATTACTCCTCTTGAAGCAATTACTGAAGAAACACAGTAGAGCTGTGAGAAATTCTTGTGTTAGAGGCAACAGCTCTTATTTCAGGATGCCAGACAGTTCTAAACTCTTAAAGAACAGAAAAAGGACGTTCTCTGCAGAGCTCTTGCTGACAGTGCAATTCTGGTATTCCAATATCTCCACAGGGGAACTTATTTTTAAGCCACAGAAAGGATGTATTGATTAAAACACGGTTATTTGCCCAGCTGACTGGAAAGATGGTTTGACAGGAAACCCAGTAAGAGACACAATGCCACTCTTGCTGCTTAACCTTTGCTGATTGAAAGCAGTACACTGCACCCTTTGTCCCTGAAGACTCACATTGATGAAATACACCAATTAGCTCCTCAGTTTTAATTTTCAGTGGCAGAAACACTCCACATGTTAAAAAAAAACACACCAAAGCACCACTATACCAAGAGGTATCAGAATTTGGCACCTTCCTAAAGACTTTGAACAGTTCCCCCTCTCAGAAGCAGACACTCAAGGCCATAACTTGGAAAATTTTTAGGGGTCCTACATGGAACAGAAGCTTTAAATCTGTCAATCACACAGTGGTTCTCAGTGTGTCAATGACAATCCACAGGGATGCTTTGCAATTGGGCATATGTGTAATGACTGAAGATACTGACAAGGCTATTGATGGATATCGCTGTCCTTGGTAGCATCCGGCACCAAAGACTGATAGAGCAGGGTTTGTGTAGTGCCTGAGAAGCACAGCCAGTACCACTCTCTTACTATCCTTTACATGCTAGTTTCACTGCTGGATCATCTTCTGCTTCACTTAGACCCTTTCTGTCACTCCAGGAGAATCTGTCTTTGCACAGTTGCTAAAACCAGTTAGACTATCTCAGCCTAAAAAAGCTGAAATACAACTTTGCCGAGTTAGATCACCTGTACCTGACCAGATACTTATTAGCAGGAAGGTGTAACAGTAGGACACAGCTGCAGCAAGCAAACAATAGCTTTGCTCAATTGGTGCAAACTCAGCTGTGTGCTTTTTAATATTTACTAAACTATTCAAGCAAGCACGTCTTTGCATGGCTTGAAAATATCTGGCACGTGCTTCCAAAATATTCCTCTGAAGGGTGAGGTACTGTAGAGAGAGCAGCACCACCAGCACTATGGAACAACGCACTCTGGAACACTACCTGGGCGATACAGACAGCCAGGAAGGCAAGGGTGAGGTCAGCTTTGATACAGTTTGATTCCTGTCTGCACCACAAATGGTAGGGCCTGCCAACAAGAAGATATCTTCAGAATAACCCATGAAGAACTCCCAGCTAGCAACAATTAATACTTGGCTGATACTAATCACTCTCTAATTGTTCCTGTGGCACTAACAAGCACAATTCATTTGCAAAGAAATCCTTAGACAAGCCAAAATAAATGCCTGTTGGTAATAGGCAGAGTCAGTGTGGGCTCCCAGGCACTTTGCTGGCTGAAATCTTGGCATGCCAATTTGCCATGGCTCTAGGGACTACCACAGTGGCTGCAAAACATTTCCTGCCAGCTGCTGATACTCTCAGATTTCGCACTCCTTAGGAGAGAGGACACAGCTGTGACTTTGCACTGTCAGGGAATTTTCAAACACTGAAGGCAATCTCAGCCTCGTGCTGCAGTCTCCCTTCCATATCCAAAGCAACACAAAGGCAATTAAGCAAGGGCTGGTGTCCAGTATCTGTCCCACAGTTTTAATAAGCTTGTCATACAGCTTCACTGGAGGTCATAAAGTTGTCCTAACAAAGAAGGAAGACCAAACTCTGCTTCCCCTATCAGTCAGGTAGAGTTACGCTGCATATGAAAAAGCATTAGGAGGTTTTTACACTTATCTGTTGATACTCAAAACCTCCAGTGAAACAGCAATTCTGCTGGTTATTATTTGGTTAGCTTTTGAACACTCAAACTAACATGTTCATCAGAAAGTAAAAATTCATCAAGGCTGGATTAGACATCTAGTCATTAACATACTGTGACTCTTAGAAGTGATTTTTAAGGGTTTTTGTTTGCTTGTTTCAGTCTAACTCTGCCCAAACAGGCAGCAGCTGAAAAACGAGATACATGCTGAAGCACATGTCCTTGTGTGGTTACCTTTTACCCTTCCACATGCTTGATGAAGGGGAAAAAAGTTAGGAAGCAGTTTACAAAAACATAAATAATCACCATGATATTTCTAAACTCAAAATAGTAAAATGAGCAAGGGACACATTCTCAGAAATGGGTAAGTGGTAGCACAGATATTAATTTAATTTTAATTTAGTTCTCACCTTACTAATGCTTTGACAGTGGATCTAACCACACTTGAGAGCAGGAACAACGGAGACACAAGGATATGAAACAGGGAGAGGGAGGCAAATGCCACTGATGGGGAGAAGTCAGCCTTTCTTGTCAGATGAGCATGGACAACAAATGTCTACAAAGAGACAAACATCACTGTCAGTGCTTTGCCATAAAGAAAGAAAAAGACTTCATATTTCACAAGCACTTCATTTACAGAATCTTCATTCATACTCTTTTAACAGTTTGGGAGAGTGCTGCACGCTCCAGGCTGCTTCTGCTCCCAGAAGGCAAGTGGGCATTTTCCATTCTCTCCTGCAAATGTGCAGCAGGTTTGCATCCTGTTCTCCTCCTTCCCCAATTTCACATCACTTACACTTGAAAATGCAGTCATAATTAACACTATTTAGGAAAGTCCATACTTACTGTAAGTACAGCTGCAATTGGTATGGCTGCATTCATAAAGACTGTGAAAGAAAACAAGTAGGAACATTTAGAACAATTAGAGTTTTCATTCAGACATGATAAATGCTAAAATACAACTAGTGCTGCTTTACAATGGTGTTTTCTATGCTCTTACCCTGCATGTCTGTCCCCTCTATCACAACCTGAGGGTATTATTTAATCATCACCGTCTCATTTTGACCTTCAGTCAACTTTATCTCATGTAAGCAAACTACACAATGAATATAGACTCTCAAGTTAAAATAGAGCATCAGTACAGGTGTAACAGGAAAAGGCTAGACAGTTCTTTTGTGTTTTAAACTGTGCCTGTCCTTTTCTTCTCTCAGATATAGCAATGTTCAAACAGTAAAAGCTCTACACAGCTACTGCATGTGAAGTGTCATTGTTTGACTCCTCTGGTTGACTGTTTGGCCATCCTTTTCTCAGCATAAACCCCTGAGTGACTCTATATAGTGTCAGATATTTCTCTTGCCTACATTTAGATGACCTTTAATGAATCCTCTAACATACTCATAAGTTCTGTACTCATACAAAATAGCTGAGTTATTGCATGTAGCCCTAATTCCTTGTCAGAGGGGAGAATTTGAAAATGTAAGTATGTTAGTGTGTGTAATTGCAAAATAAAAGCTTAGGCTTTGAAAGACTAACATGTATTAAAGTCTAGAAATGCATCATTTACACCTTACCCTCAGGAAAAAACCCAACATATTTCTCTGAGAAAAATGTTCTTTCTGTGCTGGAACACAAAGCAGCCTCTCATGTGTCTTTAATGGTTCCACTTCCTGACCAGCTTTCACACTTTCTATCAACTCAAAGCAGTTACAGCACAGAAATTGTAAAGGGAAGCCTGCTGCCCACAACTCTGGCCTCCTGAATGCCATTAAATCCTTGCCTTGGCAATGTGCCTTTAAGACTGCTGCAGTACTCGGGTTTAGGGATGAATCTGGTGAGAGAATCCAGCAAAGCCAAGCAGTTTCTCAGAGATGGATTCTGCTCTACTCCTGTCCACACACAGTACAAGACCATACCTGTCAAATAGGAAGCTGGATGGAATAATATCCTGTAGGGTTGGCAAAGCTTGCTGCAGTTAAGACATCTGGACTACTTGGTGGCTCCCAAGAAGCTGATCTGAATTTTGCTATTATATGAGACCACCAATACATAAAAGGACTTCAAACTTCTTTCAATCAAACAAATATGAGCCATTGGAATTTGGGGGTTGTTTTCCTTTTTTAATTTTTTCCAATTATGCAAGTGTCCAGAATAATAAAATACTTTCTAAAATAACTCTATTTTGCAGCTAAGACTTCATGTTTAATTAATTTTAGTCAAAAGGACTTTGTTACTGGAAAAGGTGGACTAAAAACTGGGAAAAATGTTCAGTTGGTCTGGATATTTTAGTAACCACTGTTATTTTCCTCTGAGAAAGCCTGGAGTTATTTTGCTCCTGACAGATTAGGCAAAAAATCATAGAAGTAGGAGAACCACTCCTTCCTTTCTCTGTCTTTCCTGAGTTTTAATGCATACTAAATCCTGTAAAGATGTCACCCAACTTTGATTCTGGTGGGGGCATACCATTAAAATACAGGAAGAGGTAATTTCTAAAATAGCTCTTTTAGTACACATGAACAATTCTATATACATATAGCCTGGATCCTGGCACAGGGGTGAGGCACACGAGATCCAATTTCCATGTGGTCTTGAAATGGAATTTTCTTGTAGTCTAGCCAACGCTGCCCTGAAACTTGTAGATATATTTTCTGCAATCCAATGCAAATCTATTCCTTATGAATAAAATACCTCCAACCACATTCTTCATTTCTGTTAAAAGCTATGTGCAATTAGAAAATAATTCCAGAGTCTACTCAACACTCTGTTGAAAGAACTACATATAAAAATCTCTTTTATGCTTTGTTAGTGTTCTAGAATCTGTCTGCCCTCCTCTAGATCACAAATAAATTAAATCATGGTCCTCTACTGCCTTTTAAGTTTTTTTTCCCTAAAGAAATTAAATCATGTGTTCACTACAATATTAGCTAACGTGTTTTGGGTGGATTATGCCTCTCATTCTAATTATACTTAAGGTAAGAGAAAAGAGCAAATTCTCCAGTATTTATGTTCCCTTTTTAGTCTGCAGAAGTGCAAGTTTGCAAAGGTAAGTGTAATTTCAGCTAAAATCTGAAGGTGTAAGGAACTCCTAGGCTGAAACAATAAAAACCTTTATAAGCCAAAATGATAAGCACCATTAACATAAAGCTGCATTGCTTTACCCTAAGCTGAGAAGTTATCTCCTGTGTCTTGCACAAACATAAATATCACACATAATACAAAATAAGAATGCAATTGCAAACTTGGAATGTTTCAAGAAACATCAGTAAATATTTAAAGTTTTTCTAATAATACAGATGCTTATGGCACTGCTTCACAGAATAATCAGTACCCCTGGGATGAATACACCTTTTCCTAGCTGTTGCAAATGAATCTGTGAGGATTTAGAATCCAATAAGCCTGCATAGCCCTACAGATGAACCCTCAGCCCCGACTATAAACAGATTTTAATGCCACATGAAGCACTGCAGACAAAGGAAACCCTTCTATGTTGATCTGGGTGTAAGACAGAGCTTCTGTTCTCACAGCCTGCAGCTAAATTCTGTTTTATGTCAAAACAGAAACTCCTCTCCAAGCCCACCATGCTTAGGGTCACCAGAGAGAAATTCTGATCTCAGAAGACAACGAATACCTCAATTTAATGTCAGTTAAATTCAGTGGGATCATGATCTTTCCCTTAGAGTACATTACCTATGTGATCATAAGAACTCAGCTTCCTTACTACCCCAGGAGATATTTATACAGGTATCAAGTAATGCTCAAAAGCTTCTTCATGAAATAAAATTTTCCATTTCATTAATATCTCACAGATTATATATTCTTCAGTGAGACTTTACTAATTATTTTTAAAATATTACAGCAGCAATTATATAGGAATTGCATAAAATCTTCTCAAATACAGAGTTAATTTTCTGTAGGTCTTTTTAAAAGCACAATAAAGTCTTAAAGCAGCTTGAAAAGTAACAGGAGAGGAAAGAATCTGGACACAGAAGGATTAAATTGCCAGGACGCTCATGTTTTTCTTTCCAGGATATAGAAATGGTTTTAAGAATCACTTGTTTTAACAAGAAATCCAAGTTTTGAGTAAGAACATGTAAGTACTGCCTGTTGGAGCTTCAGTGCAAAGATCATGCCTGTCACATTATTTGTACGCTCTGAACTGTGGAAAATATAGAAAAAACCCTCAACAAATGAATTTCAAGATCAGCTGCCTCTTGAATGCTGTGTTCTAGAAGAGACTGTTGCTGGCTAAATATAGTCTGTGAAACATTTGTCCCTTGAAAGCTTTTGTCTAGAAAAAGTCAATTCTTTGAAGCTCTCATTTTCTCTTTTAGGCATATTTCCCATACAAGCAAAGTTCTACTGAATTAAATGGAGGGTCTGACTAGATGGAAAGTGAGGAGTACAGATGAGAGCCTAAAGCAACTGAAATAATCTCAACAGAGACATGGTAAACTCATTAGTAGCTAATAATTCAGTAGCACTTAGCTGAGCAGTGGATTACGATGAAGGAACAGACTTACTGGATATGGAGGTATAAAGGGCAAAAGACTTGAGGCTAGTCATTTCTTTTTGTCTGGTTTCCTCCACGCTGCTGTGAAATATGTGCTCCCAAGCATAGAGTTTAAGGAGCTTAATGCCCCGAAGCATCTCATTTGTCTTCTTCAGTCTCTCGTTGGAGTACTCCTGCAACATTTACACACACATTTACCTGGAGAGTACAGTAAAAACACCAGTTCCCTAAGCATAAGGATGACACAAAAATTATAAGCAGCCCCCTTTGCACAGTGCAGATGTTTCCATCACAAACAGCACTGCTCCCATCTGCAGGAATTTCCACGTGACACTGACTGTATGACTGGATGCTGCAAGAATGAATGCTGTCCACACTTCTGGAAGGGTGCATACTGTTGATAGGAAGGAATTCCTCTACACACAGGAAGATGCACAAATAACTCTCATTACTACCCATGATCTGTGGTGGAAGAGATTTCAGCAAGCTCTGGCACTATTACAAGTTCCTGTGGCTTCCTTGGCAGTGCAACAGTTGCTGAAAGGGGGAATAAGGTTCAGGGCAGCTGAGCATGGGAATGCCAATGAAGCAAGGTAACTTTTTCAGCACTGATGCAGGTGATTCAAAATATAGACAAGCCAAGTGAGAGATCAAAGAACAGCTTGTGACTTAGCAGACCTCTAAGCTCCCCAGCTGAGGCACACACCGTGGGAGTCAGGACTGCATGGACTTTGTTTAAATAAATCTGTTTGATAGAATTCCACACCTGGGGTCCGACTCTGGATGCAGCATTCCTACTCCCTTTCCCCTTGGACAGTTTGCCCTGCACAACTCACTCACTTGTGCACTGCCCAAAGCTACTCCAGTCAATGACTACTATCATCTATTGTAAGTTAGAAGGTTTTAAAGTTTTTTTTGCTCTTAGGGAACTATACTTGCTGAAAAATATAAACCCCAAAAAATATGTCTTTACCGCTTACACTTAAGAGCTCACATTCTTGAACATGGCATTCTTGAACACTGTGAAACATCTGAAAAGCAATTCTGGATCAACATCCATGGTTAGCTTTGTAATTCCAAGCACAGAGCAATGCACAGTTACCAGATATGACATTTATATCACGAATGAGTTGGAAGACACTTACCAATGTGCTTCGCTGGGCCTGTGAGAGTTTTGTTGCTACAAAGTACTGAACAGGTGCAAGGACTATGATTACTGCTGCTCCAATTAAGGCACTGATTCCAAGAAGGTAATAGAGCAGAAGAACTCCTACAATTATCTGTTGGGATAAAAAAAGGTGAGGGAAAGGTCTTCACTTGGGGTATGCACCACAAAGGGCAATTTCAAGGTAAGGAACAATGTTCAACCAACAGCAGCTGCAGTCACAGCCACCCCAAATGTCACAGCCAACGGGATCAGTCAAGGCTTCTCTCAGAGACCCAGACCCACCCAGTGCTCCTCCCCAGTCTGGACATTCTCTGTATTTCTGGTCCTGTATTTCTCCCCATTATGCACAGTAAAACAAAGTTTTACAGGTTTGTGTATCTTCCATAATTTAACTCTCGAAACTATTTAAAAGAACTTTATTTAAAAACAAATAAATTCTAGAAAAACACTTTAAAAAATTTAATTTAAAAATACTTCCAAATAGCACATTATACCACTGAGAACACTCACCTCAGATAATCTCTGACATAAACAGGCAAGGATCTGTTTTAAGAATCTAAGTGCCAGACAGACAATCACTTTTGAAAAAGGGTTAGAGAAAGAGTGTAAAAAAAAAGCTTTGTCTTTAGATAAGCAAGGATCTAGAGAGAAAGTCACAGTCTGGATGGAGAGGGTTTACTGCAAGCAGCGCAATAAACACAAACAATATATACAAGCTACCAAAGTTAACTATCACTATTGTAATGACTGACTTCTGAACCATCTGCAACATTGACAGTCTAAGTATTTGAAAGTGTAAGCTGATAAATCAATCAAAACACACAGGGATATAAAGTTAATTTCATATATAATTTCCCTTAATTAAAAATACCCAATAACTGGAAATTTCCTTAAAATGTTATCTACTATTCTTGCTATGTTTTTACACTCTCATAACCTTCACAGAAGCAATCTTCCATAATTTCAAAGCTCAATAGTCACATGCCTATTTCCACACATTTATAGGAATTGGCTGTTTACATGAAAAAGAGGAGTTTAAAGTTTCCACATTTCCATCAATTTAAAGCACAGAGAGAAAAAAGATTTTTTTTTCTTCCTAGGAACCCTCTGATGCCTCTGCAGCTGAGCTAAACTAAAACATGACTCTCAAAATGAGCCACAGTATTGACTTAGAAAATATGCACTGACATGAAAGTAAAATCCCATTGTCTATGCACCACAAATCCAGTAAGAGGCAAGTTTAAATCACAAATTAAAAAATCTTTCAGTGATGAGTAAGTGAGCAATCTGATTCCACCTGAAGTCAGGAAATTAATGAGTGTCTGAAGCCAAACAAAACACACAAGGCCTCTGCCAGATACCCCTGACAGAGCTCTCCTCCAAAACAGAAAGTGGTCTTGGTCTTTACAGATCAAGATTTTCACTCCCAACAGTTTCATCATGGGCACATGCTGTGAGCACTCAAAATACAGGAAAGCACTGTACAGTGAGAAGCCAATGCAGAACACCGAGTCCCTGTTTTCCTGCTTTCCCTCTCTCCTGGTTGATTGTCAAGGACATTATGGGACCTCCTGGCTCTAAAAAGAGACCATCAGCTTCTCCCATAGACAAGGAGAAAGCTGTCCCAGCTGGAGCCTGAGGGAGCTGCTAGCTCACAGGTGCTTTTGTGATTCATCCTAGCTACTGAGGGTCAGTCTTTGCAATAAAAATCCCATGTTTCCAATAGGTTAAAAATTATCCATTTTCATCTTCTTTATAATGTATACTAAATCCTGTAAAGATGTCACCCAACATTTATAATGTGATAATACAGGCAAACATTTGAAATATGTTCAGCATGTATGGAAAAAAGTAAAGAATAATTGTATCTCAAAAGAGCTGAAATCTTATTGAACATAATTCTATATCACATCGCGAAGTACAGAGTCAAGAATAAAGAGTACACAGATAACATCTGAGCTCTGGGGGACAGTATCTGGCAGATGGGAAGGCTCTCATTAATATTCCTGAGAAGGCAAAAATAATATTTAAAAAAAAAGCCTGTGTAATGAAACACTGCTTCTCTTTCATCAAAATCCCAAAGCTCTTCTGTGCCAGAGATATATATCAGGAGCGAAAAGCTCACCAATAGCTCTGGTTATTTTGTCTTGATTATTTATTAAGGATGGCAAATACTTTCAGCCAGAAACTGCTTTGTGGGCAGTTTTGAAAGAGACAAATGTCCTTTCATTACAACTGTAAGCTATCCCTTACCAATGAGCCAGGGAGATGAGAATACAGGATTTTTTAATAATCACAATGAAATCAAACAAGGGTGTTTGTAAAATGGAGGCATGGGGGGGAAGGTCTTTATAAGGCCTCATTTTGCTCCCAGGGTTTGAGCCAAAACTACTGAGGGGATCTTTCAACTGATTGGCATCCCTAGGCCTCTTCTCATGGATTTCAATAACATTCAAACAGTAACTTAAGGCAACGATAAAATTCCCATTGACTCCAGTCACAGCAAAGATGGGGCTCAAATTATCTAGACTATATAGAAAACCTAACTTGTCATGAACGGCTATTACAATATCAGATGCTGAAATGCGGATTGCTAGATTAAGAGCTACAAAACAACTAAAAACCTGTTTTAAATTATAATAGAGTTTGTGCAACGTAGCATTAGCCATCTTTCAAGCAGCCAGTAATTGTTTTCACTACCTCATAAAACAAGGTACTGAATGAACGCTATGGAAAAAGGTTTTGAAGAAGCCTTAGTGACCAATGTGACTCACTGATTTTGGCAAGGAGCGCACCACCCACAGAACAGGAGCACGCTCCGGCACTGACTGTCCTCGTCTGGTAAGGAGCATCACAGGGGGAGTTTTAATGCAAATAATTGTATTTTCTGCAGACTGTCAGGAAGTCTTTATGAATCTGTGACTTCAGGCCCATTAGAGAAAAATGTTCTTACAGAATATGCAATGGAATTGGATTAATTCTCAGTTGCGCTAAAGCACTCTCTACACTGAGCTGCCAGAGAGGTCTTAGAAAATAAGTGTACATGAAATTTGTAGCTTGTACATAGTTTGTCTATAATAATTGAGATCCTAGACATTATCATTAAGGGAGTGGACTCTTCTTAATACTCCATAGCTTTTCAGCAAGATCATTTTAGCAGTCTACAATCACTGACTTCTTACTGTGCTTCTCATAAAAAGAACGAAAATACCCTGATATTCAAATTATTACCAACAAACTGCCAATTTGTAACCATATTTAATATTATATTTCATCTTAATTTGTTTTCATTATAATTATCCTCTCTTTTGCAATTAGACATGAATATTAGGACATATTCCTTGATAATTTCCCCCCCAGTTTAAAATAATCTGGTTCCCATTTTTTCTCCCCCACCTATAATTTCAGGGAAACCATGGCAAAAAATAAGTCAAATTGCTTCTGAAAAATTCCAGATGATAACTTCTATATCCATCACCCTCCCTTAATTCTAGAAAGCAAAATGTTTTAAACTGCCATATAAGTTCCTCTAGAGTGGATCAGAAAAACTAGTCCATACCTCTTGTGCAGGAGTAACTGCATTGAAAGAGAAAAATGCCTTTATACTGTGTGAATGCAGCCACACTGGGACCTAAATATGGCCACAATCACCTTAAATCTTAATATTTTAACAGGCATGGTTTTATACACCTCACACACAGAAAGCACAGCTCAAAGAAGCCATCAGTTAGTAAGCTCCTGATTGTTTACACCCTAATATGCTCACTATCCTGATTTGAGGCTTTGCACAAGTCTCATGGAGCTAGCAAGAGTTTTATCAGAGATTCAGGCACATTTCTTCTTCCTTCATGTCCCACTGCAATTTCAGAAGCAACCTACCCCCACTACCAGAGACACTAAAAAATCTGTGGTTACACAGCAAGTTTCAAACATGTGGCAAAAGTGTGAAGATTCAGAGTATTTCAGGAGGTCACTTACTGGTTTTTCAGATAATGAATACTCCCCAAGACTGAGACTATACAAGAAGATACAAGATGAATTCAAAGACTCACTATAACTGACAATACAAAAGGACCTGCATTTCCTCCCCGTCCAAGTATTTCCCTCAGTGAGGGGAAAAAATCAGGGCATATAGCTAAATTAGACTTTTTTTTTTTCCCCAGGTTAAGATGTTAATCAGGTTTATCACATGCTCAGATGATCTGAAGACGAGATTTTAAGAGGAGTTGCTCATCTGATCTTTAGCAGCTTGAGAAAAACCTCTTGTATTCAACAGGAACAATTACAAAATCCACTCCATTTTAGTAAATATCTTTATTGTCAGAAAAAATCCTGATGACCAGCAGTCTAACACCTCACTCTTTGAAAAGCATTCATACAGTTTATCCAGTTATCTGAATGGCTGGCTTTTCCTTCCCATTCCCAGCTTTTCAATGTCATTCTCTTACATGCTTCACATTTTACAGAAGAAAATCACTAGTATAAGATGCTGACGGACAAAAACTTCTAAGCAACACCCCTAAAACCACATTATAAGCTGCCTGGAAATACGACCTGCCAATTGCAGTCTATACACAGTCTCATGAAAACCATTTAATTTTTGGGGAAGGGCAAGCAACCCAAAATGCAAAGCTGTGATTACTTGTGAGTTTCTGACTTACACACCAGCAAAATCAGCCTCTGTGTGCCAAAGTGCCCTTGTGACATAAACACCATGAAGTTTTCATCATGTTTTTGCAACTAAATTATACGTCTAGAAAATACCAAATTCACCAATAAGTGAATTGTCTCAGGTTGAAAAAATGTAACCAAAATTGTGTATTCCATTTTCATCTGTTGAAATCGGTTGGGAGATATTGTTCTTTATCTCTTGTAACTCTAGGGGTGGAAAGAGGGCAGATGCCTTCTGTAAATGGGACACCTGAAAACACCAGATAAGGCAGTGCCTTCTTAGCTCTTCCTCCCCCCATCCTCCTCTGAGGGACATCACCTGTGAATGGGCCATTTAAGGCCTCTCACAGGACTGATAACATCACCTCATCCCATTGTGAGATGCTCCACCCAGTGTGAGGAGACAAAGCCTTTCCACCAGCAAAAAACCAGCAATCCCAAACACCACTTTAGCCTGTTTTTCCACTGAATTCTCAGAGGAAAATTGAACCCATCTCACCAGCACTGGACCCTTTTTTCTACAGGATCATCTCTACTCCACAGAACAACATCTGTTACTCCAGGAGGACTTATCTGGACTGCTTCCAACACCATGACAACAGGGTGTCAGGTCGTATCTCTGGCTCTGTCTGGGTTTTCTACGACTTTCATTGGTTTGCTTGTTTGTTTTTTCGTACTACTACATTTATATTATTAATATTCAGAGTAAACAACTGTTATTCCTACTCCCATATTTTTTGCCTGAAAGTTCCTAATTGCAAAATTGTAATAGTTTGGAGGGAGAGGTTTTACATTCTCCATTCCAAGGGAAATTCCAGTTTTCCTTGACAGATACCTGTCTTTCCAAACCAAGACACGAATTTAAACTCTACTGCCTCTTCTGTTTGTATTTGCTAGCACTGAAGCACACCCAACAAAAATGCACCAAGTAGCTGGAAGAAAGTAGGAAAACTTGCAGGGTACTGAGTATCACATGAAACTTCATGCTTGCAGCTTTTACAGAAAATTCTTAAATAGAAGTATAGGGTGATCCGAGTGGGAAAGGAGACTGAAGGGATCAGACTGGTATTTACATACAGGAAGCTAAAGACACAGAGGATAAAGCAGCAAAACCATTTTGCATAACAAATATGTCATAACAACAAAAAAAAAAATCAACCCCAAAACAATGACAAACTGTGGTGTTTGTCATCCAAAAAGCAGCAGTATTTTCAAGGGATGTCCAAAGGATCATCTCTAAGTAATCATATTTATGCTACTTCTCTTGCTTCTGTTAGGATTCAGAAGACAAATGATTGCAATATCTTCCAGTTATCTTCCCTGATGTAATAAACGAATGCACTGGAACTGCTGCACCCTATAAATTCTTGTTACACATGCAAAGCATTTTTGGCAGCAGCCAAGATCCTAATACAATCATGAATACCTAAAGTCCAGACACAGATGTGGAATCTATTACAGGCAATGTTTCTAGATGTTAATAGCTTGAAATTTTATTTCAAGTTATTCTTTAACTTAATAATACTTCACTTTTATAATACTCCCATGCAATGAACCACTGCAGACTGACGTGCATTAAGAACAAAAGCACATTCAATCACCTTACCTGTACGGGCATAGCCCAAAGGTTAGGGCAGAGGAAGAAGAACCACATCAGCTGATTTGTGTCTATGGCAACCAGGTTACAGATCTGGCCTGCTGTCATCTCCCCCATTGACATGTTAGAAGTTGAAAGCTGCATAATTTTATTGTATATTTTTGTCTGGAAGAGAGATCAAAAGGATAAAGAAATAAAATGAGGCTTCTAGCTCCATCTAATCCCCAGGCTCAGCATGTTGAGGGAAAACAGTATTTCCAGTAATTTGAGTGAAGAAAATAAAGTTTGGCCTTTTATGTTATTTCATAAAATTTAAACCTACTGCTCTTCACTGACACAAAGCACAGTGCTGCCACCTGCTCGAGGTTGTCTATGTATTCCCTTTTTGCATCCCTGTGCATCAGTAAGAGAATGAAACCTTCACTGCCCAAAAATGCCCAAGAATCATATTAGCAACTATGATTTATACCTCCAGCATCTCCACAGAGTGCCCTTCCTGTAACTAACACTAAGATATTATTAGAGTCAATATATAATCCTCAGCATATTCTAATCCTGGTTATTTTTCTCTGGCAATTGATTCAGGTCCCATCCAACTTCAGAACAAGGTTCCTGGCTGAGAACATTGCTACATTTTGCTTAGAGAACTCAGTTCCATTACAAAGTTTCATTTACAGACAGCAAATGTCACAGGTACAATTCTGTACTGAATTAAGCAGTTGTCTCAGTGCAGAAGTCAGGCACCAGGTATAAAAATAACAGTAAAAAATAATGAAAACATACTTTTACCAACTAGTTTGGTAAAAATCAAATAGGACACACTAAACAGTGGCAGATTTACACAGGAGAGGAAGAGAGAAAATATTTTAAGAAAAAAAAAGAGAAAAAAAGTATAAAAATACTGGCAAAGAGACTGTCATTAACACTGATCTGCTCCTTAAGAGTGCTGACTAAAAATTTTCCAGTTTGAATAGCCAATTTGCATTATCTGGACCTTTAATATCCAGAACACCAAATACAAAGCTTTTCTTAAACAAAGTTTTATTTAGCACTATTTTCCAGCTATTCTGTGATTGCTCTTGCTTTGGTCCTTGTATTTTTCAGTCATTTGCAGCTCTTTCACTTGATGCAAGTCATGATTTTTTTTTTTTTTTTAATATCGTATTAGGTCAAATTTGCATTCCTGTAGAATTTTTCTACTTCAGTCTAGTCAGGCAAAACCAATGGATGGAATCCAGAAGTCTGTCAGCTGACAAGTGCTTCCAAGTGTAAGATCAAAAGAGAATTAAACAATTAGACTGCTACTGAAAGCATCCATCCATCACGGAGACTCCCCACAGGATCCATGCAGCTCAGGGGATAAACAGTGTAACTTATATGTTACACTAAGCCTGGCTTTCATGTGTCACAGGGTAGGTTTCAGTCAGTGCCTCTGGCAATCCCACACCGTAATCTTACACCAAATTCTCTCATTTCCAGGCACAGAGCTTTGAATGTTAATAAAACTTAGTTCTGTAGTTGTCAGTTATACAATTACAGACCCCATTTTTGCAATCTGACTTATGTTTAGTGCTTACAGACTCCCCTGTGCCCGGCAGATTTTGTGGCATAACCCATGGAATAAAACACTACTCCATGCATTGGGAAGACAACCCATCCTTCTGTCCAAAATGCATTTACCATACATTTTAAAGATGTTTTATTTGCATGGGATGTGACATTACCAAAAAATGCCTTTGAGATGGCAGAGGTGCAGTTCACACCTAAACTACTTCAAAAGTTGCATTCAGTTTTACTGTCAGCAAATTTTTGCTTGAGAGTAAGAAGAAATACAGCATTGGATACTAAAAATAAACGTTTATATAAAACCATCAAAATAAGATGCAAAGGATACAGAAAGTAAGGCTAACAATTTCTAACAGCAATGGTACATTGAATACATTTCAGGAGAGAAGCATTTCAGAATTTAACAAGTATATAATTTATATTTACAACTACATGTTTGTGAGGGTGTGAAAAGGTTAATTAGTTATATATTTGGTACCTGTATTGCGCCTCTCAAGTTGATTCCTGTTTCAATAGCAACATAGTATGATGCTTGCAGAAATGTCCTTTGCAGTAGAAGGGCAAAAAATAAGAGTACAGCCAAAACATAAGCATTGGACAGGAACTCTTGCGATGAAATAAAGAAAACACCAAGAATTTTGGTCTACAAAAAGAAAGAAAGTTAGAAATCAGGTGCAATGGTAATTTAACTTCCTGCTTTGCATAATTTATAAGCAGAGATAATCACAATTTATTGCTTTTAAAGTGCTCCCAACCTTGTCTGAAACCTCACAGTTTATCACTTCAAAGAAACAGTCTCATAACATGCCAACTCAGTAAGCTTGACTTAAATGAAAAATGAAGAATTTCTGATATCCTTCCAAAACTCTAGGACACTGAGTAACTCCATATGGTCATTTATTAAAGATGTGGACTGCCTATCATCAGAAAGGAACAGTTAACATCCTTTGGGAAAGGTTACTCTCATTATTTTAACACCTTAGGTTAATGGACATTAAAAATGACCTTCAGAACTTCTTAAAATCCCAAACTCTTGGAACCATGCAAATTATTTTGGCCTGCAGCATCCTGTTCACTTTTATTTGAGGTCATTACCTCCCAGCAAGCTCATGAGATCACCAAAGTGCTTTTTGAAGCATGTCTACAGCTTAATGGGAAAACAGTGCATTTATTTCAGATTATATTTAACAAGCTGACACCTCTGGTGCCACAACAAGTTGAGAAGTTGGCTCACCATGGGAAGCCTTCTGTAACTAAAATTTTTCCATCTTCCCCCTTCTCCTCTTGGCTCCTTCAAAACTTTGATTGCTGGATTGTGCTTCCATTAAAGGCACAATTCTACTCCCTTTCAGAGAGATTCTTGCCATTTACACTCCTGCTGTATCCCTTGCTCAGCACATTCTTTCTATCCTACATAGTTTGCTGTTGAAGTTTTCACAACTGCTATAACACTTAATCAGCTATATTTCACAAACTCTTAGCGTCTGTACATTTTATTAGATCTGATCTGCACCTTGCAGTTAACTTCATAAAAACCCCATATGGCAAATCCATACACAGGCAAAATTTAGTTTTTGAAGCTGTTCTTTTGGCTGAGCCAGCTGGAAAAGGAACAAACTTCTCCCTACTCTTATTTACACCCAGGTTGCTCCAACCTGCATGCTTTTGTTGCTTACTGTGCACTAGCTGGGGAGCTAACTGGATCTCCTCCTGAGCCAATTCAAATCACTGAGATAAGAAAATCAGCCCAGAAAAAAAATAATAGGTCAAATGAACTCAAAAAGCACCCAATCAGTGCCAGAGATCTAAAGCAAAGGAGAAAAGAGTAGCAGAGGTAACAAGGAATGTAAAAGGAGGAAGATTTAAAATCTATATTCAGTGCAAAACTCTGAACAATTACAGTACATGTCAGCAATTATAGCTCAGATAAAGAGAAATTTAACTATTTTACCTATTTGCACCCTAAAGGGATTTTAGCCCTAATTTATTTCTTATCCCATAGCAATTCAAATAGGCTACAGCAGCATTTTTTACTACAAATAGTCTATAGTACATTAAATATTAGATTCTCTTCCAGATTATATACAGTCTTACAAGTTCAGGTTTTCAGTGCTGTCCTCCGTACACATCTGGCCAGTACTGCTAATTTCTGCAGCTAATACCACTTTTTACTGCAAGTAAAAAAAACCTTTTTTTCTCCACAACTATGTTTGCCAGATCATGTTTGTCTAGAAATGAGATTCTGGTGCAGCACTGATTCCCATCAAAACATTATATAATAGGAGGGAAAGTAAGAGGAATATTCTCATCCTTTCTTCAAATACTCCCTTGAGAGAAAAAGAGGATAAACCTTTATACATTAGGATCACACACTTGCTGATGGCATCAAGATGTTTGCCAAGTCTCAGATGCATTATCAGGCCATCATGGCTTACTGAGCATACCTGTGTTTAAGCTACAACAGGTGTCTACCCACATTTGTCAGTCTGTAGGAAACACAGAAATACCTGAACACTTCCTAAACCTTTCACATATAAGGCAAATAACCTTGTTTGATAAGCTGATGGAAATAATTAGATGGTTTATTTTCAGAAATGGCTTTGGGAAAATTCAGTGTCCCACCCTCCTGACAACTTCGGGGTAACACAAATTTTTAAAAGTTGCTCTAACCAGTAAAAGGCTGAGCAAAAACACTGCTAATTAAATGCATAAAGACTCCAGACTCATACAATCTTAATGTCAATACTGGGCTTTTGCTACACTGGGCCCTATGACTTCAAGAGCTTTTTAAATAATGAGTTTGCTGCATCTCTGAATGTGTTATGTCAGCAGCTACCCCTAATACTGGAACTGCTAATCCTAACATTGCAACGTGGAAGATGCTACCAGCAATTTATAAAGGTTATCATTCTGTCAGTCTCTTCTTCGCTGTGAAATAATTAATGCTCAGAGAAATCTGTGTCATAGGAATGTTCTGGGGTGGCCATAAATATTGATACTAGAGTTATAAATAAACATGAAGAGCATGACAGAATTTAAGACCCTGTCATGCTCTGACTAACTACAGCACTAACTAGATCAGTTATTACTGCCTGTGACACCCATGTGATCTGAGTTACAGCTCCATGGTGGGTTATATCTGTCACAAAGGACCTCAGGAACAGAACAATTATTTTATCTCTTTGCCTTCAGTTTCACAAAAAGAATTTCTGTTTGAAAGATACAGTTGACTCATTACAGCATCTCAATCTACACTATTTAAGGTGCAGCTGGGTAAGAGATGGGTAAAAGACACCCTCTATGGAACTCACAGCTTACATTGCTTATCTGATTCTGTCCCACTGTGTGGCAACTCTTTCCAGTGCCCTCAAACTCAGCAGCACATCAAGCACAAACACGGTTTCCCCCCACTTATCTTCACCTTCATATGACAGCATTTTAGAAACCTTGTCTCTCACACCTGTGAGGCTCACAGGGGCAAACTATAAGGCAAGTTTTCTTCTTTTGACCCATTGGAAGCAGTCTGAGCTTCCTAGTAGTAGAGCTGGTGTATTTCTTTCCAAAATAGACCAAGTTGGCTAGGGATGTGAACATCCCAGTCTGCTTCCAGATTCTAGTTTGAATAGAAACTCTTCATTAGAAAGATATTTCATCTTACTCACGAAAAACAATTTTCAAACTTAAATGTAGTTAGACCCTTACCACAAAAACCACCATCAAGACATAAGAAAAATCCTTTTGGAAGCATTTTAGCAAAGCTAAAATACATCCTAAAGTGTCACTTGTGGACTATGACTGTCAGTGAATATTGCTGTTAGGTGATCATAAATTGGTGTCAATGACAACAGTGAGGTTCCTTCTTAGCTGGTGAGCGAGGATAGCAGGCTGGATGAAGCTCTGCTTATGGCCTATCAGGATCAGACATGAACTTTTTCAGAGAAGCCCTAGCTGACACTTTTATAGGAAAATTAAATATCTGTAAATAATATCAAATCACAATTTCAGTTGAAATAGTGTTCCAAACAAATTATTGAAAAGCAGAACTCAAGAGCTTCCACAGTACTTTAGTGCAACATAATACTATAGTCTTAATTTTCTCATTTCCTGCTTTAGCTGGTTTCCATTGAACCTACTTGCTATAATAAAGTTTCTAAATATTAGGATAAGGATTGCAAAATGGACAAACAGTTAATTTTAGCCTGAGGCCTTTGTTAAATTTTCTGCACTTCAGCTGATGGGCTTCAATATTTACAGTGGACCTAATCCAAAGTGTACTTGAATGAACGGGTATATTTCCATTAGTGTCAACAGACCTTAGAAATAGTCTTATATCAGACACTAAGTGGGCTGCAGAAATAAACTGATCTATCTCACAGAAATCCAGCCTGACTGACCTCACCTTATAATGAAAAGATGCTTCCTGAGTTACACTTTTATTTTTAGTTAATCAAGAAATATTTCTGCTTCTTCTTGGAGCGCATTCATTTAGACAGCATCCTTTAAAAATGTGCTTTGGTTGCTCTTTCAAAACTAACCTCCCCAAAGGCACTAGAGGGAACTCTTGGGCACAGTGAAATTACTTGGCATTTTATGATGATGTCAAAACTCTGCTTTAATCCTCTTAGATAGCCCTCATTTTTGGAAATGAAAAGCCAAGCCTATTAAAAACACACTTTTCCTTTCTGAAAAGCATTCAGTCACCTACTTGATTTAATCTCTACTCCAGACTGCACTTAAATTCTGTATGATATTGATGGGATTCTGGATCTGCTTTCCCATTCTCTTGACTGAGGTTATTTTCCAGAATGCAAGGCTGACCAGATGCATGGCTCACATATTTTGCCCCCAAAAGACTTACAGAATGAATCAGGTTGGAAGGGATCCTTGGAGGTCATCTAGTCCTCCCTGCTCAAGTATAGTCATCCCAGACACATTGCACAGGATTGCATCCCAACTGGTCTGGAGTATCTCCAGCGAGGGAGACTCCACAGCCTCTCTGGGCAGCCTGTTCCAGTGCTCAGTCACACAGACTTTAAAGAAGTTTTTCCTCATATTCAGGTGTAACTTCCTGTGCATCAGTTTCTGCCCATTGCCTCCTGTCCTACTGCTTGCTAGCACCAAGCAGAGCCTCGTCCATCCTCTTGAGAGCTTCCCTTTGGATATTTGTATAAATAAATCAGCCTGTCCTTGCCAGAGATGCTCCAGTCCCTTAATCACCTTTGCTGCCCTGCACTGGACACTCACCATCACAGCATAAAAGAGGCTATCAGGCAGTACACTCACACTGGCACTTCCAGCATTCACAAACAGTGCAGAGTCACTTTCCTCACCACTGAGGACAAACAATACCGAGTCACAGCATCACTTTCTCGACTCCTCTCTTTTGAAGACATTTTGACAGTACCTGTGGGCGGATGGTGTTATTTCCTTTCCCAACGTTGTGAACAATCCCAGAGATGCAGAGCGGCCCGGCGAATCCAAGCAAGTCAGCCAGGATACGGAACGTGCTGCTGAGAAGTAAGGGTCTTCCAAAAGCACAGCAGAGAGCACGCCAAATGGATCTGGATCCTTGGGGAGATGACGATCTTTTGTTCTGGTCAGAATTAAATTAAAATCAGGAAGAATTATTTTATACATTACCCTCAGGTCTGATAAATCATGGGTATTTTTAAAGCAGTATCACTGCTGTAATTCCTTGACAACCATTTGGAATCTCTCAGGTAGAAAGCATAGGAACTACAACTATTGTTTCTTTTTACAGAGTCAAAACAAAGCAATAATTCACACTTCCCTCCACAAAAAGAACCGTGATTTCTTGTCTGCCCTTAATAGGGATCAAGTGTGTTGTGGCCTTCCGAGGAAAGAAAAAAAAAAAGAGCAAGGGAAGTGACAGGTTTTTGTTCTCTGGTGAACACAGAGACTGGAAGCAAACACTTTTTAGGCAGGATGCAAACAAGTTCTCTTAAAATCCTGTATAAGCTCAGGATGATGTCAAAACTCTGCTTTAGTCCTCTTAGATATAGATAGAGGAGTGAAAATTAATTTGAGTCAAGGTAGTTTCAGCCCTGAACTCTCCTATGGACAAACTGTAACTGAAATAACATGGAAAAAAATAGCCCTGCAAGGCCTAATTAATATTGACTGTGTAACTGAATGTTTCCAGGGTCTTATTAGGAGGAATAATGGTGTTCAGTGAACACAGTCCATAATTACGTTCCACATCAAAATAGAGGCCGTAAGCATTTTACACACATTTAACCAGCAATGTGTTTGACATGCACATTTGATTAGAGAAACTTCATTATTTGTACAAGGTACAACTGAGAGGGTAGTCTCTTGGTGTATGGACTGCTAGGCCAACAAATACTTCATTTGCATCATATCAATTTATATTTCTTTGTGTCATGCTTATATGATAAGAAGTAATGAAAACCACAAACTCTTGAGTAAGCAGACACAATTCCATGCTTTGCATACCTTCTGTGCTTCGAAGGCCTCATTAAGGCGAATGTAATTGGTCAGAGCTCTCATAGCAATGGGAAGCTTGCCTATGGTTTTCAAGTCTATTGGTTTCTTATGGGCAGTCTTGATGAATGTGTTCATCCACCAGTACGTTCCTTTGGATAACAGATTCACAAAGGGCTGCAAGAATCGGACACCAAGGTCCTGGAGATCCTCAGGAGGTTTAACTTCTTTAGGAGTTTTGAAGAAAACATACCTCTGAAATCCAGAGAAATTCCAGCAGAATCACGGTAAATGCATAGAAAATACAAGTGAACAAAGAATAGATAAGGACATTGCAGATAATCAATGAAACAGTCTTGGTTTCTTAAAAGACATTCAAGTACAACCAACACAGCAATCCAGTTTCTTCAGGTACTAAAGATAATCAGAAGCATCCAGTCTAGAAATAAGTAATTCTTATCATTCTCTATGTCTCTGCTTATGGTGCAAAAATTTGCATTAAAAACTCACCTTACAGAATCAGAATCATCACGGACGGAAGAGACCTTCAAGATCATCCAGTTAACCACCAAACCAGAACCACCATAATCACCCCTACACTGTATCTCCAGACACCTCTGGAACACTTCCAGAAGTGGTGACTCCACCACCCCCATGGGCAACTTATTTCAGTGCCTGCCCCGTGTTTCAGTGAGAAAATATTTTTTCTAATAACTAATCTGAACATCCATGGTACAACTTAGGGCCATTTACTCTTGTTCTTTCACTTGAGACATGTTAGAAGAGACTGAGCCCCTCAATTGTTTAAATACTACAGCCCCAGCATTGCTTTGAGTTCCAGGAGCACAACATGGGACACAGGAGCTTAGGCACAGCCCTGAGGTTATCACTGGGATTCATCCCACACCACACTACTTTACATTTGTTAGCTCAGAACATGGAACTACTGGTGCTGCAGAAAAAAATTTACACGGGAATATTTCTTTCCCTCCTAAATTTAATTTGTGCACAGTTGGTGAGTGCCAGCTGAAGGGAACTTTGGCATTTATGTATCCAGCAGTCTCCAAAGTCTCAGTTTAGATTCTGACTGCAGACACTGCAGAGGGGGAAAAATATAGCTGGGAGAAATCCCAGCAGCCCAAATAAATCACTTATTGTGATTGTCTCCTGGAAAATGAGAGATGTTATTTGTGTGTCTAAGATTCTACCAGTCTTCTCTTGCATCAGAAATACTTGGCTGTCATGATTGAAACAGAATAATTAAAAAATTTACAGCAAACTTGAACAGATGAAATTGATCTTAAATTAACAACAATAGTTGGCATTTTTTGAAATTACGGATTCATCTAGCCTAGTAAAATAGTATTAACCTTTGACTGTCAAATAGATTTCTGTTTCTAACTGGATTTTTCTTTCTCCTTTAGTAATGCATTTTACACCAAGTACCTAGAAAACGGAATAAAAAAAGAAAAAATCCAATAACCCAAAAAACAACCAATAAAAAACACAGAAAGAGACTTCTATTGTAGTTGCTTACCCTCACCCTGATGACATTGATTTCTACAGCTAGTAGCATTCCATAAAGAACAACCAAGAGTCCTGTGAGGCAAAATCGAAGCTGAGAAAATCCAACCCCATTATCACAGAACTTCACAAACTTGATGGTTTTAGTTATGAAAGCTAAAGTCCAGTAGAACAGCAATGCTGCAGAGAAAAAAAACGAACAAATTAACCAGCTCCATAGTTGCAAAAATATACAATGGAACTATAAAATATAATTAAGGAAGAATACAACAAAATATATAAAACCAGAGAGTGGTCCTTCTCATGTCAAACAAAAGCCTAATTTAATTCCACAAACATTAAAATATTCAGATAATGTTAGTTCTAAATGCCCTTTCTATTAGATTTAGTGATATTTCAAAAGTTTCACTAAGTGAAGTCTGTTGAAGGAAATGTCATCTGCTGTAAACCTGTGTCCACATGATCAGCTCAGAGGAGGATGTTGCTCAAAAAGTGAAGGTGTCTGTGAATAATGTCTTTCAGATTTGGTTAATGCTACAAGAGTGCTATGCATGTGGCTTGAAGGAAAATTCCCAGCAGATCTCTGGGATGTGTCAGGAACAGATATTAAAATACTTTGTCCAAACTGCTGCTGCAATATAGTTCAACTCAAATTCC
The DNA here is from genome assembly GCF_021018805.1 of Prinia subflava. Lineage (NCBI taxonomy): Eukaryota > Metazoa > Chordata > Aves > Passeriformes > Cisticolidae > Prinia > Prinia subflava. Next base: position 14,435,407 of record NC_086251.1, read on the forward strand.
ATATCTGTAATTCACAACGTAGATAAAACAGTCACATCAAGGAAGGATATTCTCACGTTCACGGATTACAGCTTTCATTTCTTAGTGTTCTATGAAACTGTTTGTCTTAAGGTGCTCATGCTACCATCAGCTACAGACAAATAACCCCTGGAATAAGGTCAGGTGACTTGGAAGTACTCTCCATACCATTCATCACACCAAGCCAGTTCCTTTTCCCTATTCTTAAGGAAATGCCTCCCAGGGTTACGTTCTCTTAAATAAATCTTTCATTGCTGCTGTATCTGCCATGTGCAACAGATGGAATGAGCTCCAACTGCCAAGAAAAGCTTGGATGTGCTTTCCAAGTGCCTTGCCGGAGCACCAGAGAAAAACTTCAACCAAGACATTAGCAACTCCCAGTATAGCTTAAATATGGATAATCATCAGGAAGTTGCATAAATTTCAAAGAATTGGTGGTGTTCCAGCTACCCTGAGGCACCAGAAAGCTCTCTGGAGATATACTCTGGGGCTACCCTTTCCAAACAAAGCTAAATTCAATGCAGAAAATCCATGAGAGATTTGGGACTGCCAGTCCTGTTTCTACAGAAATCAAGTTAAAACCTCTCCCTTAAATGAGGACAGTGAATGGAATACTACAGGAACACTGTGCATTAGGACATTTGCCAAGGGAGCCTCTTCCTCTAAAATTAAGAGACCAGTTCATAAGAGGAATACACTGAGTGGTCAGGCACTTGTGCACTGCACTTCAGTGGCCAATGCAGTTGCAGACAGAGTCTAAAAGATATACTTACCAAATTTCTCTTATAAAACTTCAGATTTTTTACGTGAGGCTTCCTACCATCTTCCCAACTTAGATGGCTTCTCATCCTGGTTCAGACTGCTTCCTTCCTTTGAGGCACTATTCCTCCCTATTTGCAGTACTTCTCACTATAAAGTCAGAATTCTTCATCCAAGAATTCCATGCTGTCCTACTCTCAATCACTTTTATCTGTTAAACCTTGTTTTGTCTCATTCTTCCAACAACACGCTGAGACCACATCCCTCTTGGAATAAAAGGGACTTAAACATTGCACACTGAAAATATCCACCAGTGGAGGACTTCCAAAATAAAAAATAACCAAGCCAACAGGCATTTATGTATGTCTTGGAATTATAAATAAGAACTAGCAGACCCATTCTCCTATCTGGGGTTTAAATAAGGGTCTATATGACCTTCTATTATTATTGTTATAACATTAATTTATCTTTTGTAGTATTATAGTATTATAAAGTGGCAAACACAACATTCTCAGGTGATAAGTGGCCACTTGCTGTCACACTTCCTTAGAAGCATTTGAATTTACTTTTCTCGTTACTTTTGAATCCAAGTGTATCTAATCTGATCTGGAGAATGCTTACAGCCCACTCAAGGGTCCTTGGCAAATACAATTGTGGCTCTTTTCTTTATAGAGGATGTTTTTATCATCTGGCTGGTGAGTACATTTTGACTGAAAGTTTTTAGAAACAATCTCTGAGAACTTCCACTGGTCTGAACTGCGAAGTGATCAGCCCACAGAAGCAGGTTTACATGTACTGGATTGCTTTAGACCAATTCTAGATGCCTAAATGACCTCGCTTTTTCTTGGGCCATGGAAGATACCTCAACTCACAACACCAGGGTGTAGATTCTTGCCTGGGCCACACCTCTGAAAAATAAGGCAATGTGCAACTCGAACTCTTCTGCACCTTTTTTCAATTAAGCCCAATCTAAAAAGCCACACATTTAACTGGATGAGATTTATTAATTAACCTGTGCCTGTTTGGAGAGAAATTTTTTGTACTAAGCGATAAGGAATATTTTTGTGCAGGAAGTTCCATTTTAGAGAATAAACTAATCCAAAGGGAAACAACTACAATGCAAAGGGACAAAAATTTTGAGTCAGAAAAATAGATTCCTCTCTAGTAGTAGTAAGGCAATCATATAATTAAGATTAGTTTAAAAAAAGGACAATATTTTAAAATAAAAAAATTAATGTGTTCCCACACTACCACTCATTTCAGATTAAAACCTCAAAGTCCTGTTGTTATTTCATAGTTTTCACCTACTATTAATTTTTTGAGCTTTATTTATCTTTAAAACAAAGAAACTAACTAAAAAAATAGCAGAATCAGATGCTACCATTCAGTTGTGTATTTTAAACATCAAGAAAGCAGCAGATTTTCCAATCCAGTATGAAAACTATTCTAAAATGAGTCCTACTTAACTATACAAATGTTATGCAACCATGTGGTGCAAAGAGCATCAAAATTAGCATTCGTATGAGAGTGCCCTGGTAAACAGCACTACATGGGAACAGCTACATTTGTTGAAATATAATTACAGATCAAAATCATGCTGAGAAAAACACATTCAGAACAAATGAAGGTGTTCCAATAGTTGGGTCACTCAGCCTTATTCATGAACTCAATCATTAGCTTCGGTGAATAAATATTCCAAACCTTGTCAACTTTTTTGGATGAGAAATACTAAGAATGACTTCTCCAAAATAGCCAAGTGCCTGGGCTAAAGCTGAAAGGCAGGCTCAGGGTCAGTAGAGGAACTTTGAGTCCTCCTTTTGCAAACCCAAGGAAACACACTAATCCCCATGTCTGTCATGGTATCTGCCTCTTACTTGTTTATGAAGAGTTACACATGGATTTAGTTTCTAGAGTGAAAAGGATCTTTAAAAAAAGCACATCTCAAAATTTCATGGGATTGGAAAATTTCAGCCTGTTCAGAAGAAATGAACAGACATTTAAGGGTCCTCTGCACTGCATCACTGGGAGTTCCCCTGCTGGGTTTAATGTATTTAGGATAAGGCTCTGTTAACTTTGCTTTAAACAGCTATCAACTCTTTGCAGCTGTGAGCATTCACCCTGCAGCTGAGGCAGATGATGCCCTGCAGTTTGCTGGAAATTCACTGATGCTCAGAAGCAGCAAGATGTCACATCAGCTCTTCTACTTTGCTCTGTGTGTGCACAACATTACATCTCTTCTGCACAAGCCCTGTTTCCCACACACCCAGCAAAAAGTTTATCACCAACTTGAGCTTTTCCTCCTGGTTCTCATTTACCTTATAAAATGAGGCTCTAAAACAAAGCAGCTTCATGGCCACACTGCACTCTAGTGGGTTGACAGCTGAATAAAGGTATAATTTAACTATCCCGGGCTCATTTGCATAAGGTGCTCATTGCCTTGTCCCAGATGTCAATACAGAGTAGTTGCAATTATGAGTGAAAGATGACAATCCTTACAGTTTGTGCAGTTAAGAACAAAGGATAGAGACCTCCTGAAATGTCTGTCTTACGACAAATAAAACAAAAACAAAAGAAAAAAATAAAATAAAAATCAAAGACCATCAGCTAGTGAAGATTTTGGACTAAAATTCAAAACAGACAAACTAAGTGGGAAAGACTGTGATGGTCCGATTTTCTTTTTTTGCCTGACGCTATTAAGACCAGATTTTCTGAGGGAGTCTGTTCCTTGGAAATTCTTGCAAAATTAAAATTCATCCATAATAAGCAAGTGCTGGTATTCGTTGGTACAACTTTTTAGGATTCAAGTATTGTCCCGAGTTTATCCAGCATCAGCACTCTGAACACTGAAAAACATTATCATAAAAAAGAAATCTCTACTGAGCACAAATTATGCAAAAATGGGTAATTGACTACCAGCTGTAACTTTGTGCTACCCTTCTCAGAGACATAACAGCAGGAATGTGGTAGTGATACTAAATTATTTAACACTGCATTATTCATCTGAAATAACAACAAAAAGCCCAAACAACAAAACAACCAAAAAAACCAAAACCACAAAAATCACTCCTTGCTTTAACAGGAGTAACAAGTGTAACAGGCTAGCAATGCTTCCTGAGGCATAATGCCTTCCTGTGAGAAAGCATTAAAAGACTGTGTTGACATACTTTAAAAGCAACTAAATGACCTCACCTGTTCATAAAGGATAAAAAAGATCCTACTCAAAAGAAAGGTACAAGAAGCAAAGCAGTCCCAAATGAGAAGACATAAAGGTTGCTAAGCCTGGATAGAAACCTAGGTCTTTTGAGAGGAATTTTTTTTAAGGAGTTACAGCCTCATTCTGCAGATCAGGATTCTCACTTACCCCAACACATAGTTCAAAATAATCTTCAATATTTAAAAGATTTCTCAAATCTAGTTATTACTGACTTTTCCCCACCTGACAAAAACTAGAACAAAACTTTAATACACAGAGCTACAATGGCACAAGACAAACTTTAGCAGGATCTATTGATACAGAAATCCAGATCAAATGAAATTTGATGAGCCAGGACCACCAAAGAAACAACAGGTAACAGGATGTGACTAATGTAGACATTTCCAGTCTGCAGTCTACTTAAACAGATGAGAACACATGAACAACTTCATGACTGTCAACAGCAACCAAATTTCTATAGCTATAGTTTATTCACAGTCTTGCAAAATATAGAGTAGACTAGGTAGTTCTCATTCATAGCATTTTCCATTCAAAAGGCCTTAAAGCTATTTTCAAAGGGAGTTTTAAGAACATGAAGCAAGAGCAAGCAGGGAGAGTAATATATCCATGACTGAAAGGCAGAGATGTCATTCCTTAACTCCCTGCATATTTCAACAGACCACGCACACAAAGATTTCTTCCCTCTTACATCATGCTCACACACAACAGGCTGACAAGCAGGGGGTTTGGATTTAGAGTTAGCAATTTACCATGCTACTTTTCCCACAAAAGCAGTTTTTCCTGAAGAAGTCCTAGCTCATTGAATCTCTAAGAACACCACACAGAATATTATTACAAGCTGAAAGCATTAAAAATAAGGAAATGTTTGAGCATACACAGCAGAGTAACTTTGGTCATAAGAGACTGTAGTGACCTGTCACCAACGAAGCACACACACAGTACCACAGCCACGCTTCCAGGTGCATGGATTGTGAGACATACCTATTAACAGTTTGGGGAAATTGGATGTTTCAATGTTGTGGTAATACACAACTGATGTGATGGCTGCCAGGAAGGCCATTCCAGCCGGCATGTACAAGTGTAAGTGGCGGGATTCAGAAACCCTTTAAAGCAAAAAAAAAAATCTGTTAAAGTCAAACCTCTCAGCTATTTAAATGTTTTGCTTTTAGTTCATGAACTGTACTCTATACCTAGCTCTGATGTAAGATTTTCTAGAATGAGTTATGGATGCAAACCCCTCCAAGTTTTAACTGAATTTTTGCTCCTAAATCACACAGTAGGATTTCAAATTCCTCCCCTGTGCTGAAAATGAAAGGTGTGTACTGCTATTTCCTACTGAAATCAATTGGAACATTGTTTAAATTAGGAAAAGCAGCTCATCTCCAAAATGAGAAAAGTTAATTTAAGCTAAACTAGTTTGGGAGCTGTCCATCAAAATATGCAGATAAGACCAACTGACAGCACAGTTCAAGATTTTCTACAGAAGCATTTTGTGGAAATGTTTCATTTTATTTCAGTTTAAAAGAAGGAACAGCACCACAGCACAGGAATTACTTACAGCAAGGTCTGTCTTCAGTGACAGCAAGCCAACAAAAAAAGCCTCTATATCAGAATCATACACACAATGTTTTGACCTATAAAGCAAAACTGTGGTGATGCTTTGCTTGAGGTAGCAGCAGAAGGGGTCCTTCTAAATACAGCCCTTTGGGAATATTGGAATTTCTGGGCAATGTTGTTGGTTTGTGCAGCATTCAATAGAAATGTACTTTCCTTCCTCTTTCCTGCTTATTTTCTCTTTCTCCCCTTTTCTTTCTTTCTTTCCTAAAAAAAGAATTGAGTGCCCTGTGCTATCAAGGGCTAGAGTTTCCTCTGTCTCCCAGACAGCTTCATCAGAGGAGGCACCAAGATGACCTCAGGACATTTAGGGAAATGCACACCTCGTCCTCTGAATGGATTTCTTCTTGCTGCATCAAACACTACCTTTGTGGAGGTTGGAGAGACAAGAAGAGCTGTGCTGGGAGGGAGATGGAAGATCATCACAGGACATCACATTTCCAAGAGCTGAACATTCCAAATGTCTAGCAGAACCACAGGAGATCAAGACAGCCATTTCCTGCATCTCTCTGAAGGACAGCCTTCCCTCAATGAAGATTGTTGTTAACTCTCTAAAGCTGGCTGGAGCCATGGTCACAGCCTGTCATGAACACTGAATTTCTCTTGCTGACAATAGCTGGATGTCAGTACAGCAAAATGAGAAAGGATTCTCTAAAATTCCTTGTAATGCCAGGAGGGTTTGTACACCAGGGCTGAATTCTCAGCAAGGACAAAAAAAAACCCAACAAGAACAGATTTCTTCAGACAGCCTAAGCTTCAGTAGGTAGCACTGCAGCAGTGGGAGGCTTTTTAAAATCTGTTTATTTCACAGTTGGTGGAATTCCCCTATATAACTGTATCTCCAACAGGCCGCTTCTATTGCTGAGATGCCAAAGCCTTTAGCACCCAGTTGCTGTCAAAAGGGCTCTCCAGAACAATCCATTTTGGTTCTTAGAAAGCTGAGGAGTCTCAAAACTCTTCTATTCACTGGAGCCCTCACCAGCCTGCTGAGTGTTCAGGAAGCACGACTGTGGGTTGGCACTCCCCCAGCAGAGCTCCCAGCTTTGATTCTCATCAGGTGACACCTATTACTTAACAGCAGTGTTCTGAGTCAAGTGAAATAGCAAATAAACATAATGAGAGGCATTGCTAACAAGAAAAAGAAAAGCAACTCAAAGCAGGAGATATTGCTCTGAGCATCCCACACCCGATAATTCTGAATAAGAAAGAGAAAAAATCCTTTTAAAAAAACCTGGCACCAAGAAACATCCTTAAATGTTTAAGAGAAGTTAAAATAATAATAATGATATCATTTTCTACACCAGAAGTTTGCAGTGCATTTCACACTTATTGGTGGATACTTGTTATATAGATGGCTAATTGGGGAGGTTTTTTCTATTTAATGAGAATCCTCCATTTCATAATCCTTGGGTTCAAGTTCATAATCGTTACGAAAAATGATGCATCTCTTCATAGGAAGAGATCATATTCATTGTTAGATAATCAACTTTTTTCATAACATATCACTCTCCTGTATCACTTGTTTCACTTGGAATAATTTTTTTCCACAGATTTCTGTTTAGTGACATCCTAAGCTGAATAACAGATGATGGCTCATGCTCACATATGAGCTGCTCATAGGAGATATAGTGCACAATCATCAGAAGAAACTCTGTGAGGTGTGACATAAGGCCCAGCTGATTCATTCCTTTTATTTAGATGAAAAGAACTCAGTTTGGGGGGGATGGTGTGACTTATTGTGCACATGGGAATTCCTCCTAAGTAAGAACTGTGGGACTGGTCCTTGGACATAAAACATATCATGAAAATGTCACCATCTGCTTGAATCATTACAATTTATCCAAGATTACTCTTTGGAAAGATAGTGTCATTAATCTGAACTAAAAATGATTAGGGTCAGTTGTGCATGTGTACATCACTTGGCAAGGTCTGTGGAATTTCTGACACAAGGTTGGTAGGTTAATCACTAAGAAAACAGATTATATGTTCATAACTGCAAGGAACATGGTTTAGATGAGAACTTAGGGAGGAAATATTTACCCTGAAACCTTTAAACTGCTCAGTGCTACCAGGAGAAGGCAGACATACACTTACCCGTCAGACACTATGCCCTCTGCAATTTCACACACCAGCACAAACAAGAGGATAAAAGTCAGTATCCAGCGTAAATTGTGGCCAGGAAAATGAAGCCACGTGCTGTGATGTATATGTACTTTGGAACTCTGACTTCCCCATCCTAAAAGAGAAAATAGAATTACAGAGAGCTTTCTTAACAAAAGTGGCACACAAAGTTCGTGCTTACAAAAAAATCCAAAACCACGTATGTAACAACCCTGCATATCAACACTGATACAGCTGTGTTGTTAAACAAATGTGTATTTGAACATTACCAGAACTGTGCTCTCATTATCTCACTTCATATGGAATAAAATCAGTAATTCAGACAGGACACAGCCTTAAATTCCCACACTTCTTGCAACTTACTATCAAGTAATTACAAGCACTAGAAAAAGAGTGAAGTTTTATCTCGCTAAAAAATTAGCAATATTAAGCGATTCCAGATAAACGCAGAGAAGCCTAAGCAGCTCTTCAGCCGACCCCGTTTTCACAGTCGCGCTGGCTGCTGTTTCCTGACCGGACCTTTTCCCATCCCCAGCAGCGAGTGTCACTCCAGCCCGTGCCGTGGCTCTCCGCGGGCCGGTGCAGGCTTTGGAGGAGGGTACCGGGAGCAGTGACAGCCCCGTGTGCTGAACCACCGGGCCACCTACCGGCCCCGCCGGGCTTGTGACATCAAATCACAGCCGCCTCAGGTACCGCAGAAGCCAGCGCCGAGGGACAGGAGCAGGCGGCTGTGACCCCGCAGTAATTGCTGCGAGTAATATTTCATAACGCAACACTTACTTGTCGGGTTTCCCGGGCTTTAACAGCACATTTATTTCTGCTTCCCGCCATGCTGGTCAAAACCGGCAGGGAATGCTGGAGGGTCTCCTCCAGCATCCCCCGTTCCTGCCCTGCCCGCGCAAGGGGTTTCAGCTGGGCGAGGGGCACGGGCTGCCCCCACACTCGGAGCCGGGCCCCGCTGCGCGGGCGGTGCGGGGGCAGCCCGGAGCGGCGGCCGCCAGAGCATCCCGCAGCTCGCAGCGCATCCCCGCACGGGCGGCAGGGCCAGGCCGGGGCACACGGCAAGGGGAAGGCAGGCGGGCCGGGGGACGCGCGGCACAGGCGGCAGCGCGGGGGAGGAAACCCACGGCGAGACAAAGCCGGGCGGGGGGACGCGGCAAAGCAACGCCGGGGGCAAAGGGGCAGAAGGAAAAGGGGGGCAAATAGGAGAGGCACAGGCGGACAGGGGAAGGGAGAGCCGCAGGCACGCACCGATGAAGAGGATGGGGAAGGTGATGAAGAGCAAGAAGACGTGCGGCACCACGTTGAGCGCATCCACGAAGCAGCCGTTGTTGAGCACGCCGTGGTCCACGTTGTAGGCGGTGGAGTTGCCCTCGTCGCCGCAGAACGCCAGGGCCATGGCGGGACCCTGCGCGCAGCCGGGCGCCGCCTCCGCCTCCGCGCACATCAGGCGGGGCCGGCGCGGCCGCGGCTCTGCCCGCACCTGCCGGGAGCGGCCCCGGCCCCGCCGCGGCCCCGGCCCCGCGCTCCGCCCGCCCCGGCTCTGCCCCGCCCCGGCACCGCCCCCGAGCAGCCCCGAGCGGGGCGCTGGGGGAGCGCTCGGCGGGGACGGGGGCGGGACGTCCCTGCCCTACGCGGCTGGCAGCGATGCGGACGAACCGTGACAGCCCTCGGTACCCCAGAGCACCAGAGCCGTGTTCCAAGGCTCTCGGGGCTCGGTATTGAGTGCTTTATGCATCGTTAATATGACAGAACATTAAATATCCAACACTAAATTAGTGATGACAGAGGAATTACAGATTACGGGAAATGTGTTCTTTCAACCTTGTCAGTTTTTGCTTTTTCTCCGCTATGATAAAGGTATTATTGGATTAGGTCACGTATAAAGCCATACCCTCCTCCCAAAGGAGTCTTTAACATTATATCCTGAACAGCTGTTGTGTTTGTGCCTTACCTTTTTTTATCACTGAAATGAGTGAAACCCTGACAGTCTTTCCCCCTCCACCAAGACTGCCTCAGTCTCTGAGAATCAGATCATTAATTTGAGTCGGCTCCAAATCACTCCCTAAGCATTTTTAGGTACATCAAAATAATCTACAAATCAAACTTTCCAAACTCTTATTTTCTTCAGTAGAAGTTAGGCTCAGCTGAGCCAAAACCAAACAAAAACTCTGATCAAATACCTCTCTGCTGGGGCACAGCACTGGGAAGTAAAACGTGGTGTGCATCAGAAATCTGCACCTGGCACACACTTCCCAGCACAGGCTGAATCAATGTCCAAGATTCAAATACCTCTGGTGTGTAGCCATGAAATACTCAACAAAAAGATTCATAACCAAATGGTTTCCCTTGGAGCTCATTTCATTCCTAGTCATGCTTTTCCATTGCTTTGCTGAGTATCTGACACAACTTGCTGCATCCTACAAAGAGAAATGCAAACAAATAATGCCCATATATCCAGGCTTCACTCTTCAAAATGCAAAAGCTACAAGTTGGCTAAATGCCTTTAAGGGAAATGAACCTATAAATGAAAAATTTCCTTCTTCTTTCAACATAACAGAGTACATTCAATTTCCAGGACTGATAGCTTCACTAATAGAACTGAAAATTACTTTTGTCATTCGGCTTTTATTGATCTTGCTGTTGGACAGGAGCAAAGAAAAAGCAATTTTCTGCATGGAACGTTATTTTCTATATATGGTCTTTTGGAGCTCCAGCAGTGTGGTTAAGAATGAAAATTAAAAGACAAACCCCAAGCCAAATCCTGTGTATATGTATTCTCAAATGTGAAAATTACACCCACACTGGAAAGACTATAGTTATTTTAAGTTTGGGACAGAATCCAGCATTCATTTGAGCTTCTGGTCAAGCTCAGCTCTGTTATCCTAATAGTTATTTAATAAACAGTATGAGCAGTTTACATGCAGATAATTTAAAAGTCATTTATATTTTAGCATTTCCTGAGTTCCCAAGTGACACAAGATCTGTGCTACACATGAACAAAGAGAAACAATGAACTCTTGTCGGTTTACACTCTGGAGGTTGAAATCATAGTTAAGATTTGAGGAAGAAATAAGTGCAGCCAGAGAATTTAACACAGAAATTAAAGTTGGCCAACATCTCCAAAGAAATCCAAGAACTGAGCTCACATGCCCAACCTCTCCATGTTTTCTGAACCTTTTCTGAACCTTTTCTGAACCATCTTCCTTTACTACAAGGCATCAAATCACAACATTTAAATAAACATGTATCTCAACAAAACATCAGGAAGCTCCATGGTTTTGAGTTTGAAATTTATCTTTTCAATGATTTTCAGACACAGCCTGGATTACATAGTTAATGTGGCTTAAAATTAATGTTCTCAGTTCAGGTCCTACAAGAGATCTGCAGCTATCACAGAACTAAAGTTGAGTCAGAAATGTGTTGGCACCCTGAACAGAAAGATGGTGGATTAAATAGAGAATTAATGACTTGAAATACAGAAAAAAACCCCAGACTGACAGAAATCAAAACAGTTGGTAAACTGAAATTAGTAAACTGAGCATTCATAGCAATAAACAGGGGCACACACACACCCACACCCACACACAAACTCTTTAAATAACTCACACTTCCAATAACAGTGTTCCAAGTTTGTCCCAACTGTTACAATGAAATCAAGTGAGTAATCTGGACAAATACTGGTCTTGATTACTAAAGCATCAAATAACTTTTTCACTCAGAAATGGTGAAACAGTAATTTTGTGACAAATTAATGCTGACATAGTTTGATTATGTCAAACTTTGATCCCTTTCTTAGGAAAGAAAGTGATTATGGTGTTAAAGGACTGAGCCTCCCTACCCAGACTATCTCTGCTGGTTCTGTGGCCTTTGGAGCAGGTCACAGACCAATAGTTTTTTTCTCAAAACTGTAATTTCATGAAGCTTTGTGAAAGTAAAATTCCTTTTCAAAGTAAAGAAAAGGCAAAGAAAATATGAAACAAACAGGTAGATAGGCATGTTTATCTACATGTTGCAAATGTAACCTAGTTTTCCACTGACGTCCCTTTACATCTTATTTCTCTTACTCCTGACTGTTTCCATTTCACAAGAAGTCAGTTCCCTACTTCATTAGTTCATTATGTCTATTAGAAATGAGACATCAAGTTAGATGCTGGCAGCCACCAGCACATTCAGTAGGTGACTGGAAATATTTTGAAAGCATTTTGATTATGTAAAATTGATTTCCAGAGGGACAAGGGCAATATTTCTAACTCAAGGAAAAATCCCTTTTTATGTTTGCCTTGGAATTTTTCTATAGGATGCAGACTGGTTTTGGTTTTGCGGTAAAGCACTAACTATTCCAAATTCAGTTGTTTTTAACAGATATTCATTTATGTGGGAGCTTTCATTTTTTCTCTCCTTCCTTTGTCATTTGTTTCTCACTCCTCTGATTCATCTGCTTCACACTGACCTCTCTTTTTCTTCAATGAAATGCTCTCTTCCTAAAAATCATGGTTTGCTGCTGTGGATTGCTCTGCAGCTTTGTGCTTTTGTTTGCATATAGGAACACAGATAGAAACCCCTCCAACGTTTTGAAAGTTCTGAAGAGCCACAGCACACGTTCAGAGTTCTGAGAAATAGGTGTATAAATTTAGGCATCACACAGGAAGATTTCACTTTCCTGTGTATTTTAAAGTCATTAATGAGACCAATTATAAATAGGAAATCTCAGGAAAAATGCTAACCAAGTAAATTCTCATTGTGATTTAGAATTTGCTAAACAATATGCACTAAACTATTACTTCTACTTCCTATTAAATTCTGCTCTTGGAAGAAGAGAGAAAAAGCAATATACATGTGTGGGAGGAAGCCACCAATCCCTTTCTGAAGCACACTGGGAAAGGTCGAGGGAAAAAGTGAAAGAAAATCACCTCCAGAGAAAAGTGTTATTTTATTCTTGTGGAACAAAGAACTCCATTCTATCATTTCACAGAAGACATGATTTAACAACAACAACAACAACAAAAAAGGAAGAAATTTCTCTGAAAAATAGTCTCAGGTACCGAGACTATTAAAACTCATGTAGTGAACACCATCATAGAACCCTAGGATGCTGGGGATGGAAGAGACCTTAAAGATCATCCAGTTCCAGCTCCCCTGCTATGAGCAGGGACACCTTCCACCAGACCAGGTTGTCCAAAGGTCCATCCACATCTGGTCTGGCCTAACACTGCCAGACATGGGGCATCCCCAGCTTCTCTGGGCAACAGGTGCCTGTGCCTCACAATACTCATAGTGAAGAATTTCTTCTTCATATCTAAACTAAACCTTCCCCCTTTCAGTTTAATAATAGGGCAGAGATTCACAGAAATAGCTGTTTTTCTCTAAATAAATCTTATTAATTTTTAATTACTGTCCTTCATTAAAAATGAAGAAAGAACTTATGAGTAAGCAGATCTATCTTCGAGTGGAAGCAAAATACAAACTCTTTGTTCGGAAATCTTCTTCAGGCAAACACTCAGACAAGTGTTTTGGATTGGAACAGCTTATCTTTAAGTGTGTTCAGACATCTTGTGGCTTCAGCCACACCAGTGACCTCTATCATTAAGTCATTTTATGAAGCACATTCTCCAACATCCAATATAACATTCAGCCAATTAATCTCACATTGAACTAGCTCCTCAGTGCAACAGCTCCTGGTTCAATAGAGCCAGAGCAGTGCTGAGTTGGCACCTGAAACCTGGTAAAAAATCTCCCTTTTCTGTTCATTCACTCTCCTTTGCAGTGTTAAACAAACATTGACACATTTGGGGCTACCTGGCACAGCTCAGGGTGAATCACCTGAAGGGCTGCAGGCTATTTCCCTTACCAGCCTGACCTAAGGATATTCCTGATGCTCCCCTGCCTTCCTGAATCACCAGGATTCTCCACAACAACGCTAAACCAACTTTCCATTCACTCCTGACTGTCTTTGTGCACAAATGAACTTTTACAATCTCTGCATGATCTCACTGACCACCTCACACCTTAGTTTCATCTCCAGTATCTAAATAATGTGTTGAGTACTCCCTGTGTAGTACTTGCAGTACAAGTGTTGTGTTTTCCTCAGGGGAATAAGCTGAGTGCTGTGAACTAACCCATGCCAGTAAACAACTCGCGTGCTGGCTCCAGTGTGGTACTCTTCAGCAAATATTATTTTAGTTACTGATTTGGTTCAGGGCTGTTATGATGCTTGCCTTGTATATGGGCACTTGTATATAAAAGATTATTCTGCCTGTTTATACTAAAAGAATTACACACACTAACGAATAACCATAACAAATATCCAGCATTAATTTCCAAAAGATAGCCGGGCTAAAAGTCATTGGCCTTTCTTGGAATTCTTTCAAAAACCACAAATTAGACTGAAAACTAAGATTTGAATTGTTTTTTAAAGATTATTAGAAACAAACCAAAGATATCATCTTTCCTATTCAGAATATAAAAGAGTTTGCTGCTCAGGCATACAGACTTTTAGTTAGTTGATTTGTTTATTGACTACCAGGAATTGTTCCAGGCTACCCTCAATTTCTCCAGTGGGTAAAATTGACACAACAATTAGAGAGAAACAAAGCTATCAGTTCAGACTTGGATTTGGAATGTGTTTATCTTATGCTGCTATTTGTCAAAATTCTGCAGAAAATTAACAAAAAGGGTGCTGTAGTTTAATGAAGTTCTGCACTTCAAAATTTTCTTCTATTTATTTTTAATAGGTTGCAATATGGCATTTATTCCAGCTCCTAAAATAAGGATAAAATCATATTATGGATTCACAAAAACCCCAGAACTTGAGTAAGCACAAAGGTTTGTTCCTGTATAGCAAATACTGTTAATTCCCTGTTGTGATTTATCACATACCTAATTAATTTTAAAAGGCCTATTTCAGGAGACATTTCTCTTGAGTTCAGCCCACATGCAGGCTACATTTGGGATTTTCAGAGGCTCAAGGGAGTTAAAGCAAACATTGCTCATAAAAATATAAAGAAAATTAATTTAATAGTTTAGTAACAACATACAGTCAGTAGTATTTTTTCTTTTTCCTATTTTCATGATAACTTGAACCTGAAGCTCATTATCTCTTGGAGTAGATACAGTGTTGTTTTTTTGTACAGCAAAGTGCTGTACCTGGATTTGTAGGTGTGAAGCTCTGCAGGAGATTAAATTGGCTATGACACTCTTACCTGGCAGCAGTAATTCCTGAATATCCTCACTTAGGGCAGATGTCCACAGCCTCGGGCCTCAAACCAGCCAGAGATCCTCTGCTCTGGGTAGCTATTCTATATTCTGTCAGTATTTAGGAGGAGTAGCTTTTGTCAAAAGACAGAAAGAGATAGCTGTACAACTCCTTCCAGTATTGAAATTTGGCGTTATTTTTCACTCTCTACAGCAAGAGAAAAATTTATTTAACATAATTTATACATTTTTATAGTATAGTTAAAATTTTGTAATAACAATAAATAAGACTAACTGAGTAGCAAATCTTCAAAAATCTCCTTAAGCTGAGCAAAATAATGCAGAGTCAATGCAGCTAAAACTATTTGCAAGTTTGGATCACATTTAATTAGTGTTTTTAGCCAAAGAAAAGAGGGAAAATTCTAAACTCCTCCTCTAAAGGAGCAAAAGCAAATAACAGAAAATAACACCATGGCAGTCATGTTGGGACACAGGAAACAGGCTTTGCTGAGACAGGCCAGGCTTCCAGCCTCAGGATAACAAATAGGTTGTCCTCAGGATTCAGGGTCGTGGAGTGTCTCAGCTGTTCATACAAATGCCACAGGTCCTTCACACTGTGAATAGTGCAGAGGAGTCACCTCACGGACTGATAGTACCCTGGTATTTTGAACATACTCCACACTTACAATTAGGAATTCCTTAAGTGGCTGAAATAATGGGCAGATGGGAGTAGTGGATATTCAGAATGGTTTTAAAGTGTTACACAGTGCATTTACAAGTTGCCTTTTTAAAGAGCAAATAATAGAAACAAGAGCTTTGTACAGCCACAGCATCCCTCTAAACTGAGTGTAGTAGAAAATGGGTTGAAAATAGTTGAGAGATTACACTCAAGCAGCATTTAAAATAAAATACTACAGCTATCAGCAGTCCTGGCTCACCACGTTGACTGGAGGTTGGCGTATGTGACACACACCTACAAGAAGGTCAGGAAGGAGGATCCGGGGAGCTACAGACCTGTTGGTCAGGTGTCAGTGCCCAGGAAGGTCATGGAGCAGATCATCTTGAGTGCCATCATATGGCACAAACAGGACAACCAGGGGAGCACACAGGGGATCATGAAAGGCAGGTCCTGCTTGACCAACCTGATCTCCTTTCTTGACAAAATGACCTGCTTAGTAGATGAGCTTGTTAATGTTTCCTACCTGGACTTTAGGAAAGATTTTGACACCATTTCCTACAGCATTTTCCTGGAGAAACTGGCTTCCCATGGAGTGGGCAGGTGTACTCTTCACTGGGTAGAAAACTGTCTGGATGGCTGAGCCCAGAGACTGGGATGCGTGGATTCCATCCAGCTGGTACCAGCGGTGTTCCCCAGGGCTTGGAGCCGGGCCCAGTCCTGTTTAATCCCTTTATCAGGGCTCTGGATGGGGGATCGAGG
Source organism: Prinia subflava (assembly GCF_021018805.1). Lineage (NCBI taxonomy): Eukaryota > Metazoa > Chordata > Aves > Passeriformes > Cisticolidae > Prinia > Prinia subflava. The sequence continues at coordinate 14,451,765 of NC_086251.1, forward strand.
GCACCCTCAGTCACTTTGCAGACACTCCAGGCTGGGGGGCAGTGCTGATCCCTGGAGGGCAGGAAGGCTCTGCAGAGGGATCTGGACAGGCCGGATCGATGGCTGAGGCCGCTTGTGTGAGGGTCAGCCAGGCCAAGGGCCAGGGCTGTCCTTGGGTCACAACAACCCCAGACAGTGCCACAGGCTGGGGCACAGGGCAAGTGGAAAGGACCTGGGGCTGCTCTTTAACAGCAGATGAACACCAGACAAGAGCGTGCCCAGGTGGCCAAGAGGGCCAGGGGCATCCTGGCCGGGATCAGCAATGGTGTGGCCAGCAGGGCCGGCCGTGATTGTCCACCCGTACTGGTGAGGCCACGTCGTGAGTGCTGTGTCCAGCTTTGGGCCCCTCACTGCAAGAAAGACATTGAGGGGCTGGAGCGAGTCCAGAGAAGGGAAATGGGAGCTGGTGGGGGTCTGGAGCACAAGTCCTGTGAGGAGCGGCTGAGGGAGCTGAGGATGTTCAGCCTGGAGAAAAGGAGGCTCAGAGGACACCTCATGGCTCTCCACAGCTGCCTGCAAGGAGGCTGTAGATGGGGGTTAATCTTCTCCTAGTAACAAGTAATAGGATGGGAAAAAATAGCCAAATGTTGTGCCAGGGAAAGTTTAGATGGGATATTAGAAAAGATTTCTTTACTGAAAGGGTTTTCAGGCCTGGAACAGGCTGTCCAGGGAAGTGGTTGAGTCTGCATCCCTGGGGTTATTTAAAAGCCTTTTAGATGTGGCACTTAGGGACATCGTTTAGTGGTGGACTTGGCAGTGCTGGGTTGAGGGTTGGACTTGATGATCTCAGAGATCCTTTCCAAACTAAATCATTCTGTGATTCTGCTTTTATTCTTACATAGGATTATTCTGTCTCTGAAAACAAGATTATTTGGAGGTGGGGCAGTATTTAAGACATATCAGGAATCTGATGCTGAATGGCACTTACATGCACTATTATGATACAAGAGGTAGCAAACAATTCTAGGTACCCACATCTGTTCAGGATATAAAGCAGCTGCAGATGTCTCTGTAAGAACTGCTTTAAAGAAAGTACAAGCTATTGGTAGGAATATGATGTGCCTATTATGAAAACTCATGTAATTAAAAAAACCACCCCTACACTGTTGTGGTAAAGAAAAAAAGTTGGAAAAGTTCCTTGTGTTCCTGATAATGGTTATTAAGAGAATAATTCCGGTTTCCTTGAGAAGTAGTTTTCCCCTTAGCTACTAACACGTATTAGTTTTTCCTGACTGTCAATACCACAAGGCTGAAGATAATGTTCTATGTTGTAAATCTCTTCTTAAAAGAGAAGTATATTCTTTGTTGCAGATTTTCTAAAAAAAAAATAAAATTCTCAAAGCTGAATGTTTTCAAACAGCATATGTTGCACTGTCTGAGTCTGTAGCATTAGATACAAAAACAATGCTGACTGGTGAGTGCAGCAGTCAATTTGTAATGTACAAAACCAGTAAACACAACTGTGATTGACAGAGTTGAAATCCCAGCTCTATCAGGATATAAGGATATAATGAGAATTGACCAGTAACATGAATGAATGTCATGTTCTATAGTTTTTTGAATAAATAATCTGTGAGACCAGTTTGTAAAACATAGTAGATAGAAATGCCTTTCTTTACAGGAATTAGTTTGTAGAGAGTTTGCAGAGTCTCTTAGGGTAGAGACTCATCCTAAAACAGTCTCAGGTACTTCCCAGCCTAGGTCATGGCTCCCAGTAGGTACCTGGGCAGCCATGCGATGGCACAAACACCCTCGGCTGCCCACCTGGAACTACCAGGGGATGTGTCAGAACCATCTATGTAGGGCATAGTTCCCACACTCTGATCTTCCCTCCCACATGGAATTATTCCCGATTCTCTCTTTCTCTCACGGCTGTAGGTAGCCTTTCTCAGCATGCTTTCCCCAGGCTATATTTGTCTCCTGTGATAAGGCAGCAATACGAGCCAGTGGAAACGTTCTGCACGTCTGCATTTTGGCAGCCCAAATGTGAAGGGCGATGTCAAGTGCTCAGCCGTGGAGGTTTTTCACGTGCAACTCTCAGCTGTCTGTTTTCATCTGCAGCATAACAGCAATGCAGTGGAGACAAGAACAACCACATCCAGCTGGAGAGCACTGACAAGGGATGATCCTCTTGTGTGTGCCAGGGACACATCCTCAGGACATGCTCGCAGTTACTGGGAGGAAAAAGTAAGATTGTTATATATTCCCAGCCCTGGAACTGGCCATGGCTTCTTTAACAAACTGAACTTAAGTTCTGAATTGACTGTTCTTTTCACCACGTCATAAAAAAGCACTTGCCATTTCCCCATTTGCTCATAGTTTGGGCAATGAAGGCTCAAGATATTGTAAGATAAGGAAAGGATTATGCTACAACTGGATAAAAACCCCTCTCTCTTCCACAATTAAGAACACAGCCGACTGTATTCATTGTGATCATTGCCCTGTGATTAAGAGACCAGATCAATATTATAAAAAGAATAGTTGAGATTTCATACTCAGGTGTTATCTACTTCCTAGGAAAATGATGATGTCCCTTGTATAAAAGTCACTTGTGTTGTCCTAGTGCAAAGAAGGGTAAGTATTTTGTCCCTTTGTATCATTTATAAATCTAGCCACTTTCCCCCATCTATTTACTATGGTATTTTAAACATCTGTTCATGTACTCATGGGTTTAAAGACATCACTAGAAAAGGCAATACCAGGTAATTTTACCCTTGAGAAGTTATACTATTCCTGATGTACTTCAATAACATAATAGAAAACACCCATCTCTGCATCTGTTTATCTGGCTAGAGGCAAAGAAATGTGAATACTGTCACAGTTGACAACAAACAAACACAGCTTTCCTGCAGCACTACAATATGGGACAAATCATTACAACTTAATGGCGACTTAATACACTCAATTAACTTTTCTCTCTGAATGATCCAACCACAAAATATGCCCACCACCTCTGTTTCAATCAGCCCTATGAATGTTAACAGAAATTTGTTGCAATCAAATTCTCCAAGAAGAAAAACAACATTATAAATTATGTTGCACCCACCTTTAAATTCTGAAATGACTGATGAGAAATTTATACTTCAGTTGGAGAAAAGACTTGTGTGTCCTCTCAGTCTGGATTCTTGCTATGTATGTCAGTCCTCTGCATTTAGATGGAGCTGCCTGATTTCCACTAAGGGAGAGTATGCAATTTCTTCTGTCCTAGTAGGTTAATAACATTCAGAGATCTGCTTCACCACAATTCTTTGTGAATAATCAAACTGGGAACATGCATTTCTCTTACTTTCCCTCTGTCCTTCCTTGAGGTTGGAGTTGCTGCTAATTAAAATCTGTTAATGGGTGTCTCTGCTCTGAAACTTCCACCTTTTATCCTGGGGAGGAGAAAGAATAAAATAACCACTGATATTTGCAAACTTATAATCTACTTAGTTTCGAAGGATAACCCTGAAAAGTTATTTCACCCTGTCAGAGAAATACTTATTACAAGATTTTAGTCACAGCTTAATTTTCTCTGGACTGTTTCTAAAAATGTTTCTTTATCTAGTGTTCTTTGCACTCTGTTAAGTGGCATTAATCCTCAAGAGCCTCAAACTGTTGCCAGCATGAACATGGGGTCTCAGTGCTTAAGTACCCACAACTGTTTAGGGGAAAGGCAAAGGGAAGTAAAATAATTTTCAGGAAAAGTAGTTTGAAATGCTCTTGGTTTTACATGAGTATTTGTAGCTTTGCATAAAGAATAACCATTAGCAACTTTCCCTCTCAGTTCCTTACTGTTTAGAAAAGTCCTTGTCTTCAAAAAGGCTGTCTGATTTCTATCTTGCTTAGTTTATGTTGGGAGAATCTCAGCCTCTTTCTCCCAAACTTTACTCTAAGCACCATATAAACAAACTCTGTTAGAGCTATTGAAGACTAATGAGTTTTACTGATGTCTGAAAGAGAAACGGTGAGAAAAGATAAGATGAGGACAAGCCAAAAAAATGGGCAGTGGGAGCTGGTGGGAGGAATAACCTTTAAAGATTATTTGAGAAAGTGAGGAGGAACTAAAATTCAGTATGAGTACTAGAACTTTAGCATTAACAAGTTTCCATTCTAAGCATGTCCAGGACTAAGGCATCAATTGCCTTCAGATTTTGACTTCAGGCCTCCATCCAGCAAAACACTTAAGCCCGAGTAGGATTACTGAACTCAACCTGTGTCAATGGGATTGGCTCATATGCTTAAATTTAAGCATGTACTTACATGCTTTGCTTGTTCCAGTCTATGATTGCTTTCTAAGTGGCAAACATCTATCAAGCACAATTCAGGTGCTGCAAGGCATTGCTTGCTAAACCATTGCTAATCATGCAGCAGGTTTTGTGAGCCATGAAGCAATTCTGTGCAGGACATCAGACTCCACATTTTTTTCCCACATAGACAAACACTCTGAGTTCAACAACAGCCATTCAGACTTACATATCCAATATGTAATATACCCTGCCAGTCTGCAACTTACTTAATTTCTTAAAACTTCCTTCTCGTGGCTTTTACACTATTATGGTATGCATCCATCATCACAGTTTGGAGAACACTTTTTTTCTTAACTGGAAGCCATGATTCTCTGAAGCTTCACTTGTCAAAAACTTCCTTTCTAGAGAACAAAAATTTTATTGATTGTTTTCCCTATGTTTGTCTCTACTTCCTCTTTCATCCTAGTTTTCAGTAGAGACCAAAAATAGCCCAAGTTACCTTGTTGCAAATATAAGTAGACCCTGATTCTTATCAAAGTGATGTGCTATTATGTGTGTCCTTCAATAACACATCAAATGTGGATCTCGTGATAGAGGAAGAAGTATTCCAGCTGAGGCAAACCTTTAGATGCCTTCCCTAAGAAGAAGGAAAGAAAGCATCCTACTCAGTCTCCTTAAAAATTTTGGATGACCTGTGAACAACTCACCTGGAGTCACCTCAGATTTCAAGTCTGCAGAAAAGAAATTTTGAACACTGTTACAGAAATTTCTGTCAGTCAAAAAGCAGAAGCCTCCTGACAAGGACAACAGCAAAAGATAAAATTGACAGACAGCAGAAAAACATCGAAGGTGAAACTCAGTATGAGGATCAAGCACTTATTACCTTATCATAAAATGATTACAAGAGACTCATCTGATTTATAATCCTAAAGGTCAGGTTCTTACATTTAAGACATTAGCTTCTCTACACTAGACCTGGTCCTTCAATAGTGTAAAGGTGTCTGTTCATATCAACAGAGATCCCAGGGGGATATTTCTGAGGTAGCTAAGATGGCTAAGAATTCCACAGCAGCTACCCAAAATGTCACACACTTTATCAGGGTCAACATACAGCTGAAGCAAACAGAAGGACCTGTATCAACTATTGCACATCAAGCTCCTTAAACCCAGATAGGCATCCTTTGACACAAAGCCATCATTTTTCTTTTTTTTTTTTTTTTTGTAGAGAGGGATTATAACAATTTTTATATATTCAGAGGTTATGTCTCACATTTGTGAAGTGCTGAGATTATTTGTACATGTGTGCTCCCCAAATTAATTTTTAAAAACCTTACTATGTACATGCATACACCCCTCCTTATGTTGTACATTTGTTAGTGAATAGGGCACTTGTTAAAAACCATAGCTTCTCTGAAATGTGTGCACCATTTCTAAAAGATGCCATGGCCACGTGAAAAATAGTAGCTAAATTATGAATTAGCAGAATGGCAGTAATAAATAGATCAAAGACCTCACCATGCTGATATCCATATGAGCAATAAAACATGATATTTCCTATCCTGTAATGCATGCCATGGTTCTGATCCACAGGGTCTCACACTTTTTGCCTGCACACAGGCACGCACAGGCTCACAGAGCAGATGTGAAAGTCACAAGTCTCTAATGTAATTCATGCTCCAGTTCAGCAACTGTGAGGGGTTTGCTAAAGACAACGTGGCCAAGAAATTCCTGAGAGAATAAGAATGGTTGTTAACAGTTCTGAGAAAGTCTTCCTCAGGGTTATTATCCCATAGAGAGAGAGCGGGGTTTGGCGGTCTTAACCAAACAAATAGCTCTGAGAAACTACACATATTCCCTCTGAGATTACAGCAAATGAAAAACAAAAAACCATCTTCTCTTAAAAGTGGTTTGAAGCATTCGTGATACTATCAGTGAAGTACTTGGACTTCTTCCTGCTTTGTGCATCAGGTCACAGTTTCCATACTCCCAAAGGAAACAGCATTGGCTGAACAAGAGAAAGTCCCATTTACTCTGTTATCTTTCCAAAGCTGGCCTTGTTGAACAGGGGTGAGGCACATACACATGTAATGACTGACAGCCACCAAAGAACAATGCAGTAGCAACTCAAAATGAGCACTCCTGTTTAAATTATTTACACCTGGGACACTGCTCACACACATCAAAGTAACTGAAAGAGAAGTTGCTTGGAAAATGTATTTTCGTGTAGCATTTTCCATCTCCTTGAGCTAGCTGGCAAATGAAAGATGGGATGCAGTTCTAGGGCACTGAAAGTCAGAAATACAGTAAAAAACTACCTGGCTAATGGCTTCAGATCATTTTAAGATTTCAGAAGCGTCAGGCTTCTTTCTTCTGACACCACCTCCTTACATTGCCTAAAGCAACACAGGTTAAACACTCAAAGCAACACTTTCTTAATATACCTGGAGTACTGAGCAGGAACTCTCTTCTCAACTGCCTCTCATGCATTTTAAGCTATATCCAAGCAAACCAAGTTAACAGGGTAGATGGGGGGAAGAAGATAGTTCTGTGACTAAGAAGCAAGGCTACAACTCAACTGCGGGTACTCCCACAGATTTCCCAGCTCAGTCTTCTGCGCTCCTTCTGTTTCTGAAAAAACAACACCACTAGAAATAGCTCTAATAACTAAACTCTAAGTTTTGTTGTGTTATGTTTCTTAGTGTGCTGAGACAGTGTTTAGCACAATCAAACAGTGAAGTTCTTTGCTGGTGCATTACTGTGGCTCTCTATTTGCTGGTACAAAACATTGGAGCAGTCCTTGGAGAACATTGGATAGCACCACTCATCTCTCTGATGCATTGTCATATGGTCCAGATGGTTGCAGTATGTAGGCAACTGAGAACCAAAGCAGCAGGAGAAGTACATCCTGCTGCAATCTCCTTCTGGTGCTGATCTTGATGCATTCAGCATTTAGATTAGTTTGTGGTTAGGAAGCCTAAAGGCCTGGCTAGACAGGTGCTCAATATAGCAAAAAATACACTGTAGCAATTGTGGTAGGTTGCCAACTACCAAATTACCAGATTTGCCCCCCAAAATGGTGTAAAAGATTACTGCAGCTCAGCCAAGGGAAAATTCCCTTCTATGCAGACTGAATTTCGAGTTCCACAAAGGTGGCAATCTCTTGCAAGTCGGTCTGTTATTGAAGACAAGCTCAGAAATCTGTCTTCTTTAGCAGATTACCTGTTACTATCATGTACAAATCCAGAGACAAATAGGAAACTAGACTTCTTCCATTTGGCAAATGCAATTTTATTTCTGGATTAGTTGTAAGAGTTCAACATTTTAAATATTCTAACATATATACCCTGTCACACACATTTATTGGCATACTGCAAGAATACTGCAAATAAAGAAAGTCAACATAAGTAAGCATCTGCATATAAGTACAGAGTTCTCAGGGATGTAATTGTTATTTTTATGTGCTGGAGAAGAGGAGGAGTTCCAATACTTGAAAAAGCAAGGCTTCAGTGGGAATGTGATATGCCAATGAACAGCTTCCTAGTAGAACAGGTGAGAAAAATCTAAACACAACACAAAAACCAGAACACAAACTGGGAGGTAAATGAAAGGAAGAAAATGACATTTCTAAGGAGGTATCTCTATAATATAATTACTATGTCTACAATTGTAATAATACTTAAAGCCAAGCTGGTATCGATTTTATGGTCTGGAGGATTTACTCAAACCTAAGGTACAGAGTCACCAAGAGCAGAAAGTTACACTTGGTGGCTTCCTGCACAGTTTAGTCACATATATAGGCTCACTGAGAACAAAGTACAAAACAGCAAACTGTGAATCACACCCAAATTTTCCACCCATGACTGTATGAGGGAGGAATTTTTGCCACCAATACAAATACTCAGGAGTATGAATGTGACTATGCATAATGATTTTATCTGAGCTACTTGCTAGTTATTTACTCTGCTGGTACAGAAGATTCTCTATACTGTATGAGCAACACAATCAAAATCATTCCTTATAATACTTGCATTCCTGGTATTACCAGTTCTTCCACCAGCAAGGTTTTTACGCTCAAAAAAACCTCACAACTGAGACACAAAAATGGACTTTAGGAGAGTTACAAGAATATGAGAACAGAAGTTACCTGTGCACTTTCCCATTTTCCCAGGAAAATCACTATCTAGGAAGCAAAAATATAATTCTTTTCACACCCAAACTGGCCTGTGAATATTTATTCAAGAGTGCTGCATGTGGGAACAGACATCTGTGTTCTATCTTCATTTGTCATTTTAGAGTCTATTTCCAAGAAAACTGAAAGATGATCTGCAAAATTTGGCCCCTCAAAATAGCAAAAAGAGATTGAGCGCTCACAGACGGAACTATGCTGGTCAGCAGTTCTTTTCAATCATCTTGCAAAAAAAGTTTTGCCGTATGTCTATAGAATGATAATAAATTATTCAAATTATCTGAAGAATCTGATGTCTCTAGTTCAGTTTACAGGTCAGTCAATAAAGATGCATTTCATGTGGTTATTGATTTCCTATTAATTTACTGAGCAGCGGGTATCTGCTGAGGAAAGATTCCATTTCAATAGTTGTAATCTTCCTTAAAAAAATGTCCTGTGGGAAAAAAGAAAAAGATAGTGAGAAACATACTGTTAGCTCTCGTGAAGCTTTTCATCTTTCTAGTAAGCGCAGTTTTTAAACTGGATCTTAAGTAGTTTTGATTTGTATTGTAAGTAATAATTGAGAAGACCCACATGCAACAAGAACCTTGGTATTTCTAGAGATCTATGACTATACTTACAGCAATTACATCCACAGAGAAACCATACAGAGTAAACTGAATCTCTAAGACAAGGATAATTTCAGAACAAACCTATTGTATATGTATATGATAAATTAACAGAGACAAACTTCAGTGAAAACCAAACACCCATGAATACTTGTTTACAGGCACACTGTGAATACTTCAAATAGAAACTTGTTCTTTGGACAAGCCTTCACAAGAATATAATTTGAAGTTGCTTATATACTTAGGAACTCACAAAGCCACAGCAGTGGTCCACAAATAAGGAAAAAACTTTAGGTTAATCCTACTTGTTTAGACAGGGCCTATTTATTCAATAGTCTGGCAGGTGATAAACCAATTCGGCAGAGGTTCTCTGAGAGACTTTATGAAGTAGAAACTAAATACTTATATTTTTATAGCACAGGCATGGCAAAAGCCCAAAGAACACTCCAGCTCCAGCATGCCAGGAACAAAAGCAAGGATGGCAAGCGACGCACAGGCAGGCACATGCTGAAAAAATAACGCAGGCTCACAATGGCCAGTCATATTAAGCCAGGTGTGCTATTCACCATGAGGGGCACTGCAGTGGCTACAGCTGCAGAAGATACCCTTGTCTGTACACAGGTGCACTGCCTTCAAAAACTTTCCTGTGTGTGTTGGGACTGACTGCTGATGAGGGTATGGTAGGGCTAAACATACAAGATATGAAAACAAAAATAACAGTGACAGTTATTTCCTTGCCCGTTAGTTTATGCACAGGCATTAAACAAAATTTCACATCAATCTACAGTTGGTGTTAGCCAGTAAAACTGATTCACAGCAACTAATACTCCAGTATTCTGCATAGAACAAGAGCCCAGGTTAACAGTGACTACAAAATCTTGCTCTGGCATTTTACTATCTTCTTCTTCAATCAAACTAGAAAACATGGGTTTTGCTTTTGAAACTTTGTCCAAAGTAAAGCAAGTTGTATAGACTTGATACCTCTATCACACTTGTAGCTGTAGATTCTTCTGTTTCACACTTATGCTGATTATCTTTAAAACAAGGATTCTGTGTACATTGCCAAGACACCCAAATCACTTAATCTCTTTTGAAAATGTTACATAAATTTGCTTAGACAAGAACAGTAACAAAAATCTAATTAAAAAAAAAAAACAACCCAAAAAACCAACAGCTCCCCACCTCTCCCCAAAAAAACTAAACCAAAGAAACCCCTGCATGCCCCACCCTCCCCCCCGCCCCCGAAAAAAACAAAACAAAACACCAAAAAAACCCACCAAACCAAACAACAGAATTAAATGTCTTTTGATGCAGGATGCTTATGGGGATTTGTTTCCCTAAATTATGATCTATGGGAATATACTAAATGATTCAGACTGAAGTTAAATGTAACTTTAAAAAAAAAAAAACAACAAACCAAATCCTTAAACTTTAAACTGAAAGTATGAGTGCATAGTCACGTACAACCAATTCTGAGAATCCCAATTTTGCAGTCTGGGAACCACTGCTGTAATGCATGACACCTACTTATAACTGTCAATTTAGCAACAATGTAAAGCTGGAGGTTATGTAGTCCATAAGAAGAAGATACTTGAAAAATGTGGAACAAAAAAGCAAACTGGCTATTGTTACTCAGCTTTTAATCCCCAGAGAAAAAAGCTTATGCACTTACATTTCATCATCATATTCTTTTGGTGGTGACGCTGCAATGACTAAGTCAATCCAATCCTGAAAAAGAAAAGCACAGGCAAACATCTGCTGCTAAATACTGCTTTTAGAGGTGGCCAGTGGATCACCTTGGAACATCAGACAGAGAATCAGGGAGGTAATCTATTCCTGAAAAACCACAGGGAGCAACAACAAGGTCTCTATTAAAACATTCTATAGGAAGACCATTTAAAGATTGAGTTGTTTGATTTCTATCTTGAAATTAAAGAAAAACCTACTGCCGCAACAAGATTTGTTTAAAAAACTTATTCTAAGAATTATCTTGTATTGGTCATCTGAGCAATGAGTACAGTTCTTGCTGTGGAAACACCCACTGTAGCTGAAGGGCAATGTTGCTTGTACATGAAGAAATCAAAGATAAGCTATTATCAGAAAATTCCAACCAGCTTGCAAGTAATTTTCAATATCAAAGAGTGATTCTAGATATAACGGTGTTATAAACACTCCGAATGTAATATGTTTAAATACCAATCTTGATGTGGCTAAATGCCACAAAATTTCCTAGTAAATTGCACACAAGGTTTTCAGAAGTGCTACATACCAGCACCTTCTGCAGATTTTAGCTTACTTTTAGAGCACCTGACATACCCACTACTTTTGACAAACCTCGTTTGTGTTGACGTGACAATGTCATGATAGGAAAGCAGCTCTCATATGAGCTCTGTAGAGAGAATGAAATAATATTCCAGATTACTTACCCCACCCATGTTCCAAGCTTTTGCTAGAGTTGCCTGTGCTTCTGCCAGCTTGCTGTCAATTAGTATCTTGCCATTTACAGCCAGTATTTCATCCCCTTTCACTATGCCTCCTGGGAAAAAGACAAACGTGTTACACATATATATAAGCAAAACAAAATTCTAGGAGTCTTTTCTGTGCCATATTTGTGCAGTACTGACTATAATGAAAAGTATTCTCACTGGATGTAAAGGTCTGCACTAAAAATTGTAGGAAGTTTGCTACAGGCAAAGTCAAACAAATCTCTTATTGATCATCACCAGTAAGAAACTAGTTCAATGTGATTTTCTACAGTTTGCCTGTTTGGGTAATCCAGCTATACAGCTTACACACTGTGACTGATTGTAGGATGTTACTACTATGTCCCATCCCTGGAAGTGTTCAAGGTCAGGTTGGATGGGGCTTTTCAGCAACCTAGTCTAGGTAAGATGTCTCGGCCCATGGCTGGGTCTTGGAATTAGATGATCTGTAAGGTCTCTTCCAGCCCCAAAAATTCCATGATTCTATGAAAATGGCAAAATTCATTAAATTCCTGAAGGAATAAAATGGCATTTGTCGAGGCTTTGCATGATGGTCATTTCTCTGCAAGTGTATGTGTAGTGTTTGTTCCTTAGAACTGATTTTGACTTGCCAATCTGCAAAGAATCACCACCAGTTACTGGAACTGGATTTGAAGAGTGGCAAGAGCCACCTTCAGCCAGCCTTAGTTATGTGAGATCCTGAAAAGAGTACTGAGGAGATCAAATGACTGAGATGCTTTCACAGCAAGAGTGACTTGAACTCAGGCGCAGGCTGGGACAAGGACAGCAAAGGCAGTATAAGGGAATATTGCCCTCTCTGCTGACCTGGTCATCACAAGTTCTCAAGAAAAGGATGGCAGATACTTCCCAATAGATGCAAAGCCCAGATGTGTTGGTTAGCATGTTCTTGTGCCTTCAAGAGCTAAGCTTCAGAGGCTGTGACCTTTATTTGGGTTTTGGGAATACAGCCAGCTGCTTAACTAGACAAATTACTATTTAAAGTAGCATAAAAACCAAAATTAAGCAGTGTAGTGTAGCTATGGTCAGGTAATGCTTTGCACGTGGAAGTACTACAAATGTCATTGCTTGGAAATTGTGAAATAGTGGAGACCGTATTCCTTGATTAAAGTATACACCCAGAGAATCAGATGTTGGGTTTACATACAAATTTTACATAATTATTAATTTAAGCAGCACATGTGGGCTGCCCCTAAACTTGAGACAGAACTTGGGTCCTTGGGCAATCTAAGTGAGCCTTTCAGTACCAGGCTATGAAATCAGCCAACCATTCTCAGCCAGTGTAAGGAGACACTTTGCAGCGGCATTCAAATTCCCCATTGCTGCTCACCATGTTTGTCTGCAGCACCATCCTCGTAGATGGCAGATACAACTATCTTTCCAACTGGAGAATCAATTCCTCCCTCGACTGCAAGGTCCAGTGATCCTTCCTATGAAAAAACCAGTTCTAGTTCAGAAAAGTCTGTTAATTTTTGCCATTAACAAAAGCTTAATCTTTCCTTCTTCCCAGTAAGTGGTGCTGTACATCAAATGCTTACATGAACCTTTTAAGTGTCAATCAACCAACACAGTATTTACCTTTTTTATTCGTAATAGCCGTACATCTTTTCCCATAATCTGGTCTGGGGTAAACTGTGAAAAGATATAATGATTAATCATTTCCACTTTGGAAACACACAAAAAAATAGGCTGATCTATGTAGTTTCTGGGGGAGAAGGGACCTTTCCCTCCTCTGAACTACTGTAAGAGGAAGATCAGAACACCACATGACCTTTTCCTGTAAGAACACTCCTGTTCAATATGACTAGACAAGACAAATACACAACACCCAGAAAAGCAACAGGCAAGAATCTTACCTACTCCCAGCCCTCAAAATCAAGGATTTGGCTTTTTTTCCAGAGTATTTCATATTAAACAATGAGTTATGTTTAAGTTCTCTCCTTACCATTGAATATGGGTCAAAATCTTCCACATATTTCTGGAAGCCCTGAGAATAAAATGATATTTAATTGCAAAAACAGCAACTCAAACATTTAACACAAAAATTCCACCTTATTTAGTAGTGAGAGAACATGTCATTCTGTAAGCTATGAAAGAAGACAGTAACTGGAGAAAAGCCCAGAGAGACAGCAGAGTCCATCCTGACAGTCAGAAGACATTTCAAAACCTCAAGACAGATCAACAATTTGAGTTGGTCATATCATGGAGCATTTCTGAGGAAGAACCTGTCAGCTCCACAGTTCCTCCGTACACCTGACGGAACAGAAACAAATCTTGAAAGCACCACAGGCAGGTATGTTCTGCCACACTCTTTGGAGCAACACTTCTTGGGATTATGAACATGTTGGATACTAATAGGTAGAAATGACAGGCTCCAATTCACCTGTCACCAACATTACTTCACACTGTCTGGGTTTTAGGATTCTTTTTCAGCCCCCTTCTCTCCTTCTCGATGTGGAGTTTCAAGGAGTTGGCTCCATACCACAAGCAAGTGCAGGACAACAATTTGTTGGACAATTTGCAGGACAACAATAGGATTTTTGTTTTCATATGGTTCTGTGGAGGACTGAAAAGTTTTGTCAGGGAATTCTGAAATGCAGATGATACTGCAGTTAGGCACAGCAAGATTTGAGTTTTGAGAGGACCCACAAACGTAGTGCTTAACCCCTGACAGACCAAGCCTGCAGGGAAAAGCAGGAGTTACCTTTTCTGCAAAGATGGGAGTTCCCACACCAGCAATCAGGAGTCAATGGTGTTTGGGTGGCAGTTTCTTGAGGAGAATTAGTAGCTGCTGGGTGAGACTGTATGGCCAATGCTGGGGATTCATGAAAGCACTGCACTTATCCTGCATGCTAAACTAAGGACTTCAGAACTTTAGAAAATCTCTGCTGAGGCACCTAGCTCCCACTCTTGTGGCCTCAAGCTGCAATCATCTGGTGACAGGGGAACACAGAACCACACAACCCTTTGGAGACACAGCAGGCAAGTCAATACCTTACACAGACTACTGGTTCAGTGCATGATCAAGCTTAATATATTCATTATTGCCCTCTTTTCTACTGGATCCATTTGACAACAAAGACTATTCCATGGTCAGACTCAGCTTAGCCTTTTTCCACTTGTAAACCAAACACACAAATATTCCCGTGGCATATTTAAGGGTGGCTGTTAAATGGCAAAGCTGCAGCAGAAAATACTAATGCCTCCTCTGTTATAGTCTTTATCACCTCTTTCAGTTGCCCAATTTTGATGTGACTATGAACCTCTGGGGTCTGATCTCGCCCATAACAGCACTGCCTTACATTAAGTTTGTTACACTGCATTACATTTGTTAACTGGATAAATGGGAATTTCATCACAGACACCAGCAAGAGCAGAATTTCATCCTGGGGGAAAAACTTCAATCAAGAATTCACTAATTTACAAAATGTATTAGTATTATGAACCATTTAACTAAAATTGTAAGAGAAACATTTTACAATGAAAGTTACTTAAACAATTAATACTTTAAATAACTGAATTAGTAATGCCTTTTGGAACCATGGCTAAAGTAGATATCTATGGGTTTGGAGCAAGCAATTCAGAGAAAAGAACTCCAATCTCAGCCAAGTCACTAAGTCATTATGTAATCTAATGGAAGGCAATGAACTCTGTCCCAGGTTGTCCTCATGAAAAACAGATGTTGCCCTTGAAGGAAGTCTTCCTGGGAAAATAATCATTAAACAGGAAAAAACCTCCAAAATACCCCACAAAAACAAACACACAAAATAAAAAAATCACCAGAAAAACCAATCTGCAAGCAAAAGTCACAGAAACATAGAATATCTCGAGTTGGAAGGAACCCACAAAGATCACCAAGTCCAACTCCTGGTCTGGCACAGAGTGACACCATGTGCCTAAGGGCACTGTCCAAACAGTTCTTGAGCTCCGTCACGCTGGTGCCTCTGCAAACTTCTTCCAGTGCTCAATCACCCTGTGGGTGAAAAACCATCTCCTAACATTCACCAAAACTGTTGTCCCCTTGGGTTCATATCACTGTGTACCAGAGATATGATCTGGATCCAATAACACAGAAATATTGTTAAGACAGAAGGAAGACATGCACTGAACTGTAATAGATCTTCCCTGAAATGGGCACCGCAAACTCAGAGGTCAGAGAGTGCACTCCATATCCAACCAGGGACCAATGAACCAAGGAATACCAAGAGGAAAGCACAGTCCTAAGCCAACCCTCCCACCACTCAGGATGTTTCAGGTGAAAGAGTCAAGACCATCCAAATCCCTTCTTGACTTATAAAAAGCATTCAGAGGACTGAGCATAAGTTGAAAATGAAACACTGAAATATTTGATTGCACCGAAACAACTCTCCGTCTGGCCTTCCAGGGGAAAGCTGAAGCTACTATTCAAAGAAAAAACAACCTCCAAAACACAAGCACTTATACTAATGATACTGCTTCCCTGGTTTCTAACAACAATAGTCAAGAGCAATGGAGACCTGAAATAACAACAACAAACCACAAACAAACAAACCCAAAGCAACAACCACAACAAATAATTGAAAGAGAAACTCACCACCAGAAATAACAAATTTTTCAAAAAACCACCTCTTTTGAGAACACAATTGTATATTCAGAACATGCTAGCATTTACTGGTAAATAAATAATCTCAAAGCTGAATCTTTTTCAGTCTTCCCTTCTAGATTTAGATTGAAACTGATTCAAAGAAGAAAAAAATATTATTAATCCTAATGTTTTACCACTCAAAAGCTCACACTGAGCTCACTACTGTGTGCCAACTTTTCATATAACATCAATGTATCTAACTTGGCTTGCACTAACAAAGGAGTTTTGTACAGAAACTGGCACATTTTACAGCAGCAGAGAAGTTTAGCATAAAGTTCACTTCTTCAAGGAAGCATCTATTGAACCACCAGCTAACCAAAGACAAAGAGATGAAAACTTCATCATTATGACAGAGGAAAGCAACAAAAGTAAAAATGCAGCAGGAAGATCCTACACAAAACAGGAAGGCTGAATGAACAAGGCTTTCTACCACTAGTTCCTATGATTTCCAACCAGTAACCATGTTGTGATGATAGCTCTATTTGTTAAACTGATAAAATATTTCATTACTGAAAGCATTGCAGCTGGACACTGAAAGAACCAAGGAAATCTTAGGAGTATCAGATCAGTTATCAGAGTTCAACTATCTTAAAGGTTTCACTTAACCATATAAGTAGTTACAGATGGTTTAATTTGAAGGATTAATTCTCATTCTTCCTCTGCCTAGACTAGCAGGAGTCATAGGCACACACTTAAAGCTTACAAAGACTAGCAGTTCTCATGCACTAGGGCTGTCTTGCATCTTCTGTTTTAAAAACTGAGCAACAGAATTGGAAAGGAAAGTTTAAAATCTATGATCAGTCAAACAAGAAGTACCACACAAAACATGGAAAATGGTTTTTTACTTGTTTTTTGTTAGATCTAAATGATGAATTGTAAACCACCATCCTTTTAAACATCTCTTGTGGCTGCAAAAGAAAAAAAAATTGCCAAACCAAGTATTAAATTCTCACTATAAAGAAGTATCACCTACTCATATATTATCTTACTGCTTATTTTGCTCTCCTAGGGACTGAATCACACTGGACTTGTTAGTGCTTGTTCCCTGTATCATTTCAAAATGGGAGAACACACACAGTGAAATAGTACTGAATGCAAAGTGGAAAGAATTCTACAGAACTACATAAATAATGCACATTTCCATACCACAAGATTTCTTAAAAATATTTTCCATGACTGCTTTTGCAACTGATTTCTAAAAACAGTGCTTGGGTCTCTCATCCATGATATTTGAGAAAAAACTGAGAAAAACCCCAACCTTAAACACAGACAAAATGATAGATAATAATTCCTAAAATATTGAGAAGTCATGATAAATATATGTTTATGCATTTAAGATTTGCTTTCCTACCAGGGATTTCCTACACTGAAGACGTGAATTCTATTATTAAATGGATTTGATTTTATTGTGTTTGGCTTCAAGGTCTTAAATTGCATATTCATTCTGTTTTTCTGTCACTTCCACTATTCTAAGAAAATGGTATGCTGTCGTTTGGAATCACTTAGAATACAGAATATCTAATTAGTCAACAAAAATTTTCAAAAATGAAATGGGCTAACCCCCATATTATTATACAAAACACTACTGACACTTCCCCAGTCTCCACTCAAAACCTTGCAGGAAACCAGGTGACACATTTGAGTCTTCTGAAATAAGAAGAACTTTCCACAGACCCAACTCTGGCATTTACCTTTTCAAATGTAATTTGCTTTAACATAAATTACTATATATCAGTTTCACTAATGTTTCCCTCAGTGTCCTACAGTCCTACCATTACTTGGAAAAATATAATCTAGAGTTAATGAAATGTGGTTTGTGTTTAATTAATACAAACTGAGTTTTTGTCTTGGAGGATGTATGGGCAAGTTTGGAATAATTTTCCACAAATCTCTTTAGAACCTCTTAAAAAAAAATTAAAAAAACATTTTCATAACAGTCCCCTCCTGTTCTCTGAGCTAAAATTTAATTTGCTTTGCCATGTATTGTCATGAATTCACTCTAGTACAGCTCACACTGATTTTGACTCAGAGCAACCCTCAGTGTTCAAGGCCACACTTCAGGTTTAAACATCTCCTGTCATTTCCTTATTTTTAAGTGAAAACAATTCCATTTTCATCAGCTGTAAAAGACCTGATAATTCTGACCTGAATTTAATTAATAAGATTACCTAAGCCACAGCAGAGACTATATGGCCCAACTACCCTCCATGTAACAGAAGAATTTTACCCATTCTTGCATGCCTATTTTATTTTTAAGTGCATGCTTTTTCATCTTCTTTACTAGTCAATTGCTTGAATACAGGCCAACTGGATTAGTTGCTTGAATCAAATAAATTCATCAACCTCAGTTTCTTGAGCTTGGTACTCAGGACAGTTAAACTCAAGTAAAAACAAGGTAGAAAAAGTGGTGTGCATTATGTCAAATTAAGATATAAAAGCTGGAGTTCTATAAAGTGTGTGGAATCTAGGAAGATGAGAAACCAGACAGCAAATGGTACATTGGCTTTGGTGATACCGTCCTCCACCAAGAGAAAAAGAACTGGTCCTCTATCTGAACAATGAACCTAAACTCACACACACAAAACCACACATAGCAACCAACCAAAACCCACTACTCTTTTGAATCAAGTCTAATTATAATTCTTATACACTTCTGGAGACAGACAGGTACTGTCTTGTTTTTTTGTCATACATAGACTTTTCTTTTTTTGACTAATAGGAACCATTTCCCTCTTCAGTATCCATGCAGGTTTTACTTTACATACCACTTGTGACTTCACTGCAGGGAGGATGAATAAATACCCTGAACTGCAGTAAGTCATCAATGGAAGTAAGAGGTATAAGATCTACCAAACCAATTTATAGACTGATCTTTCTCTCAAAGTCCTACCAGAATATTGCTCCCAAGTAAATTTTGATCTTCCAACTAATATAAGGCAGTTTGGGAAGGAAGACGGTTGAATCTGAAAGATTTTAGCAGACTTGTGATTTGGAAAATGTGCATGCATGCATAACAAATCGTAAGACGTTTCCCATGGAGGTGGATCTTGTTGCCAGTTTCTTAAACTAATTGTATGCAGTCAGTAAAAAAAGTGCCTTTTAAAATTCGTACCAAGACTGTTAGATCACACATAAAGGTATTATCCATTTTCCAAACTAGTTCACATATACACACTTTTTCAAGAACTAGATGATATTAACTGCAGATTATGACTTTGTTCATTCCTCCTCTAAGGGATTTCATATTGCTTAGAGAAGTTAAATTACTGAAGACAATAAAATGAGAGCTCAACTGAAGGAAACAACTCCACTAGAGGGATCTGAATTTATTTTTAGCTCATGTGCCTGCCTTCTCTTAAGCAACTTATTAAAACTGCTTCCAATTTACATTTCAATTCATTTATAATGTAGAAGCTTCAAGATGACTCTGGCTGTGGGAAAAGTGGTTACTAAGTATCACTTAAATTTGTTCCAAGTATAACTGGGGAAAATAAAGGAACAAGAGTATCTAAATTATTAAAGTGAAAAATGACAAAGAAATCCATCGTGTGTTAATAAAACACAGCTAGGAATATTGTGCACATAATTTATTGCCAGAAATAGCTTTTAATTAAATAAATAAAACACAAATTTGATGGTTTTTTTCTGTCACTTACTATCTTACAAATGCATATATATGTTTCCACACAGGTGCATGCAACAAACACAGAACTCCAAAACTAACAGCTTAAATCATGATGATCCTCAAGAAATAAATACTACCAATTAGTCTACCAGCTATTTTAGGTGAATTTCAAGGACTGTGAGCTGGGAATTATCACCTGTCTGAGCAATATTTCTCCTTTTTTTGATCAGTAAGCCCTGGCTCACCCCCTGTCACAAACTACAGTTCCCAAGGACACTATATGGTTGGACCTAAAATGTTTAGCCTCTGACTTTTCTCTTGCATTTGAAACAGAAATGGAAAAGAAATAAGAAAAAGAAGCTGATTGTGAGTTAACTTCGCAGAAACACTGCATGACCAGTATACTGGAGTCTGATATAACAACACAACTTTCCCCCCAAGAAATTAAAAGATAGACTTAATTATATATATATACATATACATATATATGAGACAAATGATATAATAAGGCATCTATCTTCAAGTATGTTCAAGACAAAGGAAAACAGTTGGACTATCAACTACAGTTCACTTAATTTCTATTATTTAATTTCTGATGAATTCAGAATTTTCAAAAATAAAACCCAGCAGCTGAATAAATGAGAAATAAGATGTACAAATTCTAGGGCTTTATGCTGCTCTAGAATTATGCACCCCTGTATAAAAATTGTCACTAAAAGTGGCTTTTCCACCATAGGAAAAAAAGAAAAAATACAGTTCTGTACTTACCATTAATGACTGCTTGAAAATATACAGGAATTTTAGTTAGCAGAAAATAGGACAAAGATTGATTCTTTGATGACATCTCAAAGAACAACACCAAAACCAAACCCCCACAGTACTGGAGCACTCACAAAAAGCATATGAAAAGGCTTACCAGGGCCTCTGATTTGATTGTTGGCCTGACCACGAAGTTTGGGTCAGGATGAAGCATAACTGGTTTAGAGACTATTGGTACCCCTGGATGACGCTGGGTAGGTGGACTTGGAGCAAGTTGCTATGGAGTTAATTCAAGAAAATTACAGTTCACAACCTAATTTGTGTAAATCCATCATTTCAACAAGACTCCTCAATTCAATGCTTTAGCATAAGGAATTTAATGACACTAATACAAAAAAGAGCTGACAGAGTTATTTTAACTAAGGCTTACAAAGTCAACAAACCAAAACACAATTTCTCTTATATCCAAGTAGCAGCTTTTCACCTAAATTCTGGCTTTACCAGCAAGTGTATGGAAAAATCTCAGCCCTGCTTTTGGCATTTTTCCCATAAAGGCAACAAACTGAATGAGAAGTTAGAGGAAAAAAACCCCAAAACTGCCAAAGTTGAGTGTAAGAACACAGTGAACCCAAAGTAAGATTTTAACTAATCCATGGCTAAAAAGTTCTTTTAAGATGAAATTCAGCAGGGCTGCAGTGAACAGCTTTCCTTAAGGAATTTCAAGTCAAATTATGTTAATTTAACAGCGAGGGTTTGTTAGGTTAATTCTCTACCCTTAACTCCACAAAGTAGAGATACCCAGAGGCATCTGAGACCTAATCATTCAGCATGTCATAGTCCAATCCTACCCTTCTCACTCAGCCAAAACTCCCACTGACATCAAGCACAGTTTTATTCAAGGAAAGAGTTCAAAAGTGAGCCCTGTGGGTTCAGTTTCTGACAACCCCAGCAACTCTTGGGACACTTTCCTCAATGTTTCTCATAGGACATGTGATGTATTCCAGAGACTGTTCCTATGGTACAAGCTGTAACCTCTGAAATTATTTATCTGCTTCCAGCAAATGGATTAAGCCACTTTTTGGATCTGGTTTTTTGTTCTTTTTTTTTCTGTGTGTGTGTGTGTATTTTTTCCCCTGTGAGTATTTCCCCCCCCATCCTTTCCTTTCTTAAATAATTTTTTAAAAAGTTTGAATCAGATATTTGAAAGTCCCTGTGTATATCACTGAACAAATGTTGTTCCACACTGCAAAATTAATTGTATCATTAAGCATTCTGAACTTCGAAGAATCAGAATCAACACAATCACAGATAACAAGTTGTTAAGCTGCATTGGAAGTGCATAATTTAGCAACAGATTTTTCTAGAGTGCAGAATGGACATCTGATCATTCTGACTCAAAATCAGTGCAAAGAGATATCAAACTACTGGCGGTTCTGAGATGAAACTTGCATCTTAGCACCCATAATATTTAAAGGATAGTTTGAACCTAGCAATTTTTGCCTTGATGGAAGAAAAAAGCACAGTGCTGTGACATACAGACATTCACAACATGCAAATATGGACTGCATTTTGCTAAACTGTTGAAATACAAAATCCTTGGACCATTATCAGTCACTTCCACCACTTGTGCCTTCAGCAGAGCAATGTTTCCACAAAGATGTGCTGAATTTTAAATAAATTAGCCCTGCAGAGTGAAACCCTTGACGATTCCTTGCCATTAGCACTACATGGGAAGTTCATGAAACTACAGCCATGATAAATATTACGTGACATACCAGTGGGTTGCTTGTCACAGGGGACGCTTTGCCAACGTGGGAGGTGTTTCTTACAACCTAAACAGCAACACACTTAGTACTGGGTTCATATAAAGTGTAAAGCTAATATTAATTTTTACAGAAACAGACAATTTATACCAGATATTTTAATAGCTAGTTCTCAAGAATGTCTCTGACAGGATTTTAATTCCTTTTGTCAGGTTTTGTTCAAGCTGAATTGAAAATTAAATTATCTGAGTTAAAACCAAAAATGGAGCTATGTAGAGATTTACCAGATTGAGTAATATTAGAAAAATGAACTTATGGGACAACAGTTGTCTTATTTTTTGGCTTTGGCAGGCATAAACACAAGATTTTTAATCCATAGTCACACAAATGCACTGCTTTTGCTTATCTGTGGGGTTAAAAATGGGATTAAAAATTGACTTTGTAAAAGGTAGTATGAATAAATTGTCAAGCTTTGTATTTTTCCTCCATTTCTGAAATGACATCAGCAGCTTTGGCTCAATTAATTTTACTAGGAGCCTAGTTATTTCCTCATATACAATAACTATATTCAGTGAAAACGGACATTAATTTTAAAGGCTAGGTTATTTGTTGTTACCTAACATATTTTTCTTAATTATTAATTTGTTTTCTCTAACATAGCTAGCAGTGACCAACTGCGAGAAACAGATATTAGAATATATTGATTTGGGGTCAGATCAGTATGGCAGTGCCTTTATTACTCTTTCTATCTGAATATTCTCTGCTTTCTTTAAAAGAGTGCATTTCTCCTCTCAACACAAGTTTTTTGTACACTTGCATTGGTTCATGTCATTTTTATTTTGCAAATAACTTGGGAAACCTGCTATCCATAAGAACATGATATTTCCATTTCAGTAGATCTAGCACATTCTTGGCACTTCAAATGTATGAACCACATAGATCAAGCACTATCAGAGGTCCACATAAGTTTACAAGAGATTCGTGGGTCACATCAGGGCATTTATTCACGGAGAGAGAATTTACCAGTTTCCACTAAGAAGTGATAAATTTGCATATCCTTCCCCACCCAAGGAGAATCATGCAAATACAAAGACTATTTAGTAAACATGCAAAACTCCCAAAACCAAACAGTGCAGTCAGTCAACCCATGCAGAAAACTGTGTAGGAAGGAAGTGACCATATGGGATCCTCTTCTGCTGCTTGAAACACGTAAGCAACTTTTGCCAAAAGAACAAGCACACGATTCTCACTACAGTGCTTAGCAAAGGGAATTATGATGAATCAGCTGCCATTTCTTTCCTAAAGTGAGATTTGCCAAAAGATTTCTTTCATTTGATCCTCTTTTGGACTCTAACTGCAATAAGGAGCTGATGTTTTCTCGAAGTGCAAAAAGTCAAACCAGGTTACCAGCACTTGCTTCTTCTTTTACATCATTTTGACCTTTCAGAAGTTTGACCTTCTGACTTTAAGTCAATTTTCTTTGTCCACTCTTCTCACTTAACAAAGCAATTTGATGAGTTATTTAAAGCACCTCTACAAGTCATTTTCACTACAGGCATAATTTTCTCAAATTTAACAATGAACTGAATCTGCTGCCTGTGATTGCCCTTTTTATGTTTTTTTGTCTTTAATCACTGAAGTCCCAATCATGTTTATTTTAACTGACATATTCTGCCTAGGACATCTGCAGGTAATAGGGCTACAAAGTATGCAGGCAGGAGAGCAAACTGCTCCTGACTTATGCTAAAAAATGTTAAAATGAAGCTACCTCTGGACTGCAATCACTACTGAAAAAATGAAGAAACCACCTCATTCCCTCTGTGCAAGGGGCAGAAGGGCAGATCCAGTTGACAAAGAGGGTGATGGATCAGGGCAGGGAGGCACACAGGGGAATGGTAAAGGCGCATGCATCCACACAGATCCCGAGGTCACCTGGGAAGCTGGTGTCACCAGCAGGGCTGGCCCTCGCGGAGCATTGGCGGCAGGAAGCGGATGAGCTGCTGGTGCTGGGGTAACAGAGGGGGGCGGTGGTGGCGGCGGTGGCGGTGGGCGCTGTTTGGGTTTGTCAACCTCGTCTAGGTTTATGTCATCGAGATCTGTGGTGTGCAGCTGAAGGCCCCCCGCAAAGCGCCGCATCGAGGTGGCGCAGGGAGAGGCACAGGGACGTCCACTCGCCAGCTACGTGCGACAGAACAGAAACCTGCCTCAACACCTCTGCCTGCAACAGTTCTGAAGAACGGCCAGCCCTAGAACACGCTCAGCTTCACTGCTCCTCCACAGGAAGATCTTTGCTTCTCCCACACAGAATATACACAAACATTTTCTCTGAAAGCCTTTCTAAAAGCCCTCCTCGGGATTCCAGTTTAAAAAGAAGAAAAATGGGAGTGGTGTGACAGCAGCTGTTGGGGTAAGGGGGTTGGCAAAAGAAACCCCATAAAACCCCGGTGGCATGAAGTTATCAGAAGGCAAAATCACAGGACAAACTGATATCACAACTTTTGCCTCTCTGGCTCTTCTGAGGAGAAAGCAAGAATTACGCCCCGCAAAGGTGATTATTTGAAGGAAAATAATCAAAGTCAGGCCCTGAGATTCAATGTCATTTAAAAAGGGAAAGCGGTTAAAGTTGTGTAAACATAACCACACATTAGTACAAGAAAGGGAACTAAGCTTAAGCAGCTATCAAAACAAGAAGTTTAGTGTGCTATGAAATTCAGAACCTCAAGGGGTTTGAGATCTTATAATTTATGTTAATCCACACCAGATCTATTGGGATACTAAACAACTTCGGAGTTTGAAGACAATGAGCAGCTCATCCAAAAAAATAAGGGTGTATGTGAGGAAGGAGTGTACATATGCTGTTAGAGTAGCTAACATATCTTTTACCAGTGATCAAACTGGAGTATTAGAAAATTCAGTCATTTTGCTATTTTGTAGACTCACCTGAGGAAACCTTATGTAGATAAGCTGTCTGACAGACACATTCATCTTACTCTAATATAGCAGCACTTCCCTCAAGTGGGTAACACTTCACACTCCTCTTATCTAACATGCTCATGGCTTGGTGCTGAAAAATAGCTATTTCTTTGGCAGAGGTTGAGATCTTGAATGCTCTTGCTCCCAAGAAGCAGCTCAAACGTGTAGCACTTGAGTATTTTTCAGCTGTATTTGCCCCTAAGGAGCACTCAGGTTTTGTGTTTTACATGTTTTAACTGCTTGGGTAGATTTGTAGAAAAACTGTAGAAGAGCAATTATATTTAATGTAATGGAAAAATTTACGGAGCAAACACAACACAGTGTGCTTAAATCCAGGTAGAGCTCTGAAAGTGTAACAGTGTTTGCAATCTGTAATGTTCCTTCTTACTTTACAAAGTAAGGGGGACAAAGTTCTAGCAGAACCCAAGCTGCCAAGTGTGGATAGTGAGAGAAAAACTCTGTATAATCATTCCACTAAAGACCTGTACTGAAAAACCACATGGATCTGAGCCTAGGGCCATAAGGAACAAAAGATCAACTGCTTTTTTCAGAGCTGCTCCATGTTGACCTGAAGGAAAATCATGTGAGAGTGTTCCCCAAGGTCCCTTTTGTGGTTGCAGTTTCTCGGGGATCCCACGGGAGCTCAGTAGACTGCAGTGTTCCTCTTGGAAGTGGCTTTCCTTGGAAGACAGCCAGAGCAACAGGATGGTGGGAAAGCCTCACTCCATGTCTGGCCATCAGGCTCTAAGAAACAATCGCTATCCGCAGCTCCCCTGACTAAGGGAGTCTACTTAAAGCCCAAGCCCAAACCCTACTCCTTGTGAGTTTTGTATCTTTTTGTAATTTTCTTATCCTGTTCCTTTATTCCACGCAATACAAGGAAGCCTCCAGGAGCTCCTCATCAGGGATGTTCTAATATTCACATGATACTAATAAATATAGCTGGATCTAGCTTTTGTTACTGCTAGCATGTCCCACCTAGCCCAAATATTTCATGAGACAATAAAACAGTTAATTTAGTGGTGATAATATAGTTAAAAGGGACAAAATACAATCAGTTCATTAAAATAATGTTTAAATCTTCATAAAATATAGGAAAAGCAAATTCTATAGGTTGTAAGTCATCAATTATTGACTTTTACCCCCCCCCACTTAGAAAGAAGACTGAGGGGGAAAGGCAGATTTTTTCACTGGTAAAACCTGTTGCTTTTAGAGGACAACTTTCTGTTATTTAGAGATCACACAATATATGGAAAAGCTAGAATTTTACCTCAGGAGACTCACTCTCCACAGAGGAAATCTGTTCTAACCGTGTTTGACAAAGTCTTTCCACCCAGTGCTGCACCTTTTCTGATTCTTCCAGGTCTTCTCGTTCTGTCTCAGATACCTTGACCGCAACATTGGTGCATTAGAAAAAGGTATAGGTATGGTCATAATACAAACAGGCTTCAAAAGTATGAAGTGCCACCTAAAATAGTTTTACAAATAATAATAATACTTTTAAGAAGAATTTCTTCTTTTGCTGTTTTTCATTAAATTTATCACTACACATGGACACAACTGCAGAGCTACCCTCATCTGGGCACAAGATGACTAGAAATAAGCAAATGTGGCAACAGAATTTTGCAGTAAAATAGCTTTTAAAATTTCATTATCTTTGACATAATTAAACAAGTGCCCTGCTAAAATAATTCCACTAAATATCCATCTAATTTTCTTTCAGTATAGCTTTGCACTTGATAGATCACAACATACCTCTTGCACAAGACGATTTATTTTCAGTTGTTTTTCTTTCTCCAGCATTCCTTCTTTCTCTTTGGCAAGTTTTTGCTCAAACTCCATTTCCTTTTTATTCTTCTTCTGTTCACAAAAACTATCACTTTTTGACTTCTTTCGTTCTTTCCCTTTCTGGGAATGTTTTTTAACAAAAATTTTTATTATCAGCTAAAAACACCACAGACTTCAATCTTGGTACATGAGTGTCTGCCTTCAGAAATTAATTACAGTCTATGCAAGTATGGAGATGGTATTTTAAAAGAAAATCCAAAGTCTATCTACCCAACAATTTGCAGGAAATTCAAACTTTTTGGAGGGCTTGTGCCCCCTAACATAAGCTGGATGAGATCAGAGAATTCAACTTTTCTGTTCCTCTGCGAAGTTACAACTTTAGGGCACACAAGCCCACTACAAAACTTTGAATATTCAAACAGTTTTGGTTTGGTCTTGATTTGCCATCTCCCTGTTTTGGCATTTATACACATACAAGACTGATTGCTTTCATGTGACAGATGCTCATGTATACATAGATGTGAAGAGTCCATGCACACAAAAGCTTCACGCATATTGCCCTAAAATCAGCATTGCATCCCCTAACAAAACTGAAATAAGGTATTATAAAGGAAAGGTTTAGATCAGTGCAGGAACTGAGTTGCTTCCAAGAAGGAACACTGCATCACAAAGACCATGTAGCTCCTACAAGCACTGGATAAAATCTACTCAGATGAGTTAACTAAGTGACACAAAGAGCACAAAGTGACTCTAACATTTTAGATGTAGGACACAAACAAAGGCAAAAACTACATAGTCTTTTGGAAGCCTCTGTTCCTGTTGTCTTTAAAATACACACTGCTCATTATTTCCCCTTTAGTGATGTCACATTTCTGCAACCCTTTCACATTTTTCAGTTAGGACTTAGTTTACATTGGAAAGGCCATGATCTCCTTTTATTTATGAAAAGTAAAGCAGAGGAGCAGGTGGCCACTTATTGGCAATTACTCCCCCTGCCAGAAAGGCTTCAGGTTTGATTTTGTTCTTATCATCATCAGCTATTGACTTTTCATGCTTTGAATTCCCAAAACCACCACAAACTGCTTCACATTAAATTGCACTATTTGTCTTCCTTTCACCTTTTGCACGGTAATATTGGTAACAAACAGACATTTTCCCTGGTAGCTACAAAAGCCAATTCCCCAGTTCCCAGTAAACTGGAACTTTGTACTGCTGAGTTCAGTGAGATGTGGTCCACTGCTTCATGGTTACGTGGTGGTGGTGTTGTAGGGAGGGAAACAGGGGGAAAAGGAACCCCAAAAACATTGGAGGTAAATCTAAGAAAATCTAGCTTTCCACACTAATGTTTTAACACAAACCTAATTCTGTGGTGTACTTTATTCAGGGATAATTAGTTTTTACCTTAACAACAATTGCCAATACCATCCTCTAAAAAATTCGAAAATACATTTATTACGGATAGATGTAACATCAGGCAGGTCAACTTGCTAGGTATCAGTATTTGAAGAATTACTGAATTCAAAGGCACACTAACCAGTACACAAGCCAAAGTCTTCTAGAACATGAACATACATCTGAATGTCTCAGCTGCATTCACAGCATTCAGATACAACAGGATGATTCATCCTTTCCTACATTTTTCCCCATGGATTCAGTTTACTTCCTATTATGAACATTTTTAGTACAGAGTGAAATTTTGTTTTTAAAACAAACAAAAAATCATTAGCAAATGGGAGTAGGATGAAAATTCATCACTGCCAAAAGCAAATGATTAAAAATAAATCTTTTCAACCTTCTAGTGCACACTGTGTGGTAAAGTTCAACAGGAATTGTGTAAGATGATTAGTATATGAGGAGGTATTTGGGCATTCTCTAAACTATAGTTGTCAGCAGCAACACAAAATATTACCTGCTCTCTTTGTGTGAAGAGTTTCCATAACATGAAATTATAACTTTCTGAATAAAATCCTAACTGCCCTGGCTTTCACACAGGTTACATCCATGATGATTTACAGTCCCTAGCAGTACAAAAAGGTATTGGAATGCACCATCTTCTCCCAATCTCTTTTAAGGGGAACAGGTATATCCTGGGCACCCACAGAGTCAAATAGTTCTAAGCAGTGATACAAATCCTTCATCTGTCTGAAACAATCCTGACCTCCTCTGATACCTTGCCAGATACAAGCAGTTCTTGCCAGATACAAGCACAAAATCTTCATGCTTCTTTTACCACAGTTTATTACCAAAAAACCCACCGCCAAAGCACACAACACAACAGCAATCCCCCTATTATATAGCTAAGATGTATTGCAAGAAATAAAGAGAAGGAAGAAACAGCAAGTATAAAATATTATTTAAAACTGTCATAAACTGAAACACTTCAACAACATCGCTACAGAAGTATTCTATCAGCTTAAATATGGATTTTTTTTTCTCATATGTGCATGCCTAAAAGCCTTTTTCCTCCAGCACTCCTACAGGGAGATTTGCAAAGGTGTAACTGAATATTTCTGTCTCTGTACTGTTTTTGTATACACATGATTCTGAGGACTTTTGGAGAACATGAACACATGCACTGCCCACCTGTAAAGAGCACCTTCTGAAAGTACAGTTATACAATTCCCTCTGCACATGGCAGAACCCAGAGCCTGAGGGACTCAAAAGGACAAAGTCTAGACACATGCACCCCAAAAGCATCCTAATTTGTGCACACGTTAAAAGAAGGAGCATTTGACTATAAGGAATGTTTACTAATAACAGAGAAGAAAACTGAGGAATTCCAATTCAAACACACACACAGCAAACAAATTCACATTTCAAACTTGGTACCTTGCGTATGGTGGGAAATTTTCCATCATACCGATAAAACCATCCAAAAGCTACAAAAGGTAAAGGAAAAGTTGTTTTTTGAAGAAGAGCCAAGGACAGGCTCGTACTCAGACCAATCCATGCTGATATATGTAACTGATTAAAATTTATTTGAAGACACAACACCAGAAGTTTGATATTACATGGTAAGTTCTTACCTAAATTCTTGATAAATGGTTCTAGTACATTTAGTCATAAGTTTCCCTTATTTTAATGATACATATTTTATGCTAAACAAAGAAAATGCAGTAAGTGATCTTCACACAGGCTTGGGCATTGCTTAAATTTCTATGGTCACACTCCTACTTTGCAGTAGTTTGAGCAAGCCTTATGAAAATTAAACAGGTATTCAAACTCATTCAAGCTTGTGGCAGAACATGGCTTTTGAGGAGACATGAAAAGCTCCATTTCCCAGGACAAAATATGTCAACCCAAGTTCATAAATATTACAAAATATATTGCTAAGTCAAAAAATACAAAAGAATATATTACTGTAACTTTATATAAGAAACATTGCTAACACAGAGCATTCAATACAGTCCACATTTCTGTAGAGTTGTTAGATTTCATACCAAGGTGTATTTAGATGCAATGACAGCAGCAGTGTCAAAATCTTTCATCATTTACTAAAGGACCACTCACATTGCCCTAAGAAAACCAAATGGTCAGTTCAGTGTTAAGACTGACTGTCAGGAGGAGGTGAGACACAGGAAGAATCTGAATCAGGATAGGAAGTCAGGGCTGAGGGGCAAACCTGTTTGTCCTGCTTCATGTTCACTTCATCCATGTCATCTGTGTCAAGTTGGTCATGTGCAACTCCCTCTAAATCTTCTAGAGAAACAAAGGAGGAAAGGGGTGAGGGGATAGAAGTGACAGTAACTGGAGGTTCCCATGAAATGAAAAAGAGATCAGTAATATGTGACTAGAAGTTTCCATGAAATAATAATAAAAAAGTAGTTAGTGATGGGATGTTTTGCTACGGAATTGTAAAAAAAAAAAAAGGCCCTACTTAAATCAATCTCCAACCTCCTCTAGTCCTGAAGAGCTGTTAGAATCTACATGTGGACAATTAATCTGCTATGAGGTGAAGGGAAACCTGCAGAGTTTGATGGCTTTTCCTTGAACAGAACCATCAGTAGACTTCCCCAAAGTCACACACAAAATAATACATTAAAATAACATCAGGTTAGGAGTTGGCCCAGGTCTCCTATAAATTACACAACAAGCACGTTTCACATTTTTATTTGTACAATGCAATTTTAGTACACTGTCCACATACAATTTACAGCTTCCAATTTAGCTTCTTAACTGCCAGCTAAGCTCCAGCTGCCTTAATTCCCTTCAGACAATAAGTCAGAAAGCCAGCAGCATCCTGGGCTGCACCAAGAGCAGCATGGGCAGCAGGCCAAGGGAGGGAGCTCTGTGCCTCTACTCTGCTTCCATGAGAGCCCTCCTGCAGTGCTGCACCCAGCTCTGGGGCTCCCAGTATGAGGTGGACCTGCTGGAATGGGTCCAGCAGAGGGCCATGAACATGATCAGAGGACTGGAGCACCTCTGCTGTGCTCCAGCACCTCGGCTGCTTCTGCTGTGAGGAAAGGCTGAGGGAGTCAGGGCTGTTCAGCCTGGAGAAGAGAAGGCTGTTGGGACACCTCAGGTCAACCTTTCAGTACCCAAAAGGGGCCACCAGAAAACTGAAAAGGAACTTATCAAAGGGACATGTAGTGACAGGACAAAGGGGAAAGGCTTTAAACTAAAAGAGGATAGATTTAGATCAGGTATTAGGAAGAAATTATTTACCATAAGGCACTGGAACAGGCTGCCCAGGGTAGGTGGTGGATGCCCCATCCCTGGCAGTGCTCAAGACCAGTTTTGGATGGGACTCTGAGCAACCTGGTCTAGTGGAAGGTGTCCCCACCCATGGCAGGGGGTTGGAACAAGGTGATCTTTAAGATCTCTTCCAACCTGAACTGTGTAAAGGTTGACAGATAAATGCTGGACAGAAACAACATGCAAAACAATGCACCAAACACCAAGCTATAGAGGTTGGTGCCTCAAACCATTTCTTCGTAAGCCTTATTATTTTTATTTTTCCTGCAATGGATGCAGATTTTGCAAGATAAGTACCTGTTAAAAAAGAGTTATTTAATTATCTATCATATGCTTCCAGCCTTCTGAAAAGAACCAATTCATGGCTAGCTTAACTTGGAGACAAACTGGTGGTATATTCCATACAGCTCAGTGACGTGTCTGAGACAAACAGAAGGAAGCAAGTTGACATCAATTACTTACTTTTGTGTTTGGAACGAGGGGCAGAGTGCACTTCTGCAGTTACAGTTTTTAGAGACTTGGGTGGCTCTTTAGGACCCCAGTCTTCTTCCCATTCCTTTTTAAATTTCTCCTCCTCTGCTGTTATCCTAGAGGAAACAAATGCAGTTAGACATTCTGAGTATAAAACCAATATCAGTATATATTCACTACTGTTATAATTTTTCAGCATATTTGTTTTTTCTCTTGAATATAAAGTGTAATAAATGGCTTCTTCCTTATAACTTAATTCTTTTCATCAATCAGTGTCATTTACTAAGCTACTAAGATAATTTGCAAAGTACAGTGTAGGATATTTAATATTTAGACTTATACGGCCTGTTATATAAACATCTGCACAGATACTAAGTCACAAGTGACACACTACAGTACTGACTGTCACCTTAAATTAACTAAAAGAAACATCTCTCACTTAGCAATTTTTCATTTTTAGGACTGCAATTACTTACTAGAAAAACTGACAGTTTTAACTGAAACACCGAGTTACAGAATTTCTACCTTACACCTAAATCAGATGTCACAATGGAAAATTATATCTTAAAAGTGTGCCTCCTCTCTAGATCTTTAAATATATTTTGATGATTGCTTCCTAAACATATACTTCGAGGTTGCCATAAAAAGTAGCTCTTCTCAAAAAGAAATAATTACTGCTGAAATGGAAACCATACTAAATTCCATATTCTAGGAAAAAAAGGGACAAAAAGAAAAAGAGAAGAGAGGAGAATAGATGGGTACAGATAGAGGATGGGGTTGTTGCACAGAGTGTCACACTTCAGGATAAGAGCATGCAAAACAAGTAAATTACCTAGTATGGCACCATGACCAGAGAAAAAAAGACATTTCAAAGAAAAATTCAGCAAATACCAAGTATGTCACAGCAGAAGTGCTGAATAACCTAACAATATGTATCTTCATATATGTTGCCTTAAATGATGCAAGACCTATTCTTGACTATAACCTGCCTTGAACTGATAATATGGTGCAAAAATTTACCAGGTCTTAGATATACATGATGCTATTTATATTTGGATTATCTTTTGCATCTCTAAATTAGCTAAAGTAAATTGAAAAAATATTCACATGGAGTCAAAACATTCTTAAATCTGTAATGAGCTCACTATTTAAATTTAGAGGCATTGTCAGGGAACAATGGACAGAATTTTTTCCATTTAATTTTAGTTTTTAAAAGTTGGTGTTACAATGTAACTTGCAGTACATAGAGTCAGGGACCTCTGCCATTTAGGCACATTTGAAATTTTTTCAAATTTAAGATACCAAAAAAGGCACAGTGAGTTTATCCAAGGAATTCCTGCAGAAAGGATTCTTAAAAGAAGGCAAGGAATAATCCTCACAAACAATTAATACAGAAAAATATTGTATTTTAGCCTGCCACAACTGCTCATTAAATCTCAGCTTTAGATTTCATCTAGGTTCTCTACTACTATTCTCCCTCTTTCTCACCCAGGGGATAGACACTGACTTAACAGTTTGGATTGTGATATGGAAAAGCTTAAAAGTGCCTGAGCAACACTTAAAAATTATACAAGAAAGTAAAAAGCTGTGCTAGACCTTACCCTGAGCAGTCCTCAGGGCATGAAAGCTCTCCCTGGGTGAGTAAAGATGCTCTCAGAGCAGAACAACACAGCAGACATCCAACATCCATTATAACAGACAGGCAATCTGGATCTGGAGGACAGAACCATCCTTCACCTGTGATGGCCTGCTTTTATAGCAGCTTTTGGCTATTGCAGGAATTCCTATAGTAGGCCACAATATAGAACAGGATGTTATCAATTCCCCGGGATCAGAAAAGCAAAATGCCTAAGAATTCATCCATGTGCTGCTGTAGAGCCCACAGCAGGACGTCCAGAAGATTATTCTCTTGTGACAGCTGGGGAATGTATTTCTTTTTGCACCTTACAAATTCAGAAATCCCTGCTCTTTTACTATTAGAAAATTTTAGCTAATACAGATACATGAAAAGGGACTTAAATGAATTAAAATGCCCTTAATATGTCAAAGGGGCAAAGCCAAAGACTTGAGGGTCAATTTTAGCCCTAAAAGGCTGAATCAAAACAGATATTATTCTGCAGCTTGCATTTTCATGTAATTTTCCAGCATAATTTAGAAGGAAATTTAGTTACTGTGATAACAACTGGTTAATTTCAAACTTCCAAATGTAAAAGAATGCTTAAGTTAAAAATATAGTACTGATCTAGTTTCTTAGCAGTACCACTTCTTTTCTCTTAGAATTAAATGTAGTGTTTCAGTGACAACAGAGTAAACAAGTTCTGGGAGACAGAACTTTCTTAATCTTAGGTTTCTCTACATATTAATAATACTTTTAAAATAAGGGCTCAACTTCAACTTCACAGTGAATTTATTATTGCCATAAGCCTCATGGTTACACGTGCTGATTTACAGATCAGTTTCCTATTCTTTAACTGTGGTGTACTTACTGATAAGTACTGGATCCTCCATTTAGCTAAGTGGAAATACTACACAATTTTATTTGAAAGCAACATGCAGACTGTTTTTAGCCGGATCTAACACACAAGGAAACCTTTTCCAGGTGGCACATTGCCTGTGTAACGTTTTTACTCACTGCTCTATTTCTCTGCGATATCTCTCTTCTTCCTCTGCAGCCTTCTGGGAAATCTCCAGCTTTCTTCTGTTATAAGAGGAATTAGGACAACAGGATAAAAATAGTATTTTCTGAGTAAGAACCTGAACAAAGTGTGTCAGGATACAATTACTAAAAGATACAGACAGTAAACACATTTGTATTGGGAGAGAATGCTCTGTTTCAAAAGTCATCTTTAAGATACCAAAGATTAAGTACGACTTCCTAGGAACCCTGAGGACATTCCTGAGCATCTGGATAATAAGGGCATATCATCTACTTAATTCTTTAAGTCACTACCTCCTTCTGAGGCAAGACTATAGAGTGGTTTTTCAAGACCAAAAGATTTCTAACTGTTTTGCTAAAAATAAAGCATGAGTGAACAGCATCAGAAAACTAATGAATATCACACTGAATCACTGGGGTATGGACAGTCAGGGAGCAGAGGGACCCTTCTACTCAAGATGGCTTTGAATGATAGTTTTGAAAGCCAAGAACATCAAGAGCATCACTGAACAAACATTTTAGGAACAGAGACTCTGCAAAAGCAAAGCAAAGTTTATCTAAGTTGAGAATCTTCTCACGTCTGTGAGAAGCATCACAGAAATAACTATGTGCTCCTGTCTTCCATGCCCTCTCCAAATCCAAGCCAAAATTTTCAGACCATCCTATAGAGAGTTCTCACAATCTCTCTTTCTCCTGCTGCTCTTTGATGATTTTGTTGGTCTCCAGTGCAAGCCGCTTCTGATGCATTAACTCCTGGCGCTCCTGCTCACGGAGACGTGCTTCCCTCTGCCTTTCTTCCTCGGTCATGAACAGCTCCTTTCCCTGCAATCAAAACCACCACGCCAATCAGTTGTGGAAATATCTCATGAATGCAGTTCTTCCAGGAAATAATTCAAACCCAGTTACATAGTAGCACATCTGTAATTTCCTCACACTGCTCTCCCTTTGAAAGATCCTCAAAGATCTGATTGCTTACTCCAAGGAGCTATTCTAGTTTCAGCCTCTAAGGTATTATGTGCTAAACACATCAGAAGAGATTTGCCACCACTAAAGTCAGCAACATCACCGTAGGAGTCACCCCAGATACAGGCTCAGTGTGTCACCGACAAAAACTTCACATTATACTTTCTTAAAATCTCACTGAGCAATGAAGTGCCAGACAACAGAACCCTGAATGATTCCCAGTGTGAAGACACCTGCAAGTTACTGGGTTTTAATGCTCTTATGCCTGGCTGCTGCAGAAATGTGTTGTCATTCAGGAACCCAAATACAGGGATTGTAGATCCCCAAAACACTGTACAGTTTATGTATTTCAGTTGATTTTGCTTCGTTTCATTTGCTTTATAATTAAGACACCAGCACTGTTTTCTATTCAAGAAAGGTATTTCCATACTGCTACAGGTAGAACACTTTGATAACATTAATCTAATTTTCATTTCTGAAATTTAAATACCAGGTTAATTAGGAGGCTAGGATTTTTCCTGTCTCTAAAGCGCAGATGTAGACATCTTGAATAAAACCAGGCATTGGGGAATGTCTTTGCATAGTAAGGAAACTGTTTCCTTATGCTATCTGCTCTCCAGACAAAGATGTCTATTGAGAAGAGACACACAAGGTGAAGGAGTGTGGAACAGAAGAGTTCCATGGCAACAATTTGCCATGCAGCGATGCATGCTGAGGTAGATCTCACATTTTTAAAGTTGTTAACATAACTGGGAGTTGAACTAAGTCCTCAGGATGTTGGATTCCTGGAGCTTTATCAACCAGCCCAGTGTATTTGTTTAAGCAACGTCTACAGGACCTTTGGACAACTTCATCTTCGGCTACTGTAAGAGCAGATCAAATAAACTACTAATTCCTCAACGTAGCTACACAATATACATGAGCCCTTAGGAAGCAGCTGAAGTGACTTATGAAATCTTTTTTTTCCCCATTTAATTCAGTTGCAAGGCAATTAGAAAACACCATCTTTGATTAGTCTATGAAACTTGATTATCCTCCTGTACACAACTACATGCTTTCCGTAAGAATGATT
Organism: Prinia subflava; assembly: GCF_021018805.1. NCBI lineage: Eukaryota > Metazoa > Chordata > Aves > Passeriformes > Cisticolidae > Prinia > Prinia subflava. The sequence continues at coordinate 14,488,717 of NC_086251.1, forward strand.
AAAGCAGTAAAAACATTAAAACATTTATTGAAAGTCACACTGAAGTCAGAGGGAAGATTTAATTAATTTCAGCTGGCTTTAGATTAGACCCCAAAGGCTTATAGTTCTGTTGCACAGAACGGTGGAAATAAAAAATTGAGCAATTTTCAGTGTGTCAATACACTAATGACATCAGATAAACAGTTACAAAAGGAACTCATTTGGAATAAGACTAACACATCAGCTATTCAGGATTAAAAATAATTAGTCTCCAACCCAATTCACCTTTCATGTTTCAGCAGAAGCAGATATCTATTAGAACAGAAACTCTCAAACATGAGAGACCATTACAATAATTTCCATTCCTTGTCAAGGAAATGGTTTTGCATTGGCCCACAGCCATGTTTTATTTGAGAATACTTTGTGTGCCATGAAAGAATCACGTGCCACTCAAAACTGTCCTGCTTTGACAGAGGTATACATCTTATAAAGAAACACAGCTTTTATTTTCATCCATTTATTTTTACCAATTATTTAACCACAGAGCAATTTTCTGCTTACAAATGCTTTTACAAATATACTACTTACAGCACCTGCTACCACAGAGATAGTCAAAGTACGGCTACTCTTGAGCACTCTGACAGCCTGCAAATTAAGACAAAACAAAAATCAATGTGAATGAAGAGATAAAAGGCCACAATAATGCTGGTTGACACGGCTGCAATTTCCAGAACTAGAGAGGTAGCTATGCAAATCTCTGAATTCCCATGTTCAATACACAACCCCTTGAGTCAGGAGTCTAGTATCAAAACATACTTTTTGTGGACAGGAAAATAGGACAGATGTTTAATAAGATGACAACTACAAATCCAGGGAATTAAGAAGACTTGATTTTACCTCTTTATGATCCACATTAGAAAAGTCCACTCCATTCACCTCAACAATCTGATCACCAACCTAAAGAAATTAAGCCAAATTTTAGTACAGATACTAAGTTAGTATACATATTAAATAAAACCAGAAAGAGACGTGCTCTCTAACACAATCAATATAACAATCATGGTTACTGGCAGAGCAGAAAGGAAACAGACTGGAAATTGGTCAGGCTTGCACATCCTCTTACACTAGGATCTCCTACTGCCACTGCTTGTGATCAAATCCTGGGCTTGAAGGAGTATTGGTCTGACCAGCTCACTCAGGTTCTTAAAATTTTAGAAAACTAGCTTTGTTTGAAATGTAATCACCAGATACTTCTTTCCCATGGGGAAAAACCCCATGAACCCTTGAAGTTGTGAATACAAAATAAGAATTCTTTGTGGTACCTACCTTGGAAGGAGCCAAACTTACCTCTAAGCCCACCTCTGCTGAAAGAGAGCCTGGCTTAACATTGCTGATAAAAATGCCCGGTTTTTGTGTTGGACCACTGGAAATACTGGAAATGTTAAAAACCCCAAACATTAATTGGATGATATTTATAGAATAGCATTTATGGAAAAACACAGTGTAATACAGTGAGTAGTTTCAGTCCTTCCTCATAATTTGTTTTTGCTTAAAGAATATTTATGGCAGTAGCCAACAAACACCAAAACTTTCCAGTACACAATGTGTGATAGGTTTATCATCCTATTGTTTTATTCTTTACACTACAAAACTAGTTTTGAAGAAAAAGCTAAAAGAAAAATATTCAAGCTTCTATATTTTGTCTTACATGCTGAAACTTAAACGTATGCTGACATACACTGTCTATAGGATTAGGACACTAATGAAGCAAGCACGTAACACAATGAAGAATTACTAATTAATCACTGAACTGCAACATACTCTATGTATAAAACAATGTTATTTTGTTCAGATTACTTATTAGAAGCAAGAAGGATGTTTCAACCAGAGGCCAACATCTAAGCCCAGGAACATTAAGCTGCCATCTAACACAGAAACTACTTTTATAGGTTATATATCCAACATGTAATCAGGAGCCATCCCCTCCACTTTGTAAATAATTTTTAAAAAAACTTTACATCCTCCAAATTACATGAGAGAAAAGTCCTGATAATTTCAATTATATATTTCTAATTATATAAGAAAACCTACAATATCCCATCTACTCCAAAACCTCCATAAGTATTGCAGAGACAGGAGTTCAAGAATCCCAGAATCATATTTCTAAAACATCTTGCAAATTCAACATTAATTTTAGAAACTGGATATAGCTTTGTGATAGTGTTTTAGTTTTGAAAAGGATCAGAGAAGGCAGGGAGTGAACCTGACAGTGGATAGTGCTGGAATTTGCTATGTCACCAAGCAGCATTTCTAAGTATTTAAAAATGTAGAAGCATTTAAAAGATCCATTTCCATGACAAGTTGTACTAAGGTGCTTTCAGTCCGCCCTTATTTTTAAATTTTAGAGTTTTTTTCTTTATGACAGAACTTTTAACACAGGTAGCTAAGCTTTGCCTAAAAATATGTAACATGTGCCACAGATACTCTGCTATTGCAGTTTGCCTTCCTGATCCAGGATAGATCTTTATTTTCCTGACATCATATTAAAGAAGTATAGAAATAAATGCCTTGAGTGTCTCATCTAAAAAACCAGTGACGTTATATATAAATTGTGTACCCACCTGCATCCCATGCCTTTTGTACCAATCAAGCTAATGAAGACTTTCTTCTCTTTATTGTCTCTCCCTCCAGAAGAAGCTAGTCCAGCAACACTGCCCTTTCCTTCCTGTGGAGGGATTAAACAATGCTGCAGATGTTAATTCTGTTTTGAATTTGCATCAAGACTACTATAAAATTTCGTGTAGCCAGGATGAATCCCAGCCAGCATCAAGATAAGATTCAAGGTCCTATTCAAGGCTCCAAGGTCCTATCCTGCTGGAAATGAATGTGAAGTAGAGTCATTTCAGTGAAGCTGCATGGCTGAGGTGAAAGACTGAACTTATCTATTTGGAGAAGATTACTTAAATAGTCAAACTTTGTCTTCAGAAAAAGGTGAAGGAAAATTAGAGGAAAGTGATATGGAAAAATAATCACTTAGATGTTCCCTGACAAAAGGGCTGGAGAAATGCATGATAAGGTTCATTATTTAACTAAGCTTTCTTCCCAAAAGGAAAAGAACAGTAATTGTGGTGTTTCCTTTCACTTCTGGAACCCTTAGAAGTCACTTGCATTCAAAGTTATAATTCCTCCACTAATATGCCTAAAATAGGCCAAATAATCTGATAAAGATTTATGCAGTAGAACTACAGCCTGGGAAGTTAATAAGCTCAAGCAAAATGAAGAAGCAATTAATGACTAAAAGCAATTTCATTTGTGTCCTGCCCTTTACTTACCTAATAGCTCTAGAATCATCTCATACCACAAAAGATATTCCTCACAGAATACTTGCAACAAGATATTGCATTATAGTAATGCATACAATGGCTTCCCTGATAAGGTCAGAGAAGAAAGTGTTTCAGAACTATTACAGATTCCCCAGAAGACATTTAACAAAATATTGATCTCTTACCCCAGACTCTGACACAAACTGATCCACATATTGCCATTTAAGGGGTTCATCTGGTGAACTGAAAGGAAAAAATAATTTTAAATAATGAGATAAAATAAATGTCAATGTATTCCAGAAGCTACTTTGAAATGGGGCCTTCTGTTTTGCATCCACAACTTTGTTTGGATATCATTCACATCTGGTCTATTTTCCAGCAATTTAAATAGAACACCAAACAAGTGTACAATTATTTTGGCTGACTATAAAATTGATAAAGCCCTCTCAGGTGAAACAATTTTAGGAAACTTAGAGGAAGACTGTAAAACGAACTATAACCACTTGAACATCTTACACAAATGTCTGCAGAAAAACACCTCCTGTCACTAACATTTCTCAAACGTTCCACTTAAAGATTCAGCTTTTCAACAAAAATTGGAAGACTAAAAAAATTTTAATTTTTTCTAAACTCTGAAGCCATCATCAAATGCTACGTACACAAAGAAGCACTGGAGCTCTATGTTAAGCTAGGTGCATTGATAATTAAATTTCCAGGAGATGTCCGTGACAAACGAGGAAATAGAAATTAGTTCATTTAGGCAGGCAATTGGTATAAAATCAGATTCATCAAACAAGACATCTGCCTTTTCATTAAAAAGGATGAGACATTTTAATCAGTATTCATACATTTTCATAATTAAACACAGATTCTTTGGACAGAAGAGGCTGTGTGAAAATGAATAATCTGTTCTCAGTTGAAAAGCCATTACCTTTTGACAGGTATCATGCCAATATCTGAAAAGGAAAAATATTTTGTTAAGTTTCTTCAGACCACGAGCAATTATTAATAGCAATCTTTGGTGACAGAGATGATTTTTTTTGTGTGTTACTTACGTCTAACTTTTATGGACACGACTTTCTTTGTCCGAATGAGGTTTATGACTTCTTCATGTGTGCATGAGGAAATGGAATATCCATTTATGCGCACTATCTCATCTCCAACCTCAAAAATGGAAGCGACAAGAAAAAGTAATCGAGAGTTAATAATTTTAAAAGTTTTTAAGACTGGATACAATCTGGCAATCATTTTGATGCAAAGGTTAGATAATGCTGATTCATGAATATATTCTGAATTTCAGTTAATGTCCAGATCAGACTTACCTGTATTTGTTTTGAATTAATACCAAACACCAAAAGGGCAAATTCATGGCCAAATAACAATTTTATAAATACTGTCTACTATCTATCAGCTTTGTAGTCCACAGATTACCTTAAAAACACGAGTGTGTCTCTTAATTCAAATAATTTTGGAGTTATTTTCTTCTTTTATGCTTTTACCATATGTTTCTGAGATACCTTCCTTAACATATTTGATCAATAGGAAACAAAACTTGGTCTTAGTATCTTGTCTGATTCTGGATTGAGAAAATGCATTATTTTATGGGATTTTACCTCTTAGTCTTTGTTTGGGGACCCCGCAAACATTTATCAGCAATCCAATGGCAGCACCCCAAGGACATTCCCTGGCAGTGTTCAATTTAATAGTGAAGAACAGACAGGGTGCTTTCAGCCACTTTGATAAAATTTCAAATTTTATTTATCAATGAACAATCAAAAAGTTTCTCTTCCTCTAACATAAATCCAAATTTGATATGGTATGATGACTAGAGCAAATTTTCCAAGTTTTTATGAGCTCTGTCCAATGATCCTCTTATCCAGGTAGGCTGAGAAGGAATCATTGATGAAGATATTGCCTACCTCATTTAAGGTAGTGCCTTATTATCTGCTCAAGATTACACTGAAAAATGCCATCTCCTGTCTAGAGTATCATAAGCAAAGACTTTTACTTGGTGTCAACCCCATGATGTGGCTGTACGGAAATCAGTGCATGACTTCTTCCATTACCAATGCAGATCCATCCACTGCACAATACACAAAATGTAAAATACACAAATGATTACCAAGAAATCACCTTGACAAACCATCAACAGTGTCATCTTATACTTCTGGTCTCCACGTGGACAAAGCCAAATACTTTGGGTTTACTCCTCTCCAGTAGCATTTTCTCTGAACTACTGTGAGTATTTGTTATGTAAAATGTATTTGATGAGACTTTTCTCATTAACATCAATACTATATGAATGTTGCTGTTAGTCAATGAAACTTTGGATGCACCCTCACAAATGTGTCTGGTTTCATGGCAGCATTATCCCTAGTTAATGATTGCCTAAAATGCTTCATTTCAAGACTCAAGTGTCAAGCTCCCAGATTTAATTTTAGGCCTAAGTTCTCCATTTTGGTACCTGCATTAGGCTGATTTCAAGTTTCAGCAAAGCTAAAGCAACTGTATTTTTATTCAACAAAATTTGGGTGGAACGCATTATCAAGCTCATTAAAAAACTAATCTACAATTATTTTGTTGAGAAGCTCTGTGTCATTTTATATGAGAGGAGTGAGTGGAAGTGGAAGTAGAAACTCCTCAATACAGTCTGTGTTCTAGAGACTGTAACACACACACACAGACACGACATTGGGTGGCAGGACATGAGGCATGCTGTCACCTTCTGCCTTTTTTCACAGTGTAATAATGACTATTGAATCTTCCTACTGTGATCTGTCCAACTGAAAAAAACAAAAAAGCACAAAGAAAAACCCACCAATGTAACTTCTTTATTTCTTTCGAAGGCTTTCCTAATTCTTCTGAGAAGCGTCTCATGCTCTGCAATACTACACAAAACATTAACATGTCCATTCTACCATCACTGCTCACGTGTCACACTTTCCACTGAAGCTGAGGATCTTTGTCTGACACAACACAGCATCAGAATGCTACAAAAGCAAAGAAAACTGTCCTGCAGAACGGAACACAACCGCAGAGGCCAAACAAGACTGTGGTCCCTAGCCCCTGACCTGTGGGACACCCACTCCCTCTGCTGGGCATCCAAAAAAATCTCACCCAGGGCAATGGCCTGCACTCCTAAGAGCTTGACAGTCAGATTTTTGAAATAATCTTTAATAAGAGCAGAAAAAGTTCCGTAGTGAAGGCTTTTGTACATACAACCTGTGGTAAAAATACAGAATGAGAGAAGAAGAGCACCAGAGGTCTGCAGTTTATAGTTACACCCCTGACAGCTCTTGCTGTCACTCAACTTGTTCCAAAGATTCAAAGCGACATCCATCCATCCCGTCCATTTTCTGCTGATTTTACATATGTGGTGAAGGGAGGTGGGCTTTTTGTTTCATTTTCTTTTAGTTCAAGATCCCTCCTTTACTCACATCTTCCACATCATGCAGACTGTAACAGACCATGGAACCTGGGTTTGCAGAAACCCAACTCTTTAAAGGGTAACCTGTTACTGACTGCAATACCCTAACACACAGAAACCCCCCAGTTTTAGGGCTGCTAACGACAATGCCATCATGGGGCTTCTGTATCACCAGAACTCGTGTTGTTATAAGGATGTCAACATTCATTGAGTCAAATCTGTTCTCGTCTCCCCAAGAGGCACCTGCAAAATTATAAATGCACACAAGAGCATATTTTATTTTTCCCTCCAGTACAGAAATGAGCTTTTTCCATACAACAGATATTTTTAACACTCTTCTTTACTAGACTGTCATCTTATTTCTGAAACTCAACACTCTTCACTCAACCTAATGACATTTGTACTGCTGACAGACAATGACTGAGGCTGCTTTACAAATAATACAATCTACGTTGAACTACAGGAGATGTATAGGCATACAGCAAACTGCTTCTCTTTAGGATACTTGAACAGCTTTTCCAGAACAATGGTATCTAATATTGGGGTAATTAATAGCTGTTTTCATGTATTTTGTTACTTCTGTACAGGTATCACTGTATACCAAGCTGATGAATCAGAGCTGTAGAGATAAAAGTCTGTGGGACTGAGCAGAGTAGAACAGTAACAATTATTTTGGTATTATATCACAGTTTCCCCTTTCCCTATCAAACAGAGAGATGACAGACTTTTTAGAAAAAAGATGCAAACCTAACTTTTCTGAAGTAAAATGCCTATTATTTCTAACTTTTAACATGAGAAATATAATATTTAGTGCTTCTAGGAAATTGAAGGACTTCATATAATAACATCAAGTGTTTCAAATTTCCCATTTGGTATACTGCTTCCACTTTCATCCTTTACACCAATCTCTTTGTATTCAGCAGAATCCTCACACACAAGTATCAAAAAGCAATGGGAGGGGAGGGGGAGGAAGATGCAGTCCATTTCTTAATGGAAGGACAAAACACTTGTGTCTTTTAGAGAAACTGTAGTCAAAAATGGGTCAAAACTACAAGTGCCACAGAGAACCTTCATTATTATTTGATCATTTTAATGTAACTTGGGAAGTACTTCAAGGAGAAATCATGCAATTTGAACTGGAAATTTTAAAAGCAGCAGGATGTAAAACTCATGGTACAATAGAAAATCATTATACATTTCTCAGGCCGCATTCTTGGGATTGAAAATGTGTAGAGATTTTGTTAAATAAAGCAGGTGGGTGAAATTTCAGAAGCAGTTGGCTTTACTGTGAGACAGCAATTTAGAACAATGGGCTGCCTGTCAGGTCTTGTTATTCAGTGAGGTTCAGAAAGTGCCAAGTGCCACCTATTATTCAGGCACTTTAGGCTGAGCTTTAACACCACATATCAAAAAACAGAAGGCAGGCAGTTACAGAAGCTGCAAAGCACCATCTGCCCATATTAATTCATAAACTATAACCCTAACAAATTCAGTCAGTCTCAAGCGTTCCTCTCCCTTATTGTGCCTACTTTGTCTGCTAAGCCCTAACTATGTTCTGAGTTGAAACAGAATTTGTACACTCCAGCCCAAAGATCCTTTAAAATCCCCTCATTGACACCAACATGTTCTATGATGACCTAGGTCACAGAAAGCCATGGGGCCTTTTTGTGTACAGAGAAAGCAGGAAAACTGACATCCTAATAGGAGCACAACATCACTCCTTATCCAGGGATCGTGTCAAAATGTTAGTCTGAAACAAGCAGAGCTGCAACACTGCATTGACATGAATGCATTAGAATGGCAATTTAAGGCAGTGGCTATTAAGTCCTTTATTGATCAGCGTCATTAGTGCCTTCCAATATTTTTCAGAAGATGTTTACAAAGCCATATAAGTGACTGGTCTTTATCTTCTCAAGTTTCTAGCAGTTGAGGAAGGAAGCAGATGGAATCTCTCCTACTGAGCTAGCCACAGCCCAGGAACAACTCCCTTGTCTACACTTGCTGGGTAATGTAGAGAATGAGGTACATGAACTTTTGTAGTGCAAACTCTTAGAGGGTGAATCCATGTCCTTTTCTGCAGTTGTCCATTGGCAAATCCCAACACATACAGCACAAGGTTTGTGCTGAGCTGTAACACCCTCTCAGTTCTAAACACACACAGAACTTGTGGTTTTGCTCTAAGGAGTTTCTAAAGCATCCCCCCGATGCACCTGTCATCCATGGCACTCATGCACCTGTGTAGGTCGGCTGACAAAGATGGAATTAATTCAAAGGTGATTCTGAATGGGATACAGAAGTATGAATGCACAAACAGAAGGGCATGCACGTGCATGCAAACAGAAAGAGGAACACTTTAAATTTTAGAAAGCCTTCAGCATGAATGACACAAACATGGAAACTTAACTTCAACTGCCTTGTTGACAGGTATTTATTTGTATTTTTTAATCTAAGATATTAGTGAGGTAATACTGAAGCGTATCTACAAAACATGCTAGCTTAATTAAGTGCTGTAATGAATCATGCTAGTCTAATATATTTTGGACTAGTGTTAAACATAATCCTTAGATATCAATACTTTCAGCAAATATTCAGATTTGACGAATTAAAAGTAGCCAGGCATATTGGCCTTTCCAGTCAGAAACTCAGATCTTTAATACACCTTGTCAGATTCAAACTCTGACTGAAAGATGCAGACACAGCACAGCAATTTCTCACTTCTCTTTTCACTAAGCAGTGCCACATTCAAAAAGAAACCAAACACCCAAAACTTCATTCATGCAAATTGCATAACTATTGCAGTGTTTCTATAATTATTTTTGCCAACCTTATTGCCAAGTGTATGTATCCAAAATTCAATCACAGAAAGTTCAATTTATGCAGTACAGAGGACACTGGGAATAGTCAAAAATATGTTTTTCTTTTATTGCATAAACCAAACCCCCCCCAATTTACACGTGAAGTTTAAGTAAAAATTTCATTACACAAATTGTATGTGTGCAAGATGGAATTAACACTTTTAGTGTTTATATACTCTGTTCTACATAATCAGAACTTGGCAACTTAAAGCACTCTTCCACAGTCTAGAGATCCTTCTTCACATCTGCTTACATATAAATGTTGCTACTCATGAAGTATAAACATTCCAGAAAAACCTTTAACCTTCAAAAATTATCATATTCCAAACAAGAAAAAAAAAAGTTTACATATCATTAAAAACAGCAAAATGAACATTTTTAATGACTTGATCCACCACTGATATAATGTTATTTATCATGGCATTGCCTTACATAACTTAGGAATTCTATTAGAAAAGACAAAGAGTGTCTTAGCAAAAGCAATTTCTAATTGTTAAGGAACAACCCTTAGCACCTAACATGAACAGAATTTTCTCACCTGAAGTCCAGCATTGTCTGCCTGTCCTCCTTTAACTAACTGGGAGATGAAGAGGCCACAGTTGAATTCTACTCCACCTCTTACACTTAATCCAAGCCCTTCAGGATTCAAACGATCCAATCTCACCTCTTTCAGCTTTCTGCAAAAATGGGAAACACTTGAGTGCTCAGCTGCATAACACCTTGTCTCAATAACATTTCGTATGAAGAACAGACATTATTTTTCTCTTATATAATTTAGGCATTACAAAAGCAAGTTCACTGAAGTTTGCATGGATGTGTGTTAACTAAAACCATCAAGTTTATTCTTATGAAAAGACATTTGCAATAACTGAAACGGCTTTAGAGGATTTGAGCTATGAGATTTTTTTTTAATTATTAAATGCAGGGAAAATGACAAATTATTGGTTTTGACTCTTTTATCCTGTTTTTACTAGATTAAACTACTTGGCAAACAATTTAATTACAGTAAAGATAGCTGTACTTCTAGCAAATATAGCAAAATATGCTCAACTCTACACAGATGAACACTATTACCCTGAATCTACCTTGAAATTCAGTATTTCCTGTGTGTATTTAAGTCAGCTGCATTTTTTGTTGTTGTTGTTCTGCATTCTCTTACCGTGATCGTTTGGGTGTAAGCTGATCATATTCCACCTGGTGTTTTAATGGGATGAGTGGGCGGATAGCATCGAACAGAGGCAACCTGCTTGGTTCATTAATCACGAGTTTCAGGTCCCCCACAAGCACTGGGAGGTTCATCGACCTGCAAAAACACAGTGACAAAACACAGGTAAGCAACACACCAACAAAAAAGCTTCGTTTTGTAAGTTGTTGTGCACATGGCTTCAATATTTGCATGCCTTTTCAAGCTACCAAAAAAGATATTTATGCAGATGCTGGTTTGATAAAAGCTAAATAGCCCCTGAGAAAGCAAATCTTCTGTTAATAAAGAATACTTGCTTCAAAACATCTGAAGTCTTCTATACAATCACTTGATCTTTTAAGGTCATGAGCATCATGTTTATAGGTGACATCTCCAACTTCATTCTCAGAGTAACCACAAGATTTACGCAACTGTTTGAAAAAAACTTTCCAGACTAGACATACATGCCTAATGGATTTTTGTTTCCTTACTGGTTAGGGATGCTTGTAAGTAAATCTAGGCTACAAGCTCCTTCCTTTCCTGAACTTACAGAACTGACAAATTGTTTCAATCCAGGGGAAAAAAAAAAAATCACAATATTCAGCCACTAGAGCAAACACTTAGCTGAAGTTTCAATTTTGGTTCAAAACCAAATTTGAAGGGTGATTAACTAATTAACAAAACCTACAGAAGTTAAACTGCTGGGAACATCTCTTTCATGAGAGCTAAGCAAAGCGGTCTCCTCGAAATTGTCAGCACTGAGATATTTATAGGTCTACAAAATATACTTTGTTGTATAGCTGCAGAAGTGGAGGAATAGCAAAGGTTCAGTTGAGCCATTCCTATAAAATACTGTTAAAATTTTTCTGTATTATTTGCTGTTCCCTTTCTTTTAATTTACATTTCCTGGGATGCAATATTTCTGAGGCATGGGCACTAAAAATACAGATCAGGAATACCCATATGGGATTAGAGGTCAAATACTTCTAGAAATGCTATTCACAGTGAAGCAGATACTAAGTGCTAACTCCAACAGCAGTTGCACGTATTTTTGCCCTGGGATATTTCATAATGTATTCCCAGGAAGTGATACATCATCATTATATGTTTACAGAGATACTGAAAATTTTGCCCAAGTCATTGCAATTGTGGAAATTGAAGGAAAGTTGCCATATGCATTGTTAATTTTGTAACTGCAAGAAGATTTTAAATAATTCAGATCTGCTGAACCAACTGGCTTTACAAACAAGAGTCTTTATGAATGGAAAAGCAATTAGACAGACCTGAGTGAAATTGAATCAGATATGCAGCTGAATACCCCCATAACTATAGCTCGGTGCAAACATCAGGTGGAAACGTCTACATTTCACTCAGCTGAGAAGCTTTTAATTACAACATGAATGGAAACAATGTCTATCAGAGCCACTTGTCTATGATTAGTGGAAAATATATTCTCATCTTTGAAAAACAATGGATCATAGGCTGATGGCATTTGCAACGAAACAAGTCCAAGGCAACTGTGGTTTAAATCAATTCAGTAATAGGCCTATCACCTTTCCAATTTTTTACCACTGTGTTGTAATAAGACAGAGTCATTAAACATGCCAAACAGATTCCAAGGCTAAATTTTTCCAGCTTTCTGAAGGACAGTTGCAAAATTTTTACATGAAAAGTTGGCAAAAAATCTTTGAGAAGTGATGCCAGTGAAAACTCTGTTTCAAATAAATAAACATTATTTGGAAATATTAATGAATTTTATTAGTGTTCTCTTCCTGTTTCCTAAGAACAGTTTTATCATGCAGGAGCATCCCTCCACACACCCCCAAATATGGATCCACCAAACTCATTTAAAAAACTGCCAAGTCATAAAACCAAAGTAACTTTGTAAGTGATTTCAGACATGCTTCTTCTTTGCCTGCAGGTTATGCTGTGAAACCACAAGATTTCATTAAACAGGATAAAAACCTCTTATTTCACCTACTTTTCTAGTACCATATAGAGAGACTATGTAAAATTGTGAATATTAATTCTTCAAATCTAAACATATTAGTTAAATTCTACACAAACATATATAAAGCTAGATCTTACTGGTGGTACATCCGCAGCACGTCATAAAGGTAATCCTTCTCCGCCTCATTGTCAATTAACAAATTGACCTGAAAACCCAAAGATATTATCGTTAATCTCTGACTTAATAGGCACAAAATGCTGAACACGAGAGGCTTTCACAGATTCTTAAGCCACTGAGCAAAGATTTCATCAAGGAAAAAGAATTTTTTAAAGATAAACATGTTTTTGCAACAGAGCATTACTTCACAATGTCACACTTACATCGGGACTTTCTAAAATTAGTATGACAACAATTAGACAAGGTGGTGAGTATTGATACACTCTGTGTGCTGGACTTCCCCTCAGCAGTAGTATTATTACAGTAAGATCATATTTGTCTTACCTGATAATCACTGTACTGTTGAATAAATGTCTTCAGAAACCTTTTTGGCCACTCGTTAATGTAGCACATGCTGTCACAGACAAAGCCACCACGCTGAGATATAATCTCTGTCCTGTGGTCCAAACCACCGATTTCAGGAGCTCACTAATGGCATTATGCAAACTGCTACACCTCTGCTCCTCTTTGCTCCAGCTCTTAACTGGTAGAACTTGCTAGTTATTCTTTCCTCCCCCACTAACACAACCTTTACTTAAACCAGTGTCATATTACTATGCCCGCTCTTGGATAATTACAGTAAATTAAAGCAAAAGAAAACCAAACCCAAATTCTTACATGAGGAGTTCAATTTATACTCAGTGATAGTGAGATCCCCACTAATCTTACTGGTAGTGAGAGGTCACATCACATTAGTTTTACATCTGGACAAGCCTGATGTTTAGGAAAACAATTTACATCTGACTTAAAGGGTAATATTACTCTGACGTGAAGACTGAGAAGTAATTTGCATACTTAAAGAAAGGTCCTTTCTTTCCAGGTTTGCAATGGTTTGTATTATGTTCTAAACTAAATACATGCTTCATATTCCTTTTGTCCCACTTGGCTCTCTAAAGCCAGCAAGACTTCACATACCAGTGGTTTTCTATTACTTGTACCTTCTGGCTCTCTAAAGCCGGCAAGCCTTCGCATACAGGGGGGTTTCTGTTACTTGTCTCCTCTGGAAAAAGACACTTTCAAAACACCTAAAGGCCAGAAAGCTACGCACAAGTCAAGACTGCTTTACAGTTATACCAGTGAGTAAATCCATTTATTTACAGTGAATTTCAAAACACACAGGATGAAGTCTGTCTTAAAAGGAAATGAACTGTTTGCAATTAAAACTTCAGCAATACTCTGCAGAGACTCAAGGCTAGGCTAATTGTAAAGGTAAAACTCAAAGAAAAACTAATTCCAGCATCCTTTTTTCACTTTCCTGACAGGTAATACACAGAGCTCAATCCCCAGTGTTAGCTAAGTGTTAGTGTGAGCTAAGATACCATATGAGCAGTGTCCTGCAAAGAACATTAAATGTGCATCAACCCTACTCAGCAAAGGGCAAAACCATCATCATCTCTTTTTCCTGACAGGGAAAGCAAAGATTAACAACACTCCATTTTTCTCCTGCTATGCTTGATTGTGGATATATCCCCATTTTCTCTCAGCAAATGGAGGTCCACATTTAAATTCTGCTATTTCTTCTGACAAAATATTCAGTCTTTCTGTTTGACTTCTGCACTTCCCATCCTACATTAGCAACTTCCTTATGGTCTGACAAAACCCAACACCCACATGATTTCTAATGAATGCTACAGCTGGGTTAATCATCCTGGGCCACCCCTAGTGATGGGTGATTCCTCTCCTGCTGCCTTCTATTCCATCAATTATCACTGCATCAAAGCCACCTCCACCTCTTGTCATTTTCCTAATTCTTTGACTCCTTGGGGCAAAGTCCTACTGTAGACATATGCTTTACCTGGACTTATCATCAGCTTCTAAAAAGCTGATTCTAATTTCACAAGTCCTAAAATATCATGCCCCCCACTAACTTAAAAAAAAAAAAATCAAATCAGTGGTGACATGGTACTTGGATCACAGAAGTATTTTAATATCTGTTTCTCAAGAAAATGACTGTAGAGTCATGGGACAGGTGATTTCACACCTTTTAAAGCAAGGATATTTAAGACAAATCATCTGGACACAGCCCTGGACAGTCACCTCTTGGTGGTCCTGAGCATGGGGGGTTGGGGCAGACAACCTCCAGGTGTCCCTTCCACCCTCAACCCTTCTGTGATTATTTAAAGAGTCTTCATACTAGTTGTATCATTGATAACCCTAGAATACAAAGAGTTGCTTATGCTCTATTTCTCGCTACATTTTTCATGTACATTAATAAAAACTCATCACACAATCTGCACCTGCATACATACATACATTAAAAAAAAAAAAAAGGTCTGTCAAGAAGTCTAAGTTTATTCAGTGAAATAGAAGTTGTGCGAAGAAAAAAGCAACTTTTGAAAAAAGTGCAGATGACAATAATGCACTATGTTAGCACTACTCCAATCTGCCAGGTTTCAAAGAAGAGTATGAAACCTGTTTAAGCTACACAAATTTTGGAAAACTAATGAAGGAAAGGGAAAAACTGGTCAATATGTTTGCATGTATTACATATTTTACATTGATGCTTGGTTGACAGGGAAACTGATTAAAATTGCTAAGAAAAAATAAAGTAAGAAAAAAGAAAGAAAATGGCCATTAACTGAGGAAATTCAGATCTTGGAGTGAGCATCTTCACTAGTATGTCACAGAAAAAGTAATCATCCAAGACTGTGGATACCACAGAGGTCACTAGAAGCAGGACGATACAAAAGAAAAAAAGACCTGTTTCAATGTCTTCTAAGTCAGATAAAGCTGTCACTGATATCTGCATCCCAGCTGACAATACATCTTACATTATCAGGGGTGGGGCTTGAATGATTTATGAATTATAGCAGCAATGAAAGGGAGAAGGTTTAAAGTTCAAGACAGTAACCACCCACCTAGAAACCAGAGTCTTTACAGAAATGTTGCACAACCCATTGTTGAGTTATACAGTAATAGGGAGCGAGGCAGAAACAACGTGCTAGATGGCTACAGTCATCATTATGGAATATCCAGGTCCTTAATGTTTCTGAACTCCAGTTTGACATACAGAGCGTTTTTGCTGTCCCTCTAATTCACCCTAACAATCCTTTAGTTAATGTGTTTATTACCAGGTGACAGATACTTCTATAAAAGCAGAATTACATTACTTTGCAGAAATTGCGTGTCCTTGCTGCCAATACCAAATAAAATCAACCACAACTTCCTTCACAAAACAAACCAAACCCCCACAAAACACTACAGAAAACTTTAATCTGAGAGAGTCCCAAATAGCTTGGCAAAAACATGTTTTACATACGTAAGCTATTTTCCTCCTCCTTTCCTTAACCAGAGCTTTTTGAGCGTTCTTCGCTCATACAATTTTGCGCTCCACCGAGCGCTTATTTAATCGGGTAAATGACAAAAGGACGGTGCCAGGCCGCCCGCGCCGCTCCATGGATCAAGTGCGTTCGCACATGAGCGCACAGCTGCGCCGGGCAATGCTACGGGGGAACCACAGCGGGCACTGCCAGCGCCGGGGCTTCGGCACCGGCTCCAGCGGGCTGTTAAACAAGAAATAAACTCTTCCGAGCCACGAAAAAACTCGTGCACTGGGCAGCGTTCCTCTTCTCTCCCTCTCCTTCTAAGGGTTCTGACACCCATCCCCGCCCAGCAGGCTGCCACCCGCGCCGCTGGCAGGGCAGTGCAAAGTCCCCGAGCTTCTCCCTTCCTCCCGCGCCGCTCACCGGCGCAGAGCCGTGCCCGGCCAGGGGGGCTGTGCCGCCCGCAGCCTCTGCTGCAGCCGGGGGGCGGCCCCGGCCGTCCCCGCCGCCTCACCTTGTGCCGGAACTCGCGGGCGACGCGGCGCTCCATGGCGGGGCAGGCGCGGCGGCGGGCGCGGCGCGGGGCGGCTGCGCGGGCCAGGCCGCGCCCCGGGGCGGGGGGAGCGCGCCCGCCGCCTGCGGCACCGCCGGCACGGCGGGAGCGAGCGGGAACCGAGGAGAAAGGAAAAGGAAGATAAACATCCATCCATGCACGGTCCCCTGCCCCGCGGTACGCTACCTGGGCTTTTCCCTGGGCGGATTTTTACAGCTGGTTCTCCTCGAACGGCACTCAGCTCCCATACCGATTTCTCTCCTGTATTTGTAGGTATGCATGCATGTCAGTAACACTAATAGTTAAGGAAAGCACGAAGATGTGAACTTTAAGCCATACTAACTCCTGGGTTAAAAACAAAACAAACAAAATCTAAGCCCAAACAGAAAAATTATTTGTATGGCAAATAATCTCAACCTCTTTATTTTTAGGTAAGCAGAGGGAAGCTGATGCACCACTGTCTAAATCAGACTTCCCCAGCCTTTCCCACTAACACAGTGTTGTTGCTTACAAATAGAGCCTCTGACGTGGTTGCTGTAAGTAACTGCAGAAGAACCAAGCTCGGAGCACCTGAAAAGGAACCTGTTTCGGACTAATCTCTTTCACTCTATTTTCTCTTGGGCTGGTTCTTCTCCCCTTTCCCTACTGTAGGACAAGAGCATAGATTTCCTCAGTCAGGAGGGTAGCGAGTGGAGGACACCTGCTCACCCAAGTCTCTTGGTCTCCACGCAGAATCACCTCTAAGCACAGAACTCCAGAGAGAGCAGGGTTTACTTAAGGACAGGTAACTTACCTCTCCTCCTTCCAACCGAGTGGAAACTTGTATGAATACATATAAAAGCGTGATTAAAAAAAAAATCCATACTGCCATAAGACCCCCTGCATTCTATTTTATTATTTCTGTGTGTTAACTTTTGTAAACTATCCCAGCTCCTTAGAAACTGCTCTTAGTCCTTTCAGATGGTTTTCCTATATTGGAGCGTTCACACTACCCATTTCTCATATTAGGTGTCAGGGATATGAGAGGAATGCATACCAAGCCTGTATACAAACAAATACAGTTGTTTTCAGAAAACTATTTTCTCTTGCAAAGTTGCAAAAAATTTGTAACTAATAATACATAAATCACTTTTACCTAACTTCCAGTTCCACAAAATACCAAAGAGCTAGTCTCTCCACACAGATATAAAATTAAACACACAGATATAGAACTTCTTCCATGCACATGCAAAACAAAATTATCTTGTATTTGAAATGAGAAAGAAAATTAAAAATTTACGGCACGCATTAGAACACATGCATGTTGCCTTTAAATTTACATATAGTCTAGAACAGTCATTGATATCTATCAATCGTTTCTAGAAGGATTTACAGGAATAGATCTTATACAAGCTCGAAGTTATGTACATTTGAAAAAAGTAACTGGGTTTTATAACACAGATAAACTTCCCAGGAGTCAGAAACTCCTCCACATAGTAAACAACTGTGGAATTAATTTCCCTTGGTGATGTGAAAACTGCTCTGAATCATCATGTAAAGGATACAGTGCAGACAGGATGACAAACTTGGTGGCCTGTAAGTCTGCTGTTACATGAATTCCTGTGCTCTACTGTGTGTAAATACAAAGCAAACAAACCCACAAAGCTAACTCATGCTCCAAAACTAGAAGTTGTATAATCAGTAAATTTATGAGATGTTCTAAGTTTTCACTGCTTCAAATGCAGCATATATTAAAAGATGGTGCAGTTACGACTGTTTAGTATTTTTAGATAATGAAACATTTCCTAGGAAGAAGTGAAATTGCATCTAAATTGGCTCCTAATTAGCTTCAATTCTTGTTTGCTACTTGTGGCATAAAGGGAAAATGAACAAAGTGAGCAGCTCATTTAGTAGGCAAAGAAATACATTAAAGTGTGTGTTGTGTAACCCGATCCCTGTTGCTTTTATCTACTTTCTCTGCTTCCATTAATGTAACTTGGATCAATGGAAGTGCACCAAAGCCAAGCACATGCTGTACTCATAGAAGATACAGGCTGAGGCTAGCACATAATTCTAAAAATCTGTTTGGGGTTATTTGGAAAAGGCTGTGTCAAAGTTAAAGGAAATCTTTTATTCCTCACCTTCTTTTCTCTCAAGCACATTCTCCCTCCAGCACGTACAGGAGGGAACAGAATTCTCAGTGAAAACATCACTAGTTTTCCATCATTTCATTAGAAATGAAACACAAGAAACACAATCCACAGGGACAAA
The DNA here is from genome assembly GCF_021018805.1 of Prinia subflava. NCBI lineage: Eukaryota > Metazoa > Chordata > Aves > Passeriformes > Cisticolidae > Prinia > Prinia subflava. The sequence continues at coordinate 14,507,717 of NC_086251.1, forward strand.
TTACAAAGGCAGAAAAGAGATCTTTTTAATGACTTACTGTTAACAGACTTCCCAAAGCAGTCAGAAAAGGCCCCTTTTTATCTGAGACAGTTTCTCACCTGGTATGGGCAGCTTCTAAAGCTTCTGTCATAAGATATGCAAACCTGAAGAATGATGGGGAGAGAGACAGCAGCAGATGGGAAAGGGAAAATAACAGAGGAAAGGTAACAGTGATAGGTGAAAAGGGAAGAAACATAATGGAAAGAAACAAACTTAAGGGCTGAAAAAAATGAAAGAAAAAAGAAGAGGGATAAACATAGAAAAGGCTCCACAGAGAACTCCAGAGTGTCAATTTATAGTAAAAAAAAGTTATCAGAAGCTATGGAAACCATCCACACACGTTAGCTGCATGCGGCACTCAGTGTTTGTCTCCCTTATGCCTGTCGTTATCCAAGGCCTGCCACCTGTTTCAGCGGGGCCACTGCTCCGTGCTGAGCACGGACAGGATTTGCCGCTCCCGGCAGGAGCGGGCGGCTCCGTGCCCGCCCGCAGGAGCGGCGGGAGCAGCCCGGCTCCGCTGGCCCGGAGGGTGCTTAGAGCGGCGGTGCCGGCTGCTGCTGCCGCGACACCGGCACACGAACCGCCTCCCAAAATCTCGGGTGGGGGGCAAAAGTGCAAGTGAATGAGTGCAGGCGGCGAGCCCAGCGCCCGGCACGGCAGAGACGGCCGGGGCCGGAGCCCGCTGTCGGCGAGGGGCGGTGTCCGGGTGGGTGCCGGGGCAGGGCCGGGCCGGGGGCGGGCGGCGGGCGGCGGATAAACCCCCCGGCCGCCCCGCCCGGGAGGGCGGGATGAGCTCGGCGCGCAGGTAGCGGCCGGAGCTCCGCGGGACGCCGCTGCCGCCCTCATGGAGACCCGGCTGCTCCTCGGGTCGCTGCTGTGCGCCTGGCTGCCCTCGGGTGAGTGTCCCGCCGGCGGGGAACGGTGCGGGAGGGCGGTCCTGCCCGTCGCTAACCTGATGGGTTAGTTACCACTAACCTGCCCGTCGCTAACCTGATGGGTTAGTTACCACTAACCTGCCCATCACTAACCTCATGGGTTAGTTACCGCTAACCTGCCCATCGCTAACCTGATGGGTTAGTTACCACTAACCTGCCCATCGCTAACCTGATGGGTTAGTTACCATTAACATGCCCATCACTAACCTCATGGGTTAGTTACCGCTAACCTGCCCACCACTAACCTGCCCATCGCTAACCTGCCGCCGTTGCCTTCCAGCCCTGTGTCCGTGGGGTGCCCGGGCGCAGCTCCCCGCCGACGGGGCCCTGCCGCTCCCCAGGTAAGAGCCGGCCGGGGCACAGCGGCCTCTTTCTGGGCTGGCTGGGTGGGTGGGTGCGCTGCCCGGGCCGAGCCAACCCTGCTCTCTTCTCCCCCCTCAGCCGAGGCAGCACCGCGGGACCCCGGAGCCAGGGCGGCCTGGCCAGGGCGGGGCAGGTGAGGATGCGGGCCGGGCTGAGGAGCGGCGGGCCGGGCTGAGGAGCAGCGGGCGGGCACCGCGGGGCCGGCACCGCGGCACCTCGCTGGGGAGACCGGGCCACTGGGACTGCAGCTTCCCGCCGGGCAGGCCCCGGAGAGAGGCACCCGCTGCAGCCAGGGCTCCTGAGGCTGATGAGTTCAGGGGGTGCCAGGTCCCAGCGCCGCTGCCCGGGCAGACCCCTCTCCTCTGAGGGGGCTGGCGGTGCGGGACAGAGGGACGGGTGTTCTGGTTGTCAGCAGGATAATGCGCTTCTGTCTTATCTCAATAATATATCTGTACATTACCGGGATACCATCTGTATTTTGGGTGGCTGTTTTACCCTTAGTGATTCTTCAGGACCTGCCCTCGAGTGTGTATTTTATCCCAGCCATGTAAGTACTGTCAATCCTGAATGAAAAATTAGTGTTAAAGCAGCGACAGAAGATGGTGTGACTGTATCTAGAGCTTTGGCTTGTTCAAGAAGTTGTGTTGTACGAAGCATCCCTGCTCGAGGAAAAGCTGAGGTCTGATCTGGCTCATCAGTAACAATTGTTTTGTGAGAGCCTTTTTGCTTCTCAGTAGAGGTAATGGAGCTGGCAGTGTCGGGTCACTGCAGCTCAGCACTGAGGTTTTTGGATGTGGTTTGTCCTGGCAACTCGACTGAGTCACTCATGGCACGCTGCTGAAATGTAGTTAGGGTGTGTGGCTCTCACTCCCTTGTTCGAGGGTGGGAAGAGGAGGGATTGCTTTGTAGTCCTTGTTCGTGGTTCCTCAGAGGGAGTCACCTTTCTCCCTGCTTTCTCCCTGCTCTGTCTGGGGAAAGCTCAGCAAAGAAAAAATGTCACATAACTGCAAACAGGTAACCAAATCAACCACCAATAATAGTGAATGCTCCTGGATTTAGCTCTCCCACCAAGCATTCAAGATACAGTAATAAATGTTTTGTTTGTTTCTGGGCTAGCCTACTGAGCAGAAATCTTCAATAAGAGGTATGTTTAGGAGGAAGGAAGAAGAAAAAATATTTGAGTCTTGAGTAGAGTATGCTTTTTACTTTACAATGGAGTTTTTTTAGTAAGCCAATAGAAAACAATGATCTTTCTAAAAATGGCAAATTTACTGACAGACTGAAGAGACTTTTAGGGATCTTGTTTATAGCTGCTGATTTCTTTGTTCTTTTTGAAAGGAGTCTGGAATGGCAGTTTATAACACTTCACCTACAACACTGTCCTTGTCTCGGAACAGGAGAATTCACAGTATGAAATGTGGACCATCCAGTAAGTTATTTATGTTTCTATATAAACTGACTTCTTTTGTGCCTTATTTTCTGCATTGTTTAATCATGCTTGTGAAGAAAAAAACATCATAAAATAACTATTACAGGCCTTAATGAGGCTCTACCTTGTTTTGTCTCAGAGGTACCTAGGAGTATGGAAATGTGTCATGGAGTTTCACCTAGCTTTAGGTTTACACCTGGTTCTGATTTAATAATTTGAAAGACTGTTCCTAACTACAGCTTTTGTAATAGAGAGTTTTCAAAAGGAAATCTTCTTTTATAGCGGTATACCTAAAAATGTGGATTGATGTTTAGACACCATTAAATTGCATGTCCTGTCCTTTTTTGTGCTTGGAGATTGGTTGTTGGTTTCTGCTGAGGTAACCTGCAGATGCTTTTTGTGTGTGATCCATGGGTTAGCAGGATAAGGTCCTTTTTAACAACAGCTTGCAATGGTGGGCATTTGCTTGAGGAATGTCCATCTTTGGTTTTTTGATTCACCTTATTTTCAGAAGTGAAGTGGACAGACTTAAAGTATCTTTGCTAAAGAGTAAAGATCTTGAGTCTGTGTCATGCTTGGGTCTATGTCATGCTTGCCTTGTACAAAGGAGAAGAATGAGGCAAAATAACTCAGAGTGATTTTAGTTAGTGATGCAAACTCTATAGTTTCTCTTCAGCGAGCCTGATTCCATTGGATGTGGGGTGTTCCTTATGCCTAGCTTTACAGCCCAAAAGGCAAGATGATGTATGGAATGGACCCGTAAATTGTGACCAGGGTTGTGTCATCCCCAAAAGCTTTTAGTGTCTTCAAGACACACTTTTCAGAAGCTTTTGGGAAGTGTGTAGCTGAAAATAGAGGAATGATGCAGGAGTTTAGAGAAGCATAATATTGCTCAAATAAATGCTGTTACCTATGAATCTCTCTCCAGTACATAAAAAAACCCATAGTTATATTGTGTGTGATAAAATTGCTTTAGAAACTTAACACTGTGTACTAATAAAAAAAGCCCTGTTTTTGAGGGTTGCACAGTCTTATTGACCAAGAACTTAAGTTGTGGGTTTGTGTTGTTGTTTTTTGTGGTTGTTTTGTTTTGTGTTTTTTGGTTTTTTTTTTTTTTTATGCTAAATAAAGCACCTTACAAAGAGAAGATATGCAGATCATGCTGGGAAATTTGTTGTCATAGTAATTGTTTGTTTCCCTGGGTTTAGTCTTTGCCTTGTGAAAGTTTCTTTAATTGGGAATAATAGGTTTAATTTTTTGCTTCAGATCTGGAAAAAAGCTTCTAAGATGTGTTACTCTTCAAGTGTGCAATAAAAACCTCCCACATAAACCCTTTGCAAATCTTCTATTAAAGAGCTTTTGTCAAGGGTTTATGTGAAAGTTTATTGCTTCTTAAATAGGCCTAATATTTAAGAAATGGAAGAACAAATGTGGAGCTGGGGAGAACAAAATATTTACAAATGTCTCATGCTAGCTCATCACATGGCAAAGCTTCCAAAGGAGGATGCAGTTATGATGGCAAGAATTAAATTTTCTTGCTCTCTGTAGATGTAACAGTAAAAAGTTTTTGTTTTCTTTCTAATTTGTATTTCTGTGAGGCAAAAATATTCCATATGGGTTTTCCATTTCTGATGTACTTGGTTTGGAAAGGTGATGTTCTTGAAGACATGCTTTAAAAATTATCAATGATTGTCCATACTTGAAGGCAAATAAAATCAGCATTATTAAACTCTTTTAAACAGTGGAATACATAGGCTTGGAAGTTTCCTTTTTAAATCACAGTAAAGTGTGTGGTAAATGGAATCTATTGTTGTCTGTGTGTGAAAGACACATTAAAAAACAAAAGGAAAACCTGATCTGTTTTGTACAGTACTCCCAATACTTAGAAAAATAGTTTTCCTTTTGGTCTCCAATTTAAAGAGAGATGCAAGCTGCTGTAACTCTGGAGTCAGATTTGCAGACATCTGGGGAAATATGAAATAGTAAACCCTCTTGTTTAAAAACCTTAACAAATGGAAACCCAAACCAATAACAAGGAAACCCAAACCAAAACAGCAAGGTAGGCTGTCAGCTGCTTTCTCTACTTTAGCGATGTCTGTAAGAAAATTACTTTTCAAAGAAATTCTTTGAAATACTTCTAGAACTGTGATTATAATGAAATTCTATTACAGTCAATTCTTCCTGCAATACCAGTTTTTCTTGCCTTCTGTAACTCCGGAGATAAATCAGTATTTTACGTGGAATAAGTGCATGACTTCTGCAAGAGATCCCTTTACCGTTGTGTTGTATTAGTCAACTGAAAGCATTTCAGAAAGTGATGTCATGTCTTATCTGTCAATGGAACAAAAAAATTGCTATAGCACAAGCAAATGCCAAGAGAAGTTCTGTGTTTGTTAGTTTCTTGTAGCCAGAGAACATAGGATTTGAAATGTGTATCACAATAATTGAAGTTAATGCATGGTAGCTGTTAAACTTTTAACTTCCTTCCAGACAAATGTTATTAATGCAAAATTAAAAAATCACAAACAAATATAAAAAACCCCAAGCCTGAAACAGGAAATTCCCAAATATTAAGAATATTCAGAACCTGGGATAAAATATTATCTTAATAAAATTTATCTTAATAAAAATATTAAGAACCTGGGACAGATAAACCAAATTATTTCTGGAAGTATTCAGGCTACTGCTGAAAAATTCTAATATTCTAAATACCACAGATTTCCTTATGTTGAAATGCTGTAGCAGGCATGAGTCACAGAAGTCATAGAAGACACTTGTCCCTTACAATGTGTGCTTGAGAACTGATTTCAGAAGATGTACCAGAACAGAAAATATGCAGCTAACTGGAAGGCTCTTGGAATTGAAGGGTTAAAATTGCATCCACCTCATTCACTTCAGAATCCCAGAGAGGAAAATTTTACATCCTAGAGTAAGGAGGTGCTTGGTCCTGGGCTGTGTTGCATCCTGTTGAAGCCTGTAAGCCAGGGAAAACCTGTGCCACTGCAGGCAGGTGCTTTCAAAGACTATGAAGTTAAAGGGTAAAAAAGAATGCGGGAAATACTTGTTGTATTAATTCTCTCATAGCTGAAGGAACACCTCAAAGCTTGCACCTAGAGAAATCTGCAGTGGAAATTATGCAGAGTTGTAAAATACAGAATTTCAAGGATGTTGCAAACATTTAAATATTTAATATTTAAATATTTATTTAATATTTAAATATTACATTTTAAGCAAATATTCTCCTCTTTTATGTGTGGCTCCAGATCTAATTTAGGTTTCTTGCAAATTCTTATCCTGATCGGCTTTGCTTTTTCACCTTTCTACATTCAAGAATAAAATTTGTTGATTTTTAAATAATTTAGAATTTTAGTACTGTGATTACCTTCAGACTCTTTAACTGAACTACTCTTCAACTCTCACATAGCTACTTAAAAAATGTGTCATTTTTAAAGAATTCTGCAAAATATAATTCCTGTCTATTTCTGTAAATCACTCCAAATTTCTAAAACTGTTTGGGTCAAAGTTGATATCTAGGCAGAATCATAAGAACTGAAGGCATGGACTGGGTTTTATATCTATCTTGCTTCAGCAACACTTTATCACTTCAGATCTCAAAATTAATCTTTCATATTTAAGGTTTGCTGTCCAAGTGAATCTAGTAATGAATACCCTGAAAGGAAACCTGTGTCTACTATTTTGCATTAAGCAATTTTTTTCATACTGTATCTTAAATAGTAGAAAAAATAGTAGCATTAGGGAGTACTTAATGTTTTACAGAAAAATACTATTAAGATGGTACACATCAGGCCCAAATCTTCAAGAATTAGTAGTGTACTGGTGATAATGGTGTGTTACTGGGAGGTCAGACCTGAGCTCAAGCATTTGTATTCATGTGATAGTTAAAGCAAAAATCAAGTATTTCAAAATGGATGTTTTCTTGAATGAAAGTGAAAAAGCTTTAATTTAGATGTCTCTCTGATTTAGTATCTTATCTTTTGCATGGAATACATAGAGAGGATTTCTTTGCAGTTACCTCCTTGTGCTCCAAGAGGAGAGCATATCTCCAGTGACTCCATCTCACTTCATGCTGAAGGGCTCCACGCTATATAAATTACTTATTTTATTCCTAATGAGCATGTTGAATCAGAAGACCAAATAGTGGATGAGCAAGTCAGGACATAGAGTTCAACTGGAACTGAAACAAATTCAAGAGATTTTAAGTATTCATTGAAGAAGAAGTAATGTAAGAAAGTGGATAAAGCTAAGTGTGCACCATATCAGAGATGCAAAGCCACAAAATATATTGCATTGGTAATAATATTCAAAGTAAGTGTGTATTTTGATGAAGAAGCCTTTGAACAGCTATGATAATGCTGCTAAGGAATGTCTCTGTGTGAAGCTTGGACACTGCTCTGCAGAGCCGCTTGCAGTGATGTGGACTGGATTACAGTCACACTTTTTCAAAGGCTGTGATAAATAATGGGTTCAAGGTTCTGCTACTGCTCATAGGAGATTTTAAAAGGGGGATGAACTGAAAAGGAGGTCTGTGCTCAAGGGACTAAAATAACCCTACCCATGGGACTGCAGCCTAGTCTGTAATTACGAGGGGTTAGAGTATTTAAGCTGAGAACAACAGAGAAGAATTCAGACCTGTGTTACAGGATGATCCCAAGTCTTCACCTTATTTGATAAAGAAGGAATTTGAGGCTGGTTGCTTCATCACAGCAATCGTGGTTTTATCAGGGTGATCTGCAGGTTCTAATGGCAACACTGGTTAGAAATGCCATTACACATTATTACTTACATGAGTCAAATTGTGCTACTTAGGCCTACTGTTTTCTGCTAGAAAAGTCTCACCAGTTTTCAGTTTCAGATTCCAGCCCAGTGCACTCAACTGGCATAATGTCAAAAGGGAAAGAGGAGCTGAGGAGTTTTTAATAGGTGTTGCTTTTGGGTTAATGGAGGACAAAATACTCCATAAGTTTTCCTAATTTTCTCTTTCAGTTAGGCTTGATGTCTTTTCCCTTTCTGCAAGTATTAAAATGTTTCTCACATTTCTGTAGGAGAGATGAACTTTTGATGTGGTCATATGGGTTAGCTTATTTAGAAAGCTCATATTCCTTTAATGACAAAGATTAGAATGAACCCCTTGTTACAGGATATTTATTCTGAATACTTCAGGAAGTATTTCTGTGTTCATGGAGCAGAATGGGATGATTAAAGAGGCCACATTTACAGTAGTAGGAGCACTAAAGGTGATCTGAAACAATGCTGCTTTCCTGATTACCTGCTTAAGGATAAGTAACGTTTGCACACACAGCTGTTCTATGCAGTGTAAGGAAGACACTTAACAATTATATAGAAAGGGATATAAACAAGTACAACAGCTGAGATGATCATATTTTCTTAGAATCATACACAGAAAGACGAGATCTTTATAAAAAAGAAAATGCTTATGATTGAGTCATTTGATTTTTTGATTCAGGTTTAACTAACATCCTTTCTGCCTAAAAGAGAGCCAGGGAGATCCTTCACAGTGACAGCAATGGTCCCCAGGTCAGCTGATTGTTTGCACAATCTGAACAAACATGGCTTGGACAGGTTACCTGAACCATGCTTAGAGTGGAATCATCAACCTGAAACATCAAAAGCGGGGTAGCTTCCTCTGCAGCTCAGAGGAGCATGACTTGCAGCCTAATTGCACATTATTGTAACTGGACAGGCAACAGGGCATAATGTTAGCGAAGCAAAGAACAGAGACCAGAGCTCTGGTTACACAGGTCTCACAACAGTCAAGATGAAAGAGATCAATGTCTGCCTCTCTTGACAAGAGGAACAGGCCTTTGCATTATTGACAAGATTGGTGGCTGTGAGCATGTAAATGAGATGGGCTCAGGCAGTGGAAGTAGGGATGTTTCAGCACGGTGCTTGCATTTGTTTTTATTGACCTGATGCTGGCCAGGCAGGAAAAGGAGCAGGATAGTTGGGCTAGCAGGCAAAAAAGCATTACCTTTTACTTTGTCTACCTGCTTTGTTCTTTTGAGCATGGCCTTCATTTTTTTCCCTTTTTTTTTTTTTTTTTTTTTTTTTTTTTTTTTTTTTTTTGGTTAGAGGGTGGGCGACTACTTGTTGAAACCAAGGGAATCAAAATTAATGGTTTGGATATTTGAAAATCTTCAAATAATTGCTTATTATTTATAATGCGATTGCAAATGGAAATGATAACGTCCTGATGTTGAAAGAGAGTAAGTTTATATGATGAATAATAAGAAATTACTTACATAAGGGTGATGAGACACTACAATACATTGCTCAGAGAAGAGTGGGTGCCCCATCCTTGGAGGTCTTCAAGGCCAGGTGGGATGGGGCTTTGAGAGACCTGGTCCAGTGGGGTTGGAATGAGATCATCTTTAAGGTCTCTTCCAACCCAAACTCTTCTAGGATTATTTTTCAAGAATGATGTACTTGTAAAGATAAAGAAAAGAAGTCTGAGCCTTCAGTTTGTATCTTCCTGAAACAGTTTCTTCTGGGCAACTTGTCTGCTTTTTGCAACAAAAGTAATCGGTTTGAATTGTGAAGTGCAAAAACTATGATTGCATAATAGTAAATTGTTCAAATTAAAATCTTTTCCTAAACAAACTTCATAGGAGCAAATACTAGCAAAATAAGTAAACGGATCACAATTTTTTAAAAGAAGGTTTAATCACGAAACTTAAATTTAGTAACAGGAAACTTTGTTTCTGCTTTTGCGCATTTTTCTGTAGACTGAAGACTTTTGTCATATTTTGATAGGGATCTTCACAGGGAAAATAGAAATTAAAAAACAAAAAACACCTCCCTCCCCCAAGCCCAAACCTGTCATTCCACGTCAGGAATCTGTCTTTATGGAAAGTGTTTGTGGTTGATATAGGTGGAAGTTGTGGGATGGAAGGAGGGCAGGCAGGTAAAGATACGCAGGTGGGATCAGAACAAATACATTTCTAGAGTAGCCTGCTCTCATCCTGGCAGAGCTTACCCACAGGGCGTTACTTGTGTGTGGTGGATGTAGGCACTGGGCTTCTTTGTGGTGCAGTAATTGTTCCCCTCCTTTATTGGTTGCTTAGGGGGCTGAGAACATGTCACACTAACAGATGTCACAGACGTTTTGATTTGGCTTCTCTAAAAGTGCAATAGATTTATTAATCTTGCTGTATAACTTGAGTTGAAGCTTTCATACTGTTTCACTTTTGTGGGGCTGGTTAGATTCTCCAGGATGCTTTAATGCTAAGTTAGCAACTCCTGTCATTCTGAGAGTTCCATTCAGTGAAAGAACTGGAGCTTTAGAAAGAAAACGATCAGATTTTATTTTTGGCATGCCTTATTTTTTTTTCCACTCAGATTCACTTACATGTTTTAATGGAGGTGAGTGTGTCTACAGAGAGCTGTGCGACTGCAGTCGATTTAATGCAACAGGACCAAGATGCCAGACAGGTGTGTAAAGAGAGAAATCTGACTGGGTTTCTGGGATTGCACTCGTGTTCCCACAGCTACAATGACTACTCTCTGCCTAAAGGTCCCCTTCATGCTGTAGCACTTTCTCCCTCCTCTCTTTTGTGTCCTTATATTTCACAGCATGTTGCATGCACTGCCCCAACTCAACTCCCGTCGTATCAAAAAGCCAGCGCTGTGTCTCAAGTGACTCTCCTTTTGTTAGTGTATAACACAGGTGCTGAAAGAGATCATATATGCAGGACATGGGGACAGTATAATTTCGAAACTTTTGATGGACTCTATTATTACTTTCCTGGGAAATCCACATATGCCCTTGTGAGACACACTGAATTAGATGAGCAGAGCTTTTCCATACAGGTAGGGAATGGTACTTCTACATTCTTTCGAACTGTTGTTGGACATACTAATGATGTATTAGTTTTAAGAGATTAAAAATAACTTGAGATGATAATAGGGTGTTGTAAAATGCAATCTGGATGTGATTTTAACATAATGTGGGCTACCAGTTACTATAGCATAGGGTATAAACAGCTGGAGTAAGACTGATGTGTGTCCTTCCAAAGCCTGCTTTGTTCAGTCAAAGCTGTGAAAAGACCACTCCACGACCATGCCTGTGAAAACACTGCTCAGTTTTTTCCACGAGAGGGGAACTAAACTTCTTGTTCCCATGCTGTGTGCAGATTTGGGGATATTAGTTCTGTTACATATTTATTACCAAGAATTTGATTAAGACGTTGACTTTGTGATTTTATTTGGCAGGTGAATAATGATCCTGAATGTCATTCTTCTCCTTATTCCTGCAAAAGGTCCATTAGTTTATTCTTTTCTGGAGATGAATGGATAAAGATGAGCAGTGAAGTCACTTACAAAGGATTTGGGTAATTGCAGTCATTTTCTAATGCTGTAGTTACACTGGAGTTAATATCATGGTACCATTTTGGTAACTGAGGTGTAAACTTATTCCTTGATAGGCTGAGAAATCATCCAGACCACAGCTGCAACAATGGCTTTCCGTTTACAGAGTAGTGTCTGAGAAAGGTGATTCCTAAATTAGTGGTAATAGAATTAAGTACAATCATTGGCATTCATGATTTTTGCTGTTTGTTATTTGCAAATTCATCTGGTTTAGCGGAGTTATTCAATATTTACACCAGTTGTATGAGGAAGGCATCAGCAAGTAATTTATTTTTAATAGTTACATTTTCTAATGTGATATTATTTTTGCTTCTGTATGTCATGCCAGAGTACAATTACCTTATGTTGGTGGAAACTTGCACATCCAGAAACTAGCTGGGTACTTCCTGGTCAGGCACCAATATGCCTTTACCCTGGCTTGGGATGGTAGATCAGCAGTGTACATCAAAATGGCACCTGAGTACCTGGGCAAAACCCATGGCCTGTGTGGAAACAATAATGCTATTCTGCAGGATGATCTGGAAACCAGTTATGGTGAGTATTTAAGATAGTTCCTGTTGTGTAATGTGGTGAGGTTTTTTTTGTTTTGTTTTGTTTTGTTTTTCTTGTGAAATGGATGTTACTTTGCTTAGCTTTCAGTTGTAATGCTGATTGAATTTAAGATGGGTGGCTTTTGAAATTGAAAATATGATGTGGAAATACTTCTGCTAAATGATATTTAGTGAAGAGGACCAATTTCAGTGTAGGTGGGGCTCTAGGGAGGAAGATCTTAAAGCTGTCTTACTCAATTACCTACAATGGTATTTGTACTTCAGTTTGCTGGGACCTGAAAGGTAAAATCTGTTTTTAAATATTCACTGCCCTTCTAGAGATTTTTGCGGCCTAGGGAAGCCTGAGGTATTGCTGTTGGAAATAAATCAATAATTAGTAAATCAAATTAATGAAAACTGTCAAATCCTGTTTGATCTGTCATTTCATATGTGCCAACGCTTTCAGAAATAATCAGTGATCTTTCAGTGTCAGCTTCAGACACTTCCAAAAGGCATGTTTCAGTAAATTTGAGTGAAGACATCTATAAAATGGGTAAGAAAAAAAAAAAAAACAGGAGGAAAAATCAAGTCCCTTGAAAAGTATCTCAAGTGAGGCCATAAAAACTTTGGGAAATCATTACTTTGGGCTGTTTAACTGTTGGCTCCTCCTCTTGAACTTGAAGATGTTTCTGTAGAGCATTGCTTCAAAGCTCAGAGTGGATGTGGTTTCCTCTGTTGTTCGTGCATTCCACTCAGGTTCAGAAAGCACTGTTAACAGTCATTACCCTCACTAATACTTTGCTCACTAAATCAAGTTGTTTATACTAATATCAAGATCAAGGGGTCATTTCCCCAGAGACTTTTCCCTCTCACCTTTCTCAGTGTCTCCATCCCTTAAAGCTGCATTTGCAGCACAAGTGGATTCACTGTGCATGAGCTTTATCCACTTGGCTTGGGGAGAAGTAAAGATGGGGCAAGATATGCATTTGTGGGTAATCCAAGAAGTAATCAATATCACATGTCCCAGGTGGATAATAATAATGATGGATTAGTTGATTTAACCCTAGTATGGACGTTTCTACTTCTATTAGTCACACCTGTATTTGGTTAGTGCAGACAAATCATTGCAGCGACCCAGGCATGCCTCATCTTTCTTGGGTTTAGACTCCCTTTTGGGAGACTTTTATAAAATAGCAGCATAAAATGTTATTTATTAGTTTATTTAAGCTTTTAGTTAAAGCTTTCTTTCCTTTATTCCATTGATGGACTAAGGCAGACACAGTCCTTCTCCCTTAAATCCCTTCCTTGCCAAATTGCTTGAGTAAGCTGCTTTCTGCCATCCAAAAGCCAACTTGTGTAGTTCCTTCCAAAAGTATTTTTTTGTTTTGTGAAAGGACCAGATTGATTTCAGCTGATTCACTTAGTAGTAGGAAAAGGGTTAGGTGTTCTCTTCTTGGTGTGCTTTGGTTTTTGAAATGTTTCCCTGGGAAATCCTATGGAAACACTTGTTCTTCCAAGTCACTGTGTGACTCTGTGTGTGTGTCTTGTCTAGGGAAACTGACAGATGATGTAACAGAATTCGTAGAGAGCTGGCAGGAAAATCCTCCACACGGAACACGCGATTGGGATAAATCTCTTCTCAATGAACCACCGTGCCTGGCACAAAGCCGTGAATCTCTGCAGGTTTGCATCAACACAAAAGGATCATTGCTGTAGCTGGTGATTCTAATGGAGCAAGAATTTGACTAAATTTTGGTTTTCAAATAATAACTTGATAACGTTTAATGCTTTGAAGGAGACTGGAAATATTTGCATCTTTTTTTGGGAGAGAGTAATTAAAATGCTTGCTGCAACAAATCTTCCCTTGTCCTCTCATCACCCCACTGCCCCCTTCCTCCCTTTTGTTCTGTATCTAATGCTTGATCTTTTCAAATATTATACTGTCTGCATAGCAGCCAATAGAAGTGTTTGACTATGAAGCTGAATGAGAGACAAGATGTAAAATATGGGATTCTTCTAGAACTTATCCATAGGAAGGATAGAAAGAAGCAAGGAAACAAAACTAGAGTCAGAGCACTGTTCACTTGCCAGTGTTTAAAAAGAAGGTTATTGTTGCTTTTTTCCATGACTTTGAAGTAATTTTACCTTTTAATTAGTATTTTCAGGATATAACCCTTAAATTAAAGTGCTTTAAAAATAAAGCTGATGCCAGGTATGGTTTATTTCTCTTGCTTTTTACTGTGTAATTTAATTAAAATGAAAGCTTTCTTCAGGTTGTTCTGGCTTAGTTGCAAAATTATCTGTGCCCTTTTTGGGGACGGGCTATATTTTACTACCATGGGTATGACCTTGGATAAAAGATTCAGTGTTATGGAAACTCTGACATGGAGAGCAACGTGTTACTAAACACTGCTTTGGTTTGGTGAGAAGATAGTGATTCCTAGACAAAGACAGATGTCTATTATGATTTTCCACAGCATTCTATTTTATTCTGCTGATGTTTATTTTTGAAAGCCTCATTACAACAGCTGTCTATTTCATTTCAGAGGGCATATGCTCTGTGTAATATCCTGTTACATCCCCCATTTAAACAATGTCACGAGTATGTGAGTCCTCTTTCTTTTATGGCAAGCTGCACAAATGATCTCTGCATGTAAGTGAATGCTTTTGGCTAATTCCAAAGCTATTATGAAAAAACCCATGGTCTCTCTATCATAAGAATGAATTATAAGTGTTAAATGAACTGATTGATTTGTGGCTCTCTCTGCATGTAAGTTTTTATTTAACATTGTTTCGTTATCTTGCTTTTCACACTTGTTCTAGTTTTACTGCTGTGGAATGCTGTCAAGTTCTTCCTGCTTTCTTTGGTACAAGAATGACCAAAGTCAGGCCCAGATATTTTCCAGTTGTGTTAGTCTATCTCCCTTGAATATGTCACTTGAATATGTCCCTTGAATATGTTTTGATTCTGAGTGTGCAACATCCTTAAATGATTCTGCCACTCTAAAGCCTTCTTGCTATAATGAAAAGTTATAGTGGATGGGTCAGTTGGGCTTCTGCAAACTATATGGTAATCCATTGAAAAAATGAATTTGATAATCATTTGAACGTATGTTAACATTTCATAACTTGCTGTACTCCTGGCCTGAGAAGTTTTGACTAGTTAAATTTTTTAAAAAATAAAGAAGCTCAGGAGATGATTTCTATTTCTTGTACCCTAGTGGCTCACTTATAGAAATTTTACACTTGCTTCTTGTGAGTTTTCTGCAAGTTGTTACTTCTTCTGTAAAAATCAAGACTTTTGTTGAGGTCTCCTTATACTGCTGTATTTCTGGCTTTTGTGGATTTATTCAGAAAAATAGTGTCAGGTCTCAAATGTATTGATACTTATATTGATGACCTCTCTTCAAGGGTGGCAGAAAGTTTTCATCCTTTTAAGACTTTTAACCCAGTCCAACAGCACAGTACCTTACAACATTGTTAAAGTAGCTTCAAACACCACGGGTGCATGCAATGCAGGAGCATTCATGTGGTAATGAGTGTGTGTTTGCATGGAGGTACAACATAATATGTCACTTTTTATTTGTAAGGTCAGCAGCTGATGATGCAACGTGGTGTCGAGCACTCACTGAGTATGCCAGAGCGTGTGCCCAGGCAGGAAAGCCACTTCATGGATGGCGTGTGCACTTCCAGCAGTGTGGTAATGCCTTTGCTCTTGTACTTGGAAATGCTCCATGGCCCTTGTATTTTGAAAAGGGTGCCCTTCGTAGTTTTCTTTGCCTTTCTCCAATTTTGTACTCCTGTAATTCGTAATGAAGCTGTTAAGTCAGTCAAACTCACTTCAAGGCTGCATAAATGCAATGAATTTTCTCTTTAATGTGTGCAATTTATACTGATTTTTTTTAAAGCACTAAGCTTATTACAATGTAATTCTTTAAGATTATTAACAATCTTTATTTTTACAGAGCTACTCTTTCACATATTGTCAAAGTCTTCATGGCTTTGTGATAAATGAAATGTGTGTCATGAGTGTCAAAAATAAATTTAAATTGCTTTTGCATAAGACTTCTTCTTACAAGTCAGATAATGTAAGTTTGAAAGAGGTTATCTAATTTGTTCATCTACATGGAACACAGGACCAAAACTCTTTTGTCATCTATGACAGAAGATTTCCACTGTGGTTCCAAAAAATCTCTGTTAATGGGTGTCCTGCCTGCTTCTGATGATGGTCTGAATCTAAAAAGCTCTGCTGTGCAAAAGTGTAATTCAAGATTATTCCTTCTTAATGCACCTTTAATGGAGAGGATGTGAATATGTAAATATGTATCAATTCTCTATCTGTTAGGAAGGCCATTGTTTTACACAATGTTTATCTAGAGAACAGCTACTGAACTGACATGCCAGAAGATACATACCTGAAAGAACTGTGTGCATTCCCTGTGGCAGTAGCTCTACACTTTTTCATTTCTCTGTTTCTGTATTTCAGTCATTACCTGTGCTGAACCCTTGACCTACAGTGAATGTATCGACTGCTGCCCTGTTTCATGTCACCAGCAATCACAGTGCATTGGCAGTGAGCTTCACTGCATTGATGGCTGCTACTGCCCAGATGGTGAGTTTGGCTTCTCAGACACATACCTGATTCCATGCAGCATTCACATTGTTCCTCCCCACGTTTACATCCTCCTCTGACCTGACTAGATTAAAAGCAGGAGCTCTTTATAAACTGAGTGGGTATCCGACCTACTCACAACAGTGTGGGTAGCTGACCTTGTTTTCCTTACTGACAAGAGCCTTTTCTTCCCCATAAAAAGTAGGAATAGGTTTCAGCTCAGATCCACATTCTAGCTGTAGAGCTGTACAATTTCAGTGAAAAACAGGGTTTGCTTTGTTAGTATAGAACAGAAATCCTACTGATTGTGGTGGTTGCTGATTGGTTTTTGTTGGTATGGGGAGGATTATTTTGGTTTCTTGGGGTTTTTTGGTTTAATTTCTTTTCCTGGTTAGGGTGCTTTAGTAAAGCTCAAAACCGTGACATAAATAAAACTCATTCCTGTGGCCAGAAACAGGTTTTGATACTGAGGTTTAGAGACTGTTGTATGATTCTGGAAAGTGAGGTATTTAGAAGTGTGGTCTGTAGCAAAACTTTGCCCTCATCCCCAAAATAGATAGATAGCCAGTTTTCTCCGAGTTATTGGCTTCTGTTGACTACAGAATTCTATTTACAAGAGGAAAAAGAAAGTTATAATACCATGGATCTTCAACCTCTTAAATGTGCCCTGATTATTTATAAATTTAATCATATTTGTCATAAATTATGTATTTTATGGTTTGGTTAACCTTTTTGTCTGGTCCTCTGGTCAGAATAGGATAATAACAATTACAGTAATAAAGGAAAAAAGGCAGAAAAAATCAGTAAAATGAGGACCATAGAGGAAAAGATTTGTAAATGTGTTTAAAAAAATAAGCCAAAAGTACTCAAAGCGGTCTGGCCTGTATGTTTGGGTTTGTTATTTTATGTGTATATGGTTGCCTCTACATCTCACCCAGTAATTAAATATTTATTATTTGTACTATGTTTACTGTATCTCAAGAAATTTAGTCATTTGATCCCTGAAATATAATTTATTTAGTTAATATAATTCAAATACAGTTATTTTGGTGAAAATGAGTAACAAACTGTCTAAAGATTTATTATACATGAATGACCATTGGTGTTTTTGATTATAACTGTTCGTGCTCTGTCAGCCCTTGTCATGGATATTTCGCTTTTTTCTTGTTATTTTATTTTTTCTAGGGCTAATTTATGAAAATGAGTTGTGTGTCAAGCCTACAGACTGTCCTTGTGACTACCATGGAAGTTCCTTTGAAATGGGCTCAGTGGTTTATGAGGAATGTAATAACTGGTGAGTACTTTTTCTTATTACATTGTGAACCAAATCGTTTAATGATCATAAGAAACAGCTTATTCAAGGCCTTTGTCAATTAGAAATTGGATAAACTTGGTAAGTACTCACTATTTCTACATAAAAAATTGTTCTGGGTATGTTTTGCAATTAAGGAAAATATAAGCTATTGAGTTATTAATGTGGAAGAAGAGAAAATGACAAATATTGCAGATAATATTGTAATATTTAGTACTGTTTTTCCCTTTGAACTCTCCCTTAAAAATAAAAAGAATTCAGATCTTAACAGGAGAACTATGCTGACTTTGTGTCCTGTTTGTGTTGTCTCACTTGGACATAAAGGGCCATTAAGCTGCTGTTTGGGAATTTCTAAGTTAATTCTATAAATCGGAAAGAAAAATTTGTAGGAAGAGTGCTTTTTATTGGATCACCTTAACTGAAGAAAATGGATGAGATTGCAGATGTGCAATTTCCCCACCACCCCCCAACAATTCTTATCTTTAAAGTCATAAGATTCAAATTGCTTCTGTTTATTCTTCTCAATAATGTTGTTAGTCCTTCACTTTTCTAATGGTTATGAAACAGCTAATAAGAAACTGTAGTGACACTGGAGGCATGGATGAAATTTCACATGACCATGTCCTCATGACAAGCTTCCAGCCATTCTAAAGACAGTGGTAAGTCTATTATTCCCTTTTGTAAGACTCAAGACACTTGGTGTTCATTCCAAGTGATAAGGAATCCAGGAAGAACAACTGAGGGACAGCTGTGTATAGTTCACAGAATAAAAGTACGAAAACTCTTTGTTTTGATTTCAGCACCTGCATTGGAGGAAGGTGGATCTGTACAAATTTTACATGTCCAGGTATGTGAGAGTCTTGAATACTTAACTGATAGCTCAATTCTTACTTCAGTAAATATTACTTCTAGAGGTTAATGTGATGTTTCATTATGTAACTTGCATTTTTATTTCAATCTACACACTCAGTAGATTAAATATTAAAATGACCTGGCTTATCAGTTAAATGTGTTAATGTTTCTGGAAATCAGTTTTGAGAGCCACAAATACCCATAATATAAGGATGACAGATATTATTGCCTCCTTCTGGGGGAGGAGCTGTTCAGGTGTCCTGGCCTGGCATCAAGTAGGAGCTCCATAACAAAAGCAAGGAAAAGTTTCAGTTCCTAAACATGTTCCTAATACCTGGTTGTAATACAAATGCAATTTATAAGTTACAGAATGTATCAGAGTGTATGAACTCTACAGCAGTAGTAACTGTGGCTAGTACACTGTCTTTACTACATATTCATTATTTGCATTATTTGTTTTCCAGCTGAATGCTCAGTTTCAGGAGACACTCACTTCATGACCTTTGATGGGCGCAAATACACTTTCCAAGCCACCTGCCAGTACATCCTGGCAAAGAGCCGCATGTCTGGAGTGTTCACCGTATCCCTGCAAAATGCTCCTTGTGGACAGGTGGGACTTGCAGCCTGCTTGTAACATTTATATCCTGAGTGGTCTGTTAATTGAGGGAGAAAAAAGCATTTAAGAAGAAAAGCAAGCTACCTGGGCATGTGTATAGCTGATGCTAAGGGTGCTATGAAAGGTGATTCCAAGGGTGGTCCTATTTTATATTTGAAAGTTTCTGATGCTGTGCACAGGCATCATCAAATACTTTGTCTGCCTGATATCCAAGACCCGTTCTTTCCTTTATTTTGTATGTGCATTTCTGAGCATGTACTACAAAACTGTGTGTGAGGTATGGAACACTGGTAAGGTTTTTGACTACAGAGTTTCAGTTTTTTCACAGTCTTGATAGGGCTTGTGGTTTTTAGGAAGTTATGTTGAATAGAACAGATCCTAAAAATACATACTTGGTATGGGAAGTGCAGGTAACTGAGCTTAGCTGTTTTCTGGAATCAGGCTTTTCTCACTTAGTTCTACATGTGCATTTAAGGGCAGGATTTGCCCCACATTTATACTGAAGTCATGATTACCAAGCTGCTGGACTCTCAATTGGAAAAAGAGTTTGTATCTTGGCCAGAATTATGTTCTGTCTCCAATGGCCTTCTGTAATAATTTTTATTTAGAAGCAGCTGTACCGACAGTTGGAGTGTATATAGCCTTAAATATGACTTTGCTTTAATTCTAGACCATCTACATATATGTTAGGCCCACATTATTATATAATTCACATAAAATCAGATTTGGCACCATTGCTTTGTACTTCTGTGGAGGTAACTACATTAGATTTCTTTTGTGCTCTAAATAAATGTATGATTCCGTAAGTCCTTTTACATTAATGATTGCAGTCACTCTTCTCTGAAGTTTCTATTGTTCATGCACTTGAGATTTCCTTGGGGAAATGAAATGGTTATATAAGTTGAGATGCTATGCTTTCTAAAGGCATATTTCAGTAGTCGTTTTCTATTTCTGCATTTTAGCCTACTTCTCTGGACGACGGAAAAGACTTAAGTAGAAAGTTAGAATAAAGTTGTGGTAACAAGTTTATTATAATAGAAATTATTTATTTGCAATGCAGGTAAGAGGTAGGAGACTGAGTGCAGGGAGTCCCCTCATCTCAGTGGTAGAATTTGAGATGTAAGGAAAATGGCTTAACTGGATAGAGACCAAATGTATTTTGAAATGTGATGATCCACAAATAAATGTCTCTTCCATGGTTCCTAGGAGAACTGTATCAGGATACCAAGTGAGATATGTGACAGGGCCTAGAAGTTACCACTTTTCAAAAAGTGGATTTCTGGGTAGCAAGTAAAATTGCTGTACAACACTTTACAGTCTTTAGCTCTTTGAGACAGAAGTATTTCAGTGAGGGCTGACAAGGACATGCACATTTGAAAAACTTCTAACTTTTAACCTGTGTGCATTGTTCTTGAGTATTTCTGCTAGTATTTCCAGTTTATAGGAAGATTGAGGCTGTTTCAAGATATATTTGGTTGTGTCAATTCTTCACTTCAAGTGCATATTTTAGTTAGCTTGGTTTTATTTTAGCAAGCTGGGCTGGCTTCATTCTGTGCTAATCTTGGAATCCTGAGGAGCTGATTAAGTTAGTATCATCTCAATAAAAGAAAGAATAGCTGTGAAGCAGAACATAAGCATATGCATGCATCTGTTCAGTCAATGTCATAATCTTAGAATTTTGCAGAGTCCAAGAAGCTTGAGAGAGGTGATTGTGTATAGTATAGCTGTACTATATCATGGAAGAAAAGAAAAGGAAATCCCCAGAGAAACTGTCTAGGCAGCTTTTTTATCAAAGGAGTGTTGAGGCCAAAGTGACTTCCTGCAGAAGCTCACAGGAAGGTACCTTGCTGCCTGGCCTGTTGAAAAGCCCCTCAATAGAGCAAATACCTGCTGTGGTAATGGGGAGAGTATGTATGTGTGTCTCATTCCCTTGTGTTAGGAACACTTCTCTTTGTGTACAAAATAGACAGAATTGTGCTTTTTGGTTTAAGTTGTTGTGGATAATTTTTCGCTGGGGAAAGAGTTAACCAAACTAGTTGGCTTTCTGCTGCACTGGTGAGACTGCAAAATGCTTTACAGTAACTCTTGCATTCTCCTTCAGCCTGACTTAGTAACTTTACTGAGTGTATCTCTGTGTCCAGGTGGTTTGTAGGTGAAAAAAGCCCAGATTCTCTTGGCTTTTACTGCATGTTGGGCTTCATACTTCACCTAGCCTTTAACAAAGGTAACCTGATCAGTCCCTAACAAGTATAGATTTTACAGAGGTCTGAGTAAAGCATTCTGGATGTTAACAATCAGGTGAGTAATCAGAGGATTATGGGATATGTCCCAGGGCTACGAGCTGCTAGTTTAATTATCAGTGTGCAGGTGGTAAGAGGGCAGTGAGAACATTTTTTGTAGTATAATGCAAGAATGTGGGGCTTCAGTGCAGCTATTCAAGTGTCTAATTATCAACCAGCTGGTACCACTTGGCAGAATATCTGCTTTTCAGTTCCCCAGGCACCCTCCATTATCTGTTTTTTCCCATTTATTAAAATTAATGAATTGAAATGGGAAGCTAAAAGATTTGTAATGTGGAATCTCATATTTCATGATGGTTTGAGATTTTACGTGCTTCTTTAAAAAAGCCTTATCACTCCCATCGCATTCAAGCAGACTGGAAAATGTGGAAAGAAAATACTTGGGGAGATTTTAGCTTTCTGAATCACAAAGAATCCAGTCATCCTGAGCCTTAGAGTTGGTGACATAAACACTCATCAGGCAACAGGTTATTTCAAAACGATGTGAAATTTTGTTTAAGCACTTTCTGGAAGGAGAATCAGTCAAGTGATCAGCACAGCTTAACCTTATCTGAGTTTCAGGTGACAGCCTCACTGGCTTTGTAGTTTGTATGATGAGAAGGTCTTCTGAACATAGATTTTTTTTTTTTTTTTAAGTGTCTAGTGAGAGAAATGGCCATTCCTGTGAAAACACCTGCCAAAAGCTGGCAGGGGCAGTGCTGTGAAAGAAATAGTCTATTGGAACAGAGAACAATTGTCAGGCAGAGTTTCTCCTTCAGTTTAAGCCTGAAGGAATAATAAAACTTTTGTTGATACTGTGTAGTAATGTATATACTATGGAGAGTTGTTTTCTTGGTTCTCTCCTGCTCTTCATGCCACCTGCCATTTTTTTATTTTCAGCTTTTTAGAAGACCAACAATATTGCCAATTTGTAGCTGTTGTTGCTGAATCAAATGCACAGAAACCTAATTTCGTAGTAAAGAGGCCAGACAGCAAGATAAGTTACAACTGCATGGCTTCACAAGGCACATGTCTATCTTCACTGTCACTCCAGGAGAGCTGGCTGAGCTGATGAAATATCTCCAGTTATTTTTATAATTTCCTATTTTCAAGTTTTATTTTATCATTTTACGTGCTGGTGAAAGATCACTGTTGCATTATTATCTAGAGAGAGGGAAATTAATCTTTACACACCACTTTGTGTTCTTGTGTCCGTGGTATTTGAAGAGCTGACAGATGATGTGCTCTGCTGCTAATTCAGCATCTCTCAGAACCACAAAGTACTGTCCAGAGATCCTTGTAGCTCTAGGAATGGTTTTCAACAAGCAGGGCAACTTTTGCTCTGTATTAGACAAGTCCCAGTGAAAGTCAGAGAGAGTTGAACTACAGTTCCAGATCCAATCAATGTGGAATTTTCTGCAGGGAGACCTAGTCTGCTCTTTAACCAAGTGATTTCAGAAATGTCTGTTTAAGTTTTGGTATATAAGACTGTTTTGAATTTGTGTTCAAAATGGTGTTGAAAAGAGATACTTTTTTGTTGTGACATTGAGATGTCGAAGATGCATAATCGAGATAAGAGTAAAATGAACAAATATTGTGACAAGAGCAGACCCAATTTTTGTCATTGTTCTAGAATAGCTGTTAAACAGTTAGGTCTTGCAGTGTTGGAGGCTGAACAGAAGAAACTGGAGTTGGGTGCTCCCCCCTTTCATCTGTAGATGGCAGGGAATGGACAGCCTCTTAACTTCATCCAGCCATAGTAAACTAGGTAAAGTAAGTTGGTGTCTCAAGCCATGATAAAAGAGATTTGGGTGCAGTAGGAGTATCAGAAACCTAATTTCCTTCTAGGTCAGTGAGAGAGTAAAACGTAGACTGGGATTCTTGTCTTTTAGCATGTGTCATGGTCAGTGCTGACATGAGGAAGTTCAAGTAATCTCTTGATCCACCCCTGTGCCTGATTCTCTTTGATAGAGCATTTAAAAAAAATTAAATAGTGATCAAATTAATCCTGTTCAGAAAAATCTGATAATCTACTGTAATTAATATACATGCTTTAACAAGCCTTCTTTCCATATTGACATTGGAAGCCAAAGTACCTGTAGTTACTCTAGAAAGTAGAAATCCTGTCCTGAAAATTTTGCTTGTAGCTGACTTCTGTTAATCACCTCTCTGACTTGTTTCCTTGTTACTTAATAGAGGTGTATTTGTTGTAGAATTTCAGTTAATTAGCTGCTTTTGATACTGTTGACAATTAAGTTTCACTGAAGAGTGTGAGTGTAAAAAAACTACATAGGATTGGTCTAGGATATTTTTTTAAACAATGTTTCATCCAGACTGCAATGCAGTATTCCTACTCACATGTTTTTCTATGTGACATTTTGACTTGGAGAAGTGAAATGCAAATAAGAATAAGCAATGGTAGCAGCAATAACTAAGCAAGCTAGGTCAGTTGGATGTTGTAATATTATATGCTGGCACAATGCTGCCTTTCTTATATCACAATAGTCATCCACAGAGCTTATGAACATGCTCTACTCTACAACTCCCCTCAGAAATAATGAACTTAAGTCCTATTTTAAATAATGGTTCACAAGATGTTTCTGTCTTTCATTAATATTTGTCTTTAAAAGAATTTTATGTCTTAAAATATGCTTTGAAGGAACTTGGGTATATCAGAACACGTTAAAATACAAATCTGGAGTTAAGTGCACTGCTCTGTAGATAATGCAGCATTGTTAGTGAGCATCAACTCAGCCTCAGTGGGTCTTTAATTAGTGTGTCTCATGGATTGTGTGTGTCTTGCTACTAAGCTGTGTGAGAGTTGTTTAAGTTTCTCTTTCCAAATCCCACTTTTGTGCTGTATTTGCATAGCAAGTTAGCGTTATTATCAAACACGTATGGGAAGTCATTCAGAATACTGGTTTTTCTTACTTAGCTGTAAAGCTGCATATTTTGTTAGTGCACTCTGCTAAGAAGCAAGGTATATCTTAAAATAGTCAATCCCCACTAAGTATAACTTCTCCTGTTTGCTTTGCTCTCACTTGCAGAACCAGGATGGATCTTGTATCCAATCTGTCAGCCTTATTCTTAAGCAGGACCCCAAGAGGCAAGTGACTCTGACTCATTCAGGAGATGTTTTGGTCTATGACCAGTACAAAATTAACCTGCCTTATGCAGATGGTAAGGAGTAATACATAAGCATATAACTCTTATCAAACACTAGGGCAATATTTCAGTGATATTTGTGTGTGCTGTGATACTGTCAATGTTGCTAAGTACTGAAGTTAAAAGGCAAGTTTAGTGTCAGTCTTGTTATTTCTTATTAAATGCTTCACATATTAACTTTTGATGTACTTTTTACACTAATAGTAAAGTTGTGCAGTAGCTGCATCAGACTAGTTGTCTCTTACATTGCAATTTTGTTCATTTTAACAAGTCCAAATGCCTGCCATCCCTCACATTTGTAAGGTTTTTTAGTTCTTGCCTGAGGGAAAATTCTTTCCTCTGATTCTTGAACTGAATTGTTTCTTCTCCCATTTTTGTAAGCAACTCTCTTTAATTTAAGCAGAAATAACCCTACTGCCCCTTAGAGATGAGCTACAGATTTTCAGACAAAAGATTAATTTTCTTTTTGCTGTGAGTTTTTAAATCAACCTGTCCTAAAGGTGTCTGGCATTCTGCATAGGGATATATGGCTGTGAGATTTAGTGTTATCTTTAATGAGAGTTTTATGTGTAAATCATTAGTACATTTGATGTCTGCAAGGCCTTGGCTCTTTGGGAATTTCACAAAAAAGGTTTTAACATAGGAGTTATGTTCCTGGTTTTAGGATTAGTCTACAAAAATGATCTGCAATGTTTATATCTTTAGATTGATTTAATTTAGTATACTGTCATGGATATTTCAGTGAACTCTCAATGCATTTTAAAAAAGTGTGGTGAGTCTTACAAGCTTCTTGTTTGTTCTTAAAGTTTGAATCAGTATAACCTTACATGAGAAATGTTAGGAGGAAAATAGGGCCTTAATAGGAAAAATACTTATATAAAAGTGATATAAACCAACACCAGTGAAATGACATGCATCAAGATGTGGATTTCAAGCCAGTTTCCTTTGCCTTTCAACCACCTCTCTTTTTGCTCCCCAGAGTTATTTGAAATACGGAAACTCTCCTCTGTATTTCTGCAAGTAAAGACACAGATTGGATTGCAGATCCTCTATGACAGAGAAGGACTGAGGCTTTACCTTCAAGTGGATGAACGGTGGAAGGACGACACAGTGGGCCTTTGTGGAACCTTCAATGGAAACACAGAGGATGATTTTTTGTATGCAGAGCTGCAAGATTTCTGTTTGCCAGTATATGAATATCCGTAGTTAGAGTGGTAGATGAAGTGTGTACTGAAGCTGAAAGGATAGATACCAAGAGTAATTTATTTTGAAGTTTTTCATTAGTGAGATAGATAGTAGGGTTCAGTTTGCTAATAGAAAATCTGTAGCTTCAAGTATAGGATATCAAGCTAGGTTTTGCTCAAAATACTTTAATATAAAGTTCTGATGAAATATATAGGATGCACAAGGCTATTGTACCAGAAAAATGTTGTCCAAAATACAGAGTGGCCTATATAAAGAACTTTCTGCCTCTCTGCAAGACTCTGTCTCTTTCCAGCTCCTTTTTCCTCCTGTGAGCCCTAACCTACTGTCTCTGACAGAGCCTCCATTGTTCAGGGCCTGCAGACCAGCAACAGGAACTGGCTGCTGCCCGAGCTTCCCTTTGTTGGGATGCAGGGAGAGGTGGCCAGAGCTGCCCAAGCACCACAGTCAAAGCTGCTGTTTGCCCAGTTTCTTTGCAACATATTTCTCACAGACACCAAAGAACAAACTAGTTTCCAGTGGATTAGAGTAGCCTAATGGAGCTGGGAGAAGACAAATTTAGGACATGGCAGGATAAAAAAGGGAAATAATAGAAGAACTTTATGCTCTCAGAAGAGCTGGAATTTTTTTACCTTAAAACTAATTGAAAAATGGAAAATCTTTCCATGATATTTCCCTTTTAATAGATATACCAGTGGAATTTTGACCAGTTTCTATGTTACAGATTAAAAAGTATTATCAGACTTATTTATAATGAGACTAGGAAATACATAGACAGCATCTCAAAGGAGAGATATTTATGCAAAACTACTTAAAATACTTCTCTGTTTGACAGGTGGTTTTGTAGTGTATTGTAGAGGACAGTCTTTGGATTGCTGTCACACAAATGAGAAGCTGTACAATAGTTGATACTTGTCAACTTAAACCTGGGGTCTTACAAATGGTGCTGAGACATTACACAGACTATGGTATCAAGGCATCTTGATACATACATAAACAATCTGATCCACAGTGGATTTGGGAAACTTGCCATAGCCAGTGGTGTCTTTTACAACACCTTCACTCCCATTTCACCAGTGGCAATACTCCTGGCTGTCTGCCTAATGCAGTCTTTTCCCTCAAGTATAACACTCCATATTTAAATGCACAGTTTTGATCATTCTTTCTGTACAACATTACTGTGCCTTAATTATTTTGGTCAAAGTATTTAGCGTTCAGCTTCGGTTACCTAGGTCTTACAGGTATCTGTTCAGCTACTTTTGCAGTTATATTTCTGGAGATGTGGATTTCTTTTCTCTTGCCTGCAAGGAATAAAGAGCCTGGGAAGTCAGCAACAGACAGGAAAGTATAGGTAGAAGAGAGATTAAAAATGGATCAGATATCACTAAAGAACCAAAAGGACAAATAAGGGAGATCAAACTATCAGGACAGTGATGCTCCCTGCTCTCTTATAAAAATGGAATTTGGCCTATTTTGGTCTTTTCTTCCTTAAAAACTCTCTAGAGGACATCTTCTCTTTTGTTTCTGGGTCTCTACCTGCAAGAAAAAGAGGAGTTTTATAGATGAGTGAATGAGAATATGGAATAGTGAGAGAGGAGCTTGAATCAAAGGGTGTAAGAACTGAGACCATTCTGCAAATTCAGTATACCTTTTCTGATGACTTCTTTTTTGTATAAGATCTCCAGTTGGAGTAACAGAAAGCACTCCAGAGCTGTTTGGAAACACATGGAAAACTTCATCAACGTGTGTTCCTGTGCATGATAGTTCACAGGTGGATCCATGTGATGTTCATCTGCAGGCAGGTGGGCAGTGAGGGCAAATTCTTATTGACAAATTCATTTCTACTCAGTACATCTGTGCCCATTTTCCTAGTTAGATCAGGTACAGTAATAACCAATCCTACCGATTAAAGCAATTAGAGGCAGCTGAGTTCAAGCTCTTTAAAAATCACATTGTGGATTGTTTGAGGATTTTGTAATACTTGCAGAGACATTTGAAATATGTAATTTTTATTTATTGCGGTTACACTGTGCTAAGTTAGACATGCATTAAAGTTTGGTAGAATGTCTTGTATTGGTGAAGCTGCTAGTTAAGATAGAGACTCAAAACTATGGCAGTATTCATTTTTGAGAATGCTGGAAAAAACCTAAATACTTGATGAATTGTCTACTATGAAAGAGAATGAGCAGGAGAAAGATGCTTATGCACTGCCAGCCTATAGATTCAGCTGAAAGGGTCTAGTTGGGAAAATATGCAGGTGGCTGATGCCATGAGTCTCACAGATGGTCACTAAGTCATCCTTTAATAATGATGAACTCTGTAGATCATCAGTTATATCTATTTCACAATTCCTATCACTTCTTGTATTGGACACTAAACGCTTGTAAAGACATAGAGGTAGAATATTAAGGTAATTTCAGCAGTGCTAGGGAATTGTCATGTCTCCTGCTACAACATCACCTGTCATTTGAGTATGTGCACACAATGTGCAGTGCTAAAAAGCTGCGTTCTCAATAACAGATTGGGACATGAATGTTAGTCCTTCTGTACAGCTGTATAGATATCAAAGATAAAAGGTTTATGTGGCAATACTATATAACCATGATTGGTTGCATTGTATAGAAGACACTTTTTGTTCCAAGTTTTTTAACTCCCTCACTGAAACAGTTTTTAATCTGTTATTTGTGTAGCCTCTTATGCAGCGGAAGCTTGTAGCATCCTTACGAAAGATCTTTTTGCTCCATGCTACCCCTATTTGAGTCCTGTTCCCTATTTTGAGCAGTGCAGAAGAGACACTTGCAAATGTGGACAGACTTGTTTTTGCTCTGCTCTGGCCCATTACGCCCATCATTGCCGAAGGTTTGGAGTTGTAATAGATTTCAGAGGAGCTGTTCCAGATTGTGGTGAGTTTCCTTTCACTTCTAGACTTAAATGATTACTGCCTGAGGACTTTAGAGACAATCAGAAGACAAAATTAAATCAATATAAGCTTTTAAATGAGAAAAGGATTCGTTCTAGAGTGACCTCTGTGCACTGAAGGTGGCACCTAAAGACAAGGTTCATTTTTAAAGAGTTTTCTGTCAGAACAGAATTTGTAGCAGTGTTTTTAGAGGATTTTTTTTCCTTTATAGTTTACTTTCTGTAATTCTTTGACTTATGAAACACTACAAATATTTTTCAAGTCATCAGAGAGCTTCAAATGTATACAGAATTCAAAGGATGTCTGTCCTTATTACATGGCTTTGCATATCTCATACCATATAAGTCTTATTTACAAACTGCCTCTTCCTTGTAGATGCTAGGTTTATCAGATTCTTTAAATGAACATGATCAAGAATGATAGTATTTAGCAGTTTTAGTTGGATTACTGTTGACTTCTTATTCTCTTACTGTCAGTGACACTGAAATACCTGAAGTGCTGAAGCAAGTGTTGAAACTTGGTATTGTCGTTATTTAATTTAAAATTAATAGAAGAGTATAGAATATATGTATCTTTATCTATAAAGTTGACATCTGTTATCTACTCCGTAAAGCCTCAAAAGCAAAGGATAATATTAAATTCTTTAGTTTATGTTAATTTTTAGTGATGCAAAAGATATTGATAGGACATCATGTGCCCTCACATGCCTTTAAAAAGAGTATAGAATTGGAAACCCTGTCAAGCAACCTGACACTCCTGATGTAGGTCTGCTCTACTATTGACTCTGAGAATCTTTTCTAAGGAGCATTCAAGAACTTAACAGTTAGCACTTGTCATCACATAATGTAATTATCCATGTTGTAATGCATGATAAAGAGGATTAAGTAGGTCCAGCTTAAGCATCTCAGGCTGGAGTAGCTGTATGTGTATCTGACAAGACTGCCTTGTTTGCACTTATTATGGCATGAATGTCTGTGTCCACTTATGATTGAATGGGTCACTCAAGCCATTTGATTTTATTTTACTTTTCTGGAAACAAGTATGGTTCTCTTACAGTATGTTTAAAAAGTCATGCTTGTAGCATTTAAAATACGTGAATCTGTTAGTATTTCAAGAGCTTCACTCTTTTTTTAGTAGAGCTTTATAACATATATCTATATATATAAAAGAAAATTTAATATGGTATTGTACAATATCTGCAAAGTACATGTATTTTATTTAAAGCTTTTAAGACTTTTTTAAGGTGCTATGCATTTCCAAAAGCCCATGCACAAATGCCAAGTATTTTTAGAGTTAGAGGCAAAAGGCTTCAGCTGTTCAGTTTGTGCAGTGTAAATCTGGATTAACTGCCCAGACTCATTGCACTTGTTATTACTGTGGATTTACATCTGTGTAGTTTACGCAGCATAGTGCCAAGATAGCAATTTTAGTGGAATTTAGTGTGATTTGGAATAAAAGAATGGAGATGTTTGTCAGAAAACTGTTGTTAGGTACTCGAGTCTCTTGCACCGTAATTTGAGAGATTTGTTTCGTTTGGACAGCTCTTTCATGTGAAGACACAAAGGAGTACAGTACTTGTGTATCTACCTGTGGCAGAACCTGCCAAGCACTGTCTGTGCCAGAGACATGCAGCAGGGA
Organism: Prinia subflava; assembly: GCF_021018805.1. Classification (NCBI taxonomy): domain Eukaryota; kingdom Metazoa; phylum Chordata; class Aves; order Passeriformes; family Cisticolidae; genus Prinia; species Prinia subflava. The sequence goes on from NC_086251.1 coordinate 14,538,016, forward strand.
TTGTGTTGAAGGCTGTGCTTGTCCCTCTGGAATGTATTTGGATACCAAGGCTGAGCGATGCCTACACAGGTGGGTAAAGTTGCAGTTCCAATAGTCACACTCGCTGTTTCAGACCACCACATTTGCAAGTCAGAGTGGAGAGCTAATGAACTTGACATCTACCCTTGTAGATGATATGCATCTGTAAACTTGACAGGGTCTCTTGGAGCTATACAGAATTGATGTGTGTGGTGATCCAAAATAGCTTTTCTATAACATGGACACTCATCCAATATCAACAATGCCAGTTGTTACATTCTCTCTGGTTTTTGGCACGTAAGAGATACAGAACATAAGTTCCATTTTCCTACTGATTTGGTTTGAAATGTGCTTGAGTTATATGGCAGTATTGAGATCAATTTCTTGCATTTAAAAAAAAAAAACAACCCTGAACAACCACAAAGCCACTGGCTAACCAAAAAATCCTCCCAAAACCAACAAAGCAAAGAAATTTGAACAGCAATTAAGTCGATGGGAATTCTGTCTTTTTTTTTCAGTTTGGGTTAATCACTTACATGTTTTTCCTCTATTCCAGAAACGAATGCCCATGTTATTTTCAAGGAATTGACTATCCCCCTGGAGAAAATGTCATGACATCTTTAGGCAAATGGTAAGATACAAAATTGTGTTTTCACATAATTAAAGTGTGTCAATTTAAGAGCTCTATCAAATAATTTTGGCTAGTTTGTTGGGTTTTCTTTTTGTTGTTTTAGTTATTTTTAATGAAGCCTACAGAATAAACCTGCATCTGTTTTCTCTGTGTTTGATAAAGGTCCCTTAGAGCTTAGGCTTTTCAGGCTGCTGTGCTTTGTAATGCAATATATTGAAGTGCAAAACAGAAAGAAAAGCCACAATATTTTCTTTTATCCGTGCTGATGTGGAGAGCTCCAGAAAAGTGCAGGCATCCCTGACTGTCCATAGATCTTCATTGCTATTCTCCTTCCCTTTACCAGATTCTAATCCATTTATGAAGAATTATTAAGAATCTCTCTTCCACTAGTATAGAATCATTGTAAAAGAGCAATGTGGCTTTTATCAACTAAGAAACAACACAAAAAGCTCTCAGCTGCAGCCAATGGTAAATAAGTGTCTCTGTTATTGTTCCTTACATTTGGCGGTTTTTCTTGTCCTCTTGCTCTTCCATTTGCATCATCGCAGTCACGACATTAAAGAAGAAAGCTTTTGAGATGATCCTGGCTCCTGCCAGATGCATCCTTTTCAACAGTTACTTCTGTCTGGAGAAGGTTAAGTAATGTGGATGACAAGTTCTGTAAATAACAAGCTTTCAGAGATAATATCTGAGCTCTCACTGCCTGTCTCAGTTGTTACAGCACTTAATTAAAAGCAGAGCAGACCAAATCATGACTGTGACAGATCAGTGTAGTACTTCATTTTAACAAAGACCACATTAGAGATTGGTGTTGTCAAACTCCTGGTGCAGTGGGGGCCCTTAATAAGCACACACAAACCTTCCCACTCTTGTCAGCAGTCCAGAAATACTGTTTATTACAAATTGATATCTTACTTATCAAGTTAGCTTATTTTTTTTACCTTAAGGCAGATGCCCCGGAGTGTGCCAGGCAGCCCATTGTGCATATGGGGCCCTGCAAAGTCTGGGTACACTGTTGCCTGCCCTCCCAAGGTGTTTTTGTTTACAAAACGTGCCAGACAGCCCTGGCAGTCAAGAGAAAGGGCTTCTCCTGATAGATCTTTAATCCTCCTCCTCAAATGTCTAGTTCAGCTAATTGTGCTGGCCCATGTGATGGATATATGGTTGAATGCAGATCATGTGATCATCCACAAATGTAATTTTTTAAAAATTGCTGTAGACAAAAATCCTCTTTACGTTGATTTCAGTGGAATTGTTTGGGGTCTGGCAGCTGATGTTTGTTAATAAAATTAAAATCTACTGGTTTCTAACTGCTAGAATTAGAGATCTGTGTCTCCCATTTAGTCATGGTTTTTATTGAGGTGTTTTCTCAATAAGGCTATATGCAGATCTGTGGAGAGGAAAAGCTTTCAAATGTAGAGGTGTACAGACTGTCGGCTCCTGTGAATTGCTTTGTGCTAAGTAATACATTAGGAATCATGTAGGAATATGTGTGGATGAACTGGAAAAAAATACTATGTGATGAAGACTTTAACTGTCACTTTCTATTAGAAAAAGTTGTTATCTTTATTATGGTCTCCCCATCCTTTATTCCTCTCAATTGCTTCATCTTTGGAAGTTTCCACTTTCAAACTGGAATTTCTCCTCTATGGAATAGCTTTTCTGTTCTGTTGCTTTCAACAATTTTTTAAAAATATTTTTATTGATGTTGTATCAGCCTTTGAGTTGCCTCCCTCTTGGTTCCCTTTGGCACTCCTTTTCCTCTTGCCTGAGTGATACTGCACAGTCCTTGAGCACTTTCCTTCAGGGCTTTAGGGTCCATGCTCAACTCCAAAAGCATTCACAGGGAGGCTGTAGCACATACAGAATTTGATTTTGAATCTGCTGACCAGCCGTAGGAGTCCTGAGGATGCTTTAGCCATTGAAAAAGGATTGGAAAATAGTGCTGGATTTCATGGCCTCAGGTTCTCTAGTGAAGACCAGGACCTGAAACTCAGCCAGCACTGCTACAGTTTTCCCCTGACAATGAGTTGCAATAGGAGCTGCTACCATTTTAGAAAAGTACTGGACTATTTTGGCTCAAATTAGAAAGGAGCAGGCAGTGTTAGGTTTCTCAGTGCTTCCCTGCATACAGTTTCCTGTTAGGGTGAGTTTTATGCAGTTTTGAACTGTTTTGTGCAGGGGAAATGTATTTTGGGGAGCGGTATGGGGGCATATTCCTGTATGTATTTTTTTGTCAGCCCATGTATTGTAACTCATAATAACATTATGCGTAAAGCAAAAGTTTGAAGTTAACTAATGTTCTTCATGTGTTAAGGCAATGCACACTCCATCCACAGTTACAATGTTCAGTGCAAACATTTATAAAATTATTTTGTATTGAATTGTTCTGCATTACTAAATAGAATATATTCATATTTTAGATCTTCTTGGCTCTCAGTACATCTTTGTGTATTTCTATTGCAGCCATTGCAGGGATGGCATAATGAACTGTGATAGCAACATAATAGGTGAGTGAAGAGAGAGGGAAAAGGTATTTCAGGTTCAGTGAATACATTTCCTCCAGTCTCTGTGGAACCCCCTGTCTGAACTAGAAGATAGTGCAATGTGTATAAGTTAATTTCTGGGAAGGGATCCATAATTATATATTTGTGTGTATGAAAGCAATGCTCCTGCTTTGTACCAGCCTAATTGTTCAAAATACTGTTAAATCTGAACAACTTTTTTCCTCCTGTACTTTAAAATAATATTTTTTTTTGATTGCTAATGCAGATAAGCTTAGCTGCATGACCAACAGCAGCCCTTCAGTAGGGCAAAAAAAGGTTAGCTTTGCCCCAAATAATGAGGAGAGGCAACTGAAGGTTACTAGTGTTGCTGGATGTTATAATTTCTGTGTTACAAATCCTTATTTGCAGAATACAGAATTTCAGGTATGAAGACTAAAGCATTCATCAATTTTTCCCTCCAGCACACAGCTGCCCAGTTGGACAGATTTATATCAACTGCAGTAATCCACAAGTGGATCCTGAGCTCAGCAGAGAGAGGACTTGTGAGAATCAGCTGCTAAACCTCACTTTCTCAGCACACCTTCCTTGTGTGTCAGGTTGTGTCTGCCCACCAGGGTGAGTACAGACAGATTTGCATATTTTGGTACACAAACATGATTGAGTAATTAATTTTACTTGGACAATTTGAGATATGAAAGGCTGAGCATCAAACTTGTGAAGGCTTACCCCACAATACTGTCTGTTAAAGTCATAATAAATGCTAAACCAAGAGACACGTGGAGTTAAATACTTCATAATAATATGATCAAAAAAACAAGAATATAGAGATGGCTTTGAAATAATTTTATTCAAACTGTTGCTACAGCAGAATTGTGTTTATCTAGATTTTTTTTTCAAATATCTAACCTCTTATTTCATTATTTGGCCGAGAGAGACAAGAATATTTATTCATAGGCATAATTTTCAGTATTTTTTCCCTCAAAAAGATCTCAAGTCTTGGATTTATGTTGATAATGTATAGATCAGCTGTTGTGGAATCAAGCTGTATTTTTGAGAGAATTTTGATTATAAAAATAACAATAATGCATTTAAGTTATGCAATTCTTGATGAAATTTAATTTCTTAAGCACATAGCCTGAAGTTTTTAGTGTTAGAACTCTAAACTCATTTAAACTCTTGAAATAGTTCAATTGAAGTCTGTGAGTTCAGACTGAGTGAAGTGTAGATCTTTCTATTTTACAATAAAATATTGCTAGTCAGGATTTTAGCATTCTGCTTTAATACTCAGAAACATGAGAAGGTTCATATGAAACGGAACCATAATTAGTGGAAGTCACATTATGGTACCATGTTGAAAAAGTGCAGTGCTAAGGTAGACTTTGAAATTAACTGGAGGCAGGTATTTTCAGAACAGCAAAAATTCACCCTCTTGGACCAGGCTGACATACTTCCCAGCTACCTTCAGCAGCCCTATATGGCTGGCCACTCAGATCATAAACTTCTTATTCTCTGCTATTTTGCTGTGCATGACCTCTGAGCTTGTGATCTCTACTGCTTCCTGATGTAATTTAGGTCTAGAATGTGAGCAATTACATTTATTTTTTAGCATTGGAAGACTCAGTGTCAATTGCTGGTGATTCTGAAGCTCTGATAATATGGTTTTATGGTTGTAAGAGGCAAACTGTTATGATTTCCTAGGGACAAAAATACAAAATTAAGAACATTTGTCTTTTCTGTAACTTTGGCAAACTGAATTATTTTCTACAGTATATTGGCTGCAGAGATACTAGCACAAAATTATTTGGTTTTGTTTCATTGGGTTTTTTTGTTTGTTTGGGGGGTTGGTTGTTTGGTTAGGGGTTTGGGTTTTTTTTTGAGGACATGCAAAGGGACAGACTTTTTTGTGTTTCATGATTTTACCCTCAGTGCTGCTCAAGGCAGAACTAGGAAACAGTGTAACAAGGGTTTGAATTAGCAATGTCAGTCTGTACTGATGAAGCCGAAATTAAAGTTACTTAAAAGCTTGTCAAAACTGGTATCTTTTAAATATTCAGCTCTAGTGGTCCTATATTGCTTAAACATTTGTTTTCATCTGAGGTTGCTTTAGGAAAAATTAGGATGATCCTGTAGGTGTGTGGTTTTTGGTGTGCTTTTGGAAAAGCGAGAGACTTATGCTATGGATTACCTATGCAGGTATTATTTAGATAATGAATCTTAATTGTTTAGGAATTTTTGTAAGAGATGCTTTTGATAGAAGCTGGATAGAAGTTGGATATGAAGAGCCCTAATGTTTTAAGTCAGTCACTGAATTCATACTACAATGATTCATGCTGCAGATTGAACACTTTAGAGTCAGAGCCAGTACAGCACAGTAATGAAATTTTTTAAATTAAATTTTTCAAAGAGAAAAATGGGTAAAATACTGTCATCTTTACACAGTACTTTGTCCTGTGTTCATGTCATTTCAAGCAGTGCAGGATTCAGTGTGCTGTGACTTTATGCAACTTTGAAATCCCTCTTCTAGGCTATCAGTTCTTACTGGTTGTCATGGGCTAGCACTGGCCAGATGTTAATGCACCCATGAATATATGTTTTTTCCCTAACAACCACTGTGGAATGTGATCAGGAACAGAGCAGAGCAGGCCCAAAACTTGAAAGCAGAAAACAAAACTTTATTACATTACATAAGAACAGAAATAGAAAAGAAAAAAAAAATCAGAAATTAAAACTTCCCAGAACATTTCTTCTCTTCCCCCAATTTTCACCCCTTACATGTTACCCTCCATGGACCAAAACCTTGGGTTTTAAATCAAACAATCACCACTCAAAAAAACTAATCTTCAATTCAGCAAGGGAGAGAGGAGTCTGTCTTGCACCACAGACTGCTCCTCAGAAAACACAGGTCCACCCCTTATGTGTTTCCATGTCACCCATGGCACTTCCTGGAGAAGTCTGCCATGGTGACACTCTCTTTTCTATGTCCAGTGCTCTCACCACTGTCCATGGGCCAAAGCTGCATATAGGGCTCTTTTTAAGGATGCTTGCATGCTGAGCTCTCCCCATCTTTTCCCCTGGGGCCGAGGGTTTCTTCTCTGAGGGCAGAGAGCACCACCATACCCTCTTCCTCTCTTCTCTGTTCACTCCACTGCAGCAAGTCGAGCCAGCTACATCCACCCAAATGCAGTTTATGTTCAAAAGAGACTCAAGTTCAGTTTATGGCTAACATTATGCAAGAAAAGTCCAGCCTAAAAGCCACTACTCTTCATCTCTGCCCATCTGGGGTTCTTTTCATCTTCCTTTATCATCTCGATCCCAGGCTGTCTCTCTCTCTCTTCTGAAGCCACTAGCCATGAGAATCAATGTCTGGGAAAAATTTCCTTCTGCCTCAGAAAGAGTTAACAGTTCTTGGCTCCCGGCAGGGCTGCAGGCTCAGGCACTCCCAGGCTTGGCAACTCCCACACGCAGCTGGGCATCTTCTCGTGGGTGGGGGGGGGACGGGACGGAAGGCACCTCCACAGTTTTCCACCCCTCCATCCTGGATGGGGCCAGCTCAGCTGCAGACCTCTTCACTCTCTTCCCTGCTCTGGGACCCCAGCTTACTTCAGCTCGGCTGCGTGGTTCTCCTCCCTGACTCAGCCTTGTAAGCTGAGCGGGGGAGGAGGCAAATATATTTCTCTGCTGAAACCGGAACCCAAAAGACGCAGACCCTCTGGGAGTCCTTCCTTTTAACCCCTTGTGTTCTCAGAGGCGTGTCCAAACCTCCCAGTGGCTGCTCCAGGTGCCGGCATAAAACCTGATCACTGATTGGTTTGCCCACAACTTCCTGGAAAATTCACCTCCCCCTCAAACCGAGACACTGGTGAAACAGAAAACTGAGGTGACGTTGTCCACTTTAAAAGGGTAAAACAGCCATGGAGTTTCTTTGATCTTAACATTAGTCCTTTACATGAAATAATAAGTTTGATTCCTTTATTCATGTTTTTGTTCCTGTTTGAGATCTTGCATCAGTTTATCTTGATTCATTATATGTAAGCTAAGCTGATTTAAGGAGAAATGAAATCAGTTTTAATGTGTTTGATTAGTTGATTTAGGTAACATAATTTAAAAAGTGAGTGAAGTGAATGTGTCACAACTAAAATCTGTTTAGGAAGCTACATTCTTTCAGGAGGAAAGACCTTTCTGATCTGTTTAGTGGGGAGATTATTCCTCAGTGATACTCTGAAAGGTGCTTAACAAAACCTAACAGAAGGGAAGGAAAGAACCTCTTTTTACAGAAGTGGTGTTAAGATTTCAAGGGGGCAATATTTTTGTTTTGCAGTCTGTTTTTCTAGTATCTGGAGTCTCAAATATTCTTTCAAATACTTTGCTACTTCTGTTTTTGTGCTTACAGTGCAGCTGTGCTTCATTCTTTTTCCTCTGCAGTGAGTAAATCAGATGCAAGTAGATGTCGGAGTCCATGTTTCCATGGATCCTCCACAGAGAGTGAAAAGTACAGAGATAGAAATAAAACCTTTAGAAAAATTAGAATATATAAAAGCTTTAGATACATAAAGTAGAAATCTAACCCTTAGCTTTAAGTCTTACATGCCCTAAGTCCTAGTTCAGTGTAGAAGGACACAGCTTCAGGCTTAGTGATAGAGTACAGACATAACAAAAATAGAGTAGGGTACTGTTTATAATTTTTAGTATGAGTTTTATGTACAACAAGGTAGAACCTTATGCTAGTAAGATAGAGTTTTATGTTAATAGATATGCTATGTGCGTAGGTTTTGACGCTGATTTTTGTAGTTTTACGAACTTTAGAATTGTACCTAGATTGGTTAGTGTGTAGATAAAAAATATGAATATGCATTTTGCAATTTGGGATAAAAGGCCTCTGTGTCAGTCAGTCAGGGGTCGAGTGATCAATCAGATCAATCGATCCAACCTCCACCTCCTGCAGCCTGAGGAAGGAGCCTTGCCAGGGAGCTGAATGGATTCTAAAGGTACCATCCATTGTAGCCTGGCATCTGGGCCCTGGGGTCCCGTTCCTTCCCCCTGCGAGGGTTTGGGACCCCAGGGACCCCTCCTTGTCCCTGCGACCCTGCCGAGTTGGGAACCCCTCCATTGCCACTGTGATCCCCGTGGCTGGGACCCCTGTCTGGGATCTGTGATCTTGTGTTCCCTTTCTGTTATTGTGACCCCACGGTTGAAAAATCCTGCTTGGGGTCAGATGGGAGGCTGATTTACCTAGAGGCTGTAATGTCAGATATGTGCTTTGCTTATAGTCTTACTAGTTTTGCTTGCTAGGAATTCTATGCTTTGTTTGCTGTTTCATTAGAGTTGTGTGTGTTAAGATTTCTATGCTTTGGTTATTGTCTTGTTTAGACTTTGTTTGCCTAGGTTTTTAATTGATTGTAGAATAAGGCCACTCTCAGAACTCTTATGCCTTCAGATATGTGCTTTTGTATAAATAAATTACTCTATTTAGATACTAAAATGCTGTAAGATCTTATAGATACTTTTTACCCGTACAACGACCTAGGCAAGTAACCATGCTTAAGTAAATATCTAAATTTGCAGGAGATAGTTCTATGGGTTAAAGTTTTTAAGGTACAAAAATTGATGATACACTTTACATCTGTTTTAGAAGCTGTTGAAATCAAACATTAATTCTCCTGGAACTCACTTTCTAATGTTGATTCACCCTACTTTGCCTGACAAATGAAGTAATGTTTAAGACTTTATTAATATTTTTTCTTACTGATTTTCATCTGTCACCATTTAAAGGGAAATGTTCTTTATTTCTATGTTGCATTTCAAAAAAATAAGTAATACTCTCTCAGTACATATTTTTTCAAGTATCATATTTGAATTACATTTTCTTCTTCTGGGTCTCTACAAATCAAATTATTTTTCCTCCTTAACTATACCAAATGGGCATGACTTGACATCGAGACAGAATCCTTAATCAGACTGCAGAAGAAACAAGGAGAAAAGACAAAATAAAGGCAAAGGAGGGGAATAAACAGTGGTATTTTCCTGCATTTCTGGATGCTATGTGATGTGTTTGCTCCAAATGGACATATGCTGGTTTGCGGATGTCCTGTTCTATTGCATTTCCATGATTTCCAGTATGACCAGTTATGATCTCCAAAACAAGTTCTGTTTATTGTTGCTTACAGTCTCCTCTTAGGCTTGCTATCAAGAAAAGCAGTCACTTTCCTGAAGGAATTACTTGTGTTTTTTCTCTTCCCCTATTGACAGGATTGTACCGTTTGACTGGAGTATGAGTTGGATTTAACTGATCTATATTTTATAAAGTGTACAGCATAAAATTTGTGCTGTATTTGCAATATATATGGTTTTGTGGGGGTGTTATAATGGTTGGGGTTAATTATCTTAGAGGTATTTTCCAGTCCACATGGTTCTATGAGTCTAACAAGAGCCCTGTCATACTTTTGAAGACAGGTACTTTCATTTGGACTACTCAAATTGTTTGATAACATACATAAGTATTTATTTTAGATCATGTTATCGATTCATATTTCCATTAGCTGAAATATTTAGCAATTTTCATGTCTATTCCATAATAATTCCATCTTGCTGGAAAAACCAAGGCCTGCCAGCCTCTAAGTATGAATAATAAATACAAATTCTGAGAATTGTGTCAATAGAGTGAAATATAAATGCAAATAGTAGTGGTTTTTATTGCTTCTATTACATCTGCCTATTAGATCTTCATCATTTTTCCCTTTTATGTTTTTGTTCCCTCTATAAAGCTATGTTCAACCAACCACTATACAATTAACCTAGATCAAACAGTCTCTAACTTTTCAGGATTTCAAAACTTTAGTTTCAAAATTTTCAGGATTAACTTTTTTTTAGCTTTAAATCACAGCCAAAATTCTCTTCCTAATCATGCTTATAAATTTGGCTGTAATTTTCTCCTTGTTTCAGTGACTCTTTAAAAATTTCCCTCTCAATGTTAGTAGTGCAAGGGAATAAAAAGTTAATCCTCAGCTGGCTGCTAGCAGTGGTTATCTATAAAGCCTGGTCACTTAATTTCTCACTGTTCAGCAACATTCAGTACCCAACTTGATATTTTATTGAGTGTCAACAGACTGATCTTACAAAGAAAGCAACACCACTCTAGAATAACTAAGAGCATAGTGTGCTCCATAATTCCAAGTATGTGTGTTTATTTTTGTGGCCTGTGAGTCTGTTTGAACCTCAAGAACTCGAGGCAATTGTATTGGAGTTTTCTTTTTTCCTTGCACTATATGTTTAATGGTTAACAACTACATGAGCCAACATTTTAAGCAAAATGTCTGACAAATTTTTTCTTATGTACGTTTAGGAAAAGCAAAATCAGTCCTTATTTATCCCACCCTCACACCCTGGAGACATTATTTATGACATAGAAGAATATCTTCTGTGCTAAAACTTGACTATACTAAATTCGAGAAAATTTAACACAATTAGAATTTCTATGGCTTTCTGTATTTTAATCACTTATTGCTGTCATAAAATAGATGAAGGAAGAGTTAGTAAATTCAAAGCTGTAGTATCCTTTAATTGTAATGAAGTTTTATAGCTAGGGAATATGATGCCAGATTTTCCTTCTAAAAATTTCTAAATTATCATTGTATTTCTGTGCTATGTATCAAGTGACACATAACAAGCTTAAACACATTTTGGAAGGTTTTATTAAAAAAACCTCTTCACTTTCTAATTTTCACACAAAGAAAACAATGAACGTTGCCATCTTATAAATGTGCCTATGGACAAAAAACTCTATTAATGAAGGATTAAGATGGGAAGAATACAGATGAGTTTCAAATATTTTTAGAAAATTAATCTTTATTAATGTAATTACGTTGACCATGTTATGTCTTAAAATAAGTCTCCTTAGATTAAATCAAAGTCTTGTGTTGTTGGTGTGTGTTTACTATAATTTTTCAGAAGACCTACTGCTCCTCAGTTTAAACTCAGAATTTACTATCAGCATGAAAATAAAAACTGTGTTCTGTCCAATCTTCACTTTTCTGGATGGCCCTGCTGCTGCTTTCAGGCTAAGTATTTTTAGTAAACCTAAACCTATGGTTTAGGCAGAGCTTTGGAGAGGTCTGTCGAGGTTTAATCTTTTCCAGGCAAATAAGAATTAACCCCCATGGGGATACATCCCATCATGGCTATGCAGTTGACTATTTCCTCAGGAACGTACAATTCTCTTACAAAGATTGCATCAATGGTCTTGTGTTTGGGTGTTTCAGGAACCAGTATTTATCCACACCAGATTTTATGCTGGTTTGTATTTCTGATGGCAATAGACACAGCATGCTAAAGGTGCAGGAGCTCATTTCCAAAGAAAACATCTATTGCAGAGCCCTTGCAAGACAATCCGGTTCTTTTCCAACCTCTTCTGCTTTGCAGACTTGCAACTTCCCTCGATGTATTTTAGAGTTCATTCTTTCCTCTTGGAATATTTATCAACCCTCTTGGTCTCCTACTTTCTAGTTTACCCCAGCTGCAAATAAATTTATGGGGTTTTTTTCCTGTACTTGTATTAATTGACAGTAAAACTTCACCAGTATCATTTAGGTTGTTGAGCACCTTTTCATAAGACCTTCTGCTTTCTGACTTGTTTTTAAGAAGAGAAATAGTGAACTCAGGTACTTAGTTCAAAGGAAAACTTCCATTATGTTCAGAGTTACTTTCTGAAATTCTGGTGCTGGTGGTGGAGCTGGTTGCAGGAAGGTTTCCAATCCAGGGTGAAGCTGCAGAAGAAGCTGAGTTAAAGCATCAAAATCATTCGTTAATACAGAAAGGTGGAAGGGCATAGTGAGAATAGTAAAAACCTTCCAAGCATTCTACAAAATAACTTAATATGTTGGTATAATAAACCAGGGGAAAGAGGAAGAAGAGATTTTAAGAAGCTCCCCAAACAAAAAAGAAAACAGCCAAAATGTATTAACTCTCTCTTTTAGACAGTGAGTGAACTGTAATGAAAGCATTAGGTGCTACATTAGTGTTACTAATGTTGGATTTTTCTCTGAAAAATTATCTTGTTTTCTGCTTAGAAAAGTCAAATGCTTCCTGCTGCTTATTTTGTTTATTTTTTGCTTCCCTTAAAATCTATTGCAGATGTTTGTAGGACAATCTGTGAAACCTTCAGAGAGCAAATTTAATGTTGTGGTAAAAGTACTTGTGGCTGCATAAATCAGTTCATGGTAGGCTGTTGCAGGAGAGAGGGGAAGGAGCTTGTACAAGACACAGACTGTTGAAAACTGCTCTGCTGGAAGCTGAGAGAGTGATTTTTTTAAATTGTTTTGGTCCAGATTTCTGATTTTTGCAGAAGCAAGGGAGTGTTTGATGAATCACAGGTCACATAACTTCTAATGGTGCCTTTACCAAGACTATTTACATATTTCTCTGTGTATGAATGCAGAAAGGTGTAGATAGTAATAGGATAATAATGGATGTTCAGCAGGGTGAAGTGGGATAGTTGTCCTTGTGTCTCTGCATTTCATTATAGGCTGGACAGTAAAAACAAGCATCAAGAAAAATGTCTGATACTTCAAAGAGGAGCTGTGCAAGGCTTCTCTGTAGGGTATTTGTGGTGAATTCTTAGATCATTGAAATCTATCCATTTGCTTGGCTTTACAAGAGAGAAAGCTGTTATCACTTTTTTTTTTAATCCAGTGTAATAACGTGAGGAAAAAACTGCATTTAGTGTTACCTTGTCAGTGTGATCTCTTTGTGTCTGAATGTGCTGTTCAGTTCTGAGCAGCTTTAAACCAGTGGGAATTTGTCTCACAGTTGATTGTCTCCAAGTGACACAATGCTTGAAATAAGAATGGATTACAAAGAACACTTCACCTACCCTGGAGGAAAATTACAGTTTTTCAGTTTAATGGGGGAGGAGGGTTTAGGGTATTCTGCATGTTCCCATTCATAAGCCTTACAGAGCTGTAAATTTGTCTGATACACAACACACTGAAGAAGAGTCAAATAAAAATTACAAGTTTGTACAATATAATTTGTCAAATACAAATTACAAGCTCATTAATATGAGGAAAATAAAATGCCCCATAATTCAATGATGAAATGTTTCCTTTTGGATAGCAGGGAAACAAAACATTATTGTTACCCTGTTTGTCATGGATATGCCTCACACCTATCACATCTTGTCCATGGTGCAGTATCTTGCCCAAATGTCAGTGCTAAACATCAGGAACAATGAATGTTAGGAACACAGGAAAACCTGTGCAAAATTTGTATTACTACAGAGAGGTACTGGGATTCCAAACAAACTTCCCTTGAAGGAAAAAATATTATCTGCCAAAAGTTCATTTCAAGAGACTGTTTATTTCTCAATACAAATATGTTTCAAACATTAGGAACAAGGATAATCCTAGACTGCATGGTGCCCATAAGGAATCTTTTTATTATGGAGCTGGCATGTTAGCTGCTCTAGATTCTTATGTTGTGTGGAATGGGGCAGGATCAAAACAACTTGGAGCTGCAGCAGTTGCAGTGAAAGACACTGCTGCAGCTTGTCAAGAGTTCAAGTTCCACAGCTTTCATTTGAGAGATGGATTTGTCATTGCAGCTGTTCTGTTGTTGGACCCTCAGGTCCCCGCTTTGCTTATCCAACAGTATTACAGTACCTGTGAAAAAATGAATTGGTTTTTGGAAGAAATGCAACTTTCTTGGGCTCAATGAAATTATAACTTATGTAATAAAATAACTCAATGGTTCTGGTATGTTTCTTGGCATTAATTTGTAGAATCTGCTTGAGATCCCTCGTTATCTCTCTCTATCGAATTTCACATTTTCTGAATGTTATCAAAAAGCCACAAACATTTTACTTTAAAATTAGGACTAGTTGCTCTATTTAGTCTTGCTAGGCAAGAATTCCTCTGTTCTTTCTCTATGAAAGTAATCTTTTTCACTTTACTTTTTTAATAGTTTCCCATCTTTATCTGGTTGTCTAGGAGTTGTGTGTAAACGCAAATTCATAGCATTTATCTTGAACTGTAAAAAGCTATGCATATGGTTATCTGTGTTATAATGAAAACCTCCTTTGAAGACTGTGAGGATACTTCTGCTACTAAACTTGAGTATATTTGTAATTGCTTGCATGAAGGTGGCTGTCATGCAGAAATAAATATTAATTAATGAATACTAATTTCATGCAGCCAGGGTAGCTCTTTTGGTATTGATGAAATTATTGATGGAGGAAGAGCCATAACTATAGCTGTTGTAAGCTGTAGAAAATCTGCAGCAACATAAAACTCTTTAAATCAGGGAAAGAAAAGAAGAGGACAAGAAGAAATCCTCATTTAAAATCCTTAGACTAAATATGCCAGTAATTTTGCATAGTAGGAGTACATACCACTGTAATAAAGGGCTGTGATGGCTCCCACATCTCATGGATTATCTCTTGGCTTCAGTTAAATGCAGTTTAATTGGCTGAGTTACAAGCAATTTGGTGAAATTTAGAGGATTTCTAGAAATTCTTAGTTTCCCTGACCTTAATATTTGTATATTAACAAGTCAGTCTTCAGAGGGTTAGTGATTGAAAGATTAGTCCCCAAAGTGTTGGCACTTAGCAGAGATAAAATATTCAGGTACCTGTGAAAGGAAGATACCAAATTGCTCATGCAGAATTATTAATACAATTGTGCCTTTTCAGTTTCAGAAGACTTTAAATATTATTTGGGTCTCAATACCAAAACTGGTAGTAACTTTAAAGTTTAGGAAAATATTTTTGTTTCTAGATATCAGCTATACTGCTGCTGGATGTCTATTTTCTGCTCTTTTTTTGATAGTCTTGTGAAACATGGGGACATGTGCTTGGATGCAGATGAATGTCCATGCTCATGGAAAGGAAAGGAGTATTTTCCAGGCGACAAAGTAATTTCTTCCTGCCATACATGGTAAGTGGAGGTCTATTTAAGTGATTAATTCATTTTAGTTGTGTATTTGTAGCTTGTTTATTTTTTCTTCATGTGTTTTAATCACAAATATCACAGCGGAGTATCTAAATCATCTACTTTGACTTAGTACTTACATTTCTTCAGAGAGCTATTGAAACTGGTTCAGGTTTTGTTGTTCCAAAGTGCTTTAGCAAATAACAAAATAATAGTGATTTGGGATCTTTGTAGTTTTTGAAAATCGTGATTTAGAAAATGATATTTTTTATTTTCAAGGTCATGACTAGTGTTCCTAAAGTACTGGTAAAATCCCTTAAATATGGCACCTCAGTGACATTTATTTAAAAGCTTTTTACTTACTCATTTTCACATTTAGCACTGAATCTGAGCAGTCTAGAGACCAGAACATAACCCTGTGTTCTTAAATATGCATCCACTACGATGTTGAATTAGGGGAGTACTGAGCAACATCATGTACTGAACAAAGGAACTGGTAACTTGGTCACTGATTTTGTGAATGTGGGTAACTGATGAGTCAATCAGCATTCAAAGGGAGAATTCCAATAGGCAAGGCTTGATAGGGTCATTTAAACATACGCAGGCCCCTACTCCATTTACTATCCAGTGTTGTACAGGCAGCACGTGCCCTGGCAGGTTTCCTTGAGCACTCTCAGTAGGATGTGTTCTACTGTCATTTTAATAAGTGTCTCAGGAGTGTGAAAATACACCCCACCTACCCGATACTGAAACAAGCTCGTTTCTTGACAATCTCTGCCTGTTTTCTTCTCTGACCATGGCTGAACCTTCCAGGCTGGCACTAAGCAGTGCTATTTGTCGTGCCAGTGCCTCAGAAAAATCAGCTGTACTGTCAAGCAGCATGATGCTGTAGTAGAGGTGTAGCCTCCAGATTCCCAGCAGAGCAGTTCCCTCTTTTTGTGCCCTCCTTGGAGCTCACCAGGAGCATTTAACTGGTGTCCCCTGGTGAGCTGCTGCTCCTGGCCTGCCCAGCCCAGGGAAGGCTTGTCCTGTCAGCACCAGGCTCTGCCTTGTCTGGATGTTGTGCCCCCTCCAGCCTTGTGCTGATTGCCTTCCTCTGCCTCTCGTCAGGTCCTCAGTAGCTGCTCTAGAAGAGATTTGTAGCCCTTTGGTCGACTGGTGAAGCGACTCACAAGCCATCTCCACTGGGCAGGCAGGTAAAGCGACCCGGGTTATTCACCCCCTTGTTTCCAAAGGCCTCTCCATTTGGATCTGGTGTGGGATTGCTTGCATCAGAGAGAATTAATTTATCCCAGCTAATCTCTAGGAGACGTCACCAAAGGCACCAGCAGTGCAGGCAGACAGACACTGGATATTACTGGATATTTAGCCTTCTCTTTTTTTTTTTTCTTCCTGAGGCCAGGCTCATTAATTCATGCACAAGTCCTTAATCTTGTTGTGGCTTTTGTAGTCTTCCATGTCCAGAAGCAGAGACAGATTGAGTGTTAATGGCTTTTTGGCAATCACTTGTTCTTGAGTAGAGGGGAGTCTGCAACAAGCTCCACTTGATATAAAGCATACAAAATCTCTGAGTCTGCTGAGTGTGTATGCAGGGGTGTATCAGATATGTTAAGGGAAAGGTGCAAAGCATGGGAGTGGTTCTGTACAAACACACATGCTTAGGCACTCAAAGAAGTTACCATATAGTGGGGTTGGTGCGTTGGATTAGTGTGTGTTGATAGTAAATGTCATCTTACTCATATTTGATGTAGTGTTAGCAGCATAAGTATGATCTGATTTATCTATTGAACAGTAACATGAAAAACAGAACAATTTCATAAGTTGGCAAAACTACCTGTGAACTGACAGGAACTTTCAACTCAAGCTCTGGGGTCTGACTGACCTGTGGTTCTAGGTTTCCCAAGTTTTGTTTTTAGTGCAAGTACCTGAAATATTTAGCCTGTAGTGGCAACATTAAACACAAAATGCTCTAATGCTGAGGCTATCCATGCAACATTTTGATGGTGTGCTGTGCCAGGTAAGATGGATTTCTGCAAGTAGATGTGCTGGTCTGCTGTCATCATGCTGAGACCATTGAGCAACTCCTGGTCACTCTGTGGGCTGCTGAATTTGGCCTCTCTCAGGGTTATTGTTTCCCTGAGATTCTCCTTGGGGTTGGTGTTCCCCAAGGTAATAAGGGTCTCCCAAGGTTGCTGTTCCCTGGGAGTTTCCTCTGGGTTGCTGTTCCCAGAGGTAATAAGGTTTTCAGTCTTCTCTTTGCCCTAAGTGTTTCACACCAGAGGTAGAGATGACAAACTGAGTCCGCCGGTGCACATTTCCAAGGTTGTTTATTCTTCATTATCTCAGTCCTTTCTCAGCTCTGCCAGGCCTCCCTGGCAGGGTACCTTATCTTAGTTCTTTCTCAGCTCTGCAAGGTGTCTCTGCAGAGCAGGACACGTGGCGGACTGGGCGGATCAGAGAGCCCCGCACCTTATGTACAGTACCCCTGACCCAATCACTGTCCACAAAGTACTTTTTATTTACAAAATTTTACCAATACCTACTACCTATACTAACATGTCAGTTCTACTCTAAGCCAATCTCTAAAACCCAACTCAGCACAAGATGGGGGACGAGAACAAGAACAAGGAAGACAGGGGCCACTCCCCAATTCCTCCATCTTGCCTCTTCAGCCCCATATACTAAGAATCCTAATTTCTATATTTATATTCTATAATAAACCATCCACTACTTATTTTAAATTCTTAGGATTTGTGATTCTTCCTGCATGTGAGTGTTCACTCCCATGGACAGCAATCAGAGTCAGTGTCCTCCTGGGATCTGTGTGGGTCTAACTGACCCCCCTGTACAGATCCCAGACCCCCCTGTCTGGTCTCCAAACCCTCCAGGGTGGCCAGAGGGATGTTCTAGACTCCAACAGGCCTCCTGTATTCTTTAACAAATACTTCGTGGAAATATGCTTTATAAAAAACTATTTCAAGTTTAGAAGATTCTGGTAGCTCAGCTTTTCCAACTGGGGCTCTCTGGATTCTGATAACTAAATGCTAGTTCACTTAGTATGAAACAAGCCTGGTGTAGAAGACTTTAAAGACGTTGTGTAGCTCTGAATCCCTTTCTTCTGACTATATATGTGTTCCTGAAAAAAAGGAAAGGATCTCCCTAGGCTTTATGTGTTAAGAAATGTTTCTGCACAGGGCCTTAAGGGTCAGCATATGTAGAAGGATTTGAAGAGGGCAAGAGTGAAACTAAAACCTAATGTCTCAGGAGAACATGAGAGGTAGCACTTACTTTTCCAGTCCAAACGTAATTTCTTCTGTTTGCCCCTCTCTCCATCAGCTTGATGAGGTTCCTTCCTTTGGTACTGTTCTGAGGTGATGGCAGTTAGCAAGTCCTGCTGCTATTTCCTTGTGCTTTGGTACAGCAAACACCTCTCCCATGTTGTGTTTTTAATTTACTTTAGCCATATGCTTCATGTATTGATACATGAAGTGATGGAAAACACAAGCAGTGAACCAAATCGGTGATGGGATCAGCAGTCTTGGAAAGTCTGGACAGTGGCTCCATGTAGGTGCAAGTCAGTTGCTAGGTGATCTGGATGAAGACTGATGCTTCCAGTAGCTGGAGATGCCTAGATTTTCTAGATATTTGCAGCCCTTTTAGAAACAATGGTGTACTGGCACTGTGATAGAAATATGAAGGAAAAGTTACCCTGACAAAAACTCATACTGAGAAAAAACTTCATACTGCCTGCTCCTTCCCTGTATGAGATGTTAAATGTTAGAGATTTATCCGGTATTTCTGTAAGTCAAATTAAGACTTGAATTGTAAAATACTCAGCATTCATTTAATGAGGAAATTAAAAATAATTTTTTTAAAGTAAGCTTAGGCATGTACCAAAATTATATCAGGTGCTGTATTTAGTTTAACTTACATTCTTAAAGACACCTATACCAAAGCTATGCCAGGGCACCAGCTTTGCTGTCTTTATCAAGGAAAATTTACCTGTCTGGGTCATTTGGAAACATAGAAATGTTATTTTAATGATTGCTTGTGGATGCAGGAAATTAAATTCTATCCATTATTTATAAAACTTACATAATTTCTGAAAATGTTATTTAGAGAGGGTGATTCAGAAAGAGGCATAATATCCAATGCTGCCAGAGCCTCTTACGAAGCAAAGAGAACCCACTTTTTCTCTTATGCTGCAAAGGGAATTCAGCAAGGTCTGAACAGTCATTCAGTAGAGTGTGGTGAAAACCCTTTGATGCTTAAGGTGGCCATAGACATAACTTGAACTGTTCTGGAAGCTCCTAAACTGTTAAGCTGGGGTTTGGGGGTGATGGCATCTGGTCATCTGCAAGAAGAGAAAGTCCAACAACATGGACTTCTTTTAAGGAACCTAAGCACCAAAATAATTCTACTGAAATGTTTCCTTGGTAATTCTGTGAAATTCTCATTCAAGCAGAGAAGGCATGATGAAGACTCTAATGACTCGACATGCTACTTTTTGACTCTAAGATTCAGCTTGTACAGAAAAAATGTTTGGTGAAAAGCTGAAAAAGAAGATTTTCACTTTGTGGCGTGTTATTGGTGTGCACCAATAAATAAATTGTTTTACATTGCACTGGGTGTTTTGTATTGTTGGTTTTCTTGGTTGTATTTTTGGGGTTTTTGAGACTTGTTGTGGCGTCTGTATATTCTGGAGCCTCTAAATTCTCACGGAAGAAGACACTTAGACGAGTTGAGTTCAATATGTGCATTTTTTTCCCCAAAGAATTAATTGATGTGTCCTGCTTCTAGCCAACATTTCAAAATGCTTCTGTCCACACTCCTCACACTTGTACAGCTTTTGTTTCTTTGCTTCTCAGTGCAATAGTTGTAATCGTTTTTCTGGGCTTGCAGCCGATATTCCCATAACTGGTCATGCATTTTTCAGCATTTGCCAGCATGGATCATTTCAGTGCACCTTCCAGCCTTGCCCGTCGATGTGCACGGCGTACGGGGACCGGCACTACAGGACCTTCGATGGACTCACCTTTGACTTTGTTGGAACTTGCAAGGTTTACCTAGTTAAGGTGAGCTCTTTTTGTAAAACCTCTCTAGAACTGGATTTCAAACTACCTGTTGAAATCTACCATTGTAGTTACTTACTGTCTGTGCATTTTGAGTCTGACATCCTATTTTTTAATTGTTGATTTTTTAAGTTGTTTAGGCTTTGAATCATACATAACATAAACATACACTGAGGTTTCTGCTAATTGAACTATGTAACAATATGCATATTTATATTAGTATATTTAAAAATTGATTTTAAAACAAACATTTGTTTGTTTTTCCTTCAGGGTACTTCTTCAACCAGTCTTTCTGTCATTATAGAGAATATTGACTGCTTTAGTACTGGAATCGTTTGCAGAAAAAATGTTTTCATCAATGTTGGGAAATCTTTTTTAGTATTTGATGATGAAACTGGGAATCCAGTAAGTTTCAATTCTTACTGCTGATCAAAAAGCAGCATGTGTACTTCTCTGGGTGTTTCATCCTTTCATAACAAAAAAAACTTACTGTGCTACTTCAGTAACAGAGGTGTAAATATCTTTACAGTGAATGCTGATCACATCTGGTTGTTCAAGGAAACCTTAAACAAAATCTTGTCTCTATTTGACAAAAATGTTAGATGATATAATTGTAGCTCTTTTGTTTAGACTTAATTCTTGTTCAGTATCTTAGGAGAAATACAGGTGTTTTGAAGTCAGTGGGAGTTTTGCTATTAATTCCACTAGAATAAAGAGCTTAGTCAGATGTGGAATGTATAGGAGGAATGTTTCTATACAGTTAAAAAATCCCAACAAATTACAGCCCCTGGTATATCCTCCACAGCCTGAATTTCATACTGTTTTGGCCAAATTGCAAACTCTAGTCTGTAAACGCTTAGTATTTTAGTATATTAGTAATTATAGTATAGTAGTACTATTTACAGTTTATAGAGTGACTACAGGAAGGAAGTTTGAGATATTCTGTAGTTAAACCAGGGATCTTAGTCCATGCTGCAAAGAAGTTGCAGTCTGATTGTTAGTAGGTTGAGAGAAAAATACTTTATGTAAATAAGATTGTAATCTAGGGACATAGTTGGACAATTTCTTATTTCCAGAGGCTGCTTCATGCATCTCTTTTACCTAGCCATATTAAAAAAAAGCACATGACTGAGACAGAATTACTTATAACTAAGTGAATATGATAATCAGGAGCCTTAAGGCTATTCATCTACCTCCCAGATGAATCATTCTAATCTTCAGTCCATTATCCATCCTGTACATTTGCTATAAAATCAACTTTTAAATTTGGAAAATCATAAAAATACAATACAGTTCACATTCAAAATCCAGGCCCCTTTTGCCTCAGCATGTCTCCCTCTGTGGCCTTCTGTCTGCTTTTGGATGTGTCTGAGAACAATGTTAATTTTATTTAGGTGTTTCATTTCCTGTCAAGTGAACATTTTATGAAGATACTATTTCCATTATAAGCTCCCTCATTTTATTTTTAACAGAGCTTATCTAGTTACATAGATGGCCTACAAAAAATGCAGTTATGGAAAGCTGGATTTTTCACTGTTGTTCATTTTCCTGACGAACATATCACCATCCTTTGGGACCAGAGAACAACAGTTCATGTGCAGATGGGTCACCAGTGGCAGGTAGGTGGAAGTCAACACTCTTGCCATTTCTTTGAAGTATTTGTGTAAATCTTCTTAAATAAAACATAATTATTCCGAGAACAGACCGTCAGAAATAAATTGAAGGATTCAGCTACCTTGTCAATGAAAATATTAATTCTCATTTATCTTTTTTTAGTTGCTCTTTTCTGTAACTTCTGTAACAGCAGAGACAAATATCTTTGGGGCAAAGTTCTTCAGTACTCATTCTTTACATGACTGAAGCCGATGTTATTTTGCTGAGGTTTAAAAAACCGCATAACTGGCTAACAGCTCCTTTCTCTGAACAAAAAAAGATCTCCTTTTTAAAGGCTTGGGGATACATAACTGAAAGGGCATAGTTGTGACATTGCCAAAATAAAATGTCCTCCATAGCTTTGTTACTGAATTCTGACTGAAAAGCTGAATTCTTTTGACTGAAATTTAGCTGAAGAAGGATCAAAATGTGGCAAATTTGTAAGTAAACAGTTCAAGATGCAAGTTTTGAAAATGGTCATGACTGATAGTATTTCACCTTGTGAAAATACATTTTTATATATGTGTATATATGTGTGTGTACATATATTTTTTTCCTCAGGGAGAATTGACTGGATTATGTGGAAATTTTGATTTGAAGACAGTAAATGAACTGAGGACTCCAGATAACTTTGAATTAACAAACTCACAAGAGTTTGGAAACAGTTGGACAGCTGTAGAGGTACATAGCAAAAAGAGAGTATGCTTGCTAGTATATTTTGTTAGTAGATTTTTTCCTGTTATACTATAAAATTCATCTCAAATTAAATCAGAAATTCACTCCTGGAAGAACCTGTCAGGTGGCAATATAAACAACAATATCAGGAGTTCTTAGATGTCATAATTTTTTAAAGAAAAGAAAATCATCACCTTTTTTTGCTGGAGTGTTAGAGTAAAGAAAAATGCTCTAACAATATTTTGAATGTTTTTGATTACATTTGAATAGTAAAGTAGTGGGGTTTTTTTATAATGGAAGAGTTTTGACCTCACCTTAGAGTGACAGTTTGTTTTTTCATAGCTGGGAGGTATTTAACTGTGCAACCATAGCAATGGAAAGGAAAAAATTCCATGTGCTGTAAAGTTAGAAATATAACTTTTTCTAAGGTCATGTTTCTAGTGGTGTTCATAGAAATGTACCTTCCTAGTAGTTAGGGTAAAAAGATCTGATTTCTGATGCTCCTAATGCACATTGAGTGATCTTTGTTATTTATATAAGGGAGACTGTTCAGGTGTAAGTACTGCAGGTTGGGCCTCTCTGGCACCTCTGCTTAGACCTCTAAGTATGTGTGTGTTTTTCTGCCGCTTTCAGACCAGTGAAACATTTCTTCAAATTGTGTAATTTTCCTTTTCCTCTTCATTAGCATTAGCTTTTAATTCTGTATCTTAGTCCTGCTTTAGTTTCATAAATGTTGCATTTGTTTCATGTTTTGCATCTCCCTAAAAAAATAAAAACCACAAAAATATGCTTTGCAAGTTCAAAACACAAAGTGGTTATGAAAAAGATTTCTCATCTTCATTTTGCTTCCCGCTTTAGTGTGTTGACAGCTCTGACATTCGAAATCCATGCAGTTTGAACCCCCTCAGAGAGCCATTTGCCAAGAAGGAATGTGGGATACTGCTAAGTGAAGCGTTTGAAGCTTGCCACCCAGTGGTGAGTTGTAGTCCTGTATACAATCAAGTGGAAGTGAACATAGCATCAGGGAGAAATGTTGCTCTTCAACATGAAGCACTTTGTAATCAATGAAGACAAAAATACACCCAATTTGGGATATTTCATTTTTAATCACAAACGTTATTTGTGTAAGCATAGCCACTTGCTTGCTTTTCATGAAATGTGCTACATGGCACACACATTTTTCATGCATATATAAATAAATATATTACATAGGGGGTGTCAAGTGGGAAGAACTCATTCCTAGAAAACTTAACTCAAATGTAAATCTGTGTTGAATGTGTAAAATTTCCATCAGCAAATTAGCATTGACAGTTTTCTTTGAAATTTTGTCACTTAGGATAAGACTTGAAGATACTGTAAGGAAAAATGACAAATTCATGTGTGAAATTGTCTGATAATATGAAGGGAATATGAACTACTCACATGTAAAGAGGAGCTTTCCTTCTGCTTTGATTTCTTACATTTTATGTGTATCTGACTTCCTTAAAATTTTGGGGTTTACTGATTTGTGATAGTTTAGCATAATTTAGCCTTTTATTTCATAAGGTTTTCACAGTTCATTAGGGCATAAATATTACAAAACAATACAAAACACAAGGATCTTAACGTGCCCGTTCCTAAGGGGTCATGGATTGAATTGCATTGCTAAGTACTGGACAAGATTTTATGGTGTTTTCCAATGATCATTTTTTCTCATGTTTTAAGAAGCCCTGAGAATGAAAATTTTAATACTTCTAAGTTTGATATATTGCCTTTTGAAAGAGCCATAGCTTTGTGTCGAGGTGTTGGTTGGCAGTTTCTGCAAGAGTGCTTTTGATAAGCAATAATTTTCATTTCCAGATTGACGTCACCTGGTTTTACTCCAACTGCTTGACAGACACTTGTGGTTGTAACCAAGGTGGTGACTGTGAGTGTTTCTGTACCAGTGTCTCAGCATATGCCCATCAGTGCTGCCAGCACGGAGTTGCTGTAGACTGGAGGTCTCCCAGAGTGTGTCGTAAGTTTGTTTAACCACTTTCGCCAAGGACTGCCACTGCCCTGCATTCATGGGGGCCAGACCTGAAAAATCAGTCACACCAGCTTACCTGGGGCCGTGAATTGAATCTAAGCCTCACTGGTAGGAAGATGGGTTGGTGCCTCTCACTCCAGTTTCATTCTGGTCTAGTTGGATTATGTGCATTTTCTGTGTTTGTGAGTGATACTTTTCTGCTTTTAATCCCTTGTCCTATGACATGAAAGGAGAAGTCCTGGGAAGTCTATATAAGGGTACAGAATGCATCCCTCAAATCAAAGGTGCAAAGTTAGTAGCTCAAGTGATTTGCATCTTCAGGGGAATTTTACTTCTTTATCCATGCCTTATTAGAGCCCCCAGAGCAGGTGTGAAATACAAAGGCCTTCTGAAGAAAAACAAGACAATTTTTAAGCAGGGCATAGTCATTACCTTAGTATTCCTTTCCAACAATTTTTAGAACTTAAAAAAATCTCTGAGGTCACCTAGTGGAAATGCCGAGCAGGAGGCTGTCATTTCCCCAAAGATGTGTTAGAAGAGGGGAAAAGCAAAGAATAGAAGGAAACAAGCATTTTTCTAACTTTGTAGTCATGCAGAGAGAGTGTGCAGCTTGCTCAGGGTCACACAGCAAACTGGCCACAGAGTGAGGGGACTACTCTTAACTTCAGATGGAAAGGGCGAGTTTTAATGTGAAGCTCAGTCATAGCCACTAGAGGTCACAAAAAGACAGCTGGAGGTATGTAAGCTTAGTATTTCCTGCTGGTAAGCAATGCTTTCTTTAAATCTGTGTAGTTTATTTTGTATTTTATCTAAAGAACAGCAAATATTTGGCAATAAATTTTTAATAAATATTTGTGTATGATCTAATTTGGCCAAGCATTTGACTCACATCTTAATTGTAAAGGGGAATAGAGAACCTGTTTTTCTATAGAATGACTGTAACTGCATTTTTTTTCTTTCTTTTTCCTTTTTTTTAGCTTATGATTGTGAATATTTCAACAAAGGTAGGTTCTAATGGAAGTGACAAAATATCAATAGAATCTAGGGGTGGTTTATTTAAGTCTTAGAATCTTTGTATAAAAACAATTGTGTTAATGAAAACATTTGTGAATTTTGTTCAACTAGCCAAGGTTCTGTTTTGCTGCTGTATTTTGCTCTTTCAAAGGCTTTTAATTTCATAATACTTTTTATTCCTGGACCTCTCCCAAGAACATTTGTCTAACTAATTTTCTTTGCAGTGATGGGGATTAAACAATTAAATCATTAAGTAATTAATGGCATATCAACTGAAAAGTGCTAGTGGCACTACTTGCTTAAGGCGCAGTGCAGTTCAGAGCTGAACAGACCCCAGTGGGTTGTTAAATCACGCACAGGCTCCTGTGCAGCCTCCAGAGGGAGGTAGCTGTTAAGCTATGACAACTTTTTGTCCCCAGATGGGGAATACCACTCCTTTTAACTCTGTCTGACCTAGCCTCACGATCCTGAGCAGCCAGCATTGCTGCGAGGCGTGCAAACCTTGGAGAAGGTGCTAGACCATACCTTGAACTGCTCTGGGTGCTGTAGTGCTGTGTTAGCCCTGGAATCCATATTCAGGCTATTTCCAAATTACCCTGCCTGTGTCTGCATGGTCAGATGTGGCACACAAGCCAGCTAGGAGTGAGGAGGGGTCAGGGCTCCTGCTATTAATGCTGTAACTTTATATCAAGCTTGGGTGGAAGCCTATCTATCCACATGGCATGCAGGATTTTGGTCTTCTGATCGATATTACAGCAAGTCACTCCTGGAAAGGTCTCAGAAAGGGACCAGGTTTAAATTAGGACAGACTTATGCACTGTGCCAGGCCCAAAAAATGTAGCCAAGAAATTTGCCTGTTCTCATACACTGACTCCTGAGAAGATTTTGAGTGGGGTCAAATCAATAATGCATGGGAATTTTATCTGAATCACCATTTAAGACTTTAAATTAATTCAGATAAAGAACAGTTGAATGTAAGAGGTGATTGAAGGTTTTAAGGTTTGTTGTTTGTTTCATAAAAGGAACATGGCCTGATAGTGGACAATCTTAGTGCAGGTAGAATGAAAATGCAGTGCCTCTAACGTCTGTGGTGGTAGTGAAGCTAGATGATAACACATACTTTTAAAGTGTGTTATTACCTTTATTTGTTACTGAATTCTCACTGGCAGAAATTAGTGGAAATAGTGGAGATATGTGCATGTGACCAGCCTTGCAAAAAGCATGGTTATTGTATACTTCTTACTTTGTATTTTTGTACTCTTTGCTAGTCCAGCTCATCAGTATTCAACATACGAGTTTTAAGAGCTGTCAATGGGCAAAAAAAAATCATCTCCATGCTGAATATTTTCTTGTCTGTATAACTTAAAGTAGGATGACCCAGAATTACTTAGTTTTGGTGACCGGAAGGTAAAAAAAGTATCTTAGACCAGAAAGATGTTTTCTCTGTGCAACTTTGTGAGGAATGCAGAGTGAAATAATTCCAGTCCTACTAGAAGCAGAAGCCTTTTGTCTTTGGTCAAGGGAAATCCGCAGGTGGTGGCTGTGGTCTCTCAACTTTTGGATGGGCCTGAAATGGGATACTTAAACATATAAGGATATTTCCAGAGCAGTGGATGTTTTAAGTATTAATTAAAGCATGTTTTTTCAACTCCCTGAGGGTAAAGAGGTAACTTTGTACATGTTTAGGTGGCCATGAACTTGTGTCCTAACTGGCTACCTATTTATGCCATTAGAATCCAAATTGTAATGCAGCATCCTTAGGATTTAAACTCTCAATAAATTTTAAGGTTTTAGAGAACCAGAGTATGAAGGCTGGCTGCAAATTGCAGTCCAAACTTTTAACCTGGTGGAACAGATTTTAGGAGTCAGTTCTGTTAACTTCCCAGATGATAGTGCAGTTGTCTCAGATGTGTACTTGCCTTGTGCTGGCTTCTGGGTAAAATGGGAATGAGGTGAACTGCACAGGTGAGGCATAAAATGCCTAATTTTAAAAGAGAACTTAACAATAAGAGTTTTGAACATCTAAAATTAAAATCCAAACTATTTTTCTGCAGTAAAGTTTGAGCTAAATGAGAAGGTGTGGTATTTTAAGGTGTGTAAAATAACTTTGCATGTTTTTGGCCTTTTTTACTTACAGAAAAAATATGACCATTCTTTGCTTATGATGCTGATTTCTTCCTGTCTTACTTCACAGTGGTTATGTTTGTATCTTCACTGTTCAAGCAGTTTTTTGATGCTTGTTGACAACAAACTTTTATTCTCTGCAATAGGCCTCATGATTTGGACATTAATAAAATAGGTTTTAAAGAGTAGTAAGAAGTGCATAATCAGTTCAGCCTTACAAATAAATAGTTTAGAAGGATCTCAAATCAAATAACTGAGGGGTCAGCTAACCTAAATAAAATGATTATGAAACCAAAGCATATGAGAGGGATGAAAAGGAGAAGCTAACCATGACTTTTGAAAATTGAAAGTAGGTATTCTTGATAATTTTCAGAACGTGTATTTTCTGAAAAAAGTTTGTTTTGGTTTTCATTCAAGTTTAGTGCATGGCACCTAGATCTATTTTCAGAGTGGTGAGATGTGGCTTTCTTCATGTGCTCTACCCTAATGTTTAGAGCTCAAGCATTTGTGACCCTTGACATAAAAAATAATTGTTTTTTCTCCACAGCTCTGGGAAAAGGCCCATACAAACTGGTCAGCTATTTGGATGGAAAATTTGTTATAGCAGCAAAATTGGTGGATGGTGTTGTTTTCCCTGTGAAAGAAGATGGTATTGTTCCTGGGCATGTAGTGAGCTTTATGCTGACTTCGGGACTTTATAAACCCAGAGCACATGGTAAAGTCATAATAACCTAGCATCTTAAATAAGACAGTAAACTCTGCCCTTGTCTTTAAGAATAGACCTGAGGAAAAAAAAAATCTTTGCTTTATCAGTCAGTTGAATGTGCACTTTAATGTCTGCCAATGTTTTCTTCAGTGGGTTTTAGATGGTAGCTTTGTAAACAGTTGGAAAGCAACTGCCTTCCCTCACCTCAGCCTTCAGAAACACCAAACTGGTATTGCAGCCCAGTACTCCATGTGTGTTACTCCCTTTCCCTCTCTTCTGGTGGAAGTGGGAAAGAACAGGAGAGAAATTTTGCAAGAAAACTGCTCCCTGCTTCCCTCGCTCTGCCACCATCACTCTTTGTCTGCCCACACACACAGAGTTGCCCTTTGGCACTGACTGGGCTCTGTAAGGGGGAGTGCTGCAAATTTGTGTCCTCTGAGTCCCAACTCAAGTTTCCCCTGAAGGAACTTGCTTCTTCATCAGATGCAAGATGTTTCACACCTTCAGACATGTGCAGAAAGCCTACAAGAGCATATCCAGCAGTTGTGACATTAATTAAATGCTGAAGTTGTCTGCAAACACAGCTTTAATGCCCACAGAGCACTTGGGTATCAATGGTTTTGCTGACCAGAGTGCCCTGATGAGCTCTTTGGACAGCCTGAAGGTGGCTGTCTTTGTGTAATCAAAGGAGGGATATGGATCACTTTAAAAAATGATAAGCATTTGATTACTAATACTGCTGTCTGTAGAACTGACACAAGAGCTCGTGTAACAGAATAGCTGGGGACAGATTTCTTTTATTAGTCATAGTTTTTGAGGCACTTGTACATTGCGTTCAATTTATGTTTGGAAAGGGAAGGTCAATCCTACTGTTCTATTCACCTATGAAAATCTCTTGCTCAGGATTTAATCTGGCAAATAGAATTTGTGCCTCATGGTCCAGCTTGAGCAAATGGTATTTCATCATTTGATCATGAGGAATTTATGCAATCAATATGATGTATCACTACAGGACATTCTTGACTCTTGGGTACCTCAGCAAAATGCATGTCTTACTGGTTTTAGGCAATCCCTGGATAGTGGAGAGTATGGGGCATTAATGCACTGATTGGCTGTACAGCAGGTGTTAAAAATCACACTGACTGTCCTTTGTTACTTATCAAAGAGCTACATGCTATAGACAATTCATAAAAAGGCATTCACTAGTACTGCTGGCTTTTTCAGAATATCTGAAGCTTTTATGCTCAGAAAACAAGGTGGTCTTCCAGAAGTGTTACACCAGAATGTGATAATATATCCTTTTAATACAGATCATTTGTTTTCTAAGCTTGCCTTTTTTTTTTTTTTTTTTTTTTTTTTCTTTTTTTTTTTTTTTGATAAATGCTACCCGGTCCTGGAGGGTTAGTTGATTTTACAGTAGATTAATAGCTGTTTTCAAGAGACTAGCAGAGTTTACAGCAAAATAGAATGAACTAATTCTGTGAGCAACAGATGCCTGTAAGAGGCTCAAGATCTGATGCCCTGCAATTGGCTGTGCAGAGGCTGCTTGGAATCAGAAGTACTGCAGGGTAAGGTATCAAGAGGGAACATTTGCCAGAAAAAAGTCTTTGCTGTAACGTTCTTAAAAGGAGAGCTAGACAGCTGAATGTAAAGTGCAGTTTTTTAAATTTATTTTTAATGAAAGGCTGAGCTTTTAAGCTATCAATTCCTGATGGCAAATGTTACTTTTAAAGCTAGTTAGATGGAGTTTAAGTTTTATTAAATAAATGGCTTAGTAAAGACTGTAAATTAAGTTGTGCTTGACTGCAGGGCTGTATTCCCTTATCCTGGTGTGGGCAAATGTCTCAATCTCTTTGTATTCCTGTTGGAAACTGTAGAGTATTTAGAAAACTAAATAACATCACAATATAGCACTCTGCAGTCCATACCTAGTGTATTTTCTTACAAGATTCAGGCTGTTTTCACTGGTGAGGCTAAAGTAAATTTTCATTCCTCTTTCTATTAGTATTGGTAGTAGTAGATCAGAATGAACTTGGTTTGTTATGCATATATCAGCAAATAAAGAAGTTCAATGTGCTTTCTCCTGTTTTCTTTTTTCAGATTCCAGCTTGATTTCATTTGAAACAGCTGAGAGACCAAATTATTTTCTTCAACTGGTCTCCAATAATACTCTTGTTGTTTCTAAATGGAAAAAATCAGAAGAATTTCACAACAGATCTACATTTGTCATTCACAAGAATACGTGGTTTTCAGGATACAGTTCCTTTGAGTCATTTGCAAAACCAGGATACTTCATCCACATTTCAGCCTCTTCAGTTGAGCTTTTGAAGTACCATCATTCAGAGGAGTTCAGACTATCAACCCTTTTTAAACTTGTAGGTAGGTAATTACACTTGAATGTTATGAACAGCAGTTTTCTCCCTGAGCAAATCCAGGCTAAGTGGTCGTGTTATTTTCAGAGGTGATGAGATTGCTTACCTCTCCCCTACATTACTGAGAGTTGTGGGGACTCCGGGACATTGAGGCTCAAGATACTTTTCCCTGAGCATTGTAGTGAAGATGAGATTCTGTTTTCTTGTGAAAAGCCATTAAATAGCTTATCACACATTTTTATTTGCCAGGGGGGTTTGAAAATACATATCCTAGTGTATAGTTTCTGGGCAATAATTGCTGTGCAGGTGATAAGAAAACTCTTTAGGAGCAAAACATTCATACTCATAAATAATGGATTCACAAAGGGAATAGAGAAGAACAGATCTCTAAAAGTTAAGGTGTGTGGATAACATTCTCATTTGCCTGCTGATAAGAGATTTCTGTACAGTGAATTCTTATTGCTAACCCTGTGGCCTTCTCAGAAATAGCCATCCAGTGCTAAGGACATGGCTAGTAGGTTACACCTTTCAAACTTCATTTTCTCCTGAAAAATACCTTGACTTTTATCCACTGCCCACTCAGAGACGCTGTGTCTGTTGGGGTGTTAACTGCTAGTATTTCAGTCATCATCTAGTTGGAGATATTCACCGCTTCTTGGGGATCCAGATGGTCATCCCTAATGTTTCCTGAATAGATAGAGCTTTTGAATACAAAGCAGACTGCTGTGATACTGTTTCTGCCTACCTGCAAGATTCCCATTCCCATAATAGTTCAATTCCACTGAGACATAAGGATCAGAAATTAAGAAGATATTCACTCTGAGGATCCCTTCATAGGAGCTGGCTGCAGATGTTGCTCCTACAAGAGCTGATGATAAAAACACACAAAAAAATCATGTCAGTCAAGCTATTTCTGCTTTTGGTCTGTTGGGGTTTTTTTTAGATTAGTAAGGAAAAGAAATAATAAAAATTAGAGTTTTTGCATATTCTTAAACAAGTGGAACTGTGCACTGAAATGAAGATGGTCTTGGAGGTCTGGAAAAACATGGAAGAAGTTATATTGGCATATAAAATAAAGCAAAGCAAATTATTCATGGAACTACTCTTTGCTTTAGCTTTTACTTGCCTTAACACATTAGATACATCAAACATACTCATTTATGAAAGTCAGTGAAAACAATTGCTGAAACCAAGTGTAGTATATACAATTCTAAAATCACTGCAAGTGATTATATTCTAAAACTTTTTTACTGTACTGTAGTTTTAAATGCATTATGTATTTATATATTTATTAAGCAGAAGTATTTTAATAAGTGTTCATAGCAATACCATGGTTTAAAACCAGTTGTTCATTCTCTGAAACTGAAATATGTTTTACAAGCAAACAAAGAAAATGAAATATTGTATCAAATAAAGCATGGCCTGGCCATGTTTTACAGTGACCATGTTGAATTATGGCACAGACAAACCTGAAGCAACCTCTGATTTCTGTGACAGAAGAGGCCAACTGTATGCCTCGTGGAGCTTCTTGTTATCAAAACACTGAATTAAAGTGTTAATGGTGTCATTGTGAATCTGCCGATGTTTTGCAGTACATTATGCTGACAGCCCAATGCAGCTGTTGACTGGCACACTCCAACTTCAGAAAAATGACAGATTTTGTCATTGCCAAATGCCTGTTGCCTCTTGACAAATGCTTGTAATCACAGAGCTATTGAGGTTTTTGAACGGCAGAATTAGAGGGCTAATGCTATTACCAGGATGTTCGTACAGCATTTCAAGTAAGGCACTTTTTTGGGACATAACAAAAATATCTCCTTAGTCTTTTATCTTTGAGAGAGGAATGAAGAAGGTTAAAACATGTTCCAATTCTCAGTGGTCGTCCATTAACACAGATTGGTATGTTTTTCAAGTGTGAAGTCTTTACTCTCCAGTCATTATACCAAAAAATCCTATTTATGCCAATGGAAAACTAAAACAATTTACCTCAGCAAGTGGGATCAGATCAAATGATCAAGAGGTATTTCATTAATCACCACATCCGAGGGCTTGGGTTTCAGAGTTTTATAAGCAGAGGAGCATAGGGCTCCAATCTTTCTCCAGTGCACTTTCACAAGGGCCAGCCTGCTGATGTCGGGTAATTACATGGTCTAAAAATACAGCAGCATTTGTTTAAGTTAATGGAAAAGTTACACCAGCTCCAGAGTGTGCAGGCAAAAGCGTATTGGGTTTCCTGCTGACTATTGTAAATGCTTTGCATATTAGATCAGAAACTCTTGAACCGGGAGCAGCTATTCCTGCGGAATCAGAGGATAAATATCAGGAGCAGAATAATAGGCCCAGTAAATCCCCTTGGCCAGAAAGTTCCTCATGAGACTTCTTCGTGTTCTGTGACGCACATTCAAAAGGAAAAATTTTAAGTGACCTGATCACCACAGCAGTAGACACATATCTGTTTAAAGTCAGCTGATGAGTCACTTTTTCCAGTTTCATGGCAATAAATATTGTCACATTGGGATACACCAAGGTTGTGAAGTATTTGCCATGAGAAGTCACTTCAGCTTTAAAATTGGGTTATTTTCATTATACTTCACTTTTTCTGCTGTCCCCATTTGAGGGAATGGAGTAGAAAACTGAATTTTGATATGTAGTGTGCACTCATTTGCAAGAAAATACATTTTTGCATTCTCTTCAGGAATTTTTTTACTGGCAGATGAATTGGTATCTTTTCAGTCAAAAGAAAGAATACCCTTACTCTTACCAGATGGACGAGCACAAATGTGTCATGTAAGAGCGATCAATTCCCATTTGAGATTCTAGGGAAATCAGTGTATATAGGGAATTGATGACCTTTTTATGGATATAGCTGCTGTTTTCTTACCCTTTCTAACAATAATGTGCTCAACCTAGTTACTTTTAATCATTCATATAATTGTCACCTGTTTAGGATCACTATGAGTTATTTTTATGTATGTTATGAAAATGTGACTTGCCCCATATAAATTCTGCAACAAAGTATTTAATAATGCTAATTATGTGCTGTAATAGCTAGCTTGCTGTAAATATAAGGCCTGTTTTAGAGAGAGTTTTCATATGAAATTAAAATATCAAGATGCACTAAGTATAGGCACAGAGGCATTTTTCAGTGTTTAAGTTTGATATAGAGTACTCTTGGTTCCTTTTAATCTTGGTGTTTTAATTAACTGAATCACATTCAAAAACATGGTGCAAAACTGAAAATTGAATTCATTTTAATGAAAGTTTTTTACAAAACCATCTTTTTACCTTAAAGTCAGTTTTACACATGATACTAATGACTATTTTAACGTAAATTTACTCTTACCCATTTCCATCAGTAGAATTAATTTTCTGGAGTGTGCTGATTCACTCATAATGAGTTGCTGTTGAGTTTAATTTGAGCTCGTGTGTTTAGTTGGCCCAAAAGATCATGACATGGGCTCTGGGGCAGGAAAATGCTGAGCAACTGTTGTACCTGCAAATCCCACGTGTGCCACTGAACACATTTGCTTGGTAGCTCCTGCAATCAGACTGAGGTTACTGTACAATAACTTCTTTCCTTTTTATGCCGCAAACACAAACATTTGACCTACCATTTTTGGCTGAATAAATAGGAGGAGATTAAAGAGCTGCGTTAACATTGAAATAGTAAACTGAACGCATAAGTAGATGAAAGGTAGGTAATTACATTCTGCTTCCAGTGATGTTTTGGCTGGGCGCAAAGTTTAATTTTTCCAGTGATATTTGCTTACATTTCTCATAGCAGAAACTTAGAAGTCATGAGCAGGGTTTGTTACTAGTTTGTGTGTGTTAAGTGGGTAGATAGGATTTCATGTTTCTAAACTTGTAACTGAGGAGACAGGGAAGCTAAGTTGCCAAGCAGAGTTTTGCCTCCATTATAAATAGAACTAATTCTGAAGCAATTTTTGTACCTACTAGATTTTTTTTTACATTTTGCATTGAAGTAGCAAAAAAAAAATTAAAAATCATCAGATAAGAATGAGAATTCAAATACTTGATTCTTTAAATTATTTTTTAGGCCTTTATTTTAAATACAGCCTTTTATTAACACTGGAACATTTCAAATTTTAGGGTTTACTTTCAAGTAAATAGCCATTTTTTGGCCTAACTTGAAATCATTAATATTACAGAGCTTCTAACAATGGCAAATTTTGTCCCTGTGACAGAAAAGTCAGCATAGAAAAGTAAGACCATGTGGACTTGTGAACAGTAGGAATTGCCAACTCACAAAAAGAAGTGGCAAAGTTACTAAGAATGGTGGTTGTGGCTCAGCAGAAACTCATGGTCTGTCAGTGATAAGAGAGTAAAAACCTTCATGAAATGGTGGCAACTACTGTTGTATCCCAGTTTTATTTTTGAAAGCCATGAAGAATAAAATCATAAATTACAGGGAAGAAAAATCTTCTCTGATGTTCAAGAAAGTATGAAAGCAATGGGGTTTGGAAATATCTTTAATATGTTGTCTTCAGCAGTGTCCATACCTGTGCCCCTGCAGGGGGTTTCTGCTGTATGCTGTAGTGTGTTGATGTGCTCAGACCCTGTGGGTGAGAGAACTGTGTGCTCAGCTGGCACGTCAGCTGGAGCCACTGTCACCCAGGACATGTCACCATTTTGGAAAGGATTTGCTGTGTCACCAAACAGGAGACAAATGCTGGTAGACTTGACAAGGAGACACATGGTTATCTCCAGATGCCATGACGAATCCTTTTGAGGAACACATGCCTGGTACGAGAAGCTTGATTCATTGTCTGTAAACTGTATCATTGTTTTGTGGTGAGGGAACTGTGCTGTTGCACAGGCTACAGTAAGCTCGTGTTACTGGTGGCTGGAGGGGGAATTCAAGTATTAAAAAAATGGAAAGCATGTGGTGGAGGTGGCTGAACACACCAAGTGACCTCAGTCTCTCCTCATGTGGCTTCCCCTCAAGGCCCTTCCCTACCTTCATTGCTCCTTTGAGCACTGTCTAACAGCTGAATGTCCTTTTTTATGTTGTGGTGACCAAAACTGCACACAGGGCTTGAGGTGAGGCTGAACCAGTGCAGAGCAGGTGTTTTTGTGCTGTTTTTTGTTTTGCTTTATTTTACAGTGGCTTGATCCTCGGGATGCTCAGGCATTCCAGAAGTTAGGTTGACATTAGTGAAAGCTTGAAATGTGATGAATTACTGAACTGATTTTTTCTTAATACTGTAAAGAATTTTCCCACAATTCATAACAAAGCACAGATATCATCATATCTTATGGGTTTACAGAGACATCCAGAAAACTTTCTGAGAGAAAGGAAACCAATTCATACAAATACTCAGCTCTCGCTGTGGTGATTCAATGTGCTTTTTAATGTTGTTTGCACACTAAAAATACTGGTACAGCTTGGCCTGGCATACTCTCTGAAATCCCTTGACTGGAAAATTAAATGTCCATTGATTCTACAGCTATTTGAAAGCAATTTTTTATGACCAGCTTCACAAATTCTTCCATTGTCCTTAGTTCTTTTGGTAGAAGTAGGGACAGAATTTGCAAACAAGCATTACTTCATTCTTGACCGAAAGCATTTATGAAACACTCAACAAATGCTATGCATTTATGTGGAGATTCACCCTAAATCCCACTGAGGCATGCAGCAGCACCAAACTCTGTGAGCTTAGTCGGTAGGAAGGCTTGAGGAAAATGTGGCTATCATTTCATAAAAGTCTAGGTTCAGTTGGGAAATGGGAGGTGGTATGTTAATCCCAGCACTTGGAAGTGTTAATTCACAGCCACTGTTCTGCTAAATGGAGAAACTATCCTTCTTCATCAGGTTACAGTACTTGTACTTCTATTGTGTTTGAAACTTACTATGTGGTTAATGGTGAGTTCTGTGGCCAGAGTTAAGTTATGGATTTGTCTCCATACTTAATCCAGAGTAGACTAATGAAGAGATTTCCTAGAAATGACTTGGGTTTATTTACTGTTACCACTACTTTTGGTGATGGTCCATGCCAACAGGTCTCTGATACGTTTTGCCTTTCTGCCATATATCTTCTTTTTGTCTTAAACCTTGTAGTTCTGCTATGCATTTTTTTTGTCCCTAAAAATTACCACTCAACCATGCATACAAAGCCTCTTACATCAGTTGCCAAAATGTATGGAAAAAATTCCCTTCCTCCATTAGTTTTATGTAGCTTATATTGGTGTCAATAGAAGGGGTCACAGAAAAATTCGGTCACATGTACTTAACTTCTTATGAGAAAAAAAAAATGCATATTTTACTGTCATAATAATTGTGCTTTTTAAAAGAAGAAACAAATTACATGACTGGATAAAGTGAGATGTAAAAGGGGTAACACTAGATGGCAACATACACGCCCTTTTGACTGAGTTGGATTTCTATTTTTAAGAGAATTATTTGTATTTTAAGAGAAGACATTAATGATTAATAATGACAGAGAGATAATTACTTGTCAGTGCAGATTCCCTAAATTGCAGGAAAAAAAATTTCTCAGTATCTTCATGCAAAATTTGACTGTCTTCAAGAAGATGTAAAAGAGGTACTATTTGTCTCTCAGTCAAGCAAAGAACAGGAAAACTTAAAAAATGCTTCAAAAAAACCACAAACTGGAAATTCTTTCTAAGTAGTTAGCATTTTCTTCCTAGTGTTTAATGTGAACATTGTTTAAGAGCTGTTACTCTTTGTGGGCTCTGAATAAATCATTCTGAGCTCAGGTATACCAGTTTAGAGGAGATTCATATATAGTGATGGTTGTCCTCTGCAGGCATAATTCTACAGGAAATGTCACTGCCCTGCCCTGGCTGCCACTAGAAGAGCTGGGGTGGGCTATCATAGTGCAGGGACTGAAATCCAGATGAAAATCTTACTGGTGTTGGAAGGGCCACTGAGCTAATCCAGCGTTGTGCAGGAAACCATTCTGCGTGGAGATGGGGAGGGCTGGAATGCATTTGAATTTGTGTTTCTATTGTGTGACTTGAGAGTCTTTCAATAAACAGTGTGTGTAGATGCTACAGTGAGTATAAGGCAGGCCTCTTAGTGATATCTCTCTCTGTGTTTCAAGAAGTATCAGAATAAAAGATCTTTGTTGTTTTTCAGAGGTCAAATTTAAGCTTCCGTCCCGTTCTACATGTGAATGGCGTTACGATGCCTGCACAAGCCCTTGTTTCAAGACATGCAGGGACCCTTTGGGAAAAAACTGTCAGACAGTACCAAAGTAAGTGTCTGTGTTTTTATGGAAAAGTGTGTAATTTAGGCAAGACACTCAAGCAGGATAATAGGAATGCGAGGGCCCAAATGTACACATAACATATCAGGACTGTGTTCTTGGGTAGGGAGGTAAGTGAAAGAGAAAAATAGAATAAAGCCTGCTGCTGCAGCCACACAGACTTGACATTTCAGCCTTTGGTGTACTGTCAGGTTATGGAATGACTGCTATATTTGTAACTTTCATTTTGGGAGCATTATAGAGTATTAATAAAGAGAGGTTATCACAACTTTGTTTCGAACAGTTGTGCCCCTGCTTTTCCATTATGTCATTGCAACAGCTATATTTGGCCTTGGTTTTTCCTGCAAGTGGAATATGTGCTAAATCTGGTAAAACTGACACTCAGATTTTGACATGTAAAAAAATTGGGTGTTTCTCATAGCAATAGTATTTACTCTTGAATCTGTGACTGTTCATTTCAAAAGCTGAGTGTCACAGAGCTCATGCTTTCCCTTAGATCTGAGTGGGAATGGAAATCATGGCAATGACATTTTGGAGGAGTATACTGAGGTGAACCCGAATGTCTGCTATTCTTCATATATAGACTCTTTTCCTGAAATTGAATGCTTGTTCCAGAAGATACTATTCAACTAGTTAATACTAATTATTTTTCTTTTAGAGTGGAAGGATGCATCCCTGCCTGTCCTCTCAATATGTTGCTGGATGAAATCACTCAAAGATGCGTGTATTTTGAAGACTGTATGTCTCAAAACTTATATGTATCATATATTAGACTTAGCTTAATAATTAATTAGTTCTTTAGTCATAATTTCAAATATCAGTTGCCTACATTTGTGTAACCATGACCTTAGGTATGTGAACCATGAGCTCACTAAACATACCTATTAGTTAAAATTAATTCCTCCAAAATGAGACAAATTTTAAGCTAAGAAAGATGTTCTTTCTTCATAAAACATTTCAGTAGCATTAGATGTCAAGCAAATGATTTAATGATTTTTTTTTTGTCTATGAATTTTAGAAGTTTAAAGGCAATTGAAAAGATCAGTTATACAAGTTAACCTAGAACTCTGCAGGCTCCATCACTGTAATTATTCATGAATTTCAGGCTGTTTTCTTGTCTGATTTCAGGCATTGAACCTGCAGATGACAGCCCACCTTTGCTTCCCAGCATTCACACCCCAGCAGTTCCACATGTAGCATCAGGCGCAAGTTTGGCAGTCAGTGAAGAGGTAACTTCGTTTCTTGTACCTGAAGCAAAGGACATGGAAACAACACTTGCTACAGAATTGAAACTCACTGCAGCCTCAGGGAAACCAGAATTTTCAGCTATTACATCCAATAAAACACTTCCAGCCGTAACTTTATCGCCAAATATTTCTTCACAGTCAACAGAAATGACATCTGGGAGAAGCACGACAGCAATGACTGGGACAACAAAATTTAATGTAAGCTTGTCTGCTTCTGTTGACATTTCTCCTTTGTTTCCACCTACTGTCAGTTCAGAAACTTCCACAAAGGTACAGCTGATCAGCAGTGGCTCCACTAAACTGCTGAGAGCTACAGAACCTCAGACAGCAACTGCTACACATGCAGTGACCACAGGAACAGAATCAGAGAGCAAACCCATTGCTACTTCTGCTTTTACTGGGACACCACTTACACTTAGAACAACAGAAATGCCAGTCAAAACTAAAATAATGGAGTTATCAGAAATGGCCCCAAGAACAGCTCCCACAAAAGAAGCCCAGGTAAAACCAGAAGGGCTTACAACATTTACACCCGGTTCATTTGAATCAATAACAGAGAAAACTACTGCATATGTCCCACAGTTGTCTACATCATCTCTGGATGTGCCTTCATACATACCACCATTAAACTTGACAGGAACTTCAGAAGGGACAAAAATGAGCGTAGAACAGTCTTTTACCACTTCAGCTAATGTTACAGTGACATCATTTTCACCTATACTCACTACTTCATCTTTGTTAAAGCCAATGTCTTCAGCAACAGCAGAAGCAGCAGCTGTTCTAACCAAACAGAGTGCGAAGACTACATTTTCACCAGCATCCATGCCACCTATCTCATTAGGAAAGACAACTACAGAACCTCCTCTTGGAATAGTTCAACATCTGACCAGTACTCCAGAGGTTCTTTTCCCTACAACTCAAGGTCCAAAGATGACAACTCTACAAACCCAAGAGAAATCATCAGAAACAACTTTATCATTTACAACTCATAAAAAGGAAATCCCAAAAATAACATCTCATACAGAGCATACATCAAGTTCCTATTTCCCTACCTACTCACCACATCCTAGTTCTAGTACTGAAAAATCCTTAATTCTTTCTACAAAGAGACCTGCAGTGTCTGCTTCTCCAGCTTCAGGTGAATTTAAAAAAACGTTTAAAACCGCTTCAACTACAGGATATCCCTTATACATGGTTCTAAACACAACTGAATTCCTGACTACATTATACACTAAATTTCCTGTCATGGCTGAAACTATCAGTGTGACACCTTTGTCTGTTAAGGTAACATCCAAAATACCATCCCCTCTTGAACTACCAACAAAATCAACTTTGTTTTCTGGAAAAACAGCTACTGAATACAAGTCAGCTCTGGTTTCAAGTACAGTGAAGACAAGTACTCCAGCATATTCAGGTAGTGTTACGACATCAGCAATGAAAAGAAAAGAAAGCAGCACAGCTCCTTTTGTAGCTACAGAAAGAGAGTCACCTCAAAGAACATCCATCCCTGGATCTCCACTTGCTCTCTTTAGTGGGACTGAAACCACACAGTTGACTACACAGCCTGATAAATCACAAGCAGAAAGTATTACTACCATTTCTGCTGGAAAGCCATCTGCTTTGTCCTTTTCACCATCAGCTTCTCTAATGTCTCTAAACATTTCGCTTCCTTCACTACCCTCAGATGGAAAAGAAGCATTGCTGACAACTCTCAGTCCCATGCATAAATCCCATGAAATAACATCTTCATATCCTACAACAACTGTACGAAAATCTATGTTAACAACAGAAAAGACTTCTCCAGTCCCAACTTTCTCTGTTTTGTCTTCTATATTAGAACAATCAATTTCAATAACAACAGCACCAGATGAAAAATCACTAGTGAATGTTACCGATTCCACGTTCTCCCCAACCTCTGAATTCAGCAGTCAGGTCATAACAACTGAAAAAATAACGACAGGCAAAGAAAAATCCTCTCTGTCCCCTTCTGTTGCACTTCCAGTAACAAAGTCTTCTTACACTTTCTCCACCTCTCAGTATCTGGGAGATAAATTAGTTTCTTCACCTTCTTTAACACAACTGCTACCAGAGGTAACAACCACACCGAAATATTCAGTGGAAACTAAGATGGTTTCTACAGGAATAAAACCTGCAGTCCAAAGTATAAC
Source organism: Prinia subflava (assembly GCF_021018805.1). Taxonomy (NCBI): domain Eukaryota; kingdom Metazoa; phylum Chordata; class Aves; order Passeriformes; family Cisticolidae; genus Prinia; species Prinia subflava. Next base: position 14,579,379 of record NC_086251.1, read on the forward strand.
TAAAGCAGTGACACTTCCAGGAGCTGCAGCTCAGCCATCGCTGCCTCCATCTTCAGCAGGCCCCTTCTCCTTGCAGACATCTTCAGGAGCTAAAATTTCAGTACAGACCAGAAGGACCACCATTATACCACCTTCTTCCACTCAGAAGACTGCAGAATTTGGTCATCAGACCTCTGAATATTCATTGACAAGCCAAGTTCACCAGTATCCTGCAGAATCTCTAACGAAATCCCCTGGTCAGCCACAACCTGTCTTTAGCACAACTGAAGCCACAGTAGAACTGACTTCCTTATACCCCTTAAAGACCTCACTATCTGAAGGCACCTATTCAAGTATGTTACCTACCCCGGTGGGTCCTACCAAAGTTATTTTACCAACTCAAAAATATTTGCATTTAACTGATTCAGTCACGCATCCACTTGAATTAAGAACTTCGGTTTTACAGCCTACAGGCGCAGCTAGAACAACAGATGACTTCATTTTTGGCACCAAATTTCCCCCTTTCTCACCAGAAGTGCTTGCCACTTCCTCTACTTTAACAACGGTTAAAAAAGAACAGATTCCTTCATTTTCCACACAAAAGGCAGCTACAGATCTAAAATTCACGTATCAGGCCGCGGTTACTAAATCTCTTGATTCAAGACAAACACATGAAGTATCACCTTCACCAGATTCCGAGTCAACCTCTTCAATGGTTTTGCTATCAGAAACAACAGAAATTCCTGTACCCTTGGGATCCACATCAAGGAGAAGGGGTACAGAGGAAACTGTGATGTTGCCTAAGCAGGTCACGCCTTCAGCCACCGCCTACAGTTCCATGATCTCACCAAGGACAGCCTTGTCGACTGAGGCCCATTCATCTGATGCAGCTTCAGCCTCTCTAACGATAAGCAGCGCTGGGCAAAACCTCAGTATTGCATCAGCAGCTTCAGACAAAGCAGCAGCAGTCACAGAGCCCGTCTCCAGCTCTCTTTCTGCTATTTCAGAAGCAGAAGGAGCCATGCCCCTTGACACAGTAAAGTCTGAAGAGTCAGAATTAACAACAGGATCCCAGTCTGTTCTTACTCAGGGTGTTACTGTTGCACCTCAGACATTTTACCCTCTGTATTTCACAAACACAACTTCAGTTCTGTCCACTGTGCATTTGCCTCCTGAATCAAAACTGTTTTCTTCTACAGCTCCATCATCAGTCAGTACTACTCAAACTTCAAAATTTGAAATAACATCTGAAATGCAAATGCCTTCCAATGTGAGTTCACTGCTAATGATATCTGATCATCCAAATGAGACCACAGCTCCACCAGTTTCCTCATTTCATTCTCTATCCACCAAATCACTTCATGGCTTGACTACATTTTCTGATGGACTGGCAATAGCTGAAGCTGTGGCAGGAGCTGCAGCATCACCTTTTATGTTGCCTCAAGAAACAGCAACTCTTCAAACTTGTACAGTGAGTAGATATAAATAATTACCTGCCACATATTCCTGCTTTGGCATATGCCTTAGTTACTCTTATGCACTGATTAAAAAATGAAATTGAGAGCCATGCCTTGATCTTTAGGATTTTAAGTATCTGTATCAAACAAGGGAGCCTGATTATGTTACCCATTGTATCTGAAGTCTTTGATAACTTCATTATGCATAACATTTTTTTCTAAATGTTATACTACACTGGGTTTCAGGCCTCAGTTTTGAGTGTGACTGTTATAAGAATGTTTTCTTTGGCAAAATATGGTGTTTCATATTGTCTGGTGTTAGTGTTTTGTCATATTGCCCTCCTTAAAGCACATCTTTACAGACACCCCTGTTATCATTCCTGCTTGTTTCCTTCCATATTTTCCCTTCTCAACTTTCTTCATTGTGAAGTTAAAAATTCAGTAGTGCTGTTCTCATCTTTATGATAGGACAGCAGTGTTAATCTGTCCACAGAATGGTCAGGTTTTCAAAGGTGTTCTTTTCTTTTAGCTTCCATCACCATCATGGGGATCAGTAAGTATTCTGTGCCTGAAGAATGTGAGCCCCTTTTTCAACAAAAACTATACAATATTATGATTCTGACTTGGTATTAATTGTAACCTTTATCTTGTATTGAATCTGCCTTAGCCGATCACAGAGAGTGAGTGCATAAAGCACATTTGTTTGGATGGACAACTGATCCAGGTTAATAAGTCACAGAACTGCCCATACAGTGCTACTCAGCCCAGCTGTGGAGTTTTAGGATTTGCTACTCAAACAAATGGTGACAAATGCTGCCCAAAGTGGGAATGTGCATGTAAGTTTTAATTCTGCAGTACTTTTGAAGCGTGTTCAGGTAACAATTTAATGCATGTGTAAAAAGGGTACGAACTGACGTTTCTATACCATAGCACAGAAGTAGAAGATGCACATTTTTTGTGTTACTCATTGTCTAAGGAAATTTATAGTAGTAATTTTACATCCAGGGAAATAAAAATAATCCTTTAAAATACTCAGCATTTAGGTATCTGCAGTGAATGTGTTTCAGTCTGACTTAGACACATCTTGTCATCTCTCGAATCTAGGGACACCTAATCAATACAGATTTTTTTGGTTCATTTTTTAACTACTTCAGGATGTTAGACTGTTAACTACTTCTGTTAGCAGTTTGGGGACTCTGTACTGTAGTCACTCCCATCAGTTACCTAGAATTGGGAAGAAAGTACCCAAACCTTAAAGAAAATTTGATTTCATCATACCAAATAAAGTATGCAGAGATAAGGAATTGTAACTTCTGCTTAGGCTTTAGAGTTTGAAATAACTTGGAGTAGAACTCCAAGCCCACTGAAACACAAAAGCTTTAGTAATAAGACTGAGGAAAAATGAAAGTTTTCACCTTATAAATAAGACTATTGGGAAACTGTGTATCTGGTATGATCTGCTGTCCCTCAGGATTTTTCTTAGTTTGAGGTTTGAAAAATTGCACATCTTTGTTGGCAAGAACCATAAGGAAATAGGTGATTGCAGAGGTCTGCAGGTTGTTCCTCTGAAAATGTGCAGGGTTTGATTCTGCTGTCCATTTACAAAGATGCACCGGTATCAAATATGTGAAAATATGTGCTGCATATATGAGTCTCTTAGTAAGGTAGTTCATTTATCTTCATATTTAGTAAAATTTACCAGAATTCTAAAATAAATTAGAAAATACATTTACTTTTTTATTTCCTTAGGTCGTTGCACCATTTTCTCTGATCTGAGCATTGTTACCTATGATGGAAGTCATTTGGCTTTATTCAAAGAAGCATCCTACATTGTTAGTCAAACTCCAGATGAAACTATAACCATCCATGTCCTTGACTGTAGAATGGTAACTAACATTTATCAGCTAACAAAAGGTGTTTGGTACTGCTAATAAGATGTATCTGAAAGGCAAGAGCATAATACTACTTTATATTGTGGTTATAAGTCACTTCTGTGCAATATCTATGAATTGTGCTTGCGTTTCACAATCCTTATGAATTGTGTAACTCTCTAATACCTGACTGTGTATGCATAGTTCCTTGTGAAGCAGCTGGAAGATGAGAGGTAGGTCCATGCTATCCTGTGGTGTGTGTAATATGGACAAGGTGGTGAGAGATAAGTGGATTTACATCATAAGGCACTTCTGTGAGTGCTGTCTTACTACAAATACCAAGACAGTTGTACCAGTATACCTCTAGTCTCTTTCAATGCAGGATTTTTATCTATGTTCATATGGGCACACTTCACTCCTTATAGCTCAGGAAGTATACGTTTATTCCTGATCTGTTACTTCTGTGCTGTACATATCACACAGACTCATCATTCCCTGTCTCATTCTTGCTGACCTTCAGATACGTAGTTCTATTTTTTTGTCCAAACAGCTAGTCCACCGTATTTTTTCCCGGAAAATCTGTATTTCTGTTCTAATTCCAAGATTGTATGATATAGCACAGTTGCTGAAAACAATGAGGTCATATTATTTTGATTGTTTACCCAGATAAACTCGGTAGTCTTGACTTGAATCTGCAATCAAGAATGGGTTTTCATCTCTTAGTAGGACAATCCTCAAAAATCCTTAATGTCCCAGTACCTAAAACCAGTAAGCAACCAGTGTATTCTGATTTTGCAGATCATGGCTATGGGTGATGTATTTTTGCTTTCTCCACAGAGTAATTCAAATGCAACTTCTTTGTGCCTGGCAGTGTTGAACCTAACTTATGTATCAAATCAAATTATTATCAACCGTTTAAGCAGAAAAGTAAGTTTTCTGAGGGGTTTTATTTTCTTGTAGGTAACACCTTATTTCTGCAGTTAGAGGAATAGAGTAGAACACCATAGGTTATATGATTCACTGTTCCAATTTTGTAATTAAGTTAATTTCTCCTGGTAAATTCAAAGAGCCAAACTGTGATCCAAGGGCAGTTAATGAGGTAGTCTCAGGACAAGGCACATAAATTGTTAGTACCTTTGGTACTTGTATTATCTTTCCTGGAGGAAAGCCTGACTGCTTCTGAAATTACTTATGACTTAGATTCCTAAGCTGTTAAAAGTCTGGCCTTAGTTCTCCTACCTGACAATTAACTTCTTTTCTGTGTGTCTTTTAGATAACAGTAAATTCAAGATCTGCTTGGCCTACAGTTAGAAAATATGGATACAAAGTTGAAGATTCAGGCTTTAAGTATGCAGTTGAGACCCCAACAAAAATCAGAATTCAGTGGTTTCACAACACAGGTCTGATGATTATTGAGTTGAATAGTACCAGGGAACCAGGAGCTTTGGGACTATGTGGTAAGTATAGAGGAGTGCAAAAAATAAAGATTTTTCAGATGCTTTGCTAGGGAGAGATATTTTCCTAATTATATAACTGTTTATTGTAGGGTCTGTCCCAAAAATGTATCGCACATCACTGCAAAATTTTAAGATACTGTTAAAATTAATCTATTACTAACTTTGTTTCTTGTTGGAATTATATTTGGTATTTATTCCTCTCATTGCTCTTTGCCCACTGTGTTGCTTCTGTCTGTAAGCTCTTTGAACCACAGGCATGATTGCAGTTACCAAACCCAAATAAGAAAGACAGGTCTAAGCCCATAATTTCAAATACAGTAATTTACAGATTTAGTGTTTGATATCCAACTGATAGGAAGTGGTACGTGCTATTTTCAGTTTCTGAAGGTCAGAATTCCCAGGAAATATAAACTTTAGAAACTAATCTGAGTTTAACTGTTGGAGAAAATACTTTAGAGGGAATTTCTTAATATTGGGTCTGTTCAATAGTTACCACTGCTTTCTCTTTTTCTGAAAAGTACAGCCTTAAATAAGCTGCTGGTGGTACAGCGATTGCAAGCGTGTGTTTGCTGATGGAAATCCCCACTGTGGTAGCTGCATCTGTAAATTTATGCTGTAAATTGGAGCTGGAAATCAGGATTAAGGAGATCATATAATTAAAGTGGATATCTTTCCAGTTTCAGAAAGGGCAAATGCCTGTAGCTCAGTATCAAATATCAGGAATAGCTCAGTCCAGTTTCCAGTCCTGCTGACAGAAATGTGCTTCTCACAAAGAGAGTTTGAATTTACACCATTTTGAAATTTGATAGTTATCTCTTATTTGCCCTAACTTCTGTTTTCAGTGTTGTTCTCACTCTGTTTGGCTAATTGTTATTGTAATTAGATCAAACAGGAGCAAGACAATAAAGACAGTGGATATTTATAATAAGCCTGATTCAACTTACCCAGAGAATCTCTTTTGCCTTTACCTGTTTGATTACTGTGGTAAGGAGGATTGGGAACATTACATTCCTGGTTTACAAGGCATTTTGACTAGATGACAACACACTTCTGTGGGTGGTGTTGCACGTACAACTTCTTCAGGGAATGTGCTGTGTATTTCTGGTGCTCACCTCTGGCTGGGAGGTTCTCTGCATAAGTCTGCCTGCACTGCACAGTGCTGCCTGGTGCCACTTACAGAGCCTGCCTCAAATCAGCTCGTTGTACTGCGTCTTTTCAGGGTGAATTAGTCCAGCCTAAACTCCTTTCTGTGCTTCCTGTGTTAGTGCAAACAAAACAAGCATATTTTCTTTCTCAGATAGCTTTTAGCTGAACTGCAGTATTGGAAGGTCTTGATTTCTCAGCTTCATGGAAATGCTAAAACTGAAAAGACCATTACAGATTTGTAGCATGAGCATCCTTTGGAAGGATTCAGAAACAACAGCGTCTTTTACAGTGCAAGGATTGGGCAAATGTGGCAGCTGGCAAAGAGCTGGGATGGGAGACGAGGGATGTGGGAGGGGAACATGGACATCTCTATAGCAAAACTGGTGAAAAAGATTTAAAGCATGTCAGTTCTGGTTGCAACCATATCCTGCCAAGAAGAATGTGAAGCTTTAGTTTAGCTGTTTTAAATCTCCTTGTCAGTGTGTAAGAGAAGTGAGAAAAGATGTCCCTGACATGACAGCAGTCCTTTGAAGTCTTTCAGAACCATCGCGTACTTCCTATCTATGTGGCAAACACAGATACGAAAGGTTCACTCAGAAACAGTTTGGAAAGCTATTTTACTCTCTGAATGCCTGCTGCTGTAACACTGATTGGCATCAGGAATTGCTAAAAATGGTAAAACAGACCAGTTCTTTAGAAAGGGATGGAATCCCCAAATAGTTTTTTGAACAGATTAGGATTGTGCTTGTGGAGACGATAGAAGGAAACATTCTAGAAGTCTGATACAAAAGTCTCAGAAACTGATTAGGGAGAAAGAATGGGGGATTGATCCATCATTCTCTTTTTTTCTACCTGCTGATTTTCAAAGGCTGTTCTGAGGACACTGCTGTGATATTTGAATGTTCTTTGCTGACCACAGTCACTGTCCATATTACGTTGCTCCTTTTGCTCCAAAATGTTTCAAAATTGCTGACTATCTTAGTTAAAACAGAAAGAAAAATGTGATACTGGTATCAGATAAGCATTTTATGGTTGTTCCTTTTTCTGATAACACTTACAGTTTTAATCTTTTATACACGGAGGTGCTTTGCAACCTTTTTTAAAATGCATTTTTGTTTAGCATTTGTACAGCTGAGGAGCAAACTTCCAGTTTCATAGCTGGGCTCTCTGAGCAGCTCTTTGATGTGCAGTAGATTTCCATTCAGAGATGCATCTTTACTTTTGCTTTCCTTCATTTTTCTGAATTTTGTGTATTTTGATCCCAACAGAGACTTTTTATGTCTGTTGTAGATTGTGATACTGTCATGTTGTATAAGATTTTGAAAATATGTTCACTTTCTTGAATATGCCACTTCAAACATATTTCACATGTGTTAACCTGCTTGTTTTTTGGTTTTTTTTTTTCTTTCCTTCTGGTAATTCATAGGGTTTTGTGATAGAAGCTTGGAAAATGACTTGATGCTGCCCAACAGGACAGTTTTAAGCCAAAGCAGTTCACCCTCGACTTTTATAGACAGCTGGCAAGTGCCAGACTCGTTAAAGTATGTTGGAGAAGACAGGCATCAGGAAAGTAATTGCTCAGTCATGGACTGCTCAGAGTGCTTAAGAATGGTGTTGAACCAGACCTTCAGCAGCTGTCACCCTTATGTATGTTAACTATTTCAAAGCTTACATTTTGGGAGAGCTGCAGTTCAGATATAGTTTTGTACACTTGGTAATTTCACTGATGTGAGGCTACATGTAACTATATCTGTTGAATGAGATGTATATTTTTGTGTGTGCTTACAGTTGCAAGGTAAAAGTAATTGAAGAGTATGGCAGCTTGATAGGAGAGTTGCAGTAAGCAGCTTTCAGAATTTCACCTGCTAGTTTTGAAATACCACAAAATTCATAAAGTCACGGATAATTCAACTCCATCAATAAGATGTAGAAAAATGTGAAAGAAAATAGTTTTAGGATTTAATTAATCCTTACACTTTCAGTAATTTAACAAGTCCCATACTGCAGTAGGTAATCTGAGAACCTGCATTCTCAAAGGCTCTAGAGACAGTGTTCCAGCTTGGAGATGTGAGCCTGCAGAAGAGACCCTGAAAGCAAGCCTAAAGCAAATAACAAACTCTTGGTGTGCAAATAAATTATTTGTGGTCATATGAGTACATTTACCATTTGGCCTTTCATTTATTTTGATTTTGATAGAGGCCAAAATAGATAAAAAGCATAGAGGTAAGAAGGAACAAATTAATTGTGCCTTCTACTTGAAAAATTGTATTACGTCTTACCTTGGCACTTATAAGAGATGAAACTAAGGAGTATAATCATGTCAGTGTTCAGGAAGTCTTACTTTTAAATACTTGTGGATTATCTTTGTACACTAATGAAGGCTTACCATGAACCAAGAACTCTTGGCTTCTTTGCAGTAGATATTTTTAGAAGTCAGTCTTTCCTACTTACCATAGCCTCTCTCTTTTTTTCTTTTGTTAAGATTCCACCTGAGCAGTTCTGTGATATATGGGCTCGAGACACTGAGTACATTCGAAATCCATGCATTTCACTCGCTGCCTATGTGGCAATGTGCAACAAATTCAATATTTGCATAGAGTGGAGGAGCTCTGATTACTGCCGTAAGTATTCTGCATGTATGCCCACCTCTAGTGTTCACAGAGACAAAATTTGCCTACTTTAAGAGTTATAAGTTGAAAATACCAATGCTTCTTGAGTTTTCATGTACCTTGGTGCTGCTGCAAAAATCGGCGCCTTTGGAGAAGGGATTAGAGAAATGAAACACCTCTGAGATTAGATGGAGTGTTAGGGATGAAACCTGAGACCTCAGTGCAGCACTGCAGCAGAATTCTCCCATTGCAACACTAAAATGTAAGGCCAAATGGGATCTGTAGCTGGATCACAGCATTTCCTTATGTGTTGTCCATGATCACCTAGGAAAAGCCCCCTTCAGTGATAACATGAGAAGGTCTGTGGTTTTGAGCCATTTTTTTAAATTCTTCAGTTTGTATGGATTTTATTAACAAGTAACTGTTAAAAGGAGCTCTTACAAAATATAGTTGTAAATATGTATTCTATCCATCATGAAGGGACACATCACACTTATTTTTCTACCACAGTGATGCATTTTCTTTGGCCACTGTGAGTTATTCTGAACGCTCTATGATTGATCTGTCTAGTATTTGAAAATGTTTTTGAAGTTTGAATTATTTTGTGTCAACACTGTTGCATAGTTTGATGTCTCTTCTGCCAAAATGGAAACTGAAGCTTGATGAGAATGTTATTACAAGAAGAAAAGTAGACGGGCTTGCAGATTCATTATATTTGAATTTGTTATGTAGGTAACTGGTCTGTGTTGGTGTTTCAGAATCGTAGATCCTACCCAATCGGTGAGCACAGAAAGTTGACAAGAAGACAATAGTGTGTTCTCTTAGGTGTTGCCTCATGAGATACCACTTTAACAATGTCTGATTGATTTGCTTCCCAGCCTTCCCCTGCTCTGAAAACTTCTCCTACCAGCCTTGCATAGCTGCCTGTGAGGCTCCAGAGAGCTGTCAGAGTGATGAGGTTGCTCCTCTGGACTCCGACTCCTGCTCAGTGCTGACAGAGGGCTGCGTCTGTGCTGGAGGCACCATCCTTCACCGGACCCATACTGCTGTCTGTATTCCTGAAGAAAAATGTGGTATATTTGGATGTGATTTTCTTCTTTATTCTCTGCAAGTTGGTGGTCAGATACTTCATTATTCATAAGTTGAGTTCTGGTTTGGTGTTAAGTGAGTTTTGAATATGCCATTCATTTTGAGGATTCTCAGTATTCAGTAAACATTAACTGTGCAGGTGGGCAAGCAGGGGATGTCCTTCTGATGCACAGTTTTGCTCACTTTCTCTCAGCTGGAGGATGCTCTTCAAAGTCTTTACTTAAGTTTATGTATTCTGTTATTGTAAGTGTGTTAGTCTTGGCTTCCTTTTTACTCAAGCCTTTTACCAAGGGTCCAACCTTTTGATATTCAATGGCATTCAAATGACATGCAGCAGCAAATTAAACATTTTGAATAATGCATATGTGTGTCCTGCCAGCATTCCTGTTCATTTTCATTGCAATTCTGCCTCACCACACCAAATAATGGACCAATTCTCCTCCCTTACAACATGAACCTTAAAGATTCAGTTTATGATAAATCAGACTACTATAGCACTGTAAATTAATAATAGTTTTGACATTTGTGAAATACAAAAGTAACTTCTTTTCAAATAATTACTTTAAAAACAAAGGATTGGATTGTGATTTTAAGTAACTGGTCTTGCAGTGGAGACACAAAACAAATTGGAGGTCTGGATCTTTTGGAAGGTGTTGAGTTTTGCTTTCCTATACAAACTCAGTCATAGACTATCTCCTCATTCACTTTTTTGTGGGTGATGGACATAATCAAGCCTTTAAAACTCTGGGATTTTAATGCTTTATAGACCCACAGCCACTATGGAAAAAATGGTGATCAAAATTGGAATTTAAAAGGAATTACTTCTGTTTTCTGATGTCCTGATCTAGCTTGTACAGACAGCTCGGGAGCACCTCATGCTGTGGGTGAGATCTGGAGAACTTCTTTGAGTGGATGCTGTATGCAAAAATGTGTTGACAGTGAGACCATTATTCCAGTGGAGTACAACTGTTCAGAGATCCACAATCTGGAGTGTCAGCGATTTGCAGAAGTGGCCTTGCTTGTTCCTGATGATCAGACATGCTGTCCTCAGAAGATCTGTAGTAAGTGTTCCTTCATGGTGGTGCATACTGCCCACTGGAACATGCAGATATCCTTTCTCTGAGGTTTGCTTTCCTGTGACACATGCTACTTTTGAAGAAAATGGAAATTACTTCGGTTTGAATTTGCAGATTAGGTAGAAAACTGTAGAAGCTCTTTGACTCAATACCTAATAGGTTTTGGGGTAGAGGTAGTGGATAGGAGGAGGACTGAAATAACGCTGTGTTTTTTTGAATATGAATTGCTTTTCCCTCAAGTTTAGAGATTACTGTTTTATTTTAATATCCAAATATAAACAAATGATCTGGAGAAGAAAAAGAAATCAGATGATTATTTATCTAATATATAAAGTGAGCAGTAAAAAATTATAGAAAAGCAAGGGTTTTTCACTTAACTCTTGCTTAGCTTAGAAAGTTTCAAAAAGAAAGCAATTTTCATGTTTTAATCGCCTGGTATGGTGTTGCAGTGAGTTTTCCAGAGGAGGTTGGGTTTTTTAATTCTCACAAGGACTCAGCTCCAGTTTAACGTTGCTTCCATGGAGAGTGTTGCAGATAATGATGAGCACGTCTGAATCCTAGTGGGAGTATTTGCTGCTCTGCTGTGCTTTTCATATGCCTGTAACTTGGAGTTTTGGGGTATCTGACTGCAAATTCTGCTTGCCACTGCTCTACTCAACTTACAAATGCATAGTTTAGAAGGTGCTTGTTCCCTTTTTTCCCCCTTTATGTGACAGTTTGTAATCAGAGCCTCTGTGAGCTCCTGATCCCCGAGTGTAGCAGCTTGGAAAAGTTGGTCACCTACTACAGTGAAGAATCCTGTTGTCCCAGCTATGTTTGCGGTAGGTTCCCTTTGAAAGGTAAAAAAGTACACTCTGTAAAAAATAAAAGGTACAAAAGATGTTCAGTAAACTAAACAGATCAACTCAGAGGGATAAGGCTAGTGTGGATACCATTGTTGGCATGGCCGTTTACAAAATCCACTGTTCTCTATAGTTCTGGGTTGGTCTGTGCCTCAGTTTGAGCAGATGTGAGGCAATCCTGTGTTTTATGATCAGGCAAGGTCTTGGGATACAAGGTAAAAGTTTGTCCAAGGCAGCTTGTAGTACCTCTGTACCCCACACTGCCTTTCCTTGGAATATAGTGTAACAAGGGAGGAATGCTGAGCTTCGTCTAAAGGAATATATCTGTCTCTCTTTTTTCAGAATGTGATCCAGAAAAATGTGAACCACTGGAGCAGATGCCAAGCTGCCAAGATGATCAAACACTAATTGCTGCTCGGGTGGAGAATACCTGCTGCATTTCCTATATATGTGGTACAGTAGCCTGACTGGTTGAGATTACGAGTGTGGTTTTGCATATGCAATTATATCAATTATTATCTTGCCAATTAAGGCTCCTTGTATTTCCTTTAGGTCTCCCAATGTAGTAAGGCTTGAAAGTGGTTAAAAAAAAATTGACATTTACTTTCTAAAATATAAGAAGTGGTGGCAACCATCAAGAGTCACAGAACAGCTTTGTAATATACAACTGAGTAATATTTCTTGGTCAAGTAAAGGAGTGATAGCGTAGTCCATGGATGAAGGAAATCAGGGCTTTGGAGATTGTCCATATGCATAGTGTGAACTAGATGAGCAAATATTTTATCCGAAGGAGGACTGAAGTTATATAGGCTTTTATTCCCTGTATCCTTCTGTCACCTATGGCCTGTCTTAATTGATGACAAATATCCCATATTAAAGTATTACGCATATTTATTCAGCTCTTTTGGGTTTAGCCTTTAATGACTTGATTCAATAATGATATTGCACTTTTGCCATTAGTATATGAGCTCCAGTCTTACCATGCAGTTGTTTTCTGTTTGATAATAATCTGATAATGAGGTGCTATTGAATTTATTTTATTTTTGAACAGATAATCTGGGAAGGAAAGGACCTTCCACATGTAAAAAATTGAGTGTTAATTGGAACTGGGAATTACAATTCTGTTATTTACAGTAATCAGATTGTTTTGATCATGTGTTAGCAATTGGCTCTTCTCACTGTCCGCAGAGTCCCCTTTTGACTCCTTTTTGATAAAATGAATCTTTGCACTGTACATATTGAAAAGTTCCTGTTCTGAGTGTCATATGTGTTCAAGTGGGAGGATAACACTGCGATCAAAGGATGCATTTTATTGAGGATCAAAGATTCCTGAAAAAACAACAGCATGACTTAGTAGGAGAGAAGACCTAGCAAAAATTTTCATAACAGGAGAAGGAGGGAAAATCATGTTTGCTCACAAAAAATGTATTAATTCTTTATAGCAGGGAACAAAGGAAGAAGGAGCAAGCTGCACTGAAAATCATCCTTTTGTATAGGGTCTGTAAGCAGTGAATGCAGAGCACCTCTGCTCTCTTTTATATGAGTCTGGGACAAACTTACAGCAAATTTTCTAGACAGTAGTAAAATTTTTTTCCATTGTTTTAGATTTCAATCATTGTTTTCTCCAGCATGCAGGGCTTGCTCGGATCAAATTCCCAAATGTCAAGAAGGAGAAGTTCTCATTGTGGATGGCAACACTACTGACAGGTGTTGTCCTACATACCAGTGCAGTAAGTTTGACTTGACTTTATATTTTAAATAACAGAGAACATGGGAAATTTTGTGGTGTGTATGTTCAGTGTCAAAGTGGTAGATTAGAGATACAGCTCCACTTGCTGTATAAGCAAGCTATCATCTGTAGTCCTCAACAAATAATCTTAATTTTTAAAACTTGATGTGTGTAAAACATTTTCCAATGTCTGTATCATGGAGACAAGTGAGTGGTTTCAGACCTCAAATTCTGGGTATTTAAAATTATTTAAATACTTGTCTAGAGTATTTCGTACTCCATACTGTTATTACCTGATATCTAACAGTCAGATTTTTACTATTAGTCTTGTAAACTGGGATGTTATCCAAATGTATTTATTGTAAGTCATTCACTGTATCTTGATTAATATTTCCACTCATCCACAATGACGAACATTGCGTTTCTTGTACTTCCTTTCCATTAATTTCAGTCTGTGAAATACATCGTTGTCCTGAATTCAAATGCATGCTCGGCATGTCTCTGGTGGAGGTGTGGAGCCCGGAGAAGTGCTGCCCCTTCCGGACATGTGGTAAAATCACTGATTTTCGCTATGGTTGCCTGAGACAACGAGAAATGACAGCAGCTTTGGCCCCTTGGATTTAAGCCTGGTTTCAGCCAGCTACACCATTGTGACCTGCTCATGAGCAAACAATACAGAAAAGTCATTTCAAGTTACAGAACTTCCTAATCTGCCTGTTTTGCTTTTCTTGCACCCTGTAGAATTTGTCTGTCCAAACTGGATTATCTCCCACCTTGAAAGTATTGTAAGAGTTACTGTACTGTGTTTGCTGACTTTTATAGCTGGGATTTTTATTCTCTCTGTTGCTCTGTTGTAAGCAAGTGGCACACAAATTGCTAAACTTCTGTTTCTGGTGTTGTATTTTGTTTCAGAATGTGCGTGTGAAACAATCCCCAAACCTCAGTGCAAACTGGTATGAAATTTATCTTGTCACTGTTCTTTTATTAATTATGAATTATTAATGAATCTATTTATCAATATCTGAAAAGTAGATTCATCAGTGAAATACGAAATTGCACATTATCACCTCTTTTCTAAAAAACTACTTACTTTAGAGTAAGGTATACAGTTTTAAGAAGCCACCTAAGTCTAAATACCTTGCAGAATAAAATGACTCTACAGCCCTGATACTTCCAGAGCTTTTTATTACCATATTCTGCCCAATATATTGATAGAGTAGGACTGCTTCCATGCACACAGGGTAAGTTAGAATAAAATTTGGGGTTTAAAGTGTTGAACTAAATGCATTCAAGCAATCACTGTTGCTATTATTTGTTATGGTTAATATGTTAACATACATCATATGTTAACATGCACTCAGGCTGCTGACTGAGCAGAACCCTCAAGAGATACTGCTACGCAAATTCTGAAGGAAAGCTGTTTAAAAGAAAAAGGTCATATAAATAAGGAAACCCACTGTTGTTTCATGTGTATTTTTTTCTTTTTCTATTTTTATACCCATAGGGGCAGAAACTTCAGATAGATGAACTGTTTCAGAACAGTACAGAAAATGTCTGTAACTGTGTGCAGTACAAATGTGGTAAGTCAGAAAATAATTTAATTCAAAGAAACATCCTTTCTTAGAGTGCTAAGGGAAATCAGGAATTAAAAATCAGGCGTTCACTTTGAACATGGCACCGAAGAGAACAGGATTGATTTATTTAATTCACAAATAATGCTAATTCTCCTCTGTGTCCTCTGTAATTAGTGGGGAGAAATAGGCACTCCTCAGGTACATTTCTTATTCTGAAATAGTCTTCCAAAATGAAACAGGTGAAGAAGTCTGCACTGTCACTCGGGTGCAGCTAAAAGAATATTATTTATTTATTTAGATTTCATTTATGGCTGTATTTGAAAATATTTGGCAACTACAGTGAAACATTAGATTACTATCACTGATCTGTTTGAAAATGTGGCCCATAATTCTAAAATAGGTGGAATAGCTTTTTCCACTTCCATTTCACTGTTTGAAATGTTTTTAGGGGAGTTTTGATGCCAAGCTGATTGTCCTGAGAATGCTGTTTGTGTTTTCTTGCAGTGAGAGACAAAGTTTGCCTGAGTAATGAGAGAGGTGTGCTGCTTCCTGGGCAGAGAATTGCAGAACACAGTGCAGATGGCATTTGCCATATTTCCTATTGCACAGATGTGATTGATCCCTCCACTAAATACTACAAAATAAACTCGTCTTCGATAGACTGCGCTGTTAAGTGCAAAGCTGTAAGAAACTCAGAAATGTAGACCTCTATGTTGTGTCTGGTGGCCTGAATCACTTTGTGATGGGTTTTCTTGAGCAGATGACAGTCATAGAGCAAGTTGGAAAGAGTAATTAGGATATCTCGCTCTAATGATGTGCTTCCACAATTCTGATGGAAGTTTATAAAAATTCTCCCTCCCTCCACTGTTTTCTCTGCTGCATAAATATTACACAAACTAAAGTATACAGTGAATGACTCCTTGGATTAATGGCATGCTACCTTCTTGCATCCCTGCAGAATTTCAGCTACATTATATGCAGACTGGTACAAATTCCTGGCAGACATTAGCTGAATAAGAATCAGAAAGAGAATAATTATAAATAGAAGAAGAATTCTAAATGTGGTGAAAACAGCTTTATAAAATAAGTAAATGTTACATTGTCATTTTACAAGATATGATACATTACCATGGAAATACTATACAGAAATTTTTTCTAATTTTATAATTACTTGATGTCTAATGTGTAAAAAGTTAAAATTTCAGTGCTTCTTGAAGTAAGCTGTCACATCTGAAAATGGTAGAAAGGCCAATTATCTCTCTCAGATTTGGAACTCTTCCCCTTTTACTTCAATTAAGATCAAAGTTATTTTATAAAAGCCTCATGAGTGTGCAGTGTGTGCAAATGTAAACTATGTGGTTTTGGAAGTTATTTAAAAAATATTCCTAAAATCAGATGCCTGAAAAAGACTCCTGCCTGTTACAGTAGTAAAACGTTGAACTGCAAGATGATCTCACACAAGGAATAATCTGTTTGATTTTGGCAGAACCAAGTCTATCAGCCTCCAAAAGATTTAACAACTTGCTGTGGTAGCTGCAAGAACTTGTCTTGTCTCTACACGTTCAGCAATGGCACAGTTACCAGTTTTAAGGTGAGTTTGCAAATTTGATTCCCTCAAAATATTTAGAACTAAACAAAAATTTATTAAATAATGTACATATCTTGCTGTATAAAATATGCAGAAAAGAGCTTTATTTAGCCAAATACTAGGAATAGTTTTGCATGTACACAACATTAATTCATTGGAAAGTCAACCATATAACTCTCAACAAAAATTAAAGGATTCTGATATATATGAGAGAATTGCCATCAACTAGATTATATTAGAACCTGCTTAACATTATGCATTTTTATTGGACTTTCAAATGCAGTACTTAAACAGAACTTGAATAGGCATCTAAATTGTGAAATTGTTTAATTAATATTTGAAATACTGGTTTTTTACTGTGAGTGAAGTTTCTGCTTTAAAATTTTTGGCAGCCCGGTGCTGTTTGGATTTCCAACTGCATCAGATACGAATGCACCAACACAGCGATAGGACCAGTTCTGGTTTCCTCTGCAGTTGGATGCCCGCCCTTTAATGAAACTGAATGTGTGAAGGTCAGTGTACAAGACATTGTTGGCATTCTAGCTGTGATTTGTGTTTGTATGAAAAGATTTAACTCTGACAAAAGGTGCTTTTAACTCAAGAAGGAAAAAATTATTAATTCTGGTAGTGCCTGTATTTTTTCCCAGACATTTAAAGGTAAAAGGTATAACCACACATCTACTGTGCGTGCCACCAGGCTGCTGAGTTACACAGCTGGACACTCCTCTTCTGATTCTTAGAATATATATTTTTTAAATTGGGGTTTGTAATATCAAACTAGTCTTCGTACAACTGTCTGAACTTGGATGCTTTTCTGGGCTGGACCTTCCCTTTCTAACATTTTCTGTGTACAGCAATGTGATTCAGCACAGTGATCAAAACATTGGAAAAAGGCAAGATTGTCTGAAAATCAGGAGCATCTTTTCCCCAGTGACACATAAAGTTTTATGAACTAGTTTTGGAACAAGAACAGAAATCCTATTTGAGTTTGCAAAATGAGATTATACTAAGTGCCAGGAAATGGAGGCAAGCAGAATTCTATTACTACTGTCTGTAATTCTACATTTTCATGTGGATAGAAAGCTACTTTCCTTGGTGGATGATGTTTCACAAACAGGGAACAGTCCTAAAAGAACTGAGTTGCTGTAGTTCTTCCTCACAAATAGCACTGGCTTGGTTCTTCAGAACAGTCTCAGTTTCGTAGCCCAACCTTCATCCATTCACCAGAGTGTTGCATTTGCCTGAATAATTATGCAGAGCTTTATATGAAAGATATTTCTAATAGTGCAGATACATGGGAATGAATGCTTGAAAAATATCAAGATTTTTCTCTTTATTTTATCTCTTGGTCAGGTTGGAGGCTATGTTGTGCCATTCTTAGAAGGATGCTGCAAAACATGTAAGTGATTATTGACAATTCCTGCCTCACAAGTCTCTCTGATCTGTTATCTTATGAATAAAGTGGATTATTTGCCATATGAAAGCTTGATTCACATCTCAAAGGCTGTACTTTTGCCAGGTTTACTCATGTAAATAACAGTGAAAATAGTGGAGTTAAATTAAAAGAAAACACTTTAATGTGGAAGCATTTACTCCACTGATAGTGATTGCAGCTGGTCGCTGAAATTTGTACCTCGAGTATTTTGTAAATTCTTGTGTAAAACTCCTCAAAATTTTAGGTATTGTATTTAGTAAAGTAAAAGGTACTGTATTTTAGAAGGCACCTCAAAACAATACTTCATCTACATTAATATCTTCATATTTTGTAAAAATTAAGATTGAGCTGTGTGGTTTCTAAGTTAATTTTGTAAATAATTAATATAGTAATTAATAGGCAGTTAAGAAACCTTCAGGCAGTATCTTTTAAAAGATCCTACAATTTAAAAATTCCCCTTTTGATTATCTGTGAGAGCTAATAAAGATTCTCTGGGGGAAAAAAAGCAGATTAAAAATTCTCCACAGAATAGATTTGAAAGATAGTATGGCTTAATAGAAATCAAGGAAATAGAAATAATTTTTTTCTTAACAAATTGGTACATAGGTGAAACATTTTGGCTGATTTCATGAAGGCCTTAGGCTCAAGTTGATACTGTTAGAAGCAACTGAAAAGGAGATTTTTGAACTGGGCAGTATAATAGTATTTTAAAATGCAAAAATCTGACTTAATTTGCATAAGTGGCTGAAATAGTGACCTGAAAGTGGGAGAGAGCTGGAGAAAAGTGCAGGTATTTCCTGCTGGGTGGGATGGAGCTTGCACAGCCATGACTACCTGACGTGGCAGCATGTGCACAGGTACTGCAGTGCTTTGTGTGCTGCCCACAGAGGGCAGGTACCTTTTGGTGCTACTGACTTGTATCACATTTTGTAGTAAAAAGTTTATGGAAACTGTGCAAGATTTATCTGTTGGTTTGTTTTGGTTTTTTTTTTTTTCTGCTTCCGCTGCAAGGGAATGATAATATCCAAGTTTTTTTCCCTCTGATGGACCTGTGCACTTGTCCTACCTAGTTCTTGTGGTAGATTCTCCATAGGCACTCTGAGATCAGTTTTTGATTATCAGACATTGCCCTTCAATGCCCTATCAGCCAAATAAACCATCCTCTGAACAAATTATTACTAATTTAGACAGAGGTGCATTTGATACTTTCCAACAGGGCAGAAGATCTTGCTGCTATGCTTAGAGAAAGATAGTAATCCTGCTCCTTAATTGTCAAAGACAAAAGTAAATTAACCTGGGGCATGCTTCACAAAGTCAAATTAAACCCTCGAAGAACAGAGTGACTTCTGAGATGTATTTCACAAGTACATTCCTGGAATTTGGATTTCACACCTGCTTGTGCACAACACAAAACCTCTGTGAATTATGTAGTTCATTTTGGTTCCAAGCAAACCTGCCATGAGAGCTGTCAGTCAGTTGTAACTGGGGGAGACGTTTTATGAGAAGTATTATCCGTGTTTTGTTTTCTTTTGAAGTACTTAAATTGCGAGTTTTATTTTCAGTTTTAATTGGTCTTGAAAATGAAGAGCTAGGAGCTCCATCAAAACATAGAGAGGAAATTACACTGTTTCTCTGTAGCCCCAAAGACATATTGAACTCAGGATACCAGATTGGCTTGGTTGTACCATTGTAAACCAGATTGTTCCTGGGTTGCACTTGGGGTTTATTACTTAGCAATGCAAGTAATGCCTGGATGTGGTACTTAGCTGCTGGAACCATGAACCCTGCCTGAGCAGGGAAGCAGGACCAGGTGACCTCCAGAGGTCTCTTCCAGCCTCAGCCATTCTGTGATCCTGTAATATACAGACATTTTAAAGCTGAATTCTGTTTTTCAAAATCTAGTAGCTCCCAAATGTTTTCATACTACCGGAGATCCTCTGTAACACGTGCTCTGTTCAATGTGTAATATTCTTACCAGGTTCTTCAGTGTCAGTGCTCCTCCCATTCCTTGTTAGCCCAGTCACTCCTACAGCCTATGTTGGCTGTCACACAGGTACCTTTTCCTGAAATAAGTAGGACCAACCCAAACAGCATCATTGTTGATTTCCAACAATGTACTCCCTGATAGGAGCGCCAGACCTCTCCTTACCCAATTATTGCCAGAGCTGCAGTGTAGCACAGCTGCTCATGGCTGCTCAGAGTGGCTCCCATTTTGGTTTGTTTTTCACTTTGCACTGTGTGGGCGGTGCATTGTTGTCAGCCAACAATGTACTGTTGGTAGTAAGCACTTGCATAGTCTTTAGCTTGCTGCATGTGTAAAATTGCTGTGTTTAAAAGGGTAAACTAATTCCATCATGTTTACAGTGCACTAGAACATAGAGACTAATTGCTTTGCTTGTTAAAGCTTGTCATGTCAGCCACATTTCTGCAGATGATGTGTCATAACGTTTTGCTTCCAGTGCCATGTACAGTAGAAGCAAGTGATTGTTTTCCCATCCATAGTTAGGACACTATACTGAGAACAGCAAGCCTGTGTTTAGTCCATGAAAATTGGAGATTATCTTTGTTCTTTTTCATAAAGCATGTTAACTCTTTGAATTGTAACATACTTGTTTTGGCATTTATTTTGTGAAAACAACTCTCCAAATTTCTGTAAGAGAAATTATGTTAACTGTAATTTTGTACACCACTGAGTGATACATCTACATTTAACTACACTTATGACTCCAGGACTACTAAATCAAAATCTGTGTTTCTCTTTCATATTGCTGTCACTTTAAGTGACCACAGTGCTATGAATCAACCAAGAAACCAAGCAAGGATTTTCAGCCATACAGATGGTGCAAAAGAATCTCATCATGTTACGACAAATAAAATGCTCCCATGTTTTGTAAGGTTCTTCATGTAAACATATATTTGTTGTAAACCTCATTTAAAAAGCACTGGATATTAAACCACATGCATGGAAATACATTATATATTTATTTTGTATGAGATACAATGTACTTTCACCATAGCCTGGATGAAGTCATAGTCACAGCTGCACTGAATTCTCCACCCTACACACCATGTATAATGTAGAAGAAGAAAGAACCATGAAAAGAACTGTGAAAAACAAGAAATAACGGTGAGTTGGGTTTTTTTAAAAACAGGTGGTTTTTTCTTCATTTCTCAATCCATTTTTTCCCTAAACAAACATAATTCAGTGACAGTCAAGCAGTAGCCAGACATTTTCCTGTCTATAGGTTTTTGTTTCCAAGATGATTTATTGCTGTCCTTTCTGGCATGTGGTAGAAAACTCCGCTGTGTCTAGAAAGAGTACCAGGCATATATAATTAAAGAAAAAAAAAAAAAAGGGAAGAAAACCCCCAAACAAACAACATTTAAAAACTGTTTCTCTAAGAAGCAGTACTACTACAGTTTAACAGAGCAGGGATTAGAGTGATTAGAGCAGGCAACTGGACATGGTGCATCAAGATGTAATTAAATTGTGTCAGTGTTCAATAATGGGTATTATTCAAACCAGCGAATCCTTTACTGCCCTTGCTTTTTTGGAGCTAACAGTATTCCCCTTCTGTCAAACTCTTTGCATTTCTTGGCTCAAAGAAAATGCAACTCTGTAAGAGGAGAGTCTTTGGGGGTTGCATCATGGCATGTAAAATCTGGTGTGAAACAGTGGAAACTCTTCTAATGTTCATTCTCTTACAGATCTGCAATGTGATGTGGTTTATCAGAACAGAGAGGATCATCCTCAGAAGATACTGTTCCTCCTGTTCT
The DNA here is from genome assembly GCF_021018805.1 of Prinia subflava. NCBI lineage: Eukaryota > Metazoa > Chordata > Aves > Passeriformes > Cisticolidae > Prinia > Prinia subflava. Next base: position 14,601,008 of record NC_086251.1, read on the forward strand.
CTTACAACTGAACTTTACACTGAACATCTTTGTTTTTCTTCCAATGTTTGGTGTTTCCTTGTTAAATTAAATTTAGCTCCTCATTTGATTTCATGATTTCTTGTGATCTCTTTTATTTGATCCATGTGCCTTGTACATACTTCTATGAGAAACATTGTGGAAGTAATGTAAATGAAAATAAAAAGTTTCATTTGTTCACTGGTGTTTTTGATTTAATAAAAACATACAGAAATGTAAAGCCCCCTGAAACCCTGTTCTTCATCAGGTTCTGTTATGTATTCTGTTACATATTTAAGTTTTGTTTATACCACTGGAATGTGAGGGCTGCTGTTAAAGTTTGTTGTATTTATTTCGTGGAAAATGCACTTTAATTAACTAACAAATTTACCTTTTGATAATGATATAATTTGGTATCATAAACAAGTTAAATGAATTTACAAGTCTTCTCACAGGAGAGTGTGATCAATTTTACGGAAGTTTTTGAAAACAGTGGACTTGCTGATAAAAGGCTTCTGAGTGAAGAATAAGCTTTTTATAGTTGTTATTAAAGATTAAAAGAGACAGATACTCTAACAAATTAAATAATTTTAAAAGTGATTCAGTGTGCAGCTAATGTCCCTTCACCAAAGTTTTGTATGTGCAGTGATGTACTGGGTATTTTCTTCGTTGTGTCAGTTGAACCCATTAAACGGTCAGGAGTGTTCTTGTCTCTGAAATGTTAGAAGTTTGAGCTGATATTTTTAAATCTATGCCCATTTTGCAGGTAAGGAAGATGGTAAATTCTGTAAGAAGGTGACTGTGAGGATGACCATCCGCAAGAACGACTGCAGGAGTAACACACCAGTAAGTAGATAGCCAATGTAATTTATTTCAATAGATGAGAAAAAATAGGAGATGTTAAAAAGAGGGAAGAAAGGGAACTCAGATTCCACAAGGCCATGGTCTCCATTTCTGTCGTAGAGACACGTTGCTGTGTTTCACAGAGCTGTTCTAGTGCTTCCCTACATTCTCAGCAGTCATCTTCTCAATAATAAAAAAAGGATGTTGTTACTTCTTTTTGTGTGCATTTAGGTGCATGTCGATTTCATCTCATTTCACCCTATACTGCAATTGCTCTATGCAAATTAACCATTATAGCTGAACCTTGCCCTGATATTCTACAGCTAAACTGGCTGCAGATGTGTGTAATTTTTCATCTGCCCAGGGACAGTGCTTGAATGCCAACTTCATGAAGAAAGGAATCGTGGATCCTGAAAGCTTTTTTTAGGCAGCAGCCTGAGCTCACTGTAAAATGTGAAGGAAGAATGAGGCACTATCTGTGTGTCTATCAAAGGATTTAGTGTTGGAGGACACCAACCGTGTCCTGCTGAGCAGTGAGGCCGAGAGCAGCAGCAAGGGTGCAGACAGACGTCTCGTGTGAGATGTGTAAGAGCGCCTGGAAAAGCTGTAATAAAAGAGAGCAGGGAAACAGCTGTAGCCTCTAAAATGACTCCAAGAGTACATTTAGTAGAGAAAGCTGTTGAGCAGCCAGGACATTTATTCTCAGTGTTTCATTGAACAGAAACACAAATCCTGACTATTAAATTTGAAAAAAATTACCAGTTCCTTAAGCCTATTTGTCTTACAGTCTATATTACACATTTGGTATTGTTAGTAGTAATTCCCCTTGGCTTTCCAAAGGATCGGTTCTTTTATTCCTCCTTGCTGACACCCAGTATAGCAACGCTGCATCAGAGTATCACGGAATTGAATACTGTAGGGAGTTGTGGAAAAGAACATTTGGTGCTGTGCTCAAGCCAAGGTTGTTATGAATACTTTAAAATTCAAACCTGAAATTGCTTCTTTGTATCTGTTAAAATAACGCAAATCTGTTACTGAAATGGACAGAAAAGTCATCATTAACATTAAAATTGAGATCTGTCTGGGCACTTCAGAGCTGATTTCCAGATGTAGTGGGATTTCATAAGAGAAATATGTCCACATTTTTTGAGTGCTTTGCTATTGGATTTGGGTGCCTAATGTCTTCAGAATTCCTAGAGAGCCCCTAACTCTCCTACCTGCTGCCGTGTGTTAACGATTGCCTGTGTGTGTTGCCAGGTGAACATCGTCTCGTGTGACGGAAAGTGCCCGTCCGCCAGCATTTACAACTACAACATCAACACCTACGCCAGGTTCTGCAAGTGCTGCAGGGAGCTCGGGCTGCAGAGAAGGACTGTGCAGCTCTACTGCACCAGCAATTCAACCTGGGTCAGCTATTCCATACAAGAGCCCACAGATTGCTCTTGCCAGTGGTCTTAAAAAAAACAAACCAAAACAAAAACAAACAAGCCCCGCTATTCCCAGGATAACTTTATAATAGTTTATCTATTAAAAATATAATAGCCAGTTCTCTGAATTTCACTGCAAAAGACCACAAGTACATTTGGACTGTCTTAAATTTCTGAAAAGTGTCTTTGCATCATTTGTATTGTGATTGGTGTTCATTTTCCTTCACAGGGATTGTTTTAAGTGTTCTTGTGATACGTGCCAACATAAAGGTGATTTACATTAGTGACATCTAAAGAGAAAGAACACCATCTATTTTGTTCTGGAAGGCTGATTCACTCTTTGTCAAGCCCCCATTCCAGTTCTACATCATTGCCCAACTTACCTGGCAGCAGTCACTGTTTTGAAAGCATTGCAATTGTGCAAGTATGTTTAGTATCTATTCAGAAAAATTCTTTGGACAACACGAGAAGAATTTTCAGTTTAAATCATATTCCTATTGCTAACTAGAGCATGTATAAAAAATTTAGTTTAGGGGTTTTTTGTTTATTTTTTTTTAGTCAGGGAAACATTATTCATACTGGTAACTGTATGTAATATTCCCTGGGAATCATTTCAGTTGCTGTAGTGTATTTTATATTGTAGTGAAAAGCATTATGGCTAGCATGTGTTTATGGAACAGATCTGCTGTCTTTAGGCTGTCTAGATTAGCCAGTCACTTTATCTTTCTGCTAAATAATATGACATAAACTGAAAATACACAGATTGAAAAGTGAAAACCATTTTATATTCTTTTGTATAGATATAACTTAAATGAAAACTTTTGTCTTATGAAATGAACCATACTTAAATTGTCTCTTTAGGAGAATGAACATTGTTTAATGCTGATTTTAAAGATGTGACAGTTCATTAGGAAAAAGAAAATGAGGATTATATATCTGCCTCAAAAACAAAATTGAAAATCTTTGTCACCTGTATAGTAGATGCAACTTCTTATGGTAAGTGCTTGAAATTCAAAATGGACAACTGTAAGGTTTAAAATTTCAAAAGCAATTTTTTATGAACTTGAAAAATTACTTTTTTTTGTAATGAACTAATTTTTTCTTCTCTAAGTTAATGTTACTATTCTGTTCTTTAAGAAATGCCACCCAGATAGAGCAAAAATTCAGTAGCTTTTGTTTTGTAGATTAAAATTGTAGATAGCATGCAGTGATACACTTGAGATTTATAAGAGTAAATAGATCTCAGTATACCCTCTCTGGAAGCTGCTTGTCTGCAGTAAATGCAAAGAAAAATGCATTGTTAAAATCAATCATGTGAACATTTTTGATATTTTGTATACTGTACATTTCATTCTTACAATATCTAATAAACAACAGGAAGTCTTATTTTGTTACAATTAATTTTGCTATCATTGCTAGAGCAGCTTACTGCCTTGTAATGAAACACATTATATTTGCTAATACTTTTCTTCTGTGGCACACATGGGTAATTTTAGGGTTTGCTGATATCACAAGTTGTACATCCAGGAGGAAGACTTGCTTATGGATTTTTTAAAATCTCCATATTTTTCTGATTTCATCACAGTTCACTTTCAGCCTCAGAAATGCCAAATTCATCTACATAATTTTATTCAAAACAAAAATTGGAAAACACTTGTTCATCAGACTGTAACAACAAAACTCTGACACTATCTGACTATTTGTCCTGGAAAAACGGGGGAAAGGAGGTGATTTTCTGCACATTCCCTGTCCATATATTTTCTAAATTAACCTTCAGTTTGACTGCAATGCGTAGACTGTGTTTTGAGTAATTGTTGTGTACTGATGATCATCCTCCAGTACCTAGGGCCAAATGTGTCTTTAAGCTCAACATGTTTCTGCAGTCCCTGCTCACTTTGCAGATCATGCTTCTTTTTCAAACCTGTTTTCTAAATAGCAACAAGGGACAGAATTTGGGAGAAGTCCATCCTTTGGAAATCCAGGGGAAAAAAATGCTGTTCATAAGGCATTGAGCAGGGTTAAATCCTTGATGCCATGTGCTTAAAATTCATGCTTTGGCATTTTCAAAGAAGAAGTGCAGCCTTCTTTAGTTTACCAGCTGGCAGATGCCATCCTAGAGGGCTGGAATTAATAAAAAGACACGTTTCTTCTGCTCTCAACCAAGGTATTTGTTGTGAAGTGCCAAACACACCATGAGGGACAGGACTGAAGCAGGAATTAGGCCAACCAACATTTTTCCCTCTGCTGCAGCATGGTCCCTCCTCTTGCCCCTTGAGCAGAGAGCTCGTTGTTTCTAGCAGTTCAAGACAGTAACTCTAAAAAGCATTTGAGATCCAAACTTTCAGCTCTTGGTTGAAGAGAAAAGTCAATGCAGGTGGCAAGAACAGAAAGCTGACAGTACTGTGTCTTGTAACCACAATTAAACACTGCTGCTGCTGCTGCTACTTCAGCAGTAAAACAATAAACATCGTGGTAAGTCCCTACTTCTACTCTTGCAAACATTAGGCTTATGCTGGGAGAAACATGGGAAAAGATTCAAACTGCCTCTGATGTGGCAGGGAAAGTTACTTTAATCCAGCCCCAGTTTTAAATTCCTTCACACATCCTCAGCCTACCTGTGTGTGTTCGAAGCCACCCAGGCCCTTACCATGTATTTACCTTACACTGCATTTGCACAAAGGAGCTCAGCTGGAAAAAGATGTGCTCTATTTGTATTTACACTTCTTCAGAAACCAAAGGAACCTCAGTGTGGGTTTCATCTGGCCCTTCCATGCTGGAGGTACTTGGTAACAATTACTGAGTTCTAAAATAATTTTATTTTCTTTTTATTAAGTCCTTTGCTTGAAACTGATCTGAAACTTCTTGAGGCTTCTTAACATATCTTTGAAAGTCTCAGAACTTTATTCTGAGACTTTATTCCACCCCAATAAGCCTGTTCTCACAGGTGTTTGAATGCATGGAATTTCTTCACAAAACTGATTCCTAATGTTGGGAGGGAAATGTCATAGGCTTGTAGTTCATTAAATCTAGGAATTAAAATCTCTCTAATTCTAGGTGGTTTTCCATCTTTGAATAAAATGTTTCATGTTTGAGTACAGAAACATTGGTTGGTTGTTACAGTGCCAATTGCCCATTTTCATCTCATTTAAAAAATATTTGCATTACCTCAAGCAAGCTTACCCAGCCTTGATTCACAGGAAGATAAGTGACTTGGCAGCTGGACTCTTGAATTTTATGGATATTGGCCCTTGAGAAAGGCCTTTTAGAAAAAATAGAATGATATCAATTGTGTTTTCTAAATGCTCGCTGGGGTTATTAGTACATGATCTGGACTCAGGATAATGGCCTCTTGAGTAATGCTTCTTCTAATTAGTGGTAGGGCTGCCTGGTGGTTTGGAAAATAATCTGAGATACTGGCATCTACTGGGCTGCAGTTTAATGTGAACTATTAGTCACAAGTTAAATAACTTACACCCCCTCAGACAGCTCTCAAGTATGCAGCCCATGAAGTCAGACCAAAATCATTCAAAAAATTTTGCCCTCACTCTTATCTCTGCCCACACCACCATCTCTCTCCCCCGTACAAGTGGCTAGCTATGAATAATTAAAATGAGGTAACAGCTGCTATGCAGATGGTGATTTTTTGGAAAAATCCCCTCTTAGTGTGATGAAGACATCTGACCTCTTTGGAAATAGTGCCTGACAGACTGCCATCCCCTCAGATCTGCTTTCTGTGTGGACTTCTGACCAAGGCTTTGATCATGTCACTTCACATCAGCTGTTTATTACATAGATATCTGAATTAACTCAGGTGTCCAGGCTTGATGCATCACCAAAGAGAGCTGCATCCAGAGAGTGACTCAACCTATCCTAAAATAAGTGTCTAAGATTGTAATGGTGATTTATCCTCCAGATCCACCATCTTTCCTTTTCACTGTGGAGAGAACCTGGATGGTAAAACACGGTTGGGTAATTTGCTTTTGGACTATTAAAATTAGTTAGAATTAAATTCACCTTTAATGGTTAAAGAAAATTCAACAGGCTCAAAAGTCAGATACGCTGATAGTGTTTATGGCATATCTTATCTGACTACCTCATATGAGGTGATTAGTGGTAATATTTGGTTTCATGAAGCTGAGTTGAGTATCATTTGTCTTTTTTGGTGTCTCCTGTATGTTTCCAAGTTTATTTTGTATAACAGCTAAAAAGTATCCCTGTATCTCTAGAGCTGAAGACAGACATCATCATCAGCCAAACCTTCAAGATGGAAAAGCACAGCTGAATTTGCTAAGATGTCATGTGTTTATTTCCGTGACAATGTCTTCTATTAGCTGGAAAAGATCTGTGAGTGAATTTTAACATATTTCTGTTTTATCAACCTTTTATTGTGTAGATGTTGGCTTGAGATCTGCAGGTGATTTGTGATCTTGCTTTCTAAGCTTTTGGCTTCCAAGGTATTTAAGGTAATGTGATTCTTCAGAAAACAGTGAAACCCTTCTAGGAAATATAAATAAATTGTTTGCTTATTGTACCTACTTGGGACAACTTTGAAAAAAAAAAAAAACCAGCCCATATTTGGTTAAATTCCCTAAAATCTTAAAAATGGTTTTCTGGCAACTTCCTTATTTTCATATATTTAGTTGAAATACCAATATCTTGGATCCTGACTCTCACTCTTTTCATTTCTGCTCTGGAAGAGGAGTAGAAAAGAGGTAAGGAATAGTTTTAGTGAAAACATTTAGAAGTTTTCCTCTTCAAATTGGACTGGCAATCCCAATTATCACGAAGATGTTACACAGAGGAAAGTGGGAGTCAGTACCTGAGGGAGCCTCTCGGGATTTTCAGCATTAGAGATGAGAAAAAAGTCCTTCCCTTGATAATGAGTGAAAACTGGTATGTTCTGTGGTTACTGATGGCAAGGGGCTTGAGTGCAGCCCTTGTGTAGGATTACTGCAGGTAACAGAAGTTTCTCTCCCATCTGATTCATGTGTCAAAGGCTAAAGGAGGAGCGTGGGGGCCTTCAGGTAGCTCTAATAATGAGAGTCTTGTAATTACCTATAACTGACATGAAATGAAAGAAAATATAACCTAGTATCCTATAAATGCCGTATTTAAGCTGATCTCTGGAAGGAAATTTACAGCATTTGCACATTTTTTTTGTTGGCTCCAAGACTGGAACACAGGGGGAAGGGAAGGTATCATTTTTAGGCTTCAGATTTGGCCATATTGTAGCACTTCCAAATCTTCTGTCAACACTGGCGTGATGTTGCATTCATTAAAAAATGCACGACCTTTTAACATATCCATCTGTTATATAAATAAAAAATAATACAGCCCTCTATTTTTAAGGTATGCTAATCCTGCATGGCCATGGTCTAATTATCAAATGATTTCATGCTACCCTGGTGGCAGGCAACATCCAGACCACTGAACACTTGCTATGGATCTCTCATTAAATCCCTCTTGCACAGTTTCATTCATAAATTTACCATGGCTTTAAAAAAAAAAATAGTTTGGTGCTTATACAGCAATATCAAATAAGAGCAGTGTGTTTCCAGAATGCAGCAACATTTTTCAGATTCTCCACTTCATGCATGACTGAGTAATGGGTGGCAAACTCCGTTATTGCTGCCTTTTACCCTGAGTGGAAGCCTTGCTGCTGGTGGGGAGAGCGTAGTGGTTGTGCCCAGAGATGAGATGCCCTGAATGTCACCTTTGTGGAGCTTGGATATTCTGCTCTCTCCACAAGCTTCATCTTGATTAATAGGTGCCCCAAGCTGGGTACCAAGACTCCTGATCCTGGGCTCCTTTCTGGCTATGTTGGAGCTAGCACAGGGATGCTGGGATGCTCATGGCTCTTGCCTTCTCTGATGTTCCTCCAGCACTATCCTGTGCCTGTTCCCAAGTGAAAAATAGAGCCTTAGAGCTTAACATGTCATGTGTAAGCTTGGAGAGCCAAAACGCAAGAAAAATGGTGGGTTTGTTGGTCAAGTTGTTAATTTAACTTTGGAAAGGCTTGGATATTACTTGGTGGAAGTGGGTAGTGGAAGTGTTTGCTTATTTCCATATGGCAATTTTAAACTTTTTAATTCAGTGCAAATGGCTTATTCTCAAGCGACCATACGATTAACTCCATTAACAGTGGAATTATTAGAAACAGAATTAAAATATTTGTGCAGATTTACCTTAGACTGCAATTTACCCTAAATGATTTCATGCCATCTGTGCCAACTTGGTGCCATCTGCTCTTTTACAAGACAAATTTTGCAGCTTAACAAGAATTCTTCCTTGTGTCTAGTGGCTTGGAGTACTCTGATACTTTCCCCAGGCATGCACCACCCCTCATTGTTTATTTTTGAAAGCAGTATGAATCCCATAGCTCTATTTCCCTTGATCTCTCAAAGCACTGCTGGGCTGGAAATAGACAATTGTTTCTACCTCTGTGTGAGGGCCGGTAGACAGCCAGGTAGCTGGCCACAAGTCATGGGGGTGCAAAGAGAGCCTGTGACCCACCGAGGATAGACCAAAGCACCCTCAGCAAATTTGCAGGTGACATCAAACTGAGTGGTGTGGCTGACACATGTGAAGAACAGGAGATCATCCAGAGAGAAGCTGGTCCATGGGAACCTCATGAGTTCAACAAGACCAAGTGCTGGTGCTGCAGCAGCAGGTCAGGGTCAGGACAACACCTGGTATCAGCACAGGGTGGGGATGAACAGATCAGAGCAGCCCTGCCCTGAAGGAGCTGGGGCTGCTGTGGTGAGAGGCTGGACAGGACCCAGCCATGGCACTCAGAACCCAGAGAGCCAAACGTGTCCTGGGCTGCATCCAGAGCCCCGTGGGCAGCAGGGCAAGGAGGGGGTTCTGCCCCTCTGCTCAGACCCCACCTGGAACCCTGCACCCAGCTCTGGGGTCCCAGCACAGGAAGGACATGGAGCTGTTGGGGTGAGTCCAGAGGAGGCCACCAAGATGATCAGGGGGATGGCTCTTCTATAAGGTAGGGCAGAGAGAATTTGGTTTGTTCAGCCTGGAAAAGAGACAGATCTGAGCTGACCTAATTGTGATCTTTCAGTATCTGAAGGGAGCCTACAAAACAGATGGAGGGGAACACAAGAATATAGGGACAGGACAAAGGGGAATGGCCTCAAAATGAAAGAGAGTAAGTTTAGATGAGATATTAGAAAGACATTCCTTACTGTAAAGGTGATGAGACACTGGCACAGGTTGCCCAGAGAAGTTGTGAATGCCCCACCCCTGGCAATGTTCAAGGCAGCCTGGTCTAGTGGAAGGTGTCCCATGGTAGGGAGGTTGGAATGAGATGATCCCTTACAACCCAAACCATTCTGTGAGTCTATGATTCACTGATGGTAGCAAACTGCACCAGTGCTCAGCTGGAGCTGTCTGGGAAGGGGAGATAGGGAGAGATGCCCTGTGACTGTGAATTTGGATTAATTTTCTATCCTTGCTGCATTTTTTCCTCTTGCCTGATGAAATGTTTACCACTTTGAGTACTTTCATATTCTAGTTCAAATCTCTTGTATAGCTCAAAATATTTATCAGCCTTTTATGTTTCCCCCAAACTGCTTCAAATAAGAATGAAAAAGTACCATAGGAGTGATTTGCTTTAATGTGCTACCAGCATCCCTGTCTTCCTCCTAAAGTTTAACAAATTATTTTTTTCTCTTCTCTGGCACAGCTTATTCTGATTTAATTATTTGTAGTAATTTGGAAATTTCAGTGAGTTGTGTGCTTACTCACCGAAGTATGTGACTTGCTCAGTGCTTACAGAACTTGTTTTTGTTACCAGGTCATTTGAAGTTCAAAGCAGCGGAAGATCTTTGCAGCAGTCATTGAGATACTGCTGTTCTCTGTGCAAGAAAAGCCTTAGCCAAAGCAACTGAGAAATGTTTTTTGAATGTGAAATCTTCGGTAGCACACACTGCAAAGTTAGGGAGGACAATATCCATTATGGAAAATTTCTGTCCAAATTATTTGCTTGTCTAAACTGTAAACTTTCAAAATAAGAATTTTTACAAGGGAGGCTTCTGGTAAATTATGTGGGGGGTGGGCTGCTGCCTCCAGCTCTAGCAAATAGTAATGCATGAAGAGTTAATGGATGTGCAGCTGAAATTTGTGTTACTTGCTCTCCCATAAATTAAGCACCTATGGCTAAGTTAGCCTTCCAATAAACAGGTAATGTTTTCTCTTTCTAACTGTTCCATATTCCATTTAAGCACCATTCATTTCATATATGTATGTTTGTGCAAGAAGGTAAAATCATATATTGACGACTAATGTGTGTAGTAATAGGTTATTTATTTAAAGCACTGGTTACTAATTGGATTTTCATTTCACTGACCTTGTCACATCTCTGCTGAGTTCAAGATGTTAAGAATATTTTCCAAATGGTAAAATCTCATATTTAGAATTCTAATGTATTTTACATAACATAAGAAGTTTTTAGTACCAGAAAAATTCCATTTTCCTCAGTCCAGTTTCAGGTTCCTAACCTGATTTTCTGGGCTTAATCCTCTTCCTGTTGAAATCAATAAGTACATTGTAATATAATGATTCACGTTCAAGGTTCAACCATAGAAAATTAAGGCTACATGCTGATTTTACTGCCATTGTAGAAAGATGATATCTTAAAATGTGTAAAAGCACAATAAACTCTTTAACTCTTTCAGCCCTTTTTTTTTTCCTTCAGAGAGTCTAAACACTTGAAAATGGTTCTTTGTTTTAGACCTCGTAATGGCAAAGAGATAAAAGCTGATAGATGCTATTTTGATAGGAATTTCTTTTGTGGTTTCAGATGCTTTGTAGTGGGATAGTCCCTTCTTTCCTTAACTTATTCATGTTAAGCAAGACTAAAAGGAAGCAAAACCAGAGGAACACATTTTGTTTTTTTAATGGAGAACAATATAATTAACACTATGGAATTGTTGAGCTTTGATTTGTTTAACCCTTTGAGAGGCGTGGAGAAGCAGCCCCAGTCAGTCTGTCTTGCTGACATATACTGGATGTGCTGTGAAGGTTTGGATGCCCTGTTGTCATTGCACAGCCCGGTGGCGTCTCGTGTGCTCTGCACAGAGCTCCCCTGATTAAGAGGGTCCTGTCAGATGCTGGTGAACCAAAGGTGAAGATTTCAAAATGGGCTCTGGGATGTGCTTCAGACTGTCCTCAAGTGGCTCTTCTGGAAGCTGTAAGTGGCACCTTTTCTGCTTTGCTGTATCTCGTGCATGAGATAACCACAGGGAGATCAGAAAGGTGAATTCTGCCCTTGGCTGCCCCGGTTGGAGTGTGGGGGCCCTGCTCCCTGTGGATGTGCATGTGAGGAGCCTCTCCCACTGCTTTCCACTGGAGCTGTCTGGGAAGGTCGTTAACATCCTGATGCTCCTTCCTGGGAATAAAGGTCATACATTCTGTAGCTTCTACTTCTTAAATATGAAACTGTTGTTAATGGAACAAATGCACCTAAAGCATGAACTTCAGGCTCTTTGTCATCCTGGTGGAACAAATGTTTTGTTCTTAATTCCAAAGTCTCTAGGAGAGGAAAAAAAAATTAATCTCCATCTCTTCCTTGTTCCTAAGACACTCTTAGGAAGTGAAACCCTTTCCATTAGGTTTCCAGTCTCATTCAGGCACACTGACTTCCCCCAGCTGCCGAAGTCTCGTGTCCCTTTCTGCCTTGGGTGGAGGACATTATATGTTCCTTGGTGAAATACAGCCTTTCCACTTCCTGCAGGAGTGTGAGGACATTCTGTCCCTCTCCTTGCCTTTGGGACCTTGTATGGAAATACAGTATCTGAAAATGGGAGTCTGTGCCAGCTGTTTGGGGGTGCTTTCTTGTACAGAGGGAAAGGGAAACTGAGACTGACAGAACGAGAGATGTAGGCTTTTTATAGCACGGAGGCTTGTGGGAAACTGTGGACTGATCAATGAGTATTTCCAGCACAAGTGGAAATATGTATTTTCACAAGTGCAGTATCCAGAAAAATTTAGTTTGAGAATATAGGGTTACAGTACACACAGATTGTACAAGGATTGATTCCTATTCAAATGCATCCATTATACTATAAGATACCACTTCTTTTCTGAATCATCTGATCCACCATGAAAGGACTGTCAGATTGCAGAACAGCTCTTCCTCATCCCCAGATGATGGAGTGTATTGAATCAGTAAAGATAATTTTTTTTTTTTTTAAAAAACACTTGCTGATCCCCGTTAGACCAATGCAACTTAACTGAGGATAAAAAGGCTTTAAAAGGTAAAAGGCAGAATAGATACAGCTTGGTCTCCTTGCAGATGTTCTGCTCTGGAGGTGGAAAAATGGAGTTGGCAGTTTTGGCAACGGTGGTGGGTACATCTGCTCCAGGTCAGAAGATATTCCCTGTTCCATAGTTCCCACTGGAAAGGAAACTATTCCAAAGCAATGCTAACTGGGCTGGTGCCTCCCAGTGTCTTTGACTTCTCTAAATGCTGTAGTAAAAAGCAGTGATGAGAAAAATTGAAGAATTTTCTGTAGCTCATATGGTACAAAAGAACAGTGGTACAAACATGGTTTGATTTTGTGTTGGTTGCTTATTTGGGGGTCTGGTTTGGTTTTGGTTTGGCTACGGATTTTTTTAAGAGACCAAGAAATGATTTGGTCTACTGGTTTCTAGACTGGTTTTTGTGATCTCTTGAGAGAAAAATTTATATGTAGCCTACAGACACTACAAACAACCTCAGACACTGAGAGGCAGCACTCTGTGATGACTGTGATGACATAAAAACAGACTGAGACTGTAACATCAGAGGCACAACTGACATTTTATTTTCAAAGATACTTTCAAGTTCATAAGTTACTACTATACCAGAAAGCAAGGATTTGTGCTTTATTCTTTGGCAGAGAGTGATTCTAGCTTGTTTGGCATGATGGAAGGAAGATTGTTTCAAGGAGCTGATGTTGGTACTTTGCTTTGTGGACCAAAGCAAATTGACTTATTTTTAGACTGGTTTTGATGTGGCTGTGGGCTGCCAGTACACTTCAGGAATTTGTGTTGCATAGTTTTCCCAGCAATATCTAACCCTTGACTCCTAGGAGTGTAATACAATATAAGTCCTAGATAAAAACATCACAGTGATAATGCAACTTGGAATCAGAGTGAAAGTTATGGAACAAATGGAAACACTTCCTAGAAAGATGCTACAGCTTGTACTTGCAAAAGCTTTGATGAATTAATGTGTAGTGATATCCTTACTTTTATTAGGTAAGATCTGGAAACTATGAGATGTATGCAAATAGCTCAAAGTTATGGCTAATGAGTATTATGAATGGAAGAGCAGCCTAAAAATTAAATACAGGATTATCTGGGTGTAGGAAGTGTTTGGCTCCACACAGGACACTCAACGTGTTGCCAAATCACATTGTAGGCTGAACATGGAGGGTCACAAGTACTTTTATCAGGGCAGCTTATGATTAAAAATGTTGTAAACCACTTTAGACAGCTTTTTCCATTGGTAGAAGCAGAATAGAATTGTTTTGGAGTTTGTTTTCTTGTTAGTTTTGTTTTTTTTTTAAAGAAGCTGTCATTACTTTTTGTCTTGACAGCTAGAATCTAATTTCTAACTTTGAGGAGGATATTGCTAGTGTGCTTTCTGCATTTAAAAAATGTCTTCCTAAATCTGACCTATATTTGGCTGTCTGTTGGTATCTACAGATGAGATTTTAGCTGTCTTTAAAAAAATTATGAGATTGATTAATAGGCACACTAAGAGGGATGCCTACAAAGAGATATGAATGTATATTCAGTTTAGTATATATATATTTTTGTTGTTTGTACAGTATCTCTTATGGTTCAGGTTTTCAATCCACATGTATTTCCAGATCTTTTTATCAGCATGCACTTACAAATGAAGAACTAGAGAATGCATGAAATTTCCCTTCAAGTCCTATTTGAAGTTAGACTGAAGATACATATTTTAGTTGCACAAATGCATTATTGATATTAAAAGAGGCAACTCTCTGTGGTGGGGTCCCATTAAGGTCCCTTTCTATTATTTTAATTCTTGGTTTAGCTTTACTTGTAGATTCATGTTTTCTATAATGAGCGTGTTTGTGCATGAATTAGAGATGTTGACTTCTCATTTATTGTGATGTTTTAAATAAGGAGGAGGAGAACTTAGAGGGGAGTGAGCCAGGACCTCTGCTCTTGCAAATGGATAGGGTTGCTTGTAGTAGCAGAGGATGTGCTGCTGTATCAAAGTGCAGGAACTGGGCTTGGAGCAGGAATGCAAAGGTAGTACATGGATCTCAGCCAGAGGCAGGCAAGACAGTTTTAAATGAGGTACATGAAAAAAGCCTCTTTACATTGAAAATGTCTGCATTAAAGGAAAACATAAAAGGAGAAAAACAGAAGACAAAAGGGATTGATTTCAAATAGCTGGAATGTAGGTCTTGAAGGTCCATAGAGCTACGACTTCATTATAACTTAGATTTGTGAAAAGTTGGTAATCTCATTGGACCTGTATCCACAGTTTTGCCTTTGTCTTTCCCTTGGCTGCGTCCTCACCTGGTGCTGAACAGTCAGCAGTCAGCTGATGACAGTGCTTGCTGCCTGCACTTAGATTTATTTCTGTAGCTGCAGTGTTGCTGGAGTGATGCTTACAAATTTAGAGGTGGAAATGTTTCTTTGGATTGTCTTTGGCTTTAATGATGCTCCTTCATCTCCTCTAAATGCCAAGATGAGTATGCTGACAGCCAAGACATGCTTGGCATAATTACTGTACAGTTAGCTCAGTAAGGGTGCTGGAAGACTTCTGGGAGTTTAATGCAGCAGGATCCAAGAAGGGAACATGGCAAAGAGAGGCTGGAGGGATCAGTCCTGCATGCACTCATCCCCATCAGGTGTGTTTTGTCCCCTAAGGACAGGTAGCAAGTGGCAGATGTAATTCATGGAAAAAAAAGAAGTAGTCAAGAAAACCAGCCTGTGAGTGCAAATGGATGGACCTTCCAAGAAATTATTACCAGGAAGAAGTCACTAGTGATATCCAAACTGTCTCCATTACTGAGTGTATAAACACTTTTGGTAAATAAGAGGTTAATAACTCTGTTTATAGTAAGAAAAGACCCCTGCCCTAGGATACACACACTTCACTGTACCCAGATAATCCCTGAAGCAAGGAGGTTTAAGGTAATTTGTGGTGCAGCTGTCCTTTCCTGGAACATGAGCAAATTCTCCTGCACATGGTCAGCTGCAAGAACAAATGTCTATAGCAAATGAAAAAACAAGATGTTCAACCGCAGCCTTCTGCACTTCCAAGAGGGGCACGTGAGCTGGGCTGTTCCTCCTGCCGGAATCAAACTCCACAGCACGAAAGGGTTTAGTGTGCGGCTTAGGGCCAAGTGGGAGCAACGTGTCAGTGGTGAGGGAGGAATGCTGGTGATGGAAACCCAACTGATTGACAAACAGCGGCCATAAAGTCATAGTAAATCTATTGTTTTGCCAGAAGGAAGCAGGATTAGAAAATGTATAATCATTACAATCCCTGCACTATACAGCATCAAGTGACGGTTGCTCTCCTGTTGCTGGTGTGGCTCATACTTGGCTTAATCCCAATGAAGTCTATACTTGGGTGAAATCTTCCTATGCTCCATGTGGTTGAGGCCATAGCCATTCCTCTGTTTTAGCCAAGAAATGCCTCTATGGCACTGCAGAATTTAGCTCAGTATTTCCAAGGAGATGCTTTCTCTCTTGTGTGGATGCAGACACCCCCACACTGCAAGTTTAAAAATTATGATCTGGGAACTCATTCCCAATAGAACTGTTAACAAAAATCCAGCTAATCAAGAGAAGAAGAATCCAGTTCTCTGGAACAGTTATCTTTCATCTACAAAGAAGTGAGAGTAAAAACAGATTACAATGTCATTAATAGCTAGAGGCCAAACTTGCTTGTGATCAACTGAGCTGAAGGAAAAAGCTGCATTTTTAAGAAGCTTGAGGGGCCCGAAGAAGGTTGAGGAGTAAATGGTATATGCAGCCACACCTTCAGTTCCTTACTAATTGACAGACAAAACAATGGAGATGCATGCCCAAGTCTGCTGCATTTTTTGACACACCTTAAGAGATGCAAAAGTTCTGTATTTGGATTATATGTTGCCCTAAATATAAGGGTTTAGATTTCTGCCATTTTGCTTGCCTTGCTGGATGAACCTTGAGTCTGATTGACTCTCTTTGCACAGGCTGTGCAAAGGATACAGAGCTCTACCTCAGCACAAATCACATTTCATCCTTAGTTTCAGAGGGTTTTTTATGAGATGAATGAAAATGTTTGGTGAGATATTGGAATAGATACATGATGGATATAATAGAACTTGATGCTTCTCATAGTAGTGTGCACTGTCTGTGTTGTCATACAGGGTTTGACCTGATGATGATTTCTTGCTGCTGCATTTACACTGATGTTAGTTTGATGATGTCTTTATATTGTAACACCATGACTTTTGTAATTGAACTGTGGCTGGTTTTCTTTCTGAATGCCAGTGATATTGAGAGGATAGAACAGGTCTCTACAGGCACTACGGCTGGGTTGAGAGAAGATCTGCCTGACACTGCCCGAGAACACAATGCAAAGTCCATTCTGGTTGATGTCTGGGTTTTGTTACTCTTAATGCTCAAGAACAAGAAGTGTTGCTTGTTTGTAGGGAGATGCAGGCTGCATGACAGGATGTCAAGTGGTTCTTCTGTTAGTGTCCATAATAGAGGGGAAAGGAAATTTCTAATTCCTTTCTGTCTTATACTTTACTCAGAGCTGAGATATCTGTGGAAAGGGCATTTGCTACTTAAGGACTGCACTGGAGTACTACCTGATGTGGGATTGGGAATGTGCAACTGGAATACAGCCTGCAGCTGCTCAGAGACTGTCTGACAATGGTGATTCAATCTTTTTTTTTTTTTCCTAAAAGAGGTGGAGGAGTTCGATAAAACGCTTTAGACTAAAATAGTGACATACTTTATATACAGTGAAATTACTTCAAATCCACTTCTTCCTTTTTATGAAACAGGATTATTTTTAACTAGATTACCGACTCTGTAAGGTTGGTGGGTGTTTATGGCTACCCTGAGCTGTACATAGGAGGCCTTTTTGTTGAATGTGGGTAGTATTTGCCTTTTACATAAGGAAGCTAGGACTCACAAATCTTGTGAAGAGTGAAAATAATGGGGTTTTCGGTAGGATTTTAAGAGTTTGGAAAGTCAGTCATTCTGTTTAGAGTGGAAAAAAATTAATTGAGCTCTCTGTTGAGGAAAACTTTGAGTAAGTTATTAAACCATTTTGTTCTTGGAAAAAACCTTCAAAATGTTTTTCCTTGAGTTTCCGCTTTTCTACTCATACTGTCTGGATCAGCAACACTGAAAGTTTCAATATAAATTCAAAGTAAAATTAGGTATTCCTCCTTCTTAGGATGTTAAAATATGATATTTTGATGTGAATTAAGTTTCAGCATCTTAAGTCAAATCTGTGTTGTCAGACTTAGTTTTTTCCCAAAAGCCTTGACTTTAAAATATCCCTGAGTTGAAATGGGAGATAGACAAGATGACATTATTTTGAATGAATTTTAGCAACAGTTTTCCTGGAGTGAGAAGCTGTCAACATGAGCAGTGCATGACAAGTACCTCATGGCGTGATGTATGTGTTGTTTTGGGTTTTATGGTGTCAGAATACAAGTCTTGAAGATCAACCTGCAATATCTCAGTCATTTAATTTAGGATAGAGCTTGATTTTGCATTAATTGGTTGTGCCTCATGTATCTTACTTCTGAAGTTTATTTCTCCTTTTTTTTTTTCCAATTTGTCACTCATAGCTTGGAATAAGGAACTCCTCTTAATACTTACCTTGAAGGCTGAATTTGACTGAAACACAGAGCAACTCCTTGTTTAAACTGGGTTGTGCTGGATGAATACCAGGATAAATCTGGACCTGAGCTTTTGGAGAAGTCACTCGACTTCTCTTCTTTGATGTCTCATTAAAATGGAGCCAGGGTACCTGCTCCACCATGAAATTCCATCACCACAGTGGCTATTGACATCCTTGACTAGAAGGTGGAAAGGGAAGAATCAGGCTTCAAAGTAATTATTCTGATAGGCACGAAAGCCCTGAAATGAACGAAATGCAAGGGGGAAAAAAGCAGAGAAGGGGAACTGGGAAGAGCCATAATGCAAGCCAGGGTTTGTGCAAGCAGCTGAGGCCGCTGAGGCGATGCCGGGAAGGGTTAACTGGGCAGCAGCTGGCCACCAGCGCTCGGCCCTTATCTCACTCTCATCCTCTGCTATTAACTGGCCACAATTACAGCCCGTATCGCTTACTGCCAGCTGTTTTTTCATGAGGCGCTGCCGGGCCCGCGGCCAGCGCGGGGGATTAGGGCAGAAAGGCGCGGGTGGCAGGAGGCCTCGGCGGCGCTGCCGAGGGGGCGGCGTGCGGCCGGGCCGCCACAGCCCCGACAGCTGCGCGCAATTAGGCGGAAAGATAAACTGTGAAGGCACTTTCAAAGCTGCTGCAGGGGAAGGAAATGCATTTCTGCCTGCAGTTGTAACGCAGGGGTTGTGCAGAGGGAACTGAAGCGTGAAGCGAAGGTGGGCAGTGTTTTGGGTGGCCTTTGGCTCCCACTGTGCCTTGTTAGTGGTGCGGTCAAAGTCCCCCAGCCACAGGCAAACAGCAACAAAAACATGGATATTGGGTATGTTGAATAGGAGAGGGAATCCCCCTCCGACTGCTGATGAAACAGCCCCTCAGCGCTTACCTTTGCAGTAGAAATCACCATGAGGGCTCACGCTGAAACCAGGGACGGCTTCAATCGCCGCAGCGTGTGACCGGGGAAGGCAGCATGTTTCTGATTATCAACACTTTTAGAAGAAATAGGACTTTGGGCAGATATTAATTGACTGCAAAGCTATCTTTCTAACCTTCCCTGATATTAGACCATCCTGCAGTAATGAGAGAAAGGAAACATTTTCAGCGTGATACCAGGGATTCGGGAATCATTACAGCTCAACAGCTGTACTTTGATTCCAAATTTTACTAAGACCAGATTAATTACGTTATTCCAAAGTACAATATAGTGCCAAAATAAGGCTCTCCGGTATTTATTATTTTAGGTAAATTAAATTAAGGGTAATACAGAATTTAATGTTAGAAAATTAATACTTAACTAATATTTAATATGCTTTCTTAATTTTTAATTAATACACGGTAGCCAATATTATAAGGATTAACATCAATAGAGAAGCAAATCTAAGTCTTTATAGCACACAAGTTAGAGAAATAACTAGAAGTACCCTGTTTTTGGAAAGCTAATCTTTCCCTTTTTCTCTTCCTGATAAACTTGAGTAATAAATGGTGGACAGGGAAAATCACATTTTTATGCTTTTTGACATTTTCATTATTTCAGGTCAGGTGATGCTTTTTTGATCAGAGACTGATGCAGCACTAATGCCCTTAACGTGATCTGTGCTCTAGATTTGGAGGTAGGAGGGAATAAGTTTTGGTTGTGGGGTCTTTAAATGCCTACAGTTTCACTTAGTATTGATAATAAAATGTAAATTAGAAGCAAATTTAAGTTGATGTGGCAAGTTAGTAGTATTAATTTGACATGTAACTACCCTCTTGTTCTGTATTTAGTAATGATGATTATTATTGCGATACTGAGTATTAGCAAATATTCAGACTTACCTGCCTGTGGTATTTAAACTGAAGGAAGTAATAGGTTCCTAAGCCTTCACACCAACTTCCTTTCTTGCTTCTGTCCCAGTCCAGGTAATTGCTGAAATAATGTGTTTATTTTTATGCTGTAGGATTACATTATTATTATTGTTCCTGTGACCAAATTGGATGTAAAGTAGCTCAACATTTGTACAGAAATGTTCAGGTAGGTTGAGAGTAACCTTTTACACCTTTGTGCATGAATGAAAGCTGATGTTGAACTCTCAGATCCCTTGAGACTCAAGGTTAATCTGCCAAGAGAAGTCATAATGTAATGGTAATATATTCCACCTGTTGAAATCAGTTTATTGATTTTAAAACTTTGTACCTTCTTTTCTTGACTATTTATGTAGAAACACTAGTGAGCCCTTCACTTAGTAAAAAGCACACAGAGGAATATTGGCACTATATCCCTTTAGCTCCTTTAATATGCCTCTGTCAGAATTTCTTCCAGTATGATTAAAAGATGTGAAGAGTTGAGCACATAACGTTATGTTATCTACACAAGAGCATGTCTCAGGCTCCTATTGTACCCAAGGCTGAAATTTAAACTCTTCAAACATTTTTTTATATTCACCTATTTGATCACTGCTCTCTTTATATGCCTCCAGCTATGCGAGAGCTGCATTCCAGAGCTTTGTTGTACAGAGGAAACATCAAACTCATGAATGCAAGAAGGAATGTGACAATGTGATGGTTCCTGGTCTGCCTGACAGTAATAAAATTAAAAGCTGCCCCCTCCTTCAGTGTTTTACTGAAACTTTCACTTGAAAGAGGCAGAAATTTTTAAAAACTAGTCTGTGGAAAGAGCCTTTACTTAGTTGACAGTGCCGATGGGCAAAATAGCTGGAGGTCCCAGTCCAGGGGGGCCAGACTGAGCTGTTGGTGCTCTCTGGGTGTGGGGAGAACTAATTAATGCCTGCACTGCCAAAACTAATTAACACCCACACTGCTTCCTGGGTGGCAGCATCTCAGCCTGGGGCTCACGGTAGCGTGGAGGAGTGGAAATGATTTGTGAGCGACTGGAGAGTTCACGGGTGGAAATGATTTGTGAGTGACTGTAGAGTTCAGGGGTGGAAATGATTTGTGAGTGTCTGGAGAATTCAGGGGTGGAAATGATTTGTGAGTGAGTGGAGAGTTGCCGGTTCTCAGCACTCTTCTTCATGAGATGTAACTTGGAGATTGTGAAAATGGGACTGTGGCTCCTGCAGTGACTCTGCCCAGCAGGAGTGATAGCAGCATTCAGGAGAAATCAACAGCAGCATCACGTGGTCTCATTCTTTTATTATTTATCTGTTCTCTTCAATCTCCCTGGTCCTGTAGCAAGAGAGGAGTAAGTTTTCTTGCAGTGAAATCAAACCATGAAAGGTGCTGTGGTTCTGAACTCAGTCTGTACTGCCATTGATCATACAAGTGGTGAGGGAGGTGTATTTGGAGGGGGAAAAAGGGGAGATGAAATAATGTTCTTGAATTGCTTTTCCTGGGAAGGTGCATAGGCTAGCACTGGTTGCAGGGAAAGCTTTGGTCCTTCCCCCACCTTGACATCAGCCTTGTGAGGGAGCTGCAGCCTTGGAGCAGGCACTGAGGTGGGCACTTGCTGCAGGTCCACCCACGTAGGGCAGGGAGAAGACATCCGTGTTTAGTGAGGCATTCAGCACTGGCCGGCCTCCTTCAGCTGCAAGGCAAGACCGGCGCTTCCACAAGCCACGGACCACGAAACACGATCTCTGCTTGCCCCCGTGAAGGTATCTGGTTACTTTTCCAGAGGATGACATGGACTGGTGTTGCACTTTGCTAGATAGATGGGGCTGAGCTGACACCCCCTCACCTCTGCAAATCCTTCATGCCTCTTGACTAAGGGGAATCACTTCTAAACTGCAGAAGATGTATGGCTGTGGGCTGAAACCAATGGATTTATTTTCAATTTATCCTGTGGACATGGAAGCACTCCAGATTGTGTTTTCTGGTAATAGGCAAAAGAAACCTCATTTATTTTCTCATTTTATTTTTCAAAACACTTTTGCATGATCCTTTAGATATACAAAGCAACCTTTGAATTAAAAAAAAGAGTTCAATTTCTTTATAAATATTACTATGTTGTTAAGGACATCAGAGAGCAACAGGACTAAAATCTCAGTAGTGGAAAAATTAATGTACACGTGCAAAAATTAATGGTAATAATATGGTGTAATGGGATAACTTCACCTTAAGTTTGTCTTTTAAAGGGCTTCTCAAATTTTCATAAATTATGCTTAAACAATAGATGCAACAGTTTAAATTTAATATGAAAACTGAAACTGTGTTTCAAACTGAATCTCACAGAGATTTCATTTTAATCTTCTCTCATAACTGACTCTCCACTTGAGGAAGAAAGCGAATGTTTCTTTTTCTGTTTCCATTTGCTTTGGTTTTGTTTTTTTTTAAATACTAATGCTAACTAAAATGGTGAACTTATAAAACTGATCTCAACTCAAGACCTGGAAATTATGAGGCTTTGAGTATATCACTGCTAAGTTTAGGTCACTTTTTTGGCTAGAAGTTTGTTTCTCTGTGTTTTGTGGTGTGTTTTGGTTTGAGGTTGGTTCTTGCCATCATAATGAGCAATGGTTGAGGTGAAATGTTAATTATATTGCATTACAAGGCAGTTCCTTCAGCAAGGAGTTCCAAGCCAAATGGAAGGACTGTGGAGGGGGAGTGATTGGAGGCAGTGTAGAGACTGCCCTGGAAGTGTTCACATGAGTCTGGTGGGATAGGTGAGTGTAAGGATGGAGCTGATGCACGTGTCATTCAAGCATGTTATTCATCCCATTTTACAGCTTTTTAGATGGTTATGTTGCTATATTAGAAAGAAAAGTAAATCCTTGCTGACATAAAATAACTCTTAACAGTGAAGCCTGAAAAAGAAATTGTTATCCTTTATTCCATGAGTGTTGACAACTTCAAGACTTTGAAATGCAAGTTTGTCCTCTCCCACAGCAGAGAGGAGAGTATAAATTAGACTAATCAAAACTGTTGCCCCTTGTTCTGTTGAAAAATGAGTAATTGAAGGCTTTTAATTCAAAAGGGTTAGGGAAAATCAAAGCTTAACTCAAAATAAATAAATATTTATATAAAAATAAAAAGATTGTTAGAACCATTGGCTTTCAATAGGGCAAAAGGCTTCACCTCTATATCCCTAGTAAATATTCCTAATCAAATACAAGTTGGTTATGGCTTCTCTTCTAATGCCAGCATGACCTTGCATTATTTTTGT
The DNA here is from genome assembly GCF_021018805.1 of Prinia subflava. Taxonomy (NCBI): domain Eukaryota; kingdom Metazoa; phylum Chordata; class Aves; order Passeriformes; family Cisticolidae; genus Prinia; species Prinia subflava. The sequence continues at coordinate 14,624,268 of NC_086251.1, forward strand.
AGTAGGAATACCTGGTGACTACTCCCTTTTTCTCACACTTATATTCTGCCTTGTGCCATATGTCTGCTGCATGAGCAGCCTGTGAGTTTTTATGACTATGACTCTCCTGATTATGCAGACTGTGTTCTGCACTGCTTGTGAAGACTACCTGCCTTTAATAATACTGGAATTTCTGTGTGGCTTATGGGAAATTATATTTGTTGCCATGATGGCATTTTTTGCATGAAATGGCACTTTACATGCGCTTGGCTTTATGTGCTGGGATGAAGCAATGAAATGAAGAAAAATAGACTCAGACTGGATATAAGGAAGACATTTTTTACTATGATAAACACTGGGACATGTTTCCCAGAGAGATGGTAGATGCCTGCCCTAGGGTGACTTTATGATGCTTGTATCCCCAATTGCCTGTCCTAGACTGAAAAACCCAGAGAGACACTTGGATCTCACACTGGTGGCCCACTGGGGCCCAGGATGGCACCGGAGACACTGATAAGAGACTGGGTGAGTTGAGCTGCAACCCATGGCAAGGATGTTCTGAGTTTGCCATCTCACTTCAGAATGACAAAAAGTTTTATTGTGTCAGATTATTCATTTTTTTATGCTTGTGGGCACTTTGTTTGTTAAATAAGTAGCTTTTTCCACTTTTCTCTAAGGAGATTTTTCCCCACACCAGTTGGAGGAGGGGCCGTTTAGGTTTGCTTCCCAGAGGGACCGCATTCAGAAGTTTTCTCCCAGATTTGCCCTAAACCAGGACAAATACATTTATTGGCGTCCAGCGTCGGGCTTAAGAAAGTAGAAAAAACTTGTACTAATTACATTTTAGTTGTACTTTGTGTGAGAATAAAGCAGTCAAGTAGCCATGTTGCTACTTAAATTTGTAGTGTCTCTTAGAATGAAGTCCTTCCAGTGTTTCTGTTCCCTAGGCTTTTTTAAAGTTTTAATGCCTTTCTAGTCCCTAAGTTTATTTTCTTATCCAGAAATAGCTCCAGAATTGTCCCTAACACGTAGTTTTTACAATAAATGTGCACAAATTAGAATCACTATTATGCTAGGCTCAGTGATAATGATTTATTAAATGTTTATGAAAGTACTAAAGTTTATGCCAGCTATGTTTAGTTTATGGTTTCTTCATCCTACCCTGTGTCCTAATTCCAATGTTTTGAAGATTTATTAGTAATTGCACCCAGTCTGTTAAAAGAAAGATAAGAAAATAAGTTTTTCAGCCTTTGCTTTCCTTCTTCTCCTTTGAATTTGTTGCCACAATTTTTGAAAATGTTCAGTTTCCCCTGAATGTTAAAAACGGCACCCTCGTAGTATTTCATCTAGTAAACTTCCTCTATATAGTTGGCAGCTTCTCTAGAAAGAAGTCTAAAATTTCCAGAGGAGCTGATAAGACCCCTGACCCAGAAGTAGACACAAGAGTAGAAAATCCTAAAGAGTGTAAAAAATGAGAGGATATGGGCCAGACACTAAAAGAATTTTCTGACCCTATAGCCTAGGACTTTCCACATTAACAAATTCAAAACTGTGCTGAGGTGGGGAAATACTTAAAAGAGAACTTAATTACTCTATAATTACTCTAAAGAGAAAAAGCTCATTACAATAAACTGGACCCTGGCATATGTTTATTGCATGCTGCAAAATAGTGTAAAGCAGCAGATAAAGGCAGGGGGGCAGGGAGATAAATCAGCAGCTACCCCAGTCACTCAAGCTGCAGCCAACACCCCAGCTACTCAAGTTGTAGCTACTCAAGTTTGTAAACCAAATAGGGAGCCTGAACCAGCAACTAAACCAGATAATGAACTTAAGTCAGCAGCTAAACCAGATAGTGAGCCTAAGCCAGCAAGTAAACCAGACAGTAAGCCTAAGCCAGTAGCTAAACCAAATAGTAAACCTAAGACACTGGCAATCACTGTGAGAAAGAAGCACACACGCAAACCAAATCAATCAGTGGACGATGAAGAAAAAGACCCTCAATGCCTCCTGACACAAAATCAGAAGCCAAACCAACTAGCACAAGATCAGAAGCTACTATTAAGTCCTTTTCCCTAAAAGACCTTCGTAGGCTAAAAAAAGATTACACTCAACAACCTAATAAATATATAATTAATTAGTCCATCTTTGAAATGCTGCAAGGAAGGCTACAATACTAGACAGCAGTAAAGCAAAGCATTTAGGATCCCTGTCACATGATCCGGTTATCAAGCAAGAAATAATAAAAGAGGCTAACCCTCACAGTCTCAAGAATGAGTCCTAAGAAGTGTAGCATAAAAATATCTATGTGCAGACAATCTCTATATGGAGCAAACCCAGTAGAAAACCACAGAACAAAAAACTCAATGCTTAAAAGAAATGGCAGTAGCAAAAATTGTCCTCTCAGATAACCTGAACACTAAGAACTCAGACTTGGTACCATGTACATTCGTGATGTGGCAAAAACTTGTATGACTTAGGCCACAAAAATACACTTCTACTTTAGCAATAATGAAGTAAGGTAACACAGAGGAAACTGTGCTAGATACACCAAAAAAGCTCCTAGCATATGCGGATGCTGTGCAGTCCAACACATGCAAGAATCACAGCGAAAATCACAAGAAACTCAGAGAAGAGGTGAAAGATTTCTTCAAATCTCAGCAGTACAAATCAGAGATTCTAGCACCAAACACAAACACCTCCCAGACAGAGAGAGAGGGGGTACCCCACGAGCTGAGCTGTAGTCCCTTATGTGTAATTCTAGAGAAAACATGAAGAAATGAGATGGAAAATCTACTGCTGCTCTAGCACAACAGCTGCATGAATTGTTAAAGGCAAGATTAAGAAAGGGAGTTCCACCAGAACAGAAGCAGCTCCAGTTACCCAGAGAAAGAAGGATAACCAGGCTTAGAGGGGCCCTGCGTCTAGCCAGGTCTAGCTAGGGAAAACTGTGGTTTTTAGACTATGTAGATTTGTTAGCCTAGCACATCAGAACAACAAAAATATAAAGCCTTATTCAACTCTAGTGCACAGAGCACATTAATCCCATCGAGACATGTAAGAGTAAAATCTGTTTCTATCGCTAGTGTGACAGGAGGATCACAAAATTTTACTTTAGTGAAAGCTAATTTACATTACATTCTAGCCTAACTAGAAATGAGTAGCAGAAACACCCTGTTGTGACTGGCCCAGAGGCCTCATGCATTTAAAGCATAAACTTCCCCCACAATAAGTATTTCAAAGACACAAAGAGACTCAAGTGAGTGTTCAGGATAGCAGCTTTAGAAACAGAGGATGTCAAGCAATTGAACACCTTGCCTGCACTATCAGAGAACCCATCTGCAATAAGACTTCTAAAAGGAGAAGAACAATGAGTACCAATTGCCACTTCGACAGTGCATCACCAACAGTACAGAACAACTCGAGATGCTGTGATTCCCATCCACAAGATGATCCATGAGCTGGAGAGCCAAGGGGTGATCAGCAAAACACACCCTTCAACAGCCCCATTTGGCCTGTGCACAAATCTGACCAAGTATGGAGATTTACTGTGGACTATTGTGCCTTAAATAAAGTTTATGCCACCATTAAGCACTGCTGTGCCAGACATATTAAAGCTCCAGTATGAGCTGGAGTCCAAAGCAGCAAAGTAGTACACCACTATTGACATTGCCAATGCATTTTTCTCCATTTCTTTAACAACAAAATGCAGGCTTCAGTTTGCCTTCATGTGGAGGAGAGTGCAGTACACCTAGAACTGACTGCCCCAGGGGTGGAAGCACAGTCCTACCATTTACCATAGACTAATCCAGGCTGCACTAGAAAAAGGCGAACTCCAGAACATCTGCAGTACATCGTTAACATCATAATCTGGGGGAACACTGCAGCTGAAATGTTTGAAACAGGAGAAAAAATCATCCAGATTCTCCTGAAAGCCAGTTTCACTATCAAAACCAGCAAAGTTAAAGAACCTGCTCAAAAATTCCAGTTCCTGGGAATAAAGTGGGAAGATGGACAGTGTCTAATTCCCACCAATGTCATCAACAGGATCACAGCGATATCTCCACCAACAAACAAGAAAAAACCACAAGCTTTCTTAAGTATGATAAGCTTTTAGAGAATGCATATTCCTGAATACAACCAAACTGTGAGCCCTCTCTACCTAGTAACCCACAAGAAGAACGATTTCCAGTGGGGCCCTTTGGGGCAACAAGCCTTTGCCCAGACCAAGCAAAAGATCACTCATGCAGTAGCCCTTGGCCCAGTTAGGACAGGACCAAAAGTAAAGAACATGCTCTACTCTGCAGCTGGGAGCCACAGTCTGTCCTAAACCCTTTAGCCAAAAGTACCCAGTAAAACTCAAAGCCAACCACTGAGATTCTAGAGTCAAAACTGCAAAAAGTTCAAAGCCAACTACACTCCAACCAAAAAAAAAAAAAAAAAATAGCAACCTATAAAAGAATCCAAGCCACCTCACAAGCAATAAACACTAAAACACAGCTTCTCCTAGTACCCCAACTACCAGTGCTGGGGTGGATGTTCAAAGCAAAGGTTCCCTCTACCCACCATGACACCAATGCCACATAAAGTAAATAGAATGCTCTCATCACACAGCATGCCCATCTTAAAAAACTGAATTGCCCTAAGGTTTTAGAGATAATTACAAATTAGCGTAAAAGTAAAAACTTTAGTCTCACCAATAAAGAAAAACAAGAGCAAGTAACGCATGCTAAAGAAGCTCCACCGTACAACCAACTGCCAGCAAAAAACCCACATTATGTTCTTTTCACTAATACCTCTTGTGGCATTGCAGGGATGAAACAAAAGTAGAAAACAGCCCCACACAACAAGTTGCACAAACTACTAAAGAAAAAAGTCACGTCAACTTGCTAAACTCAAAGCTGGTCAATTAGCCAGATTAGACGTTACTGAAAGAGAGAAGTAGCCAAAGCTCTACCTCTGTACTAATTCATAGATAGTAGCCAATGCTCTGTGGGGATGGCTGGAGAAGTGAAAAAAAAGCTAATTAGCAGCGTAGAAATAAACCAATTTAGGATGCTAAAGAGTGAAAAGACATCACTACTAGAGTAAAAAAAACTACCTGTAAAAGTCCACCATGTAAATACCCATGTCCCCAAAAATCAAACTAATGAAGAGCACCAAAACGATAAGCAAGTAGATCAGGCTGCAAAGATAAAAGTGTCCAAAATAAACTTAGATTAGCAACACAAGAAAGAGTTGTTCCTAGCTCAATAAACTCATGATGCCTCAAGTCATCAGGGTAAAAATACCACCTCTAAGTAAGCACAAGACCAAAAAGTAAATTTAACCATAAGCAGTATTTGTCAGGTTATCCATGACTGTAAGACGTGTACTACAGTCAAGCAAGCCAAGTAAATAAAGCCCCTATAATGTAATAAGCAGTAGTCCAAATAGAAGTATAAAGAAGCCTAGCAAATTAATTATATTACACTACCTCAGACACACCAAAATAAGCACTATGTGCTCACAATAGTAAAAGCCACCACAAAATAACCAAAAACCTACCCTATGCCTCACGCTATGGCCCGTAACACCATTCTAAGCATTAAAAGGCAAGTTCTTTAAAAGCATAGTACCCCTAAAAATATTAAGTCAAACAATAAAACTCATTTCAAAAACAGCCTTATCAACACCTAAGCTATGAAACATAACATTAAATAAGTATACTGTATCCCCTACCATGCACCAACTACCAAAAAAATCCCCTAACAATAAACTATTAAAAACCACCTTAAAAGCACTAAGTAAAATAGCCTTCAAAAATTAAAAGCAACACGTAACAAAAGCCACCTAATTACTTAATACTCAAAGCTCCACCAACAAATCAAGCCCTGCCCAATCCAAACCCCTATATACAGTAGACAAAAATAAAGTCCCAGTAGTACATGTCAAAAGTTTGTTAAAGAAGACAGTTTAAATCAATTCTACCTCAAGCACAAACAAACCCATACGCAAAGTTCTCTATATTCAAAAACCAAGTTACACACAATAAATAATGCAGAAAGATAAAAACACAATGTGTACCTCAAAAAGATCTAATTATTAAGTAAAAACTATGTGTAAATATCATTGTTTACTAAATATCACTACCATTGTCTATATAAATCTGTATTCCATATATACATATGTGTGTATAATGTATGTATGTGTGAAGTTAGAATATATATTAGTTTTAGTAGTAAATATGGGGATAAAGAGTAGAATATCCTAAAGTGACTTTATAATACTTGTATCCCGATCATCTGTTCTATTTAAGTACTGTGTTCTGTACTTTTAAAACTAATTCTAAAAAAAAAAAAAAAAGAAAAAGCGGGCAGTTTGTTTTCAGAAACTGCTCAAAGTCCTCCACATTCTTGCTCCTATACTACGTTCGTCTAAAGCACAAACACAAAACAAAAATCTTCTTTACCTTTAATTAGTTTAACTAACTAAAGCAAAAAAGTTCCCTAGACTGTTTTTTCTATTTTTCTTAAAACTGTTTAAACCTATCCAAGACTAAAAAAACCAAAAAACACCTAAATCTCACACCTGTGGCCCACCAGAGCCCAAACCAGCCTTTTCCAACACCAAAAAAACTAAAAACACAGGTGAACTAAACTACAACCCACAACAAAAATGTTCTAAATTTACCATCTCACTTCAAAACAACAATCAGTTTTTTTATTTCATAGTATTCATTTTTTACGCTTATAAGCACTTGGTTTATTAAATAAATAATTTTTTCCACTTTTCTCTAAAAATTTTTTCCCAAGCCAATTTAAAATAAAGCCGTTCAAGTTTACTTCCCAAAAAGACCCCATTCAAAACTTTTCTCCCAAAGTTACCCTCAACCAAAACAAATACAATGCCTCATCCCTGGAAATATTCAAGGTCGGGTTGGATGGGGCTCCAAGCAACCCGATCTAGTTGAAAATGTCCCTGCTTATTACAGCGGGATTGGGCTCGGGAAGGGGCTTAATAGTCCCTTCCACCCAGAGTGACTCAATGAGATAGCAGGTCCAGCACATGGATGAGGAGAATTCCCTTCACGTTCTTTGTTGTATCTTCAAACACTTCTATTTCTAGGTGTTAATGAGAGAACAAACGATGGTATGAACCCAGAAACATTCCTTGCAGCTGCCATATTTGTTAGATCCTTGAAAATCCCCTCAGTACTTGGATATTACACACTCCATGCACTGCTGCTGCAGGCAGTGCGATAGACCAAAGCATTTCTGAAGGTCTGAGCAAAAAAGGAACCAGGCAGTGCTGCTGCATGAGGAGCTGATGACTGAGAGGGTAAAGTCTTTGCACTGGAGCAAGGCTTCACACTGAACCCTGGTGTGTAAGAACAGGGCTGGAAACAATTCATGGCAACCTTCAACCTGTGAAGGAAAGACGTGAAACAAGAATGAGAAGTTGCTATTTTTTCTTTTAATTAAACCTTTGGTGGTAAAGCTCTATTACATTAGCCCTTCTGAACAGATCTGAGACAAAGATCGGTGTGCCAGATTAAGCAATCCAAGTATGTTTGTTTGGGTTTGTGTTTTGTTAAGGTTTTTAACTAAAATGATGTCCTATATCATACAGCTTCTTGGCGTGGAGGCAGGGAAGATAAAACACAGACTCAAAAATCATCAAAGGTCCTAGTTTTGCTGGGCCTGTACTCCATGTGCATTTAGAAAAAATCCTTGCAGGACCAGAGGAGAAACTCCATGGAACACATCTGGCTGTAGGGTACTCTTCTGGCCCATGACAGTCCAGCTTCACCCAAGGAGTGATGCAGTGTGCCACTAAAGTGAGTTTTGTGCAACTGCATGTGCTGTCAATTCTACCAAGTGCTCCTTAATTTCTGGAAGTATTCTGTGCTTCAGAGCAGTACAGCAGTGCCCTAAGGGGCCAAGAAGCCCACACTGAACGTATCTTCCCAGATGGAGAGAAGGATCTTACTGTGGTTCTTGGCAAAAGCATTGTCAAGTAAATATTGCAAATGGTTAAAATGTTATCAAATTCAATTTAGGTAGTTCCTCAGTTAAACATGGTGCCAAGTTAAATATAGGCTATGCAGGACACCTTTAAAACTTAGATCTTCTTCCCACTGCGAAAGAATCGGGAAGCAACAGATACAGTTTCCAAAGTAAGGTTTTCAACATTTCCTGGGTTTGTAGATCTTGAACTGATTGTGCTTATAGTGACAAGCCCCTAGAGGCTTTCTTATTATGGAGTTGGCATAGTAAATTATTTCTACCTGTATTAATTATTTCTACTTATGATCCAGTTACAAGGATATTATGAAAGAAAACAAAGCAGAAAGCCAGGGTGTAGCCTGCAGGAAATGGTTAAGGAAACCCTAACTCAAAGGAGATTGTGCTTCCTTGTGCGTTCTTGAAAAGCAGAAACTGTCATAAATAAAAAAATAAATTAATAAAAAAACCAAGACAAAGCACAATCTAAAATTATGACTGTGAGATTTAGTGGCCAACAGTTGCTTTTTTAAAGAGATATGTGGAGCTGAAGCAGTTGCTTGCCCAGACAAGTAGAGTGCTGGGGATCTGCCTGTATTAGATGGTTTGACTCCCTGCCACTAACACCATTATTTATAGGGTGGCACAAGCAAAGTGACTTATTCCAACAGGCACCAAATAGGTGGGTAATATTTTTACACTCTGATGTTTCAGTGGCAAGTAACCAAAGAGGACTCGCATTAGTCATGGTCACTTAAAAAAAATAAAATTATGATCCTTCAACTCTTTCCTCTATTTCATCACTTATATAAGTAACACATTTTTGTGATTAGAGCTATAGATTTTACCCTTCTAAAGATGTCACATAACTTTCAAAAGACCACAGTGTTCAGTTTAACAGCTGCTCTTGCTTTTTTAAACCAGGGCTTCTTCATTCATAAGTAATGTAAGGGGAGCGTGTCTGTGTGGCATCTGACAAAGTATTCCCCTGACCTCTACTGGATGGGTAGATGCCACCAGTACTTAGATACGCTTTGCTTTATCCTTTTTGAAGAACAGTTTTATATTGTTCCTCCATGAAGTGTTGGCTGTTTGAAAGTCCCAAAAACACCAGACACAGCACATGGACAGCGGAATGACCAGTTCCTGTTGTGCAAAACATTTGTCCTTGGAGCTGTGCACTCTGCTTTTCTGCTGGCAGCATTTGCATTTGCCTTTGACACCTGGATGTGGTGAGGAGGGCAAATGCTGGGCATCAGAGGAATGAGCTACTTGCAGGTTCAGGCTTTGAGCACTTACAAGAGAGAAATGGGAGGATATGGCCAACAGGACAAAAAGGTTTTAAAAACACAGCGCGGTATGTCACTGCCTTAACCTGGCTTTAATATATGCCTTGGTTATAGTCAGTAGTGATACATGTTGCTATTTTCATAAGTGGGATAATGAAAATCCTCAACTCAGGACAGTAATATTTAGAAAAAAATCCTTTCTTATTGGTTATTGCTTGTATTTTTGCCTTTCTGAATTATGTCCAAGAGGAATACAAGTTTTAAACTAAGATATTTTGGATTTGAGCAGGACAGGCAGTGTTACATGTGTGTGACAACTTTTTTCACATCTTCATTTTAGTATACAAGGGTTTTAGCAACCTAGAGTTAGAAAAGTGCTTTTGTCCTCTGCCACTGCCTTTGTGAACATCTCCTAATATGTTAGACATCATTTAAGCTTCTCAGAGGAAGAATAAGCACCCCAGGAAGTGATATTCCTCACTTCTGAAGTGGCTGTATAATTTTCAGGCTTGTTCTTTTACTAGTTCACAACTCAGGTTCTAAATATAAAAGTCTGTACTGAGAGATGGGACTAGCTTTCTCTCTTATTCTGAGTTGTACCTGAACATATTTGCCAAATATCTGCTGAGCCCTGGCAATGACACTTCTTCTCAACAATGTACCAAATTTTGCCTAATCCACTTGGTTTTGTTTGTTTTGTTTGTCTGTTTGTTTATTTGCTTTTTTTGTGGGTTGGGTTTTTTGGGGGGGGTTGGTTGGGGGTGTTTTTTTGCTGGTTTTCTTTTTGGTATTATTATTGTTTTTAAGATGGGGAATGTTATCATGCAAAGATAAAGATAAAATCCAGCAAAATGAATTTTGCATCTTATGGCTGCAGCTGCATCTGAAGGAAAATGCTCAGCTGATGTCTTGCTGCAGTTTTTCATTTTTCAGTGGATTTCTGACAACTTTCCCTGGTGAAGGGCTTGCCCTTTCCTCCACAACTATCAAGTTACATTGGCCAAGCATTCTGCATGCAACAGAAAAGTGCAGCAAATTATGATTAGTAACATCAGCTGAATACCAGCTCTGAAAAAAAAGGCTTCAGTTATATTTTTATGACTTATTTACAGTGAAAAAGAAATGTAGTTTATCGGGTATTTTAGTACACTCATTAAGAAAATGAGTCAGCTGCTGTAAAGACTGCTTACACTGTTTTGCAAGGGTTGAGTGTACTAATAACTCATAACACAGAGTGCTAAAATTTTGTATTAAATCAGGAAAAATGATCCAAGAATCTGGAGAAAAGGACTAAAAAATCCCCAAAAAAACCCAAATCATCCAAATAATCAAAACCCAACAGACTCACCCAATCTGATTTTGTGCCTGTCTTGGGCTTTATATGGTCTCTTCCTAAAGCTTATGGCATAAACAAAGTGCAGAGGAGCTTAGGGAAGAGGTGCCTCTTTGGCACCAGGGGAAAGGGATTCTTTGGGGTGTCAGGGTCTTGGTCGCCTCCTTTTTGGCTGACTGTCTCTGCCTTCAGGCAGACAGGAGATATCCCACTCTCCCGGCATTGTGGAAATGCTATTGGTGAGGGGGTTCAAAGTCTATTGTTTTGGGGCACTTGAGTGGGGGTTTGTCACCACTGAGCAAATCACTTTTTCCTTCTTGGACCTGGTGTGCCTAACCCAGGCTTCCCTTGATTGCATTGTCTGTGGCTTTCTTGGGGAAGGGAAAATTGTTAGTGGGGAACTCAGCAGACAAAAGCTTTAAGCACTCCACACTACAGGGTTTTTTCACTGTTTGTGTGGGGTGATGAATGTAACACGAAGAGCAATTGCAGATCTTATTCTTCCTTTCTTCATGTTTTTAATTGGGTTTAACTTCTCCAGATGGAATCCCATATGTTTCAGCATTTGGCTAAAGCCAAATCAGTGAGACTCCTTGGCCGTAGTTTTTGTTTTGGAAGGGAAGGGCTGTGTGTTTACAGGCATTTGTGACAGTGCATTTTCTCCTCAGTGTCTTCTCTGCTGTGTATAAACCCTCTGGCTGCTGATTGCATGTTGTTGTTGATGAGTGGGATGCTTTTGTGCACAACAACAGGTCTGAGAATGCAGACCTGAAAACTCATCTCTACAACTCAGCCTTCGAGCAACAGATAAAATTCTGTGTGACTGTTGCAGATGTATTTTGTTTCATTTTTGGGATAGCACATTGTAAGATACACAATTTTTACTGGCTTACAACTTGAGAGCGACTTCCAGAGTTCAGGTCTATAAGCCTCTGGGAGGGTTTTGCAATAGCTTGCCTTTTTTTTTTTTTTTTTTTTTTTGAGGGGGGTTTAGGCATTTCAGCTATGATAGGACTGAATTTCATGCTCCTCTAGTACCAGACATTACTACCTAAAATAGTTCCACCCTACTGTGGGCCGAGCCAGTT